>NC_134361.1:135907695-136507695 GCF_048569485.1 Anomaloglossus baeobatrachus
GGCAGTGGACGGCATCCCGCTGATGGCACTCCTAGACACTGGATCCCAGGTAACTACGATACCTTACACACTGTATCAGGGTATGGGGTAAATGATGAACTTGCCCCTCCAGACGGTAGCATGACACTGGTCGCAGCCGATGGACTCCCCTTGACCCAAGTAAGGTACAAACAAGTAGCCATGACCGTGGGACGGGCTGAACTGCAGCACCAGGGAATGATTGTGATAATGAATGAACCCAGTGACCATAACCCGAAGGTAGTGCTAGGGACTCATGTGATGGAGCACTGCATGAGTGAGGTGTTGACCCTACTGCGGCGGTTAGCCGCCACAGCAGCAGGAGGCCGACAAAGGGCTGTGCAGCGTGAGATTCGGGCCTTGATGTATCGGCAACAAGTGAACTCAACAGGAAGAGAGATTGGGGGAGTGAGAGTGATGGATGCGGCCCTGTTGATTGTGCCTCCCAGGAGTAAGATGATGATCTGGTGCAGGGCAGCGATAGGTCCCCAGGGACGGGATTACCCAGCCATGGTAGAGCCCATGCCCTCCGAGCACTGGCCCACAGTAATGGCCGCCCAAGGGGTGGTAGACGTCAAGAAAGGTAGAGTGCCCGTAAGGGTGTAAAACTGCAGGGAGGAGGAGGTTAGGCTTCCCCGCTACGCTACCCTCGCCAAGCTGCTTACTCTAGACCCCCACACTAGCCAAGAGGCCGTTCCCCCGATCGCACCGCCTCCTGCCAGTCACCACCCATCCCCGGGGCGCTTTGATGAGTGGTGTCAAGAGTTACACATAGGCACTGATGATACCCCCACACATCACAAAGAAGGGGTATACAGTGTGGTACAGGAGTACGAGCAGGTTTTCAGCAAGCATTCATTAGATTTTGGGCGGATTAAAGGGGTCCAACACCATATCCCCACCGGTGAGCATCCTCCCATCAAAGAGAGATACAGACCTATTCCCCCTGCACACTACCAATGCGCCAAAGACATGTTGAGGAACATGAAGGAGGCGGGGGTTATTCGGGATAGCTGCAGCCCCTGGGCCGCCCTGCTGGTGCTGGTAAAGAAGAAGGATGGCACCATGAGGATGTGTGTGGATTACCGGAAGATTAACCAGATAACGCATAAAGATGCCTATCCTCTGCCCCGTATAGAAGAGTCCCTGGCCACGCTGAGAACCGCTAACTATTTCTCTACCCTTGACCTCACCAGTGGGTACTGGCAGGTGGCCGAAGACTGGGAGAAGACCGCCTTCGCTACCCCCATGGGACTCAACAGCATGACGCACGGGCTGTGCAACGCACCTGGAACCTTCCAACAGCTAATGGAATGCTGTCTGGGGCATCTGAATTTTGAGACCGTCTTGTTGTACCTAGACGATGTAATTGTATACTCACAGATGTATGAAGCCCACCTGGAGCACCTAGCTGAGGTGTTCGCGTCCCTTGCCAAGTATGGGATGAAATTGAAGCCCTCCAAGTGTCATCTGTTGAAGCCCAGGGTGCAGTACCTCGGACATGTGGTGGGTGCGGAAGGCGTCGCCCCGGATTCCGAAAAGACCACTGCCATTCAAGACTGGCCGAGGCCGACCACGGTGAGAGAGGTGAGACAATACCTGGGTCTGGTGGGCTACTATCGCCGCTTCATTAAGGAGTACACGAAAATGGCTGCCCCCATGCAAGACCTCCTCGTGGGACAGACCAAGGGTGGTAGACCCCCTGGAACCCCGTTGGCGTGGGAAGAACAGCATAAAGAATCCTTCCGCCAGCTGAAGACGGCCTTGACCGGGGAAGAAATCCTAGCATACCCCGACTACAGCCTCCCATTCATCCTCTACACCGATGCCAGCAATGTGTGCTTGGGGGCAGTCTTTTCCCACGTCCAAGATGGAAGGGAGAAGGTGATCGCTTACGCTAGCCGAAAACTCCGACCTACGGAAAGGAACCCTGAGAACTACAGCTCTTTCAAGCTCGAGCTCTTAGCACTGGTGTGGGCCATCACCGAGCGATTCCACCATTACCTAGCAGCAGCCAAGTTCACCGCTTATACGGACAATAATCCGCTAACCCATCTGGATACAGCTAAATTGGGTGCATTGGAGCAGCGGTGGGTGGCCAGGCTAGCCAATTACGACTTCACCATCAAGTACCGGGCCGGCCGTACAAATGTTAATGCCGATGCACTCTCCCGGATGCCCCACCTGTCGGAAGAGGGGCCGGATGATGATGACCTTGAAGAAATCAAGTTGCTTGCGTTTCACCGGCCGCTGGCTGAGAAGTTGCATGTCCATCAACAACAGGTGAACTTAGATCCGCTGCCCAGTCAGGGGTGGCAAGAAGCCCAGGACCAGGCACCTGCTGTCCGCTTGGTCAAGACCCTGGTGGAACAAGGCTCAGCTTGGATAGACCCTGCCACCCCTGCCGAAGCCCAATGCCTGTGGCGGGAACGAACCCGGCTGTACCTGCACCAAGGGAAACTGTATCAGGAATTGATCAACCCGAAGACCCACGAGAAGGTTCTATTGGAGTGGGATGCGGGAGTCTGTGAAGGCCTGGTGCCGAGAATGCGGTCCCTGTGCACTGAGAAGAAGGGACGAGGCCAGCCAGAAGGCCCCTCTACGCCCAATCATTACGCATCAGCCGCTGGAGCTGGTCGCCCTTAACCACGTGAAGCTCACCCCTAGCCGAAGTGGGTATACCTACGCTCTGACCATTGTAGACAACTATTCAAGATTCATGGCGGTTGTCCCAGTCAAGGACCTGACCGGTCATACCGCCGCTAGAGCATTCCAGGCCTATTTCTGTCGACCGCACGGGTACCCAGAGAGGGTGCTTACCGACCGGGGCCCGGCCTTTGAAGCGGAGGTATTCCAAGAATTCTGCCAGTTGTACGGCTGCAAGAAAATTTGGACCACGCCTTACCATGCCCAGACCAATGGAATGTGTGAAAAGATGAACCACCTGGTCCTGGGCCTCCTCAAGACATTACCGCTGGAAGAGCGGAACCTGTGGCCAGAGAAGCTACCTGATCTGGTCGATATGTACAACAACATCCCTTCCAGCTCTACGAAGTGCACACCGGCGTACCTCATGAGAGCTCGGCCCGGTCGGCTGCCAGTGGACCTGGAAATGGGTCTGGAAGCACCAGAAGCACTCCCTTCGATTGCTGGATGGGACGCTCGGCAAAGAGCGCAGTACCGACAGGTCCAAGAATACGTAGAAAAGAACTTGTGCCAAAGTCGGGGACAGCAGGAGCAGTGTTTCAACAGGAAGGCGCCTGCAGGTCCCTTCCAGCCTGGGGATGTAGTACTGAAGCGAAAGAGAAGAACCCATAAGCTGGACGATCAATGGGAGAAGACCTCGTATGTTATACAACCCACCAAATGGGAGAATGGGAAGGCCTACCAGGTCAGTCGTGACCAGGGGAAGACTTTGGCCACGGTTTCCAGGGACCACCTGAAGAGGTGCCCACCACCATTGCGGGTGGTAACTGAAGCTCCGGTCCCTAGACCGGTTGGAGAGAAGGAAAAGGGAGTAATCCACACCATGATGGGCGATTTCCCGGCAGATTGGCCTACGCAGAACGGCGCAGTGATTCTTCAAGCGATACTGTTCCCACAACCCGTGGATGAGAAAGTGATGGAAGTGGTCGACGATGAGCCAGTGCCCAGGGATGCACCTGTACCCAGCTCCCCTATGCCTCCGCCTGCCCCACACGATAGACGGGAAGAGGAACCAGTTGTTCCCTCTGTCCCACTGCCTGTCACCACTGACATTGGGCCCCGAAGGTCCACACGTCCCAACCTAGGTCGACCCCCGCTTAGGTACAGGGAAACTACCATTTAGGGGTGTGATACATTGAACGTGCGAATAAGTAAATGAATGTAATCAACCGAAGATGTTACCTGATTGTCGACTGTGATTGACCCGGCCGTTGCCGGCAAGTAGTCCCCGAAGTGACCCTTTGTACCGTGCATAAGAAACTGCTTATGGACATGCCTCAGAACTAGCAGGGCAACCACAAACTAGTGGAAATGTAAATATGTTGGCATGATTCCGTTGCCACCTCCGGAGAGGCTGATTTGGAAGATGGGCCTGGAGGAAAGAGAGGGCCCAGGCCCGCCACTACCGTAACCGGTGGCGATCCTCCGGGGGTCAGGGGTCCCCCATGGACGTGGAGTCCCCTGAAGTGTCCATAGGGTGCGAAACACCGTACCCGTTCCCGCTCGAGCAGTCTGGATCTTGACTGGGGTCAAGGGGTGCTGCCCACTTCTTAGGGGCAGCATCAGGGCCAGGTTGTTTGGGTGGAAGCCGTCTGTTTTAATAAAAAGTGACTACCGTTAGTAACGTTAAAAGTACTGTGCCTCCCGTTAAGGGAAGATCCATAAAAAATGCTTGTTGAATGTTTTACATGTTTTCTACCTCTTTCAGTTAAAAAAGAAAAATAAAACCGGTGATGGACGGTCAGCCCGCGGACGGTCTGCATTTAACCAAGGGGGAATGTGGCGCCCTGGACTAGCCAGGTCGTCACAGGTACTGCAACAACACACCACACACCCCGAGATAGGCACATCAGCCAGACACCAAATCCTTGTTGCCTCCCTCCAGGGGCTGATGTCCACACAAGGTGGGGTGGAGCCAGGTGGTTGGCCCCACCCACTGAGGAGTTCACAGTCCTGGAGGTGGGAAAGGAAGGCAGTTCAGTAAGGGAGGTCAAAGAGTGAGGAGTAAAGTGGTAGTAGAGGAGCAGACTGACCGTGTCCGGGTACGTGGCCCGGGCACCAAGAGCAAGTTTGGCAGACAGTGGTGGCCGTCTGCAGGAGGGGCAGATCAATGCGGAACCGTAGGACCGGGGGGGGTGGCCCGCCGGTACCGAACCGGGGAGCGAAGTGAAGCCAGCACAAACCGGCAGGGCCTGCGGACCCCGACCAGGCTTGGAGTCACCGTTAAACAGGTCAAATCCGTTAGTGACCGGAACCCCAGGGGTTTCCAAACAGCCAAGACCCGATTGAAGGCAACCGTCCAAACAGCAAAAGGGAAATACAGCTACTGCCACAGCTAGAGTTCCCAGGGCCAGAGCCTGCGGGCAAAAGGGCTCCTCCGGCATATATCCACGCTGGGGAGCGGGTTACCGGTGGGAAGCCATCGGGACTGAAGTTACACAAAAGGTGCAGGGAAAGGCAGCCACCACCAACCGTCCGGGAGAAACCACAGCAGCCGGCTGCGGGACCCGTCCATCCAGCCGTTTGTTTTACCAGAGACTCTGCATCCGTTCTTGGCTGAGTGAGTACCACCGTGCCATCTGGCACCATGCTGCTTCCGCGACCCTGCACGTCACCAACCGTGCCTCCCCGCCTCACCTCACCGGGCCCCGGGACAGCCAACCCCTACCCACGGAGGGGGAAAACAACGTCAAAAGCAGCGTTGGTGCCCCAACCTCACCGCAAACCGTGTGTGGCGTCACGGACCAAATCCCCAAACCAAACCACCCCTTTCACTCACGGGCGAGGAGCGCCGCTCGAGTCCCCGGATCCGGCCCACCGCTCGAGCCACCGAGCAGCAGCGCCGGACCCGAGCGTGGTGAGCGCAGCGCCCTCCCCGAACACGACAGAAACATTCAAGAGGGCTGTAGTGGAGCAGTTGATGAAACGATTACCCTCAGATCATGCTGGCGTCAGAGGTAGCGTTGCATCTCATGCAACAGGATTACAAGTGAGGGCTACACATAATAGGAGCAACACAGGCGGTGGACTAATGTGCCCAAACTGGTCCATTTTCCACAAACCGTCAACTTCCAATCCGACTGGTTGGGGGAACTATGACCAGTAGGGAACAGTTAAGTAAGATGGTGAGGGACTATCTAGGTGACCGTATCAGTGTGCTTTCAGAGTCTACAGTTCCCTTTAACTATTGGGTTTCCAAGCTCAACACTTGGCCAAACCTCGCCTTATACGCTTTGGAAGTGTTAGCCCTTTTGCTTATCCTACCAATTTTAACAAAAAAGCTGTTGGGCGTACCTTCTGATGCGTTGCTACATGGTGTTTGAAGCATTCCCCCCTGGGGAAACTGATTGTTTTTAAATCCTCGGTGTAAGCTAGTGGAATAAAGCCTGAGTTCCAGAGTGAAACAACTGCCATTTCCACGGTGCTGCATGCTTCACAAACTGCGGTCTACAAAGCAGGCAATGATGCCTCCTGCTCCCAACTTGCTTTTGGTCAGATGCAATCATCATCAACGACATCAGCTTTGATGTCCCAGTGTGGCATTCATTTGTCCATAAAACAAACATTACTGAATCATTTGAATAGAATTTGAATAGAGGGCCACTTTACCCGGTGGTGTTGGTGGAGGAGGAGGGCAAGGCCAACATCCAAATGGCTACATTGACAATAGCACTGTAAAGTGTTATGGAGTACGTATTCCAACTTTCATACTAATGATATAGGGGACGCAGAAAACTATAAATGACTGCCATCCCTCCCCAATGTCTGTTATAGGGCCCACCTGAGAGCCTTAAGAAGTCTGAGATTTGAGGACAACCAGAGGCCCTTTCTACATTTAAATAGAGGGTCACTGGAGCCGGTGGTGCTGGTGGAGGAGGAGGAGGCAAGGTCAACATCCCAACGGGCACATTGTAGCTGACCTTTTAAAGTGCTGTCAAATATGTCCCAAAAAAGGAGGTGCGAGACAGACACCAATATAATGTATAAGTTACAGCCCTTTCTAATCGAAAAAGAAGGAAAAATGTAAATAACGAAACGTGTGAACATACGCTAAAGTGTTTTTTTTTAGGTCAGGGCTTGATTTGACGTTTTATTACAGTGATTAGGGACTAGAAACTGTTTCTTAGCAATATCCCCCCTCTTACTTTGGTTTGAGAGCTGTTCTGGCGACTACGTAAATGCCACATGCTGCTCCGACCACGTTATTCTAAGACACCAGAAATGCAGTGAGGCACCTTCTGCAGGCTCTGCCCATACTGTTTCAGCCTTTTCCCATCCATTTCAGCCTTTTCCTCAGTCACCATAGGTCACCAACAGGTCCGACAAAAAATAATTCTGGTGTTCCATAGATTTACATTGGGGGTCGAATATTCGCGAATACTCGAGTAGTGGCGAGGTATTCGTTGGATATCCATCGAATCGAATATCAGAGTTTTCGATCATCCCTAATAATAATGATACTAAAAAATAAACATAAAGAATAAAACAATATGATTATACCTGATAGTGATTGCTCTAAGAGGACTAAGGGGTACTTTACACGCTGCGACATCGCTAGCCGATCATAGCGATGCCGAGCGCGATAGTACCCACCCCCGTCGCACATGCAATATCTTGTGATTGCTGCCGTAGCGAACATTATCGCTACGGCAGCTTCACGCGCACTTACCTGCCCTGCGACGTCGCTCTGGCCAGCGACCCGCCTTCTTCCTAAGGAAGTCACACGGCAGGCGGCCAATAGAAGCGGAGGGGCGGAGATGAGCGGGACGTAAACATCCCGCCCATCTCCTTCCTTCCGCATAGCCGGTGGACGCAGGTAGGAGATGTTCCTCGCTCCTGCGGATTCACACACAGCGATGTTTGCTGCCATAGGAACGAGGAACAACATCGTATCTCCTTTTGGTACGACATTATGAAAATGTCCGACGCTACACAGATCACCTATTTTCGACGCTTTTGCGATCGTTTATCGGTGCATCTAAGCTTTACACATTGCAACGTCGTTACTGGCGCCGGATGTGCGTCACTTTCGGTTTGACCCCGACAATATCGCAGTAGCAATGTCGCAACGTGCAAAGTACCCCTAAGGGTACCATTACACTTTAGTGACGCTCCAGTGATCCCACCAGCAATCTGACCTGGTCAGGATCGCTGGTGCGTCGTTACATGGTCGCTGATGAGCTGTCAATCAGGCAGATCTCACCAGCGACCATTGACCAGCCCCCAGTCACCAGCGATGCGTGGAAGCACTTCGCTTGGTTATCCGATATTTACCTTGGTTACCAGCACATCGCTTAGCACTGGCTCACTGCACTCCTAGCCAGAGTACACATCGGGTTAGTGTACAAACGAGTACAAACCGCTTTGCTTATTTACCCGATGTGTACTCCGGCTACGTGTGCAGGGAGTCGGCACTGGCAGCCTGAGAGCGGCGTACGCTAGTAACCAAGGTAAATGTGGCGCCCTGGACAAGCCAGGGGCCACAGAGCACAACACCCACACACCACACACTCCCAGCAGGCACACCGAAGTCAAACATAAAACCCTTGTTGCCTTCCTCCAGGGGCTGATGATCACACCAGGGGGTGGGCCAGGTGGTTGATCCCGCCCACCGAGGAGTTCACAGTCCTGAAGGCGGGAAAACCAGGCAGATAGAGTTTGGAAGTGAAAGTGAGCAGAAGGAAGTAGGAGTTGAACAGCCTGAAGTTGGTCCGGGTGTGTGGCCCGGACAGATCAGCAAGGTTGGCAGATGGTGGTGACCGTCTGCAGGAGTGGCCTATCCGAGTTACCGTAAGGACCGTGGACGGGTCGGGACCCATTGGAACCGTACAGACATCTTAGGTGCAGGGAAAGGCAGTTGCCACCAACCTGCCGGGAGCAACAACACCGCAGCCGTCTGTGGGACCCGTCCATCCAGCCGTGTGTTTTACCGAGAACTGTGTCTTCATCATTGGGCTGAGTGAGTACCACCATGCCGTGCGGCACAGCGCTGCCCCCGCGACCCTGCACCTTCCCAGGCCCCGTAACCTGCCTGCCATCCATCCCTACCCCATCACCGGGCTCCGGGACAACCAACCCCCCTACCCACGGAGGGGAGAACTAACAACAAAGCTGCTCCCAGTCACCGCTCCCGGGATCCCCGTCTAGAGCAGCGGTGGTGTCACCAAAATCACCACAACCGTGGGTGGCGTCACGGACAATATCCATAATCAAAACCCCCACAACCAATCAATCCCCTTTTCACTCACGGGCGAGGAGCGCCGCTCGAGTCCCCGGGATCCGGCCCACCGCTCGAGCCACCACCGAGCAGCAGCCGCAGCAGCAGCGGCGGCCGGACCCGAGCAGTGAGAGAGCGCAGCGTCCCCTCCTCCGCCAGCGACATAAATATCGGGTAACCAAGTAAAGGGCTTCGCTTGGTTACCCGATATGTACCTTGGTTACAGCTTACCGCAGGCTGCCAGACGCCGGCTCCCTGCACATTCAGATCGTCGCTCTCTCGCTGTCAAACACAGCGATGCGTGCTTCACAGCGGGAGAACAGCGTCCAAAAAATGAATCAGCTCTGTGTGTAACGAGCAGCGATTTCACAGCAGGGGCCAGATCGCTGCTCAGTGTCACACACAGCGAAATCGCTGATGAGGTCACTGGTGCATCACAAAAAACTTGACTCGCTAGCGATCTCGCTATGTGAGAAGTACCCCTTAGTAAAAGGCAAACAGCAAATCTAGATAACAGTGGAAACTATAAACTCAGCATTCAGACCATTACGTTTTAGGGTATTTAATCTATAAATCCATTCTAGCTCTGTTCGCTTCAGGAGTCGTGTTCTATCCCCTCTTTCTTTCTAGGGAGATAGTGTCAATAATTCTAAACCTTAATTGTTTTTCTGAATGACTGGCCTCCACAAAGTGTTTTGAAACCGGTAAATCTAGTCTTTTCTTCCTGTATATATCGGTGGTGCTTGATGTGCTTTTAAGAATCCCATATGGTCTCTTCTGATATACCAAAGGGAACATGGGCACAAATAAATAACATCAGAATTACAACTTAACCACTTGGTGACCATGCCATCTTTTTCAAGTCTTACCATTGTCACTTCATGTGCCAGTAACTTTGCAATGTTTCAACATATCCCAGTGATTTTGAGACTGTTTTTTCATTACACATATTTTATGATAATGGTAAATTTATGGCAATCGTATTGTGTAACTTTATAAAAATATCAGACATTTGACCAAAAATTCTAAATATTGGCAATTTTCTTATCCCTTTACTCCAGATAGTCACACCACACAAAATAACTAATAAATAACATGTCCCTCATGTCTGTGTTACATCAGCTCCATCTGTAAAATGTTCTATTTTCAGTGGGGTAACTAGAGTTTGATGGGCCCTGGTGCAAAGTTTGGACCTGGGTCCCCCCCAACCATATACGACACTTGGGGTATGGGATAGCGTTGCTGACACTTGCCTCTTTTCCTCAGCACTCAGGTTTCCCATGATCTGAAATCTCTCTTTCTATCAGCAGCTTTCCTATGTTCTGATATCCATCTTGTCCTCATAACGTACCTTCCCCATTATCTGCTATACATCATTCCCTCAGCACCCAGCTTTCCCATGATATCAGCGTATGGGAAAGCTGGGTGCCGAGGGAAAGAGCCTCTTTTCCTCAGCACAAAACTTTCCCATGCCATGCTTTATCTTTGTCGCCCTCGTATATAGTTCTTGAAATACTATAATGACCCCCACATAGCCTTCCATATAGTATAATGGGTCACACATAACCCTTCATACATTATAATGCACCTCCCATAATCCACATGTATTATAATACACTTCACATAGTCCTCCATATAGTATAGTGTAGAGCATAGTCCTCCATATAATTGAATGCACATCCCATAGTCCTCGATTTAAAGGGAACCTGTCACATGAAATTTCGCTATTAAACTAAAAGAATCCCCTTCTGCAGCCCCTGGGCTGCATTCTAGAAAGGTTTATCTTGCTACTGGCTCCTCTTTCAGACCTAAATAAACATTTTATAAAATCTTACCTTTTGGTATGCTAATGAGGTTTTCTGGTTGCGAGGGCGGGCTGTATTGCGTCCGTTATTCCCCCTCCTGCCGCTGATCGCCATCCCCCAGTGTTGATTGACATATGACGCCGCCGCTCTCCTGTTACTCAGTGCTCCTGAAGTCTTGTGCATGCCAAGTGGCAGTATCGCAGGACTGAGCACAGTTCAAATTGTGAGCGACGGTGATCGTATTGCGCAGGCGCGGGATTATGGGCGGGTACTTGAATTACGCTGGTGATGACAATGTGATGATAATGCACACACAATAATCCTCCATATAGTATAATGCACACACTATAATCCTCCATATAGTATAATGCACACTCCATAATCCTCCATATAGTATAATGCACACACCATAATCCTCCATATAGTATAATGCACACTCCATAATCCTCCATATAGTATAATATGTCGCGGGCGGGGAGGGGACGCTGCACTCACCACGCTCGGGTCCGGCACTGCTGCTGCTCGGTGGCTCGAGCGGTGGGCCGGATCCGGGGACTCGAGCGGCGCTCCTCGCCCGTGAGTGAAAGGGAAATAGTTTATGGGGTTTGGGACACCACCGCTGCTCTGGACGGGGATCCCGGGAGCGATGACAGGGAGCAGCCGAGATGTTTCTCTCCCCTCCGTGGGTAGGGGGTTTTGGTGGTCCCGGGGCCCGGTGATGGTGACTGAAAAGTGGATGACGGGGTTTGGCGAGGTGCAGGGTCGCAGGGGGCAGCGCAGTGCCAGACGGCACGGTAGTACTCACTCAGCCAATAACGTACTCGGAGTCTCTGGTAAATCAAACGGTTGGATGGACGGGTCCCGCAGGCGGCTGCGGTGGTCACTCCCGGTAGGTTGGCGGTGACTGTCTCTCCCTGCACCTGTGATGTGTTTTCGGCCCCGATGGCTTCCCACCGGTAGCCCGCTCCCCAGCGGTGTATTTGCCAGAGGAGCCCTTTTTTGCCCGCAGGCTCTGGCCCTGGGAACTCTAGCTGTGGCGGTAGCTGTATTTCCCTTCACGGTTGAGCGGTTGCCTTCAGTCGGGTCTTTGCTGCTGGGAAACCCCGAAGGTTCCCGTTGCTGACGGATTTGACCGGTTTAACGGTGACTCCAAGCCTGGTCGGGGTCCATAGGCCCTGCCGAATGGTGCTGGCTTCTCTTCGCTCCCCGGTTCAGTACCGGCGGGCCACCGCTTGTCCCCGGTCCTTACGGTTATGTGTCAATCGGCCTCTCCTGCAGAAGGTCACCACTGTCTGCCAACCTTGCTCTTGGGTGCCCGGGCCACGTACCCGGACACGGTCAGTCTGCTCCACTACCACTTCACTCCTCTCCTTTCACTTTCCGTCACTGTTCTCTCTTCCCTTTTCCTGCCTCATGGACTGTGAACTCCTCAGTGGGTGGGGCCAACCGCCTGGCTCCACCCCACCTGGTGTGGACATCAGCCCCTGGAGGGAGGCAACAAGGATTTGCGTGTGTGACTGATGTGCCTAACCGGGGTGTGGGGTGTGTTGTTGCAGTACCTGTGACGTATAATGCACACATCATAATCCTCAATATAGTATAATGCACACACCATAATCCTCCATATAGTTTAAAGCACACTCCCTAATCCTCCATATAGTATAATGCACACTCCATAATCCTCCATACAGTATAATGCACACTCCATAATCCTCCATATAGTATAGTGCACACTCCATAATCCTCCATATAGTATAATGCACACTCCATAATCCTCCATATAGTATAATGCACACACCATAATCCTCAATATAGTATAATGCACACACCATAATCCTCCGTATAGTTTAATGCACACTCCCTAATCCTCCATATAGTATAATGCACACTCCGTAATCCTCCATACAGTATAATGCACACTCCATAATCCTCCATATAGTATAGTGCACACTCCATAATCCTCCATATAGTGTAATGCACACACCATAATCCTCAATATAGTATAATGCAAACTCCATAATCCTTCATATAGTATAATGCACACTCCTTAATCCTCCATATAAATTGTGAAGTATCAACCGGCTGTATTACAAAGGGCCGGTATGTTTTGCAGAAGCGTGGGTGCTCTGCAATGTGAAGCTGGCTGGGACCTGTGTTTCCACAGGATTGCATTACATGCAGAGCCATGGGAGGGTGTGTGATGCTGATTACACACTCCTTACCACCTGTGGGTGTGGCTCCAGGGGTTAAAGCAATCCTGTCTCTGAATCTGGGTGGAGTGTGTCTAGGGCAGTCTAGAGAGAGACTGGCTCTAGACTTTCAGCGTGTATGCTGGGAGAGAGTGAGAGCAGAGCCGGGAGCTCTGGGTGTATCAGCCTGTGTAGAGGCTGAACACAGGGCTCTGAAATTGAGTCTGAGTTGAGACTGAGGTGAGTGCAGCCAGGCCAGGGCTGTAGGGCTGAATCTCTCCTGGAGGAGAGACAGACAGGGGTCTGCAGAGGGCCCTGGGTGCTGGAAGGAACCTTGGCTAGAGCTGTACGCTGGCAGGAGCCAGAGAGTGGGGAAGTTGCTAAAACTTCCACTATGGACTTATAATGGACTGGATGCCCACGGTACATGGATCGTTTATGTTTAAGAGCAGTTTATGCTGAGAGTGTTTTTAAATAAACTGCCGGAATTTTTATAAAGAGACTGTGTACATATGTTGCTAAAGCTACCTCACCCCGCTGCAAGCGAGTGGAACCCCCAGGTTGCAGGGTGCAACGTTACAAAATGCACACTCCATAATCCTCAATATAGTATAATGCACACCCCATAATCCTCAATATAGTAAAATGCACCCCCATAGACCTCTAGCCACTGTTTACTCACTGATTAAAAGAAATAAAAACATCTACTCACCAGAGGCATAGCTCGGGTTTCAGCTCAGAGGGGGCAAAACTTCTGAGTGGCCCCTAACCAGGTAAACATTTTTACAACTATGGTGTCCCACCATAAGAGCTTGTGTAGACACCCATATTTTTGGTCCGAGTGCGATCTGACAAAACATTGGATCGCACTCGGACCAATGTTATCCAATGAGGCAGTGCATATGATCAATTTTGTCCTCGGACCAAGTGGTCTGAGAAAAAAATTGCAGCGTGTATGTGCACAATGATACAGTTAATTGTAGCGGCAGGGTCTTAGGGGTACTTTGCACGTTGCAACATCGCTACTGCGATATCGTCAGAGTTAAATCGAAAGTGACGCACATCCGGTGTCGCAACGTGTAAAGCCTAGATGCACCGATAAACGATCGCAAAAGCGTCGAAAATCGGTGATCTGTGCAGCGTCGGTCATTTCATAATATCGCTGCAGCGACAGGTACGATGTTGTTCCTCGTTCCTGTGGCAGCACACATCGCTGTGTATGAAGCCGCAGGAGCGAGGAACATCTCCTTACCTGCCTCCAGTAGCAATGCGGAAGGAAGGAGGTGGGCGGGATGTTTACGTCCTGCTCACCTCCGCCCCTCCGCTTCTATTGGCCACCTGCCATGTGACGTCGCTGTGACGCCGTATGACCCGCCCCCTTAGGAAGGAGGCAGGTCACCAGCCAGAGCGACGTCGCAGGGCAGGTAAGTGTGTGTGAAACTGCCGTAGCGATAATGTTCGCTACGGCAGCTATCACAAGATGTCGCATGTGCGACGGGGGCGGGGACTATCGCACTCAGCATCGCTATCATCGGCTAGCGATGTCGCAGCGTTCAAACTACCCCTTAGTTGGGGTTCATGCTGCCCCTACCAGTGAGTCAGTCTTAAGCTTCATGCAGATGTGTCTAGAAGTATGTAAATTGCACACTTGTGGTCACATGATGGCCCCCTTTCACCACCGACACTGGAAAACCCTGACAGCTCGCTGTTCGCATGCAATGAAGATTCACAAGTCTGCAGTCATAGGCTATTAAACAACTGCCGATCGGCTTCATATAACCAAACGGTCAACGCTCATTTAAAGGAAATCTGTCAGCAGGTTTTTGCCTTCTAATCTGAATGCAGCATAACATAGAGGCAGAGATCCTGATTCCAACGATGTGTCAATTATTGGGCTGCTTAGTGTAGTTTTGATAAAATCACTGATTAATCAGCAGCAGATTATCATTACAGGACTACTTGGCCTCTTGCCAGGTAGTCCAGCATATTCAAGAGCTTTTATCTGTAGCGGAGAAAACATTGATTTTATCAAAATGACAGCAAACAGTTCAGTAAGTGACACATCACTGAAAGCAGGGTCTCTGTCTCTACATTATGCAGCTCTCACATGGGGGAGAAAATCCTGGTGACAGATTACCTTTAAAGGATGCGATTGTCCAGTATAAATGATCCCTTAGATCCAGGTACCTTATTGGTGACTTCTCAGATTGTAATGGTCTCATCCCAACACGATGCCCTAAAAGATAAGTGTCATTATTACATCTCAATAAAAAATATCCATACATACTGTGCACTAAATAACCCGTATACTGTGCATCTGAAAAAAATAATTCCCCCACTATGCCCCTGACAAAAGAGTGACCCCGCAGTGCCCCCCTTATGATACATGGCCTCCACACTGTCCCACTCATATGCTATGACCACTACACCATCCCTCCACCATGAATTCTGGCCGCCACACTGTCTTTCCTTATGAAAAATATCCGTAAAACCATCCACTCTCATTAACCCCTTCACCCCCGGGCAATTTTCCGTTTTTGTGCGCCCGTTCTTTGAAGAGCCGTAACTTTTTTATTTTTCCGTCAATCTTGCCATATAAGGGCTTATTTTTTGCAGGACGTGTTGTAGTTTTAAATAAAACCATGCGTTTTACCATATAGTGTACTGGAAAACAGCAAACAAATTCCAAGTGCGTACAAATTGCAAAAGAAAGTGTGATTGCACGATTGTTTTCAGGATATTTTATTCACCGTGTTCACTATATGGTAAATCTAATGTTTCAGTATGATGCCTCAGGTCAGTGCGAGTTTGTTGACCGCAAACATGTATAGGTTTACTGTTAAAAAAATCAGAAGTTTGTCCAAAAAATGCTCATTTTTTGCGCCATTTTCCAAAAACCGTAGTGTTCTCATTTTTCGGGATCTATGGCTTAGTAATGGCTTATTTTTTGCATCTAGAGCTAATGTTTTTAATGATACCATTTTTCGGCAGATGCTACGTTTTGATCGCCTGTTATTGCATTTTGTGCAAAATTTGTGGTCACCTAAAAATGTAATTTGGCATTTGGATTTTTTTTACCAATCCCGCCGTTTACCAATCAGATTAATTGATTTTACATTTTGATAGATCGGGCGTTTCCAAATGTGGCAATGCCAAATATGTGTATTTTTTTAACCCTTTAACTTTTAATGGAGCGAATGGGGAGATGATTTGAACTTTTAAAACTTTTTTTTAAACTTTTTTTTATATATATATTTTACTACTCCGCCTGCTGCATTGCTCTGATCTGCAGAAAAGCTGCTCTCTTCTTACACACGGCGGTCTGCCAGGTGTAAGAGGAACTGACTCATGAAAGCTACAGGAGTCATCACATAATTCTGTACTACCATGGCAACCATCGGCTTTACGTGATCATGTCACATGACTTCCAAGTGTGACGGGTAAGTGAGAGCTTACCGCGGCTGGGATGTACAGCGCGCTGTGACATTGACAGCATGATGTAAGGGGTTAACAGGCACGGGTGGAGAGCGGATCCACTCATACCTGATAACCGCACATGTCAGATGTTCAAATCAGCTGACATGTGCAGAACTCTCCGCTGGCTGCCCGCAGCAGCCGCCAGTGAGTATACAAACATGAGGCAGGACCTGCAATATACAAAATGGCCTCCACACTGTTCACATCTTCCGTGCCCCTCGCCACACAGCCCACTCTCCATATTGTGCCCTCTTTTCACACCGTACAGCCTCCACAATGTTCCCTCACATTGTCCTTCATATACTTCTCCCCTCATACTATGGCCTCACACTGTCCTTACTGCCTCCCATAATGTGCGATCACTTAGTATATGGCATGAACACTCCTATTCCCCCTCCCACACTCTACAGTAAAAGTCCCTTACATCTCCAGCTCCACAGTGGAGCACTTACCTTATCTCTCATCTTTACTTCCTTTGTGGGGCTCTATCCCACACACCCTGCTCCCCCATACAACCTGCACCACTAATATCACATACACTACACCCCCATATGTCACACACCCTTCCCCACATATCTCACACAGCCTGTACCACAACTTACACCTCTCTCAAACTCTCTGCACCTTTTCACATCCTTCTGTCACAGTCTGCAGCCCTCATATGCCGCTCACCCTGCACCCCCCTCCCCCTCCTCCTCATGTCCCCTCTTTTCTCATTACCAGTCATGTGTCCCAATCTCCTTCAGGAATCAGTATATTTGCTTTCTGCCGGCAAACCTGCGTCTCCTCCCACACAGTCACATGGGCATGACATCATCGCAGGTCCTGGCAGGATGAATTTCCGTCTTCTGGACAGGAGCACTTATGCTTTGCCGCAGCTCAGAAACGCCTGGTGTGCCTTTCCAGGACAGGGGCCTCTCTGCCCCCTGCTGACACCGGGCCCCCTTACTCATAGGCCGGTCCCCTTGCGATCGCGTGGTCGTCACTGAACAGCGCATAGAGAGGAGCCGGCTCTACAGAGCGGCTGCCGGGCCCCTATAACCCCGCTGGTTATTTTCTTAGTATGTTAGAAGCTTTCAAATTGTAATTTTTTATTTTTTTCAAGGAAATTTATAAAACATATTTATGTTATATGGGGGATGGAGCACGATGGGGGGTGCGCAGCATGGGGGATGGAGCACGATGGGGGGTGCACAGCATGGGGGATGGAGCACGATGGGAGGTGAAGCTAGGATATTCAAGAATTGTATACTGGTGCTAGAGCTAACCAATGTAAATTTGATAGTGAGATTTTTTTGATTTAAAAATGTGTGGAAAGTTTTCAATTGAAACTGTAGCTTTCCAAAGGAGGAAGACCATCATCTATGTACCCATGTAGACCCACGCAACCTGTGCTAATGGGTTAAAAGGTATGTCAACTTTTATATAGCACATGCGCTGCCATATCATGACTTTGACATGCTTCCCTATTAGCCAGATGGCCGTGTCATGCAGTGACATGCACAAAAGCATATACAAGATGCCAATTTTAGCACTATATGATTTTTTACTGTATGACAAATTAATATTTACATATTGAGTAAGTTGCTCCTCTAAGTACTGTATATTCGTTTCATACTTCATATTAATTAATATTTTGTAAATATACTGTATGCTGACGCAATATCACCGTAATATTAATTTTATAATATTTTACTTTCTGTATTATCTATATATATATATATATATATATATATATATACTAGAAGGTGGCCCGATTCTACGCATCGGGAATTCTAGAATTTACCTATTGTGTAGTTCATGTATGATTTTTGTTATATATATATATAGATGTTGTTGTGTGTAGTTACTAAGTGTTTGTGTAGGGCGCTGTACATGTTCTGGGTGTTGTCTGGGTGTGGCGGGGGGTGAGAGTGGTGTTGTATGTGTGTTGCGTGTGTTGCGTTGTTTGTGGAGCGCTGTGTGTCTGTAGCGTTGTGTGTATGTGTGTTGCGCGGTTTGTGTGGGTGGGGGGGGTGTGGGTGTGTGTTGCGCAGTTTGTGTGTTTTGGGGGAGGTATGTTTTGTGCAATGTGTGTGTTGTGCGGTATGTGCGTATATTTATGTATGCCGCGGTGTTTGTGTGTTGGGTGTTGTGTGTGTGCGGCGTTGTCTGTGTGTGTGGGTGTGTGTAGGGCGGTGTTTGTGGTTCCCAGTGTGTGTGCGGTGTGTTGTGCAGTGCACGTGTGTGTGTGTGTTGGGGGGAGGTGTGCACCTCCCATCGTGCTCCATCCCCCATGCTGTGCACCCCCCATCGTGCTCCATCCCCCATGCTGCGCACCCCCCATCGTGCTCCATCCCCCATGCTGCGCACCCCCCATCATGCTCCATCCCCCATGCTGTGCACTCCCCATTGTGCTCCATCCCCCATGCTGCGCACTCCCCATTGTGCTCCATCCCCCATGCTGCGCATTCCCCATCGTGCTCCATCCCCCATGCTGCGCCAGCATCAGCCTCTCTGCCCCCAGCATCAGCCTCTCTGCCCCCAGCATCAGCCTCTCTGCCCCCAGCATCAGCCTCCCTCCTCCCAGCATCAGCCTCTCTCCTCCCAGCATCAGCCTCTCTGTCCCCAGCATCAGCCTCTATGTCCCCAGCATCAGCCTCTCTCCTCCCAGCCTACCCCAGCCTCAGCCTCCCCCAGCATCAGCCTCTCTTCTCTCAGCCTCCCCCCTCCCAGCCTCCCTCCTCCCAGCCTCCCCCAGCATCAGCCTCCCCCTCCCAGCCTCCCCCAGCATCAGCCTCCGCCTCCCAGCCTCCCCCAGCATCAGCCTCCGCCTCCCAGGCTCCCCCAGCATCAGCCTCCGCCTCCCAGGCTCCCCCAGCATCAGCCTCTCTCCTCCCAGCCTCCCCCAGCATCAGCCTCTCTCCTCCCAGCCTCCTCCAGCATCGGCCTCTCTCCTCCCAGCCTCCCCCAGCATCAGCCTCTCCCTCCCAGCCTTACCCAGGATCAGCCTCCCTCCTCCCAGCCTCCCTCCTCCCAGCCTCCCCCAGCATCAGCCTCCCCCAGCCTCAGCCTCCCCCAGCATCAGCCTCTCTCCTCCCAGCCTCCCCCAGCATCAGCCTCCCCCAGCATCAGCCTCTCTCTTCCCAGCCTCCCCCAGTATCAGCCTCCCCCAGCATCAGCCTCTCTCCTCCCAGCCTCCCCCAGCATCAGCCTCCCCCTCCCAGCCATCCCCAGGATCAGCCTCTCTCCTCCCAGCCTCCTCCAGCACGCCGTGCTCCTCTGCCGACACTCACAGACCCGATCGCATACACACACACACACACACACACCCGATCGCATACACTCACACACACCCGATCGCATACACTCACACACACCCGATCGCATACACTCACACACACCCGATTGCATACACTCACACACACACATCCGATCGCATACACTCACACACACACACCCGATCGTATACACTCACACACACACACACACACACACACACACTGACGATATCGCACATACGCGCTCACACTCACAACATCCGGAGATACCACATGCTTCTGGCCATGTGATCCTCCGGCAGGTCCTGGAAGCTCACTGCACAGTATCGCCGCCGAGAAGCAAGCGATATCCCAGGATGTTGTGAGTGTGTGGATGCGATGTGATGTGTGTGTGATATGTGTGTGAGAGTGAGTGTGATCTGATGTGTGTGTGTGTGTCTGTTGTTATGTGTGTGCGTGTGTGTGTGCGTGTGTGTTGTTATGTGTGTGCGTGTGTGTATGTTCCGCCGCTGCAGGACCTTGATGCGCTGGTAACTATGCTACCATGGTTACCAGCGTATCCCGTCCCCCGCTCGCACGGGAGCCCACACCAGCATACGGCGGCAACCCCAGCAATGCGTGGGTATGTCTCGGCTGGGTTGGCAGCGTACGCTGATGTGGGCTCCCGGGGGTACAGTACTCACCTGGGAGTCGTGGCTCTGTGTCGCTTCGGGGAATGCGTGCGGGGGGCGGGGCCAGAGCAAGCGTGCATTGCGTGAGGGGGGCGGGGCGTGGCAGAGTTGCCAATACGTGCAGGGTGCAGAGGTGAGAGGCCAATCCGAGTAGGGGGGCGGAGCCTGGGCGAGCGGCCGGCCAATCCGTGTGGGGGTGGAGCCTGGGCGAGCGGCCAATCCGTGCGGGGGCGGGGCCATGGCGAGCCCAGCGGCCAATCGGCTTTGTGTCACCGTAAGGACACAATTTTGGAGCAAGACAGACAGACAGACAGACAGAATAAGGCAATTATATATATAGATATATATATATATATATATATTAATCAGAATATGACTAGATGACTGATTATTATGGCTATAAAGACCCACTTATAGCACTACTGATTGCTTGAAAAAGGTTCTGTGTACAAAAATGTTGCTACATCTATCTTGTATCTATCTATTATCTATAGTTTCATAGTTTCATAGTTTTTAAGGTTGAAGGGAGACTCTAAGTCCATCTAGTTCAACCCGTAGCCTAACATGTTGATCCAGAGGAAGGCAAAAAAACCCCAATGTGTCAAACAAGCTCCAATGGGGAAAAAAATTCCTTCCTGACTCCACATCCGGCAATCAGACTAGTTCCCTGGATCAACACCCTGTCATAAAATCTAATATACATAACTGGTAATCTTAAATTTTGCAAGGAAGGCGTCCAGGCTCTGCTTAAATGTTAGTAGTGAATCACTCATTACAACATCATGTGGCAGAGAGTGTATATTCATTATCTATCTATCTATCTATCTATCTATCATCTAACATCTATCTGAGAAATATTCTGAACTGAGTGTATATTCATTTTTTCACACTTTCCCTCATGTTTGTTTATAACAATTTTTCCGCCTATAACAGTCTATTTGACTACTTTCCATTGAAACATTCATATTAATAGCAGTTTTTGAAGTCTTCCTCGTCTAGTATATATTATGTTAAAGAGATAGTATTAATCACTGTCTTTGGCAGTTATGGAGCTCCATCTTCAATAATATGCATAACATTTTCTCCCACAGGCGCAGTAATGGAGGCAGTGGATATTGTCATTAGTCTGCTTCCTATGTAAAAGTGTCAGTATCATCTCCCTATAGTGGGGGCAAATATCCAAGAGGGATTCAAAAGGATAATTTTGTCCTAGTTTAAACATTCGAGTTTTCCATAATTATACTTAATTAGATGCAGAATAGGACGCCGGCCCCAAGCTGAGGAATTAGTGCAGATTCCTAAAACGTAAAGTTGGGGTGACACGTAGGGGGTGTGAGAGACCGCACTATAGGCGTCAGGGGAAATACTCTGTGCACTGATGTAAACTTTTAATTACTCAACAATTCCCTTTACACGCACTGGAAACAGCATCTAGTTAGGTGTCCTAAAAAATCACTCATCTGAATAAACTTTATAGAAAAGTTAGCAAGGATTAAATAAAGAAGACATGAGTCCGGAGGCGGCCATCGCTCATCCATACAGTAGACATCACAGTGTGCACAGATCAACCTGTTCCAGTTACTTTGGGGAGACGTCCATGGCCATCAATTACCTTTCATCTTCTCATTTGCCATGAATAAAGGAAATCAAAGGTTAGTGCCTGGCTAGAAATTAAAGAATAAAGAATCCAGTGAATCTGCTATGGCATTTCAATGGACTGCGTCTCTTTGTGTCAGACTTCATAAGTGAATTATGGTAATGTCGGTATGCTTTGGAGTGCAAGAAGATTATTAAGCCTTGTTTGGTCATTTATAGGTGGTATACGCCCAAATAGACCTCCTCATCAAGCTAAACTGTAGACCCGCATCTATTTCAGTTGTCTCCCATGTAAAATACAGACTGCCGTGCTTTTCAGTCTCAGCATGCCTAAAGTTCTGACAGCACACATAACTTTTTAGCTTTTAAATTACAGAAAAACATGTAAGTTGAAGCGTGACATGCGGGCATTGTGTTAGGTACTGTAGCTTGCACTAATGCAGGTACGGTCATTGTTATCTTGACTGCTGAGACCATACTACCCTCAAACCAAACCCTCCCATGTCCGATTAACCACTCCGAGACAAGTTAACCAAAAATACAAACTTTATTAGGAGAGCTTTATAAAATCAGTAAACAACTCTCATCTTTTGTTGTGGATGGAGGTCGGTCACAGCACAATTAACCATTATAAATAACCACTTTCAAAACGAAACTTTGTGCCAGGCCGGACTTCCGGCGCACTTTAGCTTTCGTAATTGAACTGTGTTCCTTGTAACCGCTGTGACTGTAAAAGAATAACCAAAAACTAGGGAGGGAGGGTGGGACAGCACCGTCCGGATCTCACAAGGTGAGGAGAGACCGGATACAGGAAAAGAGGGAATATTTATAGGGGGAAAGAAAGGGATTATGGGAACATCCCCATTGGATAAACCCCTTGGAAGGGGAGGAGGGAGAATCGGACATGAGAGGGGAACATTAACCCCTTACTAACCGGGCACAGCAGTCAGGGTGCATTCAGTAAAACACTGACATGCCCCTGAAGACTGCTGAGACCATACTACCCTCAAACCAAACCCTCCCATGTCCGATTAACCACTCCGAGACAAGTTAACCAAAAATACAAACTTTATTAGGAGAGCTTTATAAAATCAGTAAACAACTCTCATCTTTTGTTGTGGATGGAGGTCGGTCACAGCACAATTAACCATTATAAATAACCACTTTCAAAACGAAACTTTGTGCCAGGCCGGACTTCCGGCGCACTTTAGCTTTCGTAATTGAACTGTGTTCCTTGAAACCGCCACGGAGGAGCAGAGGCCCTAGACTGTGCTCCGACCCCCACCCATAATGAACAAGGCCTGCTCAATACCATCTTGCAGGCCTGATAAAAATATGTCTAGGCCAATGTTATTCAAATGAACGCCATCGTTCAACATCAGGGAGGAATTATCCCCTTCCAATTGCCAGTGTCTAACGACGATCCCTGCCTTAAAGCGGACAAAACGCGAAATACGTGAGTTGAGTGTCCGCCTCGAACGCTCCAGAGCCGCAGCTCCTTGAGCCCCTCGCCAAACAGGCCGGGAAATGACCTCGGACCAAACAAGGACAAGTTCAGGAAAAAAGGCATGAAACTTGTCCACGTCAGACTTCATTGTGGTGATAAGCTCCGCCAAATGGCGGGCACCGAGGTCATTACCCCCAGTGTGAATGACGAGGACCACTGGAGCTAAAGCAGACCTCGCAATGTCCACAACCTCCGGTATAACTTGAGGCCATATGAGACCCCTGACGCCTCTCCAATTGACTTCGAAGCCACGAAAGCCAAGGGCACGTCCTCCAGGTCGATTCTCAGTTCGCTGTCCTGCCCAGAAAATATAGGAGTGTCCCAATAGCCAAATGACAGGCTTGGCAGCTCCTAGAAGAAGAAAACTGTCAGTGACACATGTACAAGAAGGCAAACCTGTGCAAAAGAAATGGATTAATGAAGCAGTAATTCTGGTCTAATATATCTCGCAAAACACGCAGAACGCCACCGGCCAATGCGTTGAATGACTTCATTAGGCAATCCTGCCCAGGCGGCCTCAGTTGCCGCCCCAATCCGGAAGGAGTGAGTACCAAATTCGCCGGCAGGAAAGCCGAGGAACCTTAAACATTTACGGAAAACAGCTAAAAATTGGAATCTCGTCAGAGGGGAACCATCTTCATGTACTAGGAAGGAAGAACTACCATGGCGCAAAGCGATATAGTTAAGCGTCAATGTAACAGGGCACACTGGGCCATGAATGGCAAACAAAGATATCCAGAAGCCATTTCCGGTTTGATCGGTCTTAGATTTCCGAATTCTAATCCTTAAACCCCCATTACACAATGCGACGTCGTCGTGCCGAAGGCCCCCATGAGTGCCTCTGGCAGGGGAAACCAACTCGCTAATGCGCAATGCGCCAAAAAAGGCAATAGCAAAAGAGGCGGAGAAAAGAGCAGACTCAAAAGGAGGGGGACAAACAGCAGAGATATGTCCGATGATACGAGAAAGAAGGCTAAAAGAAACCGGCCTTCTACACTCCCTTCTGGGCTGCCCCCTACCCCACCCCTTAACTGCTTGCTGGACTATAAAAAACTTAGTAACGTCCGACCAACCTCGAAGCTTGAAATGAAAGGCAAGTCCAGACAATCGGTTCCGCGCTACCGCGCAGGAAGCACCTTTATTATACAGATGATACAAATACCGGCAGGTAACGTCCAGTCTGGCAGAATCAGAGGTGGAAACCGGATAATTAGCCGCAACAGATAGCCATTCCTCCCATGCCTTACCGTAAGCCAGCCAAGTCCTCGGGGCCAGTGAAGACGTCACCAAAGGCATCAGCTGCATTCCAGCAGGTCCCATATGCTGGGTGGACACGACATTCCCTCTGGTTGTGCCCGAGGACACAGCTGTCGAAATTTCTGAAATTGAAAACGGGAAAGTGAGTCAGCGATAGCGTTGTACCTGCCAGGCACATGGCGAGCCCTAAACCACATATTGAGCTCGAGGCAATGCAGCACAAAAAATCTAAGTAACTTTAGGACTGGCAAAGAGGATGAAGTCAGATGGTTTATCGCGTGAACCACGGACATATTATCAGTCCAAAATAAAATCCGTTTATTTCTGAAAGCTGGGCCCCAGATCACAACAGCTGTTAGAATGGGAAACAATTCAAGGAGGGTCAGGTTGGACACGAAACCTCTGGCGTGCCAAGATTGAGGCCATTGCTCAGCACACCACTGATCGCCAAAAATAACGCCAAAACCCAAAGATCCCGATGCATCGGAAAAAAGTGATAGTTCTTCATTGGAAATAACGTTATCCTGAAAACAAGTTTGACCATTATACCTGGATAGAAAATCATTCCAGATAAACAAATCAGATTTCAAGCAGGGGGTAAGCCTGATGCGGTGATGAGGAAGGCGAACCCCTTTAGTGGCAAGTGATAACCTCCGGGAAAAAACTCGTCCCATTGGCATGACACGACAGGCAAATACAAGAAGGCCCAGCAAAGATTGCATCTGACGAAGGGTCACACTACGAACTGAACAGAAACCCATAATCAGCGAGCGCAGCTTTTCTACTTTGTCATCCGGAAGGCGAAATAGCATTGCATTGGAATCTATTTCAATACCGAGGAAGGAAAGAACCTGGGAGGGGCCGACTGTTTTCTCCCTCGACAAAGGGACACCAAATCTGGACATCAAACTGCGAAACGTATCCAATAGAAGCTGGCAATGAGTGGAATCTTGAGGGCCAACAAAAAGGAAGTCGTCAAGATAATGAATAATAGATTGGGAACCAGATTCAACCTTCACGACCCATTCTAAGAAAGAACTGAATAGCTCAAAATAGGAGCAAGAGACCGAACATCCCATGGGAAGGCATGTATCGTAATAATAAAAACCATCTACGAAACATCCCAACAGATGGTAGCAATCCGGGTGGACCGGGAGTAGGCGGAAAGCCGACTCAATATCTGACTTGGCCATCAAAGCCCCCGGTCCCGCTTGCCTAACTAACGCAACAGCTTTGTCAAAAGAGACATACGTGACAGACGCATCCGATTCGGGTATACCATCATTGACGGATAAACCCTTCGGATGGGAAAGGTGATGAATTAATCGAAATTTCCCAGGCTCCTTCTTCGGAACAACCCCCAGCAGGGACACCCGTAAGTTGTAAAAAGGAATCGAATCAAAGGGTCCCTTTAATCTGCCTTTTGCTAACTCACAGGTTATTTTATCCAATAAAACCTCGTGAAGCTCCGTCGCAGACTTTAGGTTACGGGCAAAAAGGGGGTGTCTATTAAGTTTAAAAGGTATAAAGAAACCAAAAGAGAAGCCGAAGCGCAGCTGCGCCGCCGCGTCCTTATTGGGGTACCGGTCGAGCCACGGCCCCATCTCGGCCACGCTCACCGGCGTCCCGATTCATAGGTGGGTTTGACTGCTTTGTTGGCAATTTCACCGAAGGGCGGGGGCATTTGGCCGCTGCGTGGGAGCCTCCGCAAGCAGAACATTCATGTTTATACCTGCAGAGACCAAAGAATCGGCAGTGCCCTTCGTTGAATTGCCAACATGTGCCGGGTCTACGAACGGCCACTGAACTGGGACCGGCGGAGTTGCCAGGGGCCGCGGCATGAAAGGGGGCTTTAGGAGTCATCATGAGACGCAACCAGGAATCAGTAGCTTTAACCCCCCACCCTAAGTGAGGTTGTAGGGCCAAACGACGCCTGAAATCCTCATCATAACGCCACCACGCAGATCCGCCGTGTGCTTTGTATGCGTTATAAATGGAATCAACATATATAAAAAGTTCCGAACAGCGTTCGGGATGTTTCTGACCCATAACACCTCCCAATACAAAAAAGGCTTGCAGCCAGTTATTGATAGTTTTTGCGACCCTGGGTTTTTTGTCAAAGGGGTGTTCAGCGGAGCGCCTCTCTTTGTCAACCGTAAATTGGTCAGTGGAAACCAGTGACCAAATGTCTACGTAATCATTAGCCCATATCTTGTTAACCGTCTCTGGGTCAAGGTGGGATCCTAAAGGGGACATACCACAAAAGAATGTGTCCTTATGTATATCAGCCCGAGGAGGAGGCTGAAATCTCTTCTCGGCCTGATTTCCAAGTAAGAGAGGGTTAACCAGAATTTTATTACCCGGGGTATTTAAATGAGCTAACAGAGCTTTTAACGATATAGCAGTATTATCAGCGGCTCCCCACGCCCCAGAATAGTTGTACTCACTGACCGCTGGAGCATCTGTGGGAGTCACCGATACTTGTGGAGCCGGTACCGAGTCGGCAGCCTGCGGTTGAACCAAATAGGGTTCGGCATCTCTCCGCCGGCGTAATGTGCGACGAGAGCGCCTGCTGGATGTCATGGAGTCACCGGATGACTCAGCCGTGGTTGATGGCGAACGCCATCTTGATGAGCGAGACCTACGGCTTCTTCGCGATGAACGTGACCGCCGCTCAGGATAAGCTGAGCGGCGACTGCGGTCCCTACTGTATCGCCTGCGCCTATATGGGCTGCGAGAGCGTGAGGAGGAGTCGGAGGCAGCGGAGCGGTTTCCGCGCCCGCGGCGTCGTCTACTGTGGGCCGTGCTTCCAGCATCCGCTGCATCCTGAACAGGGAGGACCCGTGGTAGGTTCTGCAGCTCAGGGGGCACAGCCATCGCCGGTTGTACTGCGGCTGGTAATGCCATCGCCGGAGGCGCAGCCGTCTGGAACGGCAGCACCTGCGGAGCCACAGGAGGCAACGCCATACCCACCTGAGCTGCAAAAGGCAAGGCCATCACTCCAGGGGCTGCAGGAGGCGCAGCCGTCACTGCAGCCGCTGCCGGAGGCAAAGCTATCACCGCGGCAGCCGCAGGAGGTAAGGCCATCACTGGAGCTGCGGCAGGAGGCAAAGCCATTCCCCCCCGGGTCCATGGACAGTTGAGATATATGGGAAGGTATGAAACTGTTGGAGGGAGCAGCAGCCCCCACCCTGCACACTTCTGAAGTAATGCAGTGTGACAGGGAAGGTGACATATTAGATGGTGGGGGCTGCAGAATGTCAGCAGGCTCCTCAGCCGATGAGGAGCTGCGGCTCTGATTCCCTCCCATCAGATAAGGTGCGGGCGCTAAGCAGAGAGGAGGGGTAAGCTGGAGCAGCAGGGCTGGGGGTGCAGGTTGGTTTTGGCGCGCAGGGATGGCGTGATTTGAAACAAGCGGCGCAGCTTTGCCTGAGGGACATGAAAGGCTTGCGGCCGCCGCGTTCACTGTTGGGGGCGTGTGTAGGGACGTTGCAGGGCGATTCGCGCGCCCGTCGTGCACGAGGGTCGCGTGCACGCCGGGCGCGCGCGCGCCCCGCGCGCATGCGCAGTAGGGAGTTATATGCTGGGCTGAGACGCTCCGGAGGGCGGATTGTGCGAGCAGGCCTCCTGCCGACCGGAGCCTGTGGTTGAGCCTCAGGGGGAGGGGAACGCTGCTCACCTAATATAGCAACAAGCCACGCGTCTCCCTCCCTCCTGATTCTGTCCCTGACAGCTTGGTGTAGTGTGTCGGTCATCTCTCACCGGGAAGGCTAAGGACAGCACCGTCCGGATCTCACAAGGTGAGGAGAGACCGGATACAGGAAAAGAGGGAATATTTATAGGGGGAAAGAAAGGGATTATGGGAACATTCCCATTGGATAAACCCCTTGGAAGGGGAGGAGGGAGAATCGGACATGAGAGGGGAACATTAACCCCTTACTAACCGGGCACAGCAGTCAGGGTGCATTCAGTAAAACACTGACATGCCCCTGAATGGGGTACTGGGGGATACTTTGACCCTAAGACGAGCACTATGATTAGAACTGCTAGGGCAATGTGGCTGCTACTGATATGAACTAGAAGACAACTCCTCACAGATTTTACACCAGTTTGCACTTGTAAACCGTTTTAAATGTCACAAAATTTTGGCGCAGGATTTAGTTGTGTAACAGTTTTTCAGCTTTTCAGGTTCGTATTCCAGCATTGACAACTTTTTGTGAGTAACTGGAGCTTAGTGAGAAGGGGCTCAGCAAAATGTGTACCTGAAATGTGATGTACACATACATGGAAATGTACTCCAGTCTCTCAGAGGAGTACACTTGCCATGCACACCAGCTAAAAGATACCCAAAATTCAACAAAATGCATATGCCTCCTACTGAATATTGAAGAAAGGGGAAAAAAAGATAAGTGAGACAATGAATATTGGGAATCTTACTACAGCATATCATGCCGGTGTTTGTGAGCTGGACCCATACACTGTGCCTGACAGTAGTAACAGACACTCATGTAGCACTGTGGTTTCTCTTGTCATTGAAGGTTTTATTGAGGGGAATATGGATTCACTTATGTGGATGGGCACAAAAGCTGGAGCTATGGCTACCATGTATTGGAATGGAGGCATTTAATGCGGCAATGCTGCAGCAAAACACCTCTTTTTGAGTCGTATCACCGTCACTGTCAAGGCAGCACTGTTGTTAACCTTGTGGAAGCATTAAAGCCAGCAATTATATGAAATAATGACATGCAGGGCTGCCTTCAGGGCATTACAAACATGACTGGTGTATGGGGCCGATGAAGAGGGGAGCCCGGCTGAGCCTGGGGTAATTACTCAGCTTTGTTAAGCCCCAAGCTGTCCAAGACCCCTTCTTCACCGGGCACCAGTCACAGCCGCAGCAGAGGGGCTCAGCAGTGTTGTTTCTGCCACTACACATTGCTAATTTGCATCCCATGCAAATTAGCCATGTGTGCTGGAAGTAGGGTCAAGGCGCAGTGCACGCTCAGCGTGCAGCAGTACAATGAGGTCATCACTCTGCGACCTCATCACACTACTGCAGGAAAGCAGAGCCATGGAGGTGGAGAGGACCCGGCAGCCAGCGGCGACAGGTAACTACTCTGTGAGCCGAAGACAGGAGCGGGCTGATCACCGGGGGTGGTGGAGGGGCCTGCCGACCCTAGTACCTGCCTTGCTTCAGCTAGATGTGCATATCCAGTTGAAATGCATCGCGGTTCAGAAAGAACACCGCACAAAGTGGGAGCCAGGAAGGGTGAGTAAAATGTTCGTTTTTTTCTTTTTGTGGCAAATATGCCAGGAGGAGCCCAGAAAAAGGACAATAATATGCAATGAGAAGAACATATATACCACGAAAGGGACAGAAACCAGAATGGGTATATGTATATATATATATATATATATATATATATTATATATATATATATATATATATATATATATATATATATATATATATATATTATATATATATACCAGAACGTGTCCAGGATAGGGATATATCTACTAGGAGGACCCCAGGATGGACCATATATACCAGGACTGTGACAAATAAACCAGGATGGGGATATATCTACAAGGAGCGGCCCAGGGAGGGGACATATATACCAGGAGGAGGACATATATGCTAGGAAGGGGATACATAAGCCTGGAGAGCAACATACACACCAGGAAGGGCCCAGGATGGGGATGTCTATACCAGGAGGAGGACATATATACCAAGGGGATATTATACAGAGAGGCAGTGTGTGTGGGGGATAGTATACAGAGGGGCAGCATTTGTGAGGGATATTATACAGAGAAGAAGTGTGTGTGGGGGGATAATTTATAGAGCGGCAATGTGTGTGTGAGAGATATTATACAGAGGGGTAGAGTGTTCGTGCGGATATAATATATAGGGGCAATGTGGGAGAGCTATAATGGAGGGAGGCAGTGTAAAAGGTGTATTATGGAAAGGGGTAGTGTAGAAGGTGTATTATGGAGGGGGGCAGTGCAGAGAGCGTATTATGGAAACAAGGGGTGTAGGGGTGTATTATTAATTTTCTGAGGGAAATACTTCATTTTCTGGAACAACTTCAAGGGTGTTAACACGTTTGGCCATGACTGTGGGTGTATATGTAGCGCCCCTGAGGCATCAGGAGCTACAGGGAACTGCATCCTGTCAAAGATGCAGAGCCTACCCCCAGAAACCCAGAAGACCAGTGCCAGTAACACCAAATCATTCATACAATCCCTGTTTTCTCCCTCCCAAAACTGGTGACGGGCTCGGTTTTGACCCAATGGATGGAACGTAGGGGTGGAACCGATCCAGTCCACTAGACAATGACCAGGGAGGAGGGACCAGACAGTCAGTATGTGGAAGTGAAAGGAGACGGATGTAACAGTACTGACAGTAGAGTGTAGCAGTGACCTGTCAGGCTCAGGCGTTTGGTTGCCGAAGGAGTACGGTGGAGTACTCTCAGAACCATAGCACTGGCGTGGTGCAGAGCCCTAGGTCAGGAAAACGCTCCAGGCAGACCTGATAAAATTTGCATTGAGGAAACCATCCAGTACCTCACCGACCTAAAAGTTCGGGGCACAGCAGTGATGGGAGAACAGAGACCCGACCCAACAGGGTTCAAACTGCCTGCCATACAGACTAAGACTGAAAGACAACCAGGAGGGGACCTCCAGATGCTCCAAGCCATGGGGACCCACCAACCAGAGGCATGTGCAGGGGAAGAAAGCCACCAGGTCACCACCACACTGGCCCAGTGGTGAGGACCAGCCTTTATCGAGTTACAAGCATTAACAATGCTGTGAGTAAAGCCCTGGGGTGCATCAGCTTTTTGGTGTCACAAACAGGATTGATCTAGAGCTGTTAATACCGGGTGACGTGCGCCTTATGGACTGTTTTTGTGATTGGTGAGACTGCCGCCATATTTGTGTGAAAAACTGACTGCGCCACAGCAGTATTGAAAAGCGCACAAAACGAGACCCTGTCCCCTGGGCATCATGACCATCATGTAAAAACGAAACTAGAAGCAGGGAGACCGGAACCCTGCTACAGAATGCCCCTGGAACGCTAGGAGTAGGAGATTGTCTAGCGGCTGTGCTGGGAGATGCGGGCGCAGCAGCTCCAGAAAATTGGAGAGTGGCGAGCGGAGATGATGAAAATGGTGGCGACAATGCAAGCCCACGAGAACCGGGCGCCACTTGCAGAGATGACACCAAGACCCTCCAAGATCTCTCTGATCCGAATGCCGGCACCCTCCTTGGACCAGACCGCGCCACCTTCCAACCTGGCCATGAAGGACCATGCAGCACCGCTACCTGACCCAGCCAGACCAGACCAGGCTGCACCGCTACTTGACCCAGCCAGACCAGACCAGGCTGCACCGCCTCCTGACTCGGCTGCGACAGACCAGGCCGCACCTCCACCGGGAGCCACGGAGGAGGATGCTGCCCTCGCTGTTGACAACAAGGTACTGCCCCTAGCTGCTGTCAGGGATCCAGCAGCGAGCTACCCGGTTTCGGCACCAGAGGTCTCTGAACCAGGCCCGGAGTGAGCAGCGATCGTCGCTCAAGTACGGGCCAGTGTCGATGAAAAGACCCATGTGGCCTGCCAGACCACTAATGCCCAGTTGGCCCAGGAGCGAGAGCAGCGGAGGCCCGGCGGGCGCAGGCGGAGGCCCGCGACCTCCAAGAAAAGCAGCACCTGTGGCATGACACTTACAAGGCACAGGGACTGCTGTGCCAGGGGGTGGTAGAACAGTTCAACCTGAAAAGGGGCTGGGGTTTCATTGCTGAACCCGGCCTGAATGAGGGAGTCTTCATCTCCTGTTGGGATGTGAGACCCCATCTCCCTGAGGGACACCCTGGTCGAGATCTACACGTGGGTGATTTGGTTACATACACCCACCACTATGGAGAGCGGGGCTGGTACGGCCTGGTTCTGGTGATATGTCCAGCAGAGGCCGCTGCTGAAACACCAGCTCCCGCTCCTGCCACAGCCCCAGTTCCCCAGCTGCCACCAGGAGGCAGTGGAGGTGCGTGAGACCAGTGTACCCAAACACTGAGTGTTGATCCCAGGAGGCCTCCTGATCCAGATGGTCCCTTTCCAGTTCCTTGGTAGTTTTAACTTGCTTTACTGCCAGTTAGTTCACTGTTATTTATTATTATTTATTATTATAGCGCCATTTATTCCATGGCACTTTACAAGTGAAAGGGTATACGTACAACAATCATTAACAGTACATAACAGACTGGTACAGGAGGAGAGAGGACTCTGCCCGCGAGGGCTCACAGTCTACAGGGAATGGGTGATGGTACGATAGGTGAGGACAGAGCTGGTTGCGCAGTGGTCTACTGGACGGAGGGCTATTGTAGGTTGTAGGCTTGTTGGAAGAGGTGGGTCTTGAGGTTCCTCTTGAAGCTTGTTCCACTTCTGTTCCAGTTTGATAACGTTAATATAGTGTGTGAATAATGTTGCCTTAGCTTAACCTGGTTATAATAATGTTGATATAAAAATAGACCAAAACTGCTGTACTGGTAGTAGGAAAAACTTTCCTTTGTAAATAGTTGCACCAGTTGTGCACACTACCAGAGTCAATCCAGGTTCAGTCTTTCGAAGAGGACCCTCACTAAATACCACAGTCTTTCGAAGAGGACCTTTTGTTTTACCACAAAGATTTGGCGAGAGGAAAGGTCGCAGGAAGGGTCTGCTGCAGTGGCGGCCGGGACCCAGTCGTCATAGCAACCAGTGACATACCTCCCAGGGACCCCGGTTGGTGGTTGGTGGGAAGGGTACCTCATGCACCAGTACTTCAGTTGATGAAACGTTTAAGAAAAGTGCCTCCCTTGTATGAGAAGGAAGTTGTTGTGAAGGGAAATACTTCATTTTCTGGAATAACTTCAAGGGTGCTAACATTTTTGGCCATGACTGTGTGTGTGTGTATGTGTAGCGCCCTTGAGCCAAAGGGAGCTACAGGGAACTGCATCCTGTCAAAGATGCAGGGCCTACCCCCAGGAACCCAGAAGACCAGTGCCAGTAACACCAAAACATTCATACAATCCCTGTTTTCTCTCCTCCAAAACTGGTTATGGGCTAGGGTTGGACCAAATGGATGGCCACTTAGGGGTGGAACCGATCCAGTCCACTAGACGACAACTAGGGAGGAGAGGCCAGACAGTCAGTATGTGGAAGTGAAAGGAGACGGACGTAACGGTACTGACAGGAGAGTGTAGCAGTGACCTGTCAGGCTTAGGCGTGTGGTTGCCGAAGGTGTACAGTGGAGTACTCTCAGAACTATATCACTGGCGAGGTGCAGAGCCCTAGGTCAGGAAAACGCTCCAGGCAGACCTGATAAAATCTGCATGGTTAGGAAACCATCCAGGACCTCACCGACATAGAAGTGACGGGAGAACCGGGGACCGGGAACAGAGAACCAACCCAACAGGGTTCAAACTGCCTGCCATAAGGACTAAGACTGAAAGACAACCAGAAGGGGACCCCCAGAAGCTCCAAGCCATGGGGACCCACCAACCAGAGACAGGTGCAGGAAAAGAAAGCCACCAGGTCACCACACCGGCACTGGATCTAAGGGGACCAGTGGTGAGGACCAGCCTCCATCGGGTTCTAAGCAATAACAATGCTGTGAGTAAAGAACCAGTTACACTGCAATCCCTTGTGTGGCCTACCTTCTGCGCCCAGTATTATCAACAGACCTCAACAACAAACATCATCATCTATCCCCTGGGGCCTGGCCCTACTTGCGGAGGGCCCAACATCCAGGCTGCCATTAACATCAGCCCCTGCAGCAAGAAACTGTGCAGCAGCGACCCCATAAAATAGCCACAACACGCAAGTGGCGTCACGACAAAAACTTTATTATTATTCCCCTGTACTTAATCCTTTTTTTAAGCAACCCCCCCAGGGTCACGGAACCGGGCAAAGGCCACCCAGTAAACTTTCCTATTATATCCTTTTATCCTTTTATACTTTCCTAGTAAATATACTGCCTGGGACCGAGTACCCCAAAGCAATGGTGGGCCAAATTTGGGCCAAAAGTATGAATACACCCTGATAAAATGGAAGCGGTTGCTAAGATCACCTTACCGTTTGTGACATATTAGTACATGGGAAGGGCCAAACATTTGAGGCTGGGTGACGCCCATGGCGGCCATCTGCAAAGCCGCCATTTTGAATTCAACTTAAATTTTTTTAATGGCAAGAGGGTCATGTGACACATCAAACAGAGAATTGCACAAGAAAAACAATGGTGTGTTCATTTTTAACATAGCTTTATTCATTATTGAGTAATTGACACGTTTGTGACACGGAACAACAATGGTAACCCACCGAGAGCAATACCGCAGAAGAAACACTACCACAGGCCTCCTGTATCCGTTGTTTCAGGTGCCCCACATCCTGGATCTGCGTTATTGCTCTTGGTGTGTCAAGAGTGGAAGAAGAGAATTGCGATGACAATTCAACACAATGGGCAGCACTTTGAGCACATCCTTTAGTGGGTTGCTGTTGTTGTTCCATGTCACAAACGTGTCAATAACTCGATAATGAATACAGCTACATTAAAAATTATCACAAAATTGTTTTTCTCGTTCAATTCTCTGTGTTTGATGTCACATGACCCCCGTCCTATTGAAAAAATTAAAGTTGAATTCAAAATGGTGGATTTGCAGATCGCCGCCATGGGCGTCACTTGGCCTCAAATGTTTGTCCCCTCCCATGTACTAATATGCCACAACCGGTAAGGTAATATCAGCAACCGCTATATATATATAAATATATATATAAATATATATATATATATATATATATATATATATATATATATATATATTTTATTTTCATGACTCTGAAAATTGTAGATTCACATTGAAGGCATCAAAACTATGAATTAACACATGTGGAATGAAATACTGAACAAAAAAGTGTGAAACAACTGAAAATATGTCTTAAGGTCTTAAGGGTGCTTTACACGCTGCAACATCGCTAGCGATTGCTAGCGATGTCGCGAGCGATAGCACCCGCCCCCGTCGTTGGTGCGATATGTGGTGATCGCTGCCGTAGCGAACCTTATCACTACGGCAGCGTCACACGCACATAGCTGTTCTGCGACGTCGCTCTGGCTGGCGAACCGCCTCCTTTCTAAGGGGGCGGTTCATACGGTGTCACAGCGACGTCACACGGCAGCCGTCCAATAGCAGCAGAGGGGCGGAGATGAGTGGGACGTAACATCCCGCCCACCTTCTTCCTTCCGCATTGCCGGTGGATGCAGGTAAGGAGATGTTCGTCATTCCTGCGGTGTCACACATTGCGATGTGTGTTGGCGCAGGAAGGCCGAACAACATCGCACCTGCAGCAGCAACGATATTAAGGAAATGAATGACATGTCAAGGACTAACGATTTTTCATGTTTTTGCGCTCGTTGATCGTCGCTCATTGGTGTCACACACTGCGATGTCGCTAACGGCGCCGGATGTGCATAACTAACGACGTGACCCCAACAATATAGCGTTAGCGATATTGCAGCGTGTAAAGTACCCTTTATATTCTAGGTTCTTCGAAGTAGCCACCTTTTACTTTGATTACTGCTTTGCACACTCTTGGCATTCTCTTGATAAGCTTCAAGAGGTAGTCACCGGAAATGGTTTTCTCTTCACAGGTGTGCCCTGTCAGGTTTAATAAGTGGGATTTCTTGCCTTAAAAATAGGGTTGGAACCATCAGTTGTGTTGTGCAGCAGTCTGGTGGATACACAGCTGATAGTCATACTGAATAGACTGTTAGAATTTGTATTATGGCAAGAAAAACAGCAGCTAAGTAAAGAAAAACAAGTGGCCATCATTACTTTAAGAAATGAAGGTCAGTCAGCCCGAAAAATTGGGAAAACCTTGAAAGTGTCTCCAAGTGCAGTGGCAAAAACCATCAAACACTACAAAGAAACTGGCTCATATGAGGACCGCCCCAGGAAAGGAAGACCAAGAGTCACCTCTGCTGCAGAGGATAAGTTTATCCAAGTCACCAGCCTCAGAAATCACAGGTTAACAGCAGCTCAGATTAGAGACCAGGTCAATGCCACACAGAGTTCTAGCAGCAGACACATCTCTAGAACAACTGTTAAGAGGAGACTTTGTGCAGCTGGCCTTGATGGCAAAATAGCTGCTGGGAAACCACTGCTAAGGACAGGCAACAAGCAGAAGAGACTTGTTTGGGCTAAAGAACACAAGGAATGGACATTAGACCAGTGGAAATCCATGCTTTGGTCTGAAGAGTCCAAATTTGAGATCTTTGGATCCAACCACCATGTTTTGTGCGACGCAAAAAAGTTGAACGGATGGAGTCTACATGCCTGGTTCCCACCAAAAAGCATGAAGGAGGAGGTGTGATAGTGTGGGGGTGCTCTGCTGGTTACACTGTTGGGAATTTATTCAAAATTGAAGGCATACTGAACCAGCATCTTGCAGCGGCATGCTATTCCATCCGGTTTGCATTTAGTTGGACCATCATTTATTTTTCAACAGGACAATGACCCCAAACACACCTCCAGGCTGTGTAAGGGCTATTTGACTAAGAATGAGAGTGATGGGGTGCTACGCTAGATGACCTGGCCTCCACAGTCACCAGACCTGAACCCAATCGAGATGGTTTGGAGTGAGCTAGACCGCAGAGTGAAGGAAAAGGGCCAACAAGTGCTAAGCATCTCTGGAAACTCCTTCAAGACTGCTGGCCATTTCTACCTCTTGAAGTTCATTAAGAGAATACCAAGAGGGTGCAAAGCAGTAATCAAAGCAAAAGGTGGCTACTTTGAAGAACCTAGAATATAAGACATATTTTCAGTTGTTTCACACTTTTTTGTTAAGTATTTCATTCCACATGTGTTAATTCATAGTTTTGATGCCTTCAATGTGAATCTACAATTTTCAGAGTCATGAAAATAAAGAAAACTCTTTGAATGAGAAGGTGTGTCCAAACTTTTTGTCTGTACTGTATGTATACAGTGCCTTGCGAAAGTATTCAGCTCCCTTGAATTTTTCAACCTTTTCCAACATTTCAGGCTTCCAACATAAAGATAAAAATTGTAATGGTATGATGAAGGATCAACAACAAGTGGGACACAATTGTGAAGTAGAACGAAATTTATTGCTTATTTTAAACTTTAAAAAAAATTAATAACTGAAAATTGGGACGTGCAAAATTATTCGGCCCCTTTAAGTTAATACTTTGTAGCACCACCTTTTGCTGCGATTACAGCTGCAAGTCGTTTGGGGTATGTCTCTATCGGTTTTGCACACTGAGAGACTGAAATTCTTGCCCATTCTTCCTTTGCAAATAGCTCGAGCTGAGTGAGGTTGGTTGGAGAGCATTTGTGAACAGCAGTTTTCAGCTCTTTCCACAGATTCTCGATTGGATTCAGGTCTGGACTTTGACTTGGCCATTCAAACACTTGGATACGTTTATTTGTGAACCATTCAATTGTAGATTTTGCTTTATGTTTGGGATCATTGTCTTGTTGGAAGACAAATCTCCGTCCCAGTCTCAGGTCTTTTGCAGACTACAACAGGTTTTCTTCAAGAATGGTCCTGTATTTGGCTCCATCCATCTTCCCATCAATTTTAACCATCTTCCCTGTCCCTGCTGAAAAAAAGCAGGCACAAACCATGATGCTGTTACCACCATGTTTGACAGTGGAGATGGTGTGTTCATGGTGATGATCTGTGTTGCTTTTACGCCAAACATATCATTTGGCATTGTGCCCAAATAGTTCGATTTTGGTTTCATCTGACCAGAGTATCTTCTTCCACATGTTTGGTGTCTCCCAGGTGGCTTGTGTCAAACTTTAAACACCACTTTTTATGGATATCTTTGAGAAACAGCTTTCTCCTTGCCACTCTTCTATGAAGGCCAGATTTGTGCAGTGTACGACTAATTGTTGTCCTATGGACAGACTCTCCCACCAGCTGAATGTTTGGATGAAGGTCCGGGTCTTGGTAGATTTGCAGGGGTATGATACCCCTTACATTTCAATATGATCACTTGAACAGTGCTCATTTGGATGTTTAAATTTGGAAATCTTTTTGTAACCAAATCCAGCTTTCAACTTCTCCACAACAGTATCATGGACCTTCCTGTTGTGTTACTTGGTCTTCATGATGCTATCTGCGCTTTAAAAAGAACTCTGAGACTTTCACAGAGCAGGTGCAATTATATGGAGACTTGATTACACACAGGTGGTTTATATTTTTCATCGTCAGTCATTTAGGACAACATTGCATCATTCAGAGATCCTCAATGAACTTCTGGAGTGAGCTTCCTGCACTGAAAGTAAAGGGGCCGAATAATATTGCACACCCCCACTTTTCAGTTATTTATTTTTTTTAAAAGTTTAAAAAAAGCAATAAATTTCGTTCTACTTCACAATTGTGTTCCACTTCTTGTTGATTCTTCACCATAGCATTAACATTTTTACCTTTATGTTTGAAGCCTGAAATGTGGGAAAAGGTTGAAAGATTTGCAAGGCACTGTATGTATGTATGTATATATATATATGTTTCGCCCGGGGACCAGGGGTACTCAGATCCGGGCCACAGAGTCACTTCTGCGAGTATCACGATGGCGTGACCCGGTCTGTGATCCCAGGCTCCACAGTAAAAGGGGGTATTTGGGTGTTGGGATATTGTCCGTGACGCCACCCACGGTTGTGGTGATGTGTAGCACCACCGCTGCTCAATACGGGGATCCCGGGGATGGTGAAGCGGAGCAGCTAGGTGTTGTGTTGCCCCTCCGTGGGTAGGGGTTGGTGATCCCGGGGCCCGGTGATGGGGTAAGCAGGGAGCAGGGCGCAGTGCTGCAGTGCGGTGCCCGAGGGCACGGGCGTACTCACAAGAAAGTCACACGGAGTCACTGGTGAACTAAGAATTGCCGGTGTCCGCAGCCTTCGGTACGGGGGTGTTAGTGTCCCACACACGGTGCAGCAGCCCTTGTTGTTTCCTTCCCTGCAGCAAAGTGCCTTTTTCTCCTCTCTCTTCCTCTTTCTCCTCAGCCGGGAACGGGGAATCCTCTCCCCTGTAGCGATCCGGGTACCCAGGTACCGAGGGGCCACCGCCCTGCTCCGGCTACCTGTTCTGGCCCCTTCCTCACTACGGCCTGCCCCGGCCCTTTTGGAGATGCTTCACTCCCCACCTGGGAGCTAGACTCCAGACCTCTCTCCTGTCTCCTCTCCACACACTGTCTGCTCCAGCCCCTCCCCTCTCCTCTGCTTTTTCCTTACACTGGGGGCTGTGCTTTGTCATGCTGCACCGTGTGAGATCAGATTACCAAGGAGGATTAACTCTTTCTGTGACAACCTGGCTGTGCCAGGGCGTCACACACCCCCTTGGTAAAACACGGCCCGTCCTCGGGCCGTCTAGGCACCGACATTTATTAAAACTGGAAAAGAATAAACATTTTAAACATTTTCAATCTTCCCACAGCGGGATGCACATTGCTTCAACATTGCAACAACAAATAACACTTTTAATAATGTCAACGTGACGGGTCCTTTAGTCACCCACCCAAACAACCTAGCCTTGGTGCTGCCCCTAAAGCCCAGGCAGCACCCCTTGACCCCAGTCCAGAAACGGTTCCAGATTGGTCAACGGGACCGGTACTTTGCTGCCGTTGCGGCCGGGCGGACTGCCGGAGCCGTCGTCATCTCCGTCGCGGCCGGGCGGACTGCCGGGGCCAGTGGCAGGGTGGTGACAAAGGTGAGGCCTGGGGACCCCAGGTCTGGGTCCTCCCCAACAGGCGCTGCGGGCTCCGCTACCGGTAACAGGGGTAACGGGTCGGTGCATCGCTGCGGCGGCCTCTCCAGGAACCAAACGTTGGCAGAGTCCTGGCGTCCCTGCCTTTATAGTCCTTGTCACATAAGCTGCGGTTCCTTCCTACTGCTCCCCCTTGGTACTCGGGAGCAGTCCTTCCAGCAACTTTAAAGTTTCTCTTTCGCTTCCGGTCCTCCGGAGCTTCACTTCCGCCCGCGTTCTCAGGGGGCGGAGCCTCTTTTTCGCGCCCGCCGCTCGGAGAAGAAGGCGCCAAGCTGTTGTTTTTGGCGCCTAAAATGGCGGCTAAAATGGCGGACTTCTGGATTTTTCCTCAGCGGGACGCCGCTGACGGACGGGGCAAGGCGCACTTCCTCCAGGTGACTGGATGGGCTCGATCCTGTTCGTGACGCCAAATGTTTCGCCCGGGGACCAGGGGTACTCAGATCCGGGCCACAGAGTCACTTCTGCGGGTATCACGATGGCGTGACCCGGTCTGTGATCCCAGGCTCCACAGTAAAAGGGGGTATTTGGGTGTTGGGATATTGTCCGTGACGCCACCCACGGTTGTGGTGATGTGTAGCACCACCGCTGCTCAATACGGGGATCCCGGGGATGGTGAAGCGGAGCAGCTAGGTGTTGTGTTGCCCCTCCGTGGGTAGGGGTTGGTGATCCCGGGGCCCGGTGATGGGGTAAGCAGGGAGCAGGGCGCAGTGCTGCAGTGCGGTGCCCGAGGGCACGGGCGTACTCACAAGAAAGTCACACGGAGTCACTGGTGAACTAAGAATTGCCGGTGTCCGCAGCCTTCGGTACGGGGGTGTTAGTGTCCCACACACGGTGCAGCAGCCCTTGTTGTTTCCTTCCCTGCAGCAAAGTGCCTTTTTCTCCTCTCTCTTCCTCTTTCTCCTCAGCCGGGAACGGGGAATCCTCTCCCCTGTAGCGATCCGGGTACCCAGGTACCGAGGGGCCACCGCCCTGCTCCGGCTACCTGTTCTGGCCCCTTCCTCACTACGGCCTGCCCCGGCCCTTTTGGAGATGCTTCACTCCCCACCTGGGAGCTAGACTCCAGACCTCTCTCCTGTCTCCTCTCCACACACTGTCTGCTCCAGCCCCTCCCCTCTCCTCTGCTTTTTCCTTACACTGGGGGCTGTGCTTTGTCATGCTGCACCGTGTGAGATCAGATTACCAAGGAGGATTAACTCTTTCTGTGACAACCTGGCTGTGCCAGGGCGTCACATATATATATATATATATATATATATATATAATTTGTATAATATATATATAATATATAAAAAGAGCTGTGGTGATTATTCGTGGTTACTCGCTAATCCCTCCTCTCCATGTGATGTCATCACAGCCTTCAAGATTCATCCCTCACCTGCTCCAAAATCGGGGTACTAGCGCACTGATGGGATAGGACTTTCCCTAACACAGTCCACCTAATCCTAAGCGTGAACCCTGAGAGCAAGCTCACTCCGTTAGCCATACAGGTGAGTGGGACCCGACTAGGTCCACACTACAGAGTCCAAACAGTGAACAAGGTGCCATCGAAAAGACAACAGGCTAACAAGCAACACCAATGGCACAGACCCAAGCATGCTCCCTCCTGGCTGCAGCGGTGCTCCCAATTCTGGTTTACAAGCTGTTGGTGTCAGTATTCTTGGACTGAGTGAGCACGCAGAAACCCTTCCTTTTCCCAATGGCACCACATTCCTGCACTACCAACACCGGGCCCCGGGGCACAAAACCCCTACCCACGGAGGGGTTAAACACCTTGCTGCCGCACCATCGCCACCGGGCTCCCCCTTTTCCCAACAGCAGCGGGGTATCCCACCTTTCCACGCACCGTGGGTAGCGTCACGAACTTCTAACCCCCCCTGTACATCCTCCCCTTTTCAAACTCGAGTGTCTGCGCGAACTCCCATGTCTGCAGACCCCTCGAGCCACCACGGTTCCAGATCCGAGCGGCTCGGCCGCTGGCACGGGGGCAGTACACATACACCACCACTGCCTCCTTCTTTCCTGCCACGCCTCCTCTCCTGTGGATCCGCCAGCTCCTGGCTGCATTCCCAAATTTTGCGCACCTGCTGTTCACCCACCGGGAAACCCGTTAATATTCAAGGCTGCAGTGTAGTGTCACAGTGATTAACCCGTCACGACGATTAACCCTTAGGGGTACTTTACACACTGCAACATCGCTACCGATATATCGTCGGAGTCACGTCGTTAATGACGCACATCCAGCGTCGGTAGCGACATCGCAGCGTGTAACAATAATGAGCACCGATCAACGATCGCAAAATCGTTCCAAAACGGTGATCGTTGACACGTCGTTCATTTCCTTAATTTCACTGCTGCCACTGGTACGATGCTGTTCGCCGTTCCTGCGGCAGCACACATCGTTATGTGTGACACCGCGGGAGCGACGAACATCTCCTTACCTGCCTCCACCGGCAATGCGGAAGGAAGGAGGTGGGCGGGATGTTACGTCCTGCTCATCTCCGCACCTCCGCTTCTATTAGCTGGCCACTTAGTGACGTCGCTATGACACCAAACGCACCTCCCCCTTGAGGGAGGGATTGCTCGGCCGTCACAGCGACGTTGCTGACCAGGTATGTGCGTGTGACGCTGCCGTAGCGATAATGTTCGCTACGGCAGCGAGCACCAAATGTCGCACGAGCGACGGGGCGGGAGCTATCGTGCTCGACATCGCTAGCAATCGCAGCTTGTAAAGTACCCCTTACTCCGCCAGTCTGCCGGGAAAGCAGCCAATATTAAAGGCTGCCGTGGAGTGCCACAGTGATTAACCGTTACACTGGCAGTCCACCGGGAAACCCAATATTCAATGCTGCAGTATAGTGCCACGGTGATTAACCCTTACATCCCCAACCTGCTGGAAAACCCGCCAATATTCAACTCTGCAGTGTAGTGCCACGGTGATTAACCCTTATACCCCAGCTGTATACAGCTAGCTGTATACAGATCAGAACAGAGCGCTGTATACCCTTGGGGAGAGCTGTAAATCCTTGGAGAAAGAGCTTTATACCAGGGAGGTGAGCTGTATACCCTTGGGGGGAAGAAAGCTGTATACCCTTGGGGGAGGGGAGCTGTATACCCTTGGGGGAGAGGAGCTATATACCCTTTGGGTGAAGGGCAGCTGTACACCCTTGGAGGGGAGGACAGCAGTATACCTTTGAGGGAGCAATATACCAGGGAGGTGTGCTGTATACCCTTGGGGAAGAGAGCTGTATACCCTTGGCTAGTAGAGCTGTATACCCTTGGGGAGGAGAGCTGTATACCCTTGGGGGGGATGGAACCTGTATACCCTTGGGGAGAAAGCTGTATACCCTTGGGGGCAGTGGAGCTGTATACCCTTGCGTGGAGCGGAGGTGTATACCCTTGGGGGTAAAGTTACCTGTCTACGCTTGGGAAGAGAGCTGTATACCCTCTAGGGGAAGGACAGCTGTATACCCTTGGGGGAGGACACCTGTACACCTTTTGGTGAGCTATATACCAGGGAGGTAAGCTGTATACCCTTGGGGGGAAGGAGAGCTATACACCTTTGAGGAGCCGAGCGTTAGCTGACTGAGAACAGCTAGTACATATATATTTATATATGTATATATATTTATATATGTATATATATATATATATATATATATATCTATATATATATATATATATATATATATATATATATATATATATATATATTTATATATATATTATATATATATATATATATGTGTGTGTATGTATGTATATATATATATATATATATATATATATATAATTGCTTTATTCTGTCTGTCTGTCTGTCTGTCTTGTTCCAAAATTGTGTCCTTACAGTGACAACCGTCAGATTGGCCCCGCCCCCCCACGGATTGGCCGCTGGGCTCGGCCTGGCCCCGCCCCCGCAAGGATTGGCCGTTTGGCCAGGCCACGCCCCCGCACGCGGTGCCGCTAGGCCACGCCTTTCACGCTGTGACGCTAGGCCACGCCCCCTCACGCGGTGTCACTAGGCCACGCCCCTCACGCGGTACCGCTAGGCCATTCCCCTCACACTATGCCGCTAGGCCATGCCCCTCACACTATACTGCTAGGCCACGCCTCCGCACTATGCCGTTAGGCCACGCCCCTCACATGGTGCCGCTAGGCCACGCCCCCTCATATTGTCGCTAGGTCACGCCCCCTCACACTGTGCCACTAGGCCACGCCCCCTCACACTATGCCGCTAGGCAACGCCCCTCACACTATGCCGCTAGGCCACGCCCCCTCACACTGTGTCGCTAGGCCATGCCCCCTCACACTATGCCGCTAGGCCACGCCCCCTCACACTATGCCGCTAGGCCACGCCCCCTCACACTATGCAGCTAGGCCACACTCCCTCACACTGGTGCTAGGCCACGCCCCTCACACTATGCCACTAGGCCACACCCCCTCACACTTTACCGCTAGGCCACGCCCCCCACTATGTCACTAGTCCACGCCCCCCACTATGCCTCTAGGATACGCCCCCCGCACACGTTGGGCACCTGTACACCTCCCCCCAGGACAACTCCTCCCATTATACTCCTCCTATTATACTCCTCTCTGAGGGGTTTTCAGCATGGGGGATGGAGCACGATGGGGGGTGAAGCATGGGGGATGGAGCACGATGGAGGGTGCCCAGAATGGGAGGTTGAAACACGATGGGGGGTGCGCAGCATGGGGGATGGAGCACGATGGGGGGTGCAGCATGGGGGGATGGAGCACGATGGGGGGTGCCCAGAATGGGGGGGATGAAACACGATGGGGGGTGCCCAGAATGGGGGGATGAAACACGATGGGGGGTGCGCAGCATGGGGGATGGAGCACGATGGGGGTGTGCAGCATGGGGGATGGAGCACGATGGGGGGTGCACATGTGAAGCCCCGCAGGTGCTGTGTCGGTGTCGGTGCATTACCTTCAGGGACTCCACGTTGCTCGATCTCCGTCACTGGTAGGAAATCTTCTTGTTTGATCGTGACGCCACTCTCAGTATTGCGGTCAGTGGGGACCGCCACTGCAGGTTAGGGGACGCCTGGGGCTGATGGTGGGTGCAGTCGGATGTAGTAGCCTCCTGAGAGTGAGGCAAGCCCCAGGGCCCTGTGTAGGTGCGTAGTACCACAAGTCGCAGAATAACCACACAGGCAGGAATGTCTTTCAAGGGCTTTACTCACATTTGATGGCAGGGTGAGTAGCCCGGGCGTAGCTGAGATGAACCAGGTGGGAACCAGGTATCCTTCAGGCTGACTTTATGAGGGTGACTACTGACTCGCCTTCCTTAGCCCTTGGTGGTTTGGGGTAACCCCGACTTTTAGTCCCTATGGGGGTCACCCAGGGAAGATGCTCCAAGCCTCTCTCCCCTTCTTGTTTCGCCGTGTGCTTGTTCCCCGGACCAGGCCACTCCAGCCTCTTGCCTCCTATGACCTATGGGCCCAAACTGCGGTTACGTGGCTGCGGCTTTTGTGGTGTTGTGGTGTGGGCTTTGAGAGCCCCACACCGGCAGGTTTAGCAGAAGAAAGCTGGATCTATCTTCGCTTCGGGATCTGCCGCCCGGTTGGGCCTGGTGCTCTCTAGCAGTCTCCTTACTTCCCACTCCGTGCTTTCTCTCTAGCTGAAGCTGGCTTTCAGGCAGCACTCCTAGTTGACCGTTCTCCCCCGTCAGTAGCCACTGCGCGGGCGCTGTTAGACAGCATCAACCCCACAGGTCTGCTCCTCACTGAGCCCTCTGGAGTTCTCCTCTAACTGACTCACTGCCCCTCCTCTCCTGTTCTTGCCTACGCCACCTAGCAACCAGATTCTCTTACCACACCCCTTGAGAGGAGATGGAGGCTTTTGGCCCCCTCCACTATTCCAGTGAAGGTCAAGGCTTTTCCCCCTCCTGGGATCCCCAGGGGTCCTCTCATGGGTACATGTGTGAGACCTGATCACTATGCGCCTGTGTACCACACCCCAGTCAGCCTTCTGGATTACCTGTATTGTACTGTCCCCAGCATGGGTGCAGTACTCAGTGGTGCCTGACTAGGTCAGGGGCGCCACATTCCCCCTTAGTTATCACCAGCACGTCCTCGGGCTGCAAGACAACATTTTAAAATGCATAAAACATTAAAACATGTAAAACATTTAAAAGCACCAGGTACCATACATCACCACCCTCCACCCACAAGTCCGTTAACCCACCCAAAACCCTTTCACGTTGGCCGCGGCTTCAGCCACTTCTGGCAGGATGTAGAGGCGGCTTACATGGGCTGGTGGTTTTCAGGGTATACCTGGCCTGGTGGATCCGCGCCTTCAGCCTCTTCTGGCAGGATGCAGAGACGACCTCCACAGTTGGTGCTGACCAGGTACCCTCTTTGTGGTGGTGAGCCAAGGCCCCATAAACAGGCGTGCTCTCTGGTTGCAGGTGAGCCAAGGCCCTATATACGGACGGGCTCCTCCTGGTTGCAGACGAGCCAAGCCCCTAAACAGGCTGACTCTGGTGGTGGTGGTGCCCTCTGGTGTAACTATTTACACTGCGAGAGTTTGTGGCTATAGCCAGTTCATAGCCTTAAGGTTTATGGTTTTCTCACAATAGTTTTTGTGGGCACATGCTTAAACGTGAACGTTGCAAAACAAACTTTCCAAACTGGTCAAAACTTGCTGTACTTTACTTAAACTTAGGCAGATCTTCGTCAGCGGACTGTGTCAGGTCTTCCTCATCCCAACGGGAATAGGGCAACATCTCCGGCTCTGAGTATAGATCCACTGCTGGTGGCTCCAGAGTCAGCTCCTCAGCTTCCTGGCCTCCTCTCCCCCTTAGTTCTTCTTGGCACTCCTTTGGTGGCAGTGCTGGGGATGGGCTTTCTTCAGCAGGCTCAGGCAGGGGACTCTTTGGCGTGGTTGCTGCAGGGATTGCTGGAATCCTCTTGGGGGTGTGCGGAGGGAGCATGTACCGGTCCACCAACCATTGTGGAAACTTGGCCTCCATGTCAGCCTTCAGCCGCCAGTATTCGGGGTCCTCCCCCAGCGTGGGCTTTCCAGCAGGGACCTCTTTGGACTGGGGAGCGGTGTCTGCTCTGGCCTTGCAGGCCGGGGTAAATGATGAGGTAGTCTTTTCTTGGCGGGCCGCGCCCTGTATGGCGGCGGCCTGGTCTTGGCGGGCCGCGCCCTGTATGGCGGCGGCCTGGTCTTGGCGGGCCGCGCCCTGTATGGCGGCGGCCTGGTCCAGCATCGCGGTTGCAGCTTGCGTTGCAGTGGGCATCACCACTGCGGCCGGTTCTTGGCGGGCCGGACTGGGCATTGCAGCCGCGGTCTCAATTAGCGTCGCAGCCTCGATGGGGTCCGTGCAGGCTGAGCCGGGCGTCGCTGCAGTGACCGTAGCTTGGCGGGCCGCACCCGGCGGGGCTGCGGCCTGGTTCAGCATATCACTTGCGGCGCGGACGAGCGTCGCTGCTGCGTTGGGGTCTTGGCGGACCGGGTTCAGCAGGGTGGCAGCCTGGGTCAGCGTCACACCTGCAGCACGGATGAGCACTGCCGTGGTGGTCGGAGCCCTGCGGGACAGGCGGGGCATGGCTGCAGCAGCCTGGATTTGGCGGGCCGCTTCTAGCGTGGCTGCGGCCTGGTCCAGCGTCGCCGCGCCGGGCGCCTCTTCTGGGACCGCGGGCGTGGCAGCAGGGGTCGGGGCACTTGCGCTGGCCGGGGCATCTCTGGACTCACCCACCGGTAGCAGCATCGGGGTCTGCGTCGTCGCCGCTCGGTCTGGCAGGCGTCGCGCGGCTCCCTCCTCGTAGGTCCGTACCGCCGCAGCCATCTCCAGGAGCTCCGTGCGTTCTTCTCTGATCTGCTCTATGACCCGGGTCTCCAGTCGGTCACAGAACTGGGCCAGCTCCCGATACCACCAGGCAGCGGAGCCTGGTTCTGGGTTCCTGCGGTCAGACGCCATTTCTTCTGCGCCGTCTTCTGCACGATCTCCCAGCAGTGGACTCTTCGCTGCCTCCTGTAACAAGCTGTCCAGTTTCTGCTCTGCCTCTTTCAGCAGCTCCTCTCCCAGCAGCAGGCTTGTGGCTCTCTTTCCTTCCCGCCGTCTCTGGACGCTTCCACTCTCATAGCTGGCAAGGTCAGAACTCCGCAGGGGATCTCTGGGTAGCCACACCTCTTCGTGGGCGGTAACTTCTTCCAGCGCGGGCTGCTGTTGTTTTTCAGCGCGCTTTTCATGGTGGCAATATGGCGGCGCTTCCAATTTTTCAAGCGGACCGCCTAGGCACATGGTCACCTGTCTGAACAGGTCTAGTCCTTATCCTGTTCGTGACGCCAGATGTGAAGCCCCGCAGGTGCTGTGTCGGTGTCGGTGCATTACCTTCAGGGACTCCACGTTGCTCGATCTCCGTCACTGGTAGGAAATCTTCTTGTTTGATCGTGACGCCACTCTCAGTATTGCGGTCAGTGGGGACCGCCACTGCAGGTTAGGGGACGCCTGGGGCTGATGGTGGGTGCAGTCGGATGTAGTAGCCTCCTGAGAGTGAGGCAAGCCCCAGGGCCCTGTGTAGGTGCGTAGTACCACAAGTCGCAGAATAACCACACAGGCAGGAATGTCTTTCAAGGGCTTTACTCACATTTGATGGCAGGGTGAGTAGCCCGGGCGTAGCTGAGATGAACCAGGTGGGAACCAGGTATCCTTCAGGCTGACTTTATGAGGGTGACTACTGACTCGCCTTCCTTAGCCCTTGGTGGTTTGGGGTAACCCCGACTTTTAGTCCCTATGGGGGTCACCCAGGGAAGATGCTCCAAGCCTCTCTCCCCTTCTTGTTTCGCCGTGTGCTTGTTCCCCGGACCAGGCCACTCCAGCCTCTTGCCTCCTATGACCTATGGGCCCAAACTGCGGTTACGTGGCTGCGGCTTTTGTGGTGTTGTGGTGTGGGCTTTGAGAGCCCCACACCGGCAGGTTTAGCAGAAGAAAGCTGGATCTATCTTCGCTTCGGGATCTGCCGCCCGGTTGGGCCTGGTGCTCTCTAGCAGTCTCCTTACTTCCCACTCCGTGCTTTCTCTCTAGCTGAAGCTGGCTTTCAGGCAGCACTCCTAGTTGACCGTTCTCCCCCGTCAGTAGCCACTGCGCGGGCGCTGTTAGACAGCATCAACCCCACAGGTCTGCTCCTCACTGAGCCCTCTGGAGTTCTCCTCTAACTGACTCACTGCCCCTCCTCTCCTGTTCTTGCCTACGCCACCTAGCAACCAGATTCTCTTACCACACCCCTTGAGAGGAGATGGAGGCTTTTGGCCCCCTCCACTATTCCAGTGAAGGTCAAGGCTTTTCCCCCTCCTGGGATCCCCAGGGGTCCTCTCATGGGTACATGTGTGAGACCTGATCACTATGCGCCTGTGTACCACACCCCAGTCAGCCTTCTGGATTACCTGTATTGTACTGTCCACAGCATGGGTGCAGTACTCAGTGGTGCCTGACTAGGTCAGGGGCGCCACACACACCTCTCCCCAAAACACACACACACCGCCACACACGCACCGCACAACACACCACACACACTGGCAACTACAAACACCCCCCTACACAGACACCCACACACACAGAAAACGCCGCACACACACAACACAGAAACACCACAGCATACACAAATATACGCACATACCGCGCAACACACACACATTGCACAAAACATACCTCCCCCAAAACACACACACGCACTCCACACCCACACGCACATAAACTGCGCAACACACACAGCACCACACACAGACACACAGCGCTCCACAAACAATGCAACACACACAACGAAACACACAAACAACACCGCTCTCACCCCCCACACCCAGAACATTTACAGCGCCCTACACAAACACTTGACAACTACACACAACAACATCTATATATATAACAAAAATCATATATTAACTGCACAATAAATTCTAGAATACCTGATGCGTTAGAATCGGGCCACCTTCTAGTATATATATATCTATATATATAATTGCCTTATTCTGTCTGTCTGTCTTGCTCCAAAATTGTGTCACTGTGACAGTGTCCTTACAGTGACAACCGTCGGATTGGCCGCTGGGCTCGGCCTGGCCCCGCCCCCCACATGGATTAACCGTTTGGCCAGGCCCCGCCCCCCAGCACGTGATGCCCGCTAGGCCATGCCCCTCGCACGTGATGCCCGCTAGGCCCGCCCCCCGCATGCGATGCCCGCTAGGCCATGCCCCCGCACGTGATTCCCGCTAGGCCACGCCTCCCGCACGCAATGCCCACAATGCCTTGCCCCCTCACACTATGTCTGCTAGGCCATGCCCCCTCACACTATGCCTGCTAGGCCACGCCCCCTCACACTATGCCCGCTAGGCCACGCCCCGTCACACTATGTCCGCTCGGCCGCGCCCCCCGCACACGTTGGGCACCTGTACACTTCCCCCCAGGACAACTTCTCCCATTATACTCCTCTTTCCCCAGGACTACTCCTCCCATTATACTTCTCCTATTATAATCCTCCTATTATACTCCTCTCTGAGGGGTGCGCAGCATGGGGGATGGAGCACGATGGGGAGTGCAGCATGGGGGATGGAGCACAATGGGGTTTGCAGCATGGGGGATGGTGCACGATGGAGGGTGCAGCATGGGGGGTGGACCACGATGGGGGGGTGCCCAGAATGGGGGGATGAAACACGATGGGGGGTGCGCAGAATGGGGGATGGAGCACAATGGAGGGTGCCCAGAATGGGGGGATGAAACACGATGGGGGGTGCGCAGCATGGGGGATGGAGCACGATGGGGGGTGCACAGCATGGGGGATGGAGCACGATGGGGAGTGCAGCATGGGGGATGGAGCACGGTGGGGGGTGCAGCATGGGGGATGGAGCACGATGGGGGTGCCCAGAATGGGGGGATGAAACACGATGGGGGGTGCGCAGCATGGGGGATGGAGCACAATGGGGGGTGCAGCATGGGGGGTGCAGCATGGGGGGGTGCCCAGAATGGGGGGATGAAACACGATGGGGGGTGCGCAGCATGGGGGATGGAGCACAATGGGGGTGCGCAGCATGGGGGATGGAGCACGATGGGGGGTGCGCAGCATGGGGGATGGAGCACAATGGGGGTGCGCAGCATGGGGGAAGGAGCACGATGGGGGATGTGCAGCATGGGGGAAGGAGCACGATGGGGGGTGCAGCATGGGGGGTGCAGCATGGGGGGTGGAACACGATGGGGGGTACACACCTCCCCCCAAAACACACACACACCGCAACACATGAACCGCACAACACACCACACACACACTGGGAACCACAAACACCGCCCTACACAGACACCCACACACACACAGAAAATGCTGCACACACACAACACACAAACACAGTGGCACACACAAATATACGCACATACCGCGCAACACACACATTGCACAAAACATACCTCCCCCCAAAACACACACACACACACACACAAACCGCACAACACACACAGCACCACACACACACAATGCTACAGACACACAGCACTCCACAAACAATGCAACACACACAATGCAACACACAAACAACACCGCTCTCACACATCTCCACCCAGACAACACCCAGAACATTTACAGCGCCCTACACAAACACTTGGCAACTACACACAGCATCTATATATATATATATATAACAAAAATCATACATTAACTACACAATACGTAAATTCTAGAATACCCGATGCGTTAGAATCGTGCCACCTTCTAGTATATATATATTTATATATGTATGTATGTATATATAAGTGTGTGTATGTATGTATATATATAGATATATATATATATATATATATATATGTATATATATATATATATATATATATATATATATATATGTGTGTGTGTGTGTATGTATGTATGTATGTATGCATGTATAAAAATTTATTTTTATTTTTTTTTCCAAGAGTGGCAGTGGACTGTGTAAGGTTTGAAGGGTGGAGGCAAGTATGGGGCCCTGAAATTCCTAGTGGCGTCCCTGATGATATGTATATAATGGCGCTGTATTGCTGAGTAAACCAGCAGGAAGTCAGCAGGCAGGGAGTGTGGATGGAGGCAAGTACGGTATATTGTGCTTTCCTCCTGCTCTATGGACTCATTTGCAGAAGATTTCAATGATTGATTTTTCTAAAACAACAAAAAAATGATTTTCACAAGCAAGGTGAGGATATATTCAGCATACAGCGCCTTTACATATAAACTATTAGGCTATGTGCACACGCTGCTTTGTTTGATGCGTTTGACGCGTTTTTTGACGCGTTTTTTTCGACGCAGGTGCGTTTTTGTGCGTTTTTAGCGGCCAAAAACGCACAAAAACGCAGCGTCAAAAAGACACAGTGTGCGAACCTAGCCTTAGGCTACGTGCGCACACTGCGTCTTTTTGACGCTGCGTTTTTGTGCGTTTTTGGCCGCTAAAAACGCACAAAAACGCACCTGTGTCGAAAAAACGCATGCGTTTTTGCCGCGATTTAGTGCGTTTTTGGCTGCGTTTTGCTGCGTTTTTGATCTCTGCGTTTTGCTGCGTTTTTCAAATGCATTGCATGGGCGGAAAACGCAGAAATACGCAGGAAAGAACTGACATGTCCATTTTTTTTTTTTAACTCAAAAATGCAGGTAAAAAAATCAGATGTGTGCGGACAGCAAAAATGAAAACTCATAGACTTTGCTGGGGAAGCAAAGTCCTGCAGTTTTGAGGCAAAAAACGCACCCGAAAAACGCGCAAAAACGCCGCGAAAAACGCACTGTGTGCACATAGCCTTAAAATGTTTGTCTTTAGCACCAGCAGCCAGTCCCATATGTGCCAAAAGCTATTTCAGTATAAAAATAAATGTTTGCAGCAATGTGAAAAAATAAAAATATATATTCTGGCCAAAGACTGAGCTTTGTTAGCTAAGAAATGTGATTATGAATGGACCAGTATGGAGCAGTTAAAAAATATTCACATTTGTGCCTATAGTAACAATGTCACAGCCGAAAAGACTTTAATGCTTCAATCTTCCTCTTATTTCAATACATTTCCTTCAGCCTTTAACCATGGCTTCCAGTTATGGACATCAGGTCTTTATTGTGATCTCTTGACTTGTTTACCTTCCATAATCCAATGCTAACACTGTGATTTGTCGACTTTTTACATCCCCACATCCGACTTTCTAAAGTAAATGTGTCAGATGTCAGCAGAAATACCAAGGGAGTAGACTGGGAAGAGATTGATTTCTGTAGCTTTTGCTAAGTTGAAGAACCTGGTTATTGTATCCCATCACACATTGTGCCATGTCACTCTGGACGGGACTGCCCCACCACATTCTGCCCAGAAACGCCGCCATAAACATTACATTAGGAAACAGTAGCTGCGTCCATAACACAATATAAATATTGTATGCGCTAATCCTCAATATATATTAGATGTTTTCCTCTGAAAAGGCAATTGTAATAGTCACCAGTCCCTCAAAACACATGTAATAAAGGTGATTTACTCCGGTGTTGTCGTTATTAGAACTTGACTTTTAGAAAGAGGAAATGAGATGTCAGACATCTGATTGTATGCCGGTAATAAGTCATTTCATTTCGTAGTATTTGACCTATGAAAAAATAGAGACATTGACTTCAACAGAAGCTGGTAAAGCAACTGGTATATGTGGACTAGGAAGAAAGCAAAATACAATCTTCAATCGCTAATTTCAGTATATTTACGAGATTGCAAAGTGTAGAAACACTGAGATTATCTCCGATCATGGCTGGTCTCACTATGTATGTTTTATTCTTATGGCTGCTGGTCTACTAGCCCTGCATTACACACATGTCTATCCAGATAACTTACAGTGGAGAAATGAACTTAAAAATGGAGGATAACAGCCAAACAATTACTCGTCACAACCATCTGTCACAATCTCTTTCTTGTGTAAAGTGTTCATCTATCCAATGATAATGATAAATTGCACATCATTTTGTATAGTCCAAATAGGAGGATGAAGCAGCCGCTTCATTCTCCTATTTGGACTATTTTGGATTTGACCATGCTGTCAGCAGAGCACCACCTGGAACGGCTATAGATATAAGTCCTGGAACAGCTGATCACCTGATTCCATGAGTACGGCACCGCCACACAGCACAGTGCAGCAGTGCCCAATATTTCTTATATTGTTTTACATCATTTTGTATATGCGCATAGCACACTGTTACAATTCAGCAGTCTGCAGTCACATCGAGAGTGAATCTCTACAATCTAAAATTGATGGGAAGGGAGTCAAAAAAATACTTACGTCTCCACGTCCTTTCCCATTCCTATCCTGCCGCCACTCCCTATTTTCTGCTCCTCTTTGGAATTCTTCTTGTTCTGCATCTTCCATGGCTGACGTTGATTAGGTCCATTGCAATAATATTGGGCATAGCGCACGTCATTGAGGATAGAGACCCAGAAAGAGAAGAAGGTTAAAAAGGAGCAATCGTAGAACTGGGCAGGGAAGACATAAGGAAGGTCGAGAAGAGGTGATTATAATAGTTTTTTGTTTGTTAACCCTGTCCTGTCCCTTTATAATCAAGTAAAATGGTGAACAGCTGGCCACCATTTTTCTGGATTTATATAAATCATTGGAAATAGGATGTTTGAGGAAAGATTTGCCTAATCTTATTATTTTTAGAATTCATTCCCTCATCTCTACTGCTTATATTGATAATACTGATGCCATGCTATATATCAGGGATCCCTCGGACATATTGGCATGGATATGTTTGTTACCTCGGCATCAGCTATACGTATGCCCATGTTTTTTTAACATACTCTACCCTTACCAGACCTGTACGTGTCCACCTTTTAAACGCACAGTATAAATTATTATTCTCATTGAAAATGCAGGACACTGTCTTCATAAAACAGAATGTAATGTATTTTTTCTCCTCTAACTTAATTTTTTCCTTGACTGCTACCTGAGGAAGGGGGAGGACATGCCCCCGAAATGCGTTGTGGCTTTCTAACATCAACAAATAAATCATTAAATCTACAACATCTATCTCCTCTCTGAGAAGCGCGTCCGATACCGTGAATTTTTCTATTTTAAACTTTCATATTTTCCTAACTGATTGAAAAGTGTTTTATTTATTGAATTAAATTGTTACAATTAGCATCAAAAATTGCCAGGAAATTGTTCCAATAATTGTTCATTAGTTTTCACATTATTGCGGAGCAATTTTGATCCTTTCATATTTGCAGAATTGCTTTAATTCAGCCATATTACAGTACTTTCCAGCATGAACTACATAGATTGGTTCCTTCCACAGCATCTCAGGATTTTGATTAAGAAGGTCAGTTGCCAGTCTTAAAGGCATTCTGTTATGTCCAATAACAATACTTACCTGCAAATATAGGGTTCATCTGCAGGTAAATAACATAAAGTGGTGTGACTGCCTTACTGATAGTGCAGCTACTGGATGAAAATTAAGTTAAATCCTCCTGGAAGCCGCTGGCTTTCAGTCAGAGTCGATGCGCGTATTGTTTACAGTAATCACTGACTATACTGATTGCAAATATTCCCTGGTACTTTGACAACTCTAAACAATTGCATCGCAAACCACACTGTCAGTCAGATTGCTGGAGAGTGATTACAACCACTGCTTACACTACAGTTCAAAAGTTTAGGGTCACTTAGATATTTCCTTATTTTATTAAAGAAAAGCACATTTTTTTTCAATGAAGCTAACATTAAATTAAATAGAAATACACTCTATACATTGTTAATGTGGTAAATGACTATTCTAGTTGCAAACGTCTGGTTTTGAATGCAATATCTAAATAGGTGTATAGAGGCCCATTTCCAACATCCACCACTCCAGTGTTCTAATGGTATATTGTGTTTGCTAACTGTGTTAGAAGGCTAATGGATGTTTAGAAATCCCTTGAAAACCCTTGTGCAAGTATGTTAACACAGCTGAAAACAGTTTTGTTGATTAGAGAAGCCATAAAACTGACCTTCCTTTGAGCTAGAAAATCTGGAGCATTACATTTGTTGGTTCCATTAAACTCTCAAAATGGCCAGAAAAAGAGAACTTTTATGTGAAACTCGACAGTCTATTCTTGTTCTTAGAAATTAAGGATATTCCATGCGAGAAATTGCTAAGACACTGAAGATTTCCTACAACGGTGTGTACTACTCTCTTCAGAGGAGAGCACAAACAGGCTCTAACCAAAGTCAAAAAAGAACTAGGAGGCTCCGCTGCATAACTGAGCAACAAGACAAGTACATTGGAGTCTCTAGTTTGAAAAATCGACGCATCACAGGTCCTCAACTGGCAGCTTCTTTAACATAGTACATGCAAAACGACAGTGTCAACATCTACAGTGAAGAGGTGATTACGGGATGCTGGCCTTCAGGGCAGAGTGGTAAAGAAAAAGCCATATCGGAGGCTGGCTAATAGAAGGAAAAGATTATTATTTTGGGCAAAAGAACACAGACATTGGACAGAGGAACATTGGAAAAAAGTGTTAGGGACAGACGAATCAAAGTTTGAGGTGTTTGGATTGCACAGAAGAACATTTGTGAGATGCAGGACTACTGAAAAGATGCTGAAAGAGTGCCTGATGCCATTTGTCAAGCATGGTGGAGTTACCGTGATGGTCTGGGGTTGCTTTGGTGCTGGTAAAGTGGAAGATTTGTACAATATAAAAGGGATTTTGAATAAGGAAGGCTTTCACTCCATTTTGCAATGCCATGCCATACCTTGTGACTTCAAAGTGGAGAGGGAGAAGGAGTTAAACCTGCGCAATCCGCCAGTAATGCAGAAGGAGATGTTGATAAATTAAACAATCTTTTATTCCATAGGTCTACGCGTTTCAAGGTCTAAGACCTCTTCTTCAGGACCAGTAGATCAACACTGCACTGCACAGGTGTTGATCTACTGGTCCTGAAGAAGAGGTCTTAGACCTTGAAACGCGTAGACCTATGGAATAAATAATTGTTTAATTTATCAACATCTCCTTCTGCATTACTGGCGGATTGCGCGGGTTTAACCCCTTCTCCCTCTCCACTTTGAAGTCTGAAACACGTGGGGCCGCAGCAGCCGCCATTATCTCATGCTATCTGTGGTGGTTGTGACCTCTCACAACCTCAATCGGTGAGTGCATTTACCATATGCTACCGTGTGTTTAATCTGGTAAAACCCTATCAGCGAAAGTAGAGAAAAAAAAAATTATTCAGCTCACCCATGTAAGGTCCTCCAGTCTGCGGTTGATGCACGTAGTCCTGCGGACAGGCAGGTCCAGCTTCAGAGTAAACGGTAATAGAAAATGAGTGGGACTCAGCACCAATATGGATGAATAAAAATCTTCATGCTTTATTTGAAAAGTTTAAAAATAAAGAAAAGGGTCACAAATCATCCAAAATCGCCATGCGACTTGCCGTGCGGCTTGACGCGTTTCGGACACAAAAGGGGAATTTAAAAACAGTCCTTAATCATAAGCCATGTAGAATGGGAGGCAAAAGATATATATAGCACCTTAAGAAGCAATGAAATACAAGAGCAAGATGGAAAACAGGAAGGGAGTCCACCCGAAAACATGCAAATTAGTAAGAGGGTTGGTATATCATTGGATTCTCTTAACCCCATATGCGTATGTATATCTACTGGGGAATTCATGAAAAACAATTCTTAGATTACAAAAAGACCTCAAAATACATGTGTACACAGAGCTCATATAGCTACACATACAAAATATAGAAATAAAAATAAAAACTAAAAAAAAAAAAAAAAAAAAAAAAAAAATTTTTTTTTTTTTTTTTTTTTTTTTAGTTTTTATTTTTATTTCTATATTTTGTATGTGTAGCTATATGAGCTCTATGTACACATGTGTGCAGTGTATACACATGTGTACGATGGAAGAAATATATAAAGCATAGGATATCCAGGAATTCAGAATTATAAAAAAAAAAAAAAAAAAAAAAATTATTTTTTTATAATTCTGAATTCCTGGATATCCTATGCTTTATATATTTCTTCCATCGTACACATGTGTATACACTGCACACATGTGTACATAGAGCTCATATAGCTACACATACAAAATATAGAAATAAAAATAAAAACTAAAATAAAAATATTTTTTTTTTTTTTTTTTTCATATGTCTATAATATATAAAATCCTATACTGGAGACGATATAATATCTAGTCCACATACATGTATTTCTATTTCTATCTATCTTTTTCTTTGCTCTGCACCCACAGAGCACATGCATTTATATGCATGTGTACACATACCATCTATATAAGATATATCCACTTATTATAATATCTGCATGAACATCTTTTCATAGACCAATGAAATAATCTTTTTTGTTTCCTTAGTGAAATAATTGCTATACGAAATATATGGGTGGGTGGAATGGTGCACATATACACATGTATGCTTGCATTGACCTTATTTTGAGGTCTTTTTGTAATCTAAGAATTGTTTTTCATGAATTCCCCAGTAGATATACATACGCATATGGGGTTAAGAGAATCCAATGATATACCAACCCTCTTACTAATTTGCATGTTTTCGGGTGGACTCCCTTCCTGTTTTCCATCTTGCTCTTGTATTTCATTGCTTCTTAAGGTGCTATATATATCTTTTGCCTCCCATTCTACATGGCTTATGATTAAGGACTGTTTTTAAATTCCCCTTTTGTGTCCGAAACGCGTCAAGCCGCACGGCAAGTCGCATGGCGATTTTGGATGATTTGTGACCCTTTTCTTTATTTTTAAACTTTTCAAATAAAGCATGAAGATTTTTATTCATCCATATTGGTGCTGAGTCCCACTCATTTTCTATTACCGTTTACTCTGAAGCTGGACCTGCCTGTCCGCAGGACTACGTGCATCAACCGCAGACTGGAGGACCTTACATGGGTGAGCTGAATAATTTTTTTTCTCTACTTTCCCTGTTTTTGGCGTTTTTTATTCGCGCCCACCCTTGAATTTGTTCTAACATATACTGGATTTATAATGCTACGAAACGCTTTAATATATATCTCCAGCTATGCACATACAACTATAAGAATCTAACATATATAAGAGTTTTTCTACTATTTTGGTCACAAATCATACCTGACGCCTGCCAAACATCAGCACTTTTTTGTCATCAAGCATATATATACATATATATCTATATTTTTTACAAAGAGCAAATTATGGATATCTCATCATTTGACAATGAGGAGAGGCGAAAAAAACTTGAATCCATTTTTTCTGATAATATTGTGGACACACCTGATTTTCCCCTTGGCTCAGAAAAAACGTATACCTTTTGGGACCTTGAAAAAGCGTTCACACAGAGACTCAGGACCTGGTGGGACTCAGCCACTCTCAAAAAGTACATTGAAAAATCCATAATCCCACGTGGCCTAAGAATAAAGAAGTTCCCCACCTTTATATTCCACCAAGATTTTCAGACAGAGTGGAATAATATTCTTACCACCTGTTCACTCAACCTCATGAATCTCATCATCAAGGAGGAGGAAGAAAGACTAAAATCTTTTGACATACAAATTAATGAAATTCAAGATTTCTTGAACAAAAATTATGATGCAGTGGATTATAAAAAACTCCATGATAAATTCCTCATTAATATCCATAGAATTGAAGATAATCTCATTCAATACAAACAAAGAAAGTATAAGAGGGATACTAATGATTACAGTACCAACCAAGTTTATTCTTGGAATACGTCAAAAAGATCCATCTTGAAATACCGCAAGGATTATAATCCTAAGGAAAAGTCTGTAATATTCACTTCAACCGACCTGGATACCACAGGTGGAAGTGGCAGTTCATTGGATTCAGATAGAAGTTCAAATATTGCTGAAGGTGCGATTCCCAAGAAGTCAAAAAACGGAATGGCCATCGAGGAGGAAGGAAGCACCAGAGGTGCGGTAAAATTCACTCCTCGACGCACCAACAGAAACCGGCATCAGAGGTATTAAGTACATCCAATCATGCTGAGTTTTCCGTTATAAATCTATCTGCATGTTCTATCAGCTCTGCTCAATTACAGGTTCTTAAAAAGGGTCTGAATTTTGCCCCTACATCCCGGGCCGATTTGTTTCAGACCATTAAGGACATTAACATATTTATCAGAAACCTTACGGTTAAAAAACATTTTCTTTCATCTGAACAGAGCCGTGCTGATACTGCTTCCACCTCCAGTGCCGCCATTGAAGTATCCTCCTTTCCATTACATATGAGTCTCAGGGAACATATCTCCACAAAAATCCTGTCTGAAATGGACAACTCCAATAGTCCTGAACTTCATATTTCTCCGTTTAAAACAACGAATAAAGATTTTTATCCAGTGGCTTCACGTGTTCCCATTATGGACACATACCAGGATCTAATGGAAACCGAAATAAAAAATATTCTTTCCTCCAGTTCTGCATCGTCCAACAATCTTACCACCCATGAGTGCAAAGCTCTTAAGGATTTGAGTAAAAACCCTTATATCACCATAAGAGCAGCCGATAAGGGTGGCTCAGTGGTCATTCTCGACAGTTCGCTGTATGAGAGAGAAATTATGCACATGTTGGAGGATCCTACCACTTATAAACGGCTCACATCTGATCCTACAGAAGCCTTTTCCAGGAAATTAAATACCATTCTTGACCAAGGATTGTCTTTGGGTATTTTTGATAAATCAACCCGTGATTTCCTGATTAATGATGTTCCTGTGTGTCCAATCTTTCAAGGACTTCCCAAAACCCACAAGGGTCTCTTTCCACCACCACTACGACCTATTGTAGCCAGCACTAATTCTCTCACAAGTCGGACCTCAGATTGGCTAGATAACATCTTACAGCCTCTTGTAAAAGATTCAGCTGGCTACATCAGGGATTCTAAACATTTGTTACAAATTCTTCCTGCCTTTACCTGGACTGACAACCTTTTCTGGGTCACTAGTGATGTTGCATCATTATATTCATGCATTCCACATAAATCAGCTCTTAATTCCTTATCTCACCATTTAAATCGATTGACCAATATGAGTGACATACACAAAGATTATGTCATTTTGATCTGTGAGTTTCTTTTGAAACATAATTTTTTCAGCTTTAACCAACAGTTCTTTTTACAAGTTAATGGATGCCCTATGGGTGCTAGTTTTTCTTGCGTTCTAGCTAATTTATACATGGTTTCCTGGGAAGCCATATACATACATACACCTGACAATCCCTTTTTGGATCAAATTTTTTGGTACGCGAGATACATAGACGATCTCATAATGATCTGGAAACGCAAGAAAAACGCACCCATCACAAACCTATCAGATAATTTTCTTTCTTATTTGAATTCAAACCACATGAATTTGAGCTTTACTGTAATGTTTTCTGGAAATTCTACCCCTTTTTTGGATGTATATCTTACCGGTGACCCCGAAACAGGTTCCATTAATACTTCTTTATATAGAAAACCGCTTAGTGGGAACACTATCTTGCATGCAAATAGCAATCATGCTAAACATACCATAAATAATCTACCCCTTGGCGAATTCCTCAGAGCACGCCGGCTTTGCTCTACAGATACTGCCTACTCCCTGGAATTGGAAACTATGAAGAAGCGTCTACAATACAGAGGTTATAAGAATAAGATCCTCTCTCGTGCTGAAAAAAACCGCTGGAGAAAGAACCCGCAATGATCTACTCTCTGACAAAGTCAAATCTGATGAAAAAAACTGCCGCATTGTCTTCTCTACTCCTTACAGCGTTGATTTTTCTGAAATAAAAGAAGTTTTTTTACGCTATATTCCCCTTCTCCAACAGGATCCGGAGTTAGCTCAAATATTATCCAATGGGGTCAATGTCGTGGCCAGGAAGGCCAAAACCATAGGCAATATGATATCTCCTAGTCTTTTCATTTCTCAAAATAAAACAGAGACCTGGCTTAGTACAAAAGGCTCCCACAAGTGTGCTTTGCCACGATGCGGACTTTGTAAATTTATGAGAAAAACGCTGTCTTTTCCAGTGGGTGACATTTCCTATAACATTTCCACTTTCATAAATTGCTCTACTACATATGTTATATATAAGGCCTCTTGTACCATATGCTCGAAGGACTACATAGGCTGCACTTCCAGGCCTCTCAGAAAAAGGATATCCGAGCATACCCACATCCCACTCCCAACTCTTTCTTCGAATCCGCCGAAATATAAAAGATCTATTTCAGGTCTCACCAGACATTTTCTTGACCTTCACAACGGTGATTTTTCCACTATGAACATTGTAGGCATCGAGCAAGTCAAAAAACCTCTAAGAGGAGGTGATTGGTTTCGTGAACTTCTCTACACCGAGGCCAAATGGATATTACGGCTCGATACCCGGCATCCAAAGGGACTTAATTATCGTTCCGATCTACGCTATGTCATATGATTATTATATATATATATGAAATATAATTATAGGTTTTTTGTTTTTGTTTTTTTTTTTTTTCTACCTCACCTCCAATATCAATGGCCATATGAACATTTTGTGTGATAGATATATACTGAGGAAACAATCAGAAGATATGAATATTAACAAAAGGATAATGTGAATTTATTGGAGAATTACTCATATCTCAGAGTAGGATATAAATCTCATTAATAATTCTCATAACTGAATTCCTGGATATCCTATGTTTTATAAGTTTCTTCCATCGTACACATGTGTACACACTGCACACATGTGTACACAGAGCTCATATAGCTACACATACAAAATATAGAAATAAAAATAAAAACTAAAATAGAAAAAAAAAAAAAAAAAGTTTTTTTTTTTTTTTTTATTTTTTTATAATTCTGAATTCCTGGATATCCTATGCTTTATATATTTCTTCCATCGTACACATGTGTATACACTGCACACATGTGTACATAGAGCTCATATAGCTACACATACAAAATATAGAAATAAAAATAAAAACTAAAATAAAAATATTTTTTTTTTTTTTTTTTTTCATATGTCTATAATATATAAAATCCTATACTGGAGACGATATAATATCTAGTCCACATACATGTATTTCTATTTCTATCTATCTTTTTCTTTGCTCTGCACCCACAGAGCACATGCATTTATATGCATGTGTACACATACCATCTATATAAGATATATCCACTTATTATAATATCTGCATGAACATCTTTTCATAGACCAATGAAATAATCTTTTTTGTTTCCTTAGTGAAATAATTGCTATACGAAATATATGGGTGGGTGGAATGGTGCACATATACACATGTATGCTTGCATTGACCTTATTTTGAGGTCTTTTTGTAATCTAAGAATTGTTTTTCATGAATTCCCCAGTAGATATACATACGCATATGGGGTTAAGAGAATCCAATGATATACCAACCCTCTTACTAATTTGCATGTTTTCGGGTGGACTCCCTTCCTGTTTTCCATCTTGCTCTTGTATTTCATTGCTTCTTAAGGTGCTATATATATCTTTTGCCTCCCATTCTACATGGCTTATGATTAAGGACTGTTTTTAAATTCCCCTTTTGTGTCCGAAACGCGTCAAGCCGCACGGCAAGTCGCATGGCGATTTTGGATGATTTGTGACCCTTTTCTTTATTTTTAAACTTTTCAAATAAAGCATGAAGATTTTTATTCATCCATATTGGTGCTGAGTCCCACTCATTTTCTATTACCGAAAACCCTATCAGCGCTTCTCTTTTCTAGCTTTTATGCTATACCCTGTGGACAGCGCTTGATTGGAGCCAATTTCATCCTACAACAAGGCAATGACCCAAAGCACACCTACAAAAATATCCATGAACTATTTAGGGAAGAAGCAGGCAGCTGGTATTCTATCTGTAATGGAGTGACCAGCCCAGTCGCCAGATCTCAACCCTATTGAGCTGTTGTGGGAGCAGCTTCACCGTATGGTACTCAAAAAGTGCCCATCAAGCCAATCCAACTTGTGGGATTTGGCTTTTGGAAGCATGGGGTGAAATATCACCAGATTACCTCATCAAATTGACAGTTAGAATGCCAAAGGTCTGCAAAGCTGGAATTGCTGCAAAGGGAGCATTCTTTATCAAAAGCATGGTTTGAAGGAGAAAATTATTATTTCAAGTAAAAATCATTATTTTCAACCTAGTCAATGTCTGGACTATTTTTTCTATTCATTATGCAACTCATTTGATAAATAAAAGTATGATTTTTCATGGAAAAGACAAAATTGTCTGGGTGACCCCAAACTTTTGAACTGTAGTGTATTTACAAATTATTACGAGGGGCCGCTGATAAGTCTTTGACTTTATCCAGAAAGAAATGAGATAGGATGATAAAACTTTACATTGATTCTACATACTCTCCACTGATGTCAATACACGTCTTAGATCGGTATTCCAAGTTCTGTAAGCCTAGCAAAAAGAGTTTCTGTTGTGCTTCAAATCAGGCATCTGTAGCAGCCATGGCATCAGAAATGGTGTGAAATTTGGTACCCTTGCGGTGTTTCTTCAGTTTGGAAACATATGACAGTCGGAGGGCGCTAGATCTGGTGAATAAGGTGGGTGGTCAACCAGCTGGAAGCCCAGCTCTGCCAGTTTTGCCGTGGTCCCTTGTGCAGTGTGAGCGGAGGTGTTGTCTTGTAGGAACAAGATTCCTTTGGACAGCTTGCTGCGCTCTATGGCCTTCAGAGCTGCATTCAATTGGTCACAAAGTTCAATGTAATACTTTGCGTTGATGGTGGAATCCTTTTAAAGGTAGTCCACTAGCAGCATGCCTTCCTTATCCCAGAACACAGGCACCATCACCTTAGTGGCTGATTTTTGCACCTTGAAGATCTTTGGATGAGGAGAAACACTGTGCCTCCACTCTTTTGACTGCTCATTGTTTTCAGTGTCATACAAATAAATCCAAGTCTCATCCATACTGACCAGTTCATCCAGTTAGTTCTTATCAGTCAAGAAATGCTGACAAATGGACCAGGATATTTTCACTCTCATGCTTCTCTTATCTGTTGTCAAACATTGTGGGACCCACTTTGCAGATAGCTTTCTCATGTCCAAATGTTCATGGATAATGACACACGTTGACAGGAAATACCCATGACGTCTGCTATTGCTTTAGCTGAAATTCGAAGATTCTCCAGTATGAGGTTGTGCACAGCATCAACGATCTCCGGAACAACAACCACTCTCAGTTGTCCAGGACGTTCCTCATCATTGGTGCTGAAGTGGCCCATTTTAAATTTGGCAACCCAGCTCTTAACTGTGGAATATGAAGGGCATTGATTCCCCAATGTCTGCAACATATCAACATGAATATCCTTTGTGGACTTTCCTTGCAAAAACAAGAATTTTATCCCTCCTCTGCTCTCAGTTGCTGTGAATATCACATTAGACTCTGCCATTTCGTTTTCCGACGTGCGTAGAACACAGTTGCCATAAGTAACAAACACAACATTTTAAAAACATATATTAGACACATAAGGCTTTCATGTGATGTAACATTCGTTACCATAGAAACAAAAAAAATCACAAAACCAAAGACTTATCAGCAGCCCCTTGTATACTGCTATATAGGAGGGTAGTACTAATGAATGTCTTCAAAGCACTACGCCAGCATTTCTATTTTCACTGCTGGAGTGTTATTTTAAACTAAGGTCCCTATCTCCGTTCTTATACTCACCTTTCGTTGTTTTCACCTTTTATCGGCAGCGCTCTTGTCCTGTGGCACCATCTTGTGCCCATAACTTCTGACTGGCTGGAAGACAAAAGTCACATCACAAGTTCTTAAGCAACTGTATGAGAGCCAAAACAAGGCCAGAACAAGACTTCCATTGACTTGTATTGAAGAGTGATCTCCCATTGCGGGACAACTCTGATGATGTCAGCTATCACTGTTTTTAATTGTTTTAATTTTGCTTCTATGGTTTGTGTAAGTATTTTGTAATTAATAAAGATATTCTTGTTTAAAGTGATCATCCATTTACTTGAATACTTTTTTTCCCTCCTTTATGCTTGTACATTAATTGGTATGTATTGGATGGATGGCTAAGTACTTACTGGTGCCCTCCATCTTTATTTGTTTGAAGAGTGACCTCAAACTGCTCTATGAAACACAGGAGCAGCCGGCAGGTCACAAACTGCCAGAGACCGAAAGGTGCAGAAGCGACAGAAGGTAAGTATAAAGCTGGAGTCACGAGAGCACGTTCTCTCAGGCCAGAGAATCACATTAATTATGGTAATCTGATTGTCTCACATGAGAAAATCATATCACAAGTGCTAAGAAGGCTGAGAACTTAATTTCTCCATCTTCTTTATTGTCTGTGTCTGTGTAAATTGGACTGCACTCAGATGACATCCAAGTGCAGTCCAAATCAACCCATGCAATCACAAGGAAAACATGCAAACTCCAGATGTTGTTTTTGGTGGGATTAGAACCAAGGACCACTGATTCACCATAAATACATTGGTTTTGTTTCAAGAATAGTTTTTTTGGGGATTTGAACTCACAACCTCTTACAAAGTGGGCAGTAGTTTTAGCAAAGACCCACACTGCACTGCCAAAGATAGAAGACTTTTTTCTGCTTACATCTTTAAATTATGTTTTTCTTCTCTGGGATTTGAACTTAGTCAGAACCTCTTACAAGGTAGGCAGTAGTCTTAGCTATGAGCCACATACTCCAGTGGCAAGGATAGAACAATTTTCTCAGGTTACATCTCTAAATTATGTTCTTCTTCTCTGTAGGAATATCGTATACCAGTATTTTTCAATATATTAAAAACTGTGTGTATATATATATATCTATATATATATATATATATATATATATATATACATACATATATACAGATGTACAGTATATATATATATATATATATATATATATATATATATAATCTAATATATAAAGCTGAATGTGTGTGTGTATGTGTGTGTGTGTATGTCCGGGATTGGCATCCACACCGTCGCAGCTACAGCCACAAAATTTTGCACACTCACACGTATGGACCCCGAGAGCGTCATAGGCTATGTTTCGAGGGGACATTTTAACCCCGTGCTTTACAGTTATTCGACAAAAAAACTGCCTCCATTAAAGCGAATGGAGCTGGGAGCCACAGTGTAGCCAGAACTTCAGAAGAATGCGCAGCCACGCCCTTATATGGAATGTTGGCGTGTCACAATGCAGCCAGGGAAAGAGACAGACACAGACAGAGAAAGAGGCAGACACAGACAGGGTAAGAAACAGACATAGACAGGGTAAGAGACAGACACAAAGAGACAGACACAGACAAAGAGACAGACTGACAGGGAAAGAGAGGGAAAGTGACAGACAGGGAAAGAGAGGGAAAGTGACAGACAGGGAAAGTGACAGACAGGGAAAGAGATTGAGACAGACGGAGAAAGAGATTGAGACAGACGGAGAAAGAGATAGACAGGGAAAGAGACAGACAGACAAAGAGAGAGAGACAGAGAGATACAGTTTGGTCCAGAAATATTTGGACAGTGACACAATTTTTGCGAGTTGGGCTCTGCATGCCACCACATTGGATTTGAAATTAAACCTCTACAACAGAATTCAAGTGCAGATTGTAACATTTAATTTGAAGGTTTGAACAAAAATATCTGATAGAAATTGTAGGAATTGTACACATTTCTTTACAAACACTCTACATTTTAGGAGGTCAAAAGTAATTGGACAGATAAACCAAACCCAAACAAAATATTTTTCTTTTCAATATTTTGTTGCGAATCCTTTGGAGGCAATCACTGCCTTAAGTCTGGAACCCATGGACATCACCAAACGCTGGGTTTCCTCCTTCTTAATGCTTTGCCAGGCCTTTACAGCCGCAGCCTTCAGGTCTTGCTTGTTTGTGGGTCTTTCCGTCTTAAGTCTGGATTTAAGCAAGTGAAATGCATGCTCAATTGGGTTAAGATCTGGTGATTGACTTGGCCATTGCAGAATGTTCCACTTTTTTGCACTCATGAACTCCTGGGTAGCTTTGGCTGTATGCTTGGGGTCATTGTCCATCTGTACTATGAAGCGCCGTCCGATCAACTTTGCGGCATTTGGCTGAATCTGGGCTGAAAGTATATCCCGGTACACTTCAGAATTCATCCGGCTACTCTTGTCTGCTGTTATGTCATCAATAAACACAAGTGACCCAGTGCAATTGAAAGCCATGCATGCCCATGCCATCACGTTGCCTCCACCATGTTTTACAGAGGATGTGGTGTGCCTTGGATCATGTGCCGTTCCCTTTCTTCTCCAAACTTTTTTCTTCCCATCATTCTGGTACAGGTTGATCTTTGTCTCATCTGTCCATAGAATACTTTTCCAGAACTGAGCTGGCTTAATGAGGTGTTTTTCAGCAAATTTAACTCTGGCCTGTCTATTTTTGGAATTGATGAATGGTTTGCATCTAGATGTGAACCCTTTGTATTTACTTTCATGGAGTCTTCTCTTTACTGTTGACTTAGAGACAGATACACCTACTTCACTGAGAGTGTTCTGGACTTCAGTTGATGTTGTGAACAGGTTCTTCTTCACCAAAGAAAGTATGCGGCGATCATCCACCATTGTTGTCATCCGTGGACGCCCAGGCCTTTTTGAGTTCCTAAGCTCACCAGTCAATTCCTTTTTTCTCAGAATGTACCCGACTGTTGATTTTGCTACTCCAAGCATGTCTGCTATCTCTCTGATGGATTTTTTTCTTTTTTTTCAGCCTCAGGATGTTCTGCTTCACCTCAATTGAGAGTTCCTTAGACCGCATGTTGTCTGGTCACAGCAACAGCTTCCAAATGCAAAACCACACACCTGTAATCAACCCCAGACCTTTTAACTACTTCACTGATTACAGGTTAACGAGGGAGACGCCTTCAGAGTTAATTGCAGCCCTTAGAGTCCCTTGTCCAATTACTTTTGGTCCCTTGAAAAAGAGGAGGCTATGCATTACAGAGCTATGATTCCTAAACCCTTTCTCCGATTTGGATGTGAAAACTCTCATATTGCAGCTGGGAGTGTGCACTTTCAGCCCATATTATATATATAATTGCATTTCTGAACATGTTTTTGTAAACAGCTAAAATAACAAAACTTGTGTCACTGTCCAAATATTTCTGGCCCTGACTGTATATACAGAGGGGGAGACAGACAGAGAATGGGAGAGAAACAGATAGACAGTTACTATCCCGGGCAGCATCGGGTGCTATGTTGTGAGGCGAAATTTTAACCCCGTGCGTTCCAATTTACCAATCAATTTTGCCCTTATCTACATAATGGGGAAAAAGTGAAACGAAAAGTGTTGGGGGCAAATTGACAGCTGCCAGATGTGAACAAGGGGCACTTAAAGAATTAGAGCGATGGTGCCAAAGAGTATATACTGTACAGTTGCTAAGGTGGGGCCCCGACATGAGATACTCACCACACTCGGGGATATGAACACACAAAATGCGCCACACACTACCACGTACTTGAACACATATAGCACCCTCAGCACACATTTCACCACACATCCACCAACCTCGCCACATAATCGCCTTAAAACACACACAAGTCTGGTATTATCCTTCAAAAATAAAAATCTGATTAATAAGCAGCCAAACTACAAGAACAACAAATGTACCATATAGGAAATATGGCAGCTGTCAGTCACATGACCTGTCTATTATGTGTATGTGTGAGCTAATATATACTGTCAGGGGGGAGGGCTTTCTGTTGCCTGGAGATTTATCAGGCTGCCAATAGCAACCAATTACAGCTTAGCTTCTATTTTGCTACAGTTAATTAATCTGAGCCCTGATTGGTTAATATAGGCAACAATTTAACAATTACATTTCTATCTATTTATTTTGTGTTTTTTGTGTCCAGAATACATTTTTGTTAATACATTCTATTTTGTTAACAGCAGTTATTAACCCGGGCGAAGCCGGGTAGTACAGCTAGTGTATATATATATATATATATATATATATATATTAATATATACACACACACACAGTACAGACCAAAAGTTTGGACACACCTTCTCACCTGTAGAACAACTGTTAAGAGGAGACTTTGTGCAGCAGGCTTTCATGGTAAAATGGCTGCTAGGAAACCACTGCTAAGGTCAGGCAGCAAGCAGAAGAGACTTGTTTGGGCTAAAGAACACAAGGAATGGACATTAGACCAGTGGAAATCTGTGCTTTGGTCTGATGAGTACAACTTTGAGATCTTTGGATCCAACCACCGTGTCTTTGTGGAAAAGGTGAACGGATGGACTCTACATGGCTGGTTCCCACCGTGAAGCATGGAGGAAGAGGTGTGACGGTGTGGGGGTGCTTTGCTGGTGACACTGTTGGGGATTTATTCAAAATTTAAGGCATACAGAACCAGCATGCCTACCACAGCATCTTGCAGCGGCGTGCTATTCCATCCGGTTTGTGTTTAGTTGGACCATCTTTTATTTTTCAACAGGACAATGATCCAAAACATGCCTCCAGGCTGTGTAAGGGCTATTTTTACTAAGAAGGAGAGTGATGGGGTGCTACGCCAGATGACCTGGTCTCCACAGTCACCAGACCTGAACCCAATCGAGATGGTTTGGGGTGAGCTGAACCGCAGAGTGAAGGCAAAATGGCCAAAAAGTGCTAAGCATCTCTGGGAACTCCTTCAAGACTGTTGGAAAACCATTTCCGGTGACTATCTCTTGAAGCTCCTCAAGAGAATGCCAAGAGTGTGCAAAGTAGTAATGAAAGCAAAAGGTGGCTACTTTGAAGAACCTAGAATATAAGACATATTTTCAGTGGTTTCACACTTTTTTAAGTATTTCATTCCACATGTTTTAATTCATAGTTTTGATGCCTTCAATGTGAATCTACAATTTTCAGAGTCCTGAAAATAAAGAAAACTCTTTGAATGAGAATGTGTGTCCAAACTTTGTCTGTACTGTATATGTGTGTGTGTGTTTCACTGTCTTACAGTTTTCCATAGTGTTTTATTTTGATCAATACGTACTGTATATACCATGTATATAGTCTATGTGCATATATAAATATGTAGAAATTAAAAAAGGCAAAAAAATAAAATAAAGTGCACCTACCTTAAGAAATAAGAAAAATAAAGTTTTGTTTCCTAGAAATTCACTTTATCGTATATCCAATGCTTCTGTAGCCAATTTTAATTTTTATATTTGTATTTTCCTCTGATATTTTTCTAAGAACCATAGATATTTTATTTGCCGGTTGATATAGCAATATGAGGGCTTCTTTTTATGGGATGAATTGAAGTTTTGAATGACACTATATATTTTTCCCTACAATCCACTGTAAAATGGGAAAAATTCCAAGTGGTATAAAATAGTGGAAAAAAATGCAATTTGCCATTTTATTTTAAGTTTTTCTTTTCACAGTATTCTTTGCATTACCTGGAAGATTCTCTAGCTTATCAACACTATATCAATACCAATATTGCATAGATTATTTTCAACAGAGGGGAAACAAAAGTCAGAACTGTGTAAAAGTTTCAAAACTTAGCTTGTGCCGCCATTTTTCAAGATGCGGTATATTTTTCTTTTTACTTTCAATTAAGATGTGCAAGGACTTGTTTTTTGCATTGCAAGACAATGATTTTATTAATATCCATATGAGGTACCTACAAAGCGTTGATCACATTTTATTGTATTTTTGGGCAGGTATAGTGACCAAAAAAAACAAATATTGTAGTATTTTGATATTTTTTTTTCTTTACAAGATTTTTAAGATATAAAAGTGATTGTCCAAGCTTGAGGCGCAAGTCTGTAGTGACTTTTTGTGATTGCAGACATGTTAATCCTCATAGCGTGCAGTGTGAGGATTCTCTGGTGCCAGCACTGAAAGCAGGATGGTACGTAACTACTAGTTTGCGATTTGCAATCTAATGAATTGAGCTAGGCCAGACATGTGTATTCAGGATGTGTTTGAAAGTTTGCAAATCACGTACTTGTGGTCACATGACCACCTGCTCCTGGTGGTGTCGGCACCGGAGATTCCTTACAGCGCACACACTGGGTGCAATGAAGACTAACAAGTCTGCAGTCACGTAGAGTAACTGAAGACTTGCGCCCCAAGCCTGGACAACCCCTTTAAATATTTAGAAAAAGTGAAGGATGAAGAGATTCTTAGATTTAGCCTTAATATTTTGGTCCCAGATTCTTTTCTGGTTTGAACCAAAAATTTCTCTTTGTTATGACACTTTGTGAATAGATTGACTTATCATAGAAACATTTCCATGAACTTTGGCAAGCATGATATGAGAGAAGAGCTGTCCAAGTTATGACTACATTCATAGGCTTCATTGTATCTGAAAAATGGGGCTCATTACTGTTAATATGTATTTATAGCTGATGATTTCCATTTTGCCCTTTATAGATCAGTCTTGGATGTCAATGCTGCATCTTACCAATAATTACATTTTCCTAAAGTGCTTCTGTTTGAGCTAAGAAGCTGCATTATTCTTATTGCCAGCCTAATGTTCGTGTGTTCACAGCATCTATTCCCAAAATGGCAACACAAGTCTTCAGCTAATGCGCTAAAATGTGTTTTGCTGCCTGCTGAAAGCAAGGCACGATAACCACAAATATGATCCCATACCGCTACCATGCAGAAGAATGCAGCAGTGGTAAGCTGTATTTTTCATTAGCAGCCTCCTGGATGGAGACATCCATCTGGAGGAGTAATGGCCAGCACGATTTGGTCCTGACTGAGTAGAGGAGCTGTGATATATGTGATTGCAGCAATGTATCTATCCAGGCTAAGTGTTGTTACTTCTAACAGAGGGGATGACTAGATGTTTTATTGCACTGGCTCAAGAGGCTCTGAAGACGAAGCCAGGAGAATAAATGAGAGGAGGGCTCAGGTAGGCGGAGGGGTTCCATCTCAGCTCCTTCTCATGCCAGCTTCACGTCAGTTTCACAAATTGTTTTTAAGCTTTATACATTTTTGAGATAACAGTCACTGATTTATTTGGATGCTGTAAAAGCCAACTACTCGTTGTAGCCGGCTACAGATGTGCGGTTCCAGGCGGGGGTCTGCCTTCTATCAGGCAAACATCTTACAGAAGACATACCCTACACAGCCCATACCAAGCCCCTGCTTTTATGGGGTGCTAATATTATAAAACAGTTTAACATCTACTTATGACTCATAAGTCCTTTGTGTATATCATCTACTTTAAAGCGCCTTTACTAAAAATAAGCATTAAATCTATCCCTGACCTGAATTATATTTAACTCCTTGGTGAGCGTTCTGCACCAGAGCCCTAATAATAGTAATATTAATGGTATTAATCAGAATGATGATAGTGATGGAATCATGCTCCGATGCCATGAGTCTGTAACACAGTCTGAGCAGATACAATACATGATAAAGCTGTATTCACATGATGTGACTGAAAAAGTCAGTACACATGTCTGTAAACGCTACTGACCTCCATTCCAGCAGAAAGCCTGTTAGTTGCAAAAAGTCTTGGGCTATGTTCACACGTTGGTGTTTTTAGTGTTTCTGCAGGCAAAACATTCTCTCTTAGCAATAAAGAGACTGCTTACAAAAACAAGTTTTGCTGAATTTTTGCTGCTTTTTTGTGGAGGACTATATGTGTCATTTGTCTACAGTAGATGGAAAATAAAATTAATATTATTCACTAAAAATGTAGCAAAAATTCAGCGGTTGGGTTTTTTGTAGCGTTTTTGCACTTTCTCATTGCTTTCTTTGGTAAAATAAATACTAAAATAATTAAAATGCTGCAGTGTTAATGGAGCACCCTGGGGTATGCTACTCCAGTGGTCTGCAGGATCCCAAAGCTTTCTGGAACGCCCTCTGCTGACAACCCACACCTCACACACAGGTAGGGGCACGTTCCCTGAGAACTGAGCGCAGCATGTGTAGGGTTAACAGTGGGCAGATGTGAGACCCAATCCCTTAGCTGTTAGCCTGGGGAAGGGGCGTGGCTAGTGTGAAGTAACAGGGGTTGCTAGGCAGAGTAGGTAGAGGAAAAATGACAGGAGTGACAGTTGAAGGAGTGACAGGAGTCAGTGAGTGAGAAGGGTGAAAGGATTGTGAGGAGACCTCAAAGGACGACTAGGAGGTAGTAGCCTGAGGGTAGACAAAAGATTTCAGGTACTACGCAGGAATATGAACCAGTCTTCAGTAAGCATCCATTGGATTTCGGGAGAATTAAAGGGGTACTACACCATATCCCCACTGGGATCCATCCTCCCATCAGAGAGCGATACAGACCTGTACCACCAAAACACTATCAGAGGGCCAAAGAAATGCTACATGACCTGAAGGAGGCTGGGGTTATCTGAGATAGTTGTAGTCCTTGGGCAGCTCCACTAGTCTTAGTCAGAAAAAAAGATGGCACCATGAGGATGTGTGTAGATTACAGGCAGATAAATCGCATTACACATAAGGATGCTTACCATTACCCCGCATAGAAGAGTCATTAGCTGCACTCAAGACTGCTAACTACTTTTCCACCTTAGACCTTACTAGTGGGTATTGGCAGGTCTCTGTAGCAGAGGAAGACCGGGAGAAGACTGCGTTTGCCACCCCGATGGGCCTGTGAGAGTTCAACAGCATGCCGTTTGGACTCTGTAACACACCTGGAACCTTCCAGCACCTGATGGACTGTTGCCTGGGGCACCTGAATTTTGAGACTGTACTACTCTATTTAGATGACGTCATTGTGTTCTCCAAGTCCTATGAAGACCATCTGGAACATCTGGCAGCAGTGTTTGAAGCACTATCTAAGGAAGCTGAAACCATCCAAGTGCCATCTCCTTAAACCCAAAGTTCAGTATCTGGGACGCGTAGTCAGTGCTCAGGGAGTTGCCCCAGATCCAGACAAGATAACAGTCATCAAGACCTGGCCAAGACCAACTACTATCAAAGAGGTACATCAGTTCCTGGGTCTGGTAGGATACTACCGAAGATTCATCAAAGGTTACACCAAGATGGCTGCCCCCTTGCAAGACCTCCTGGTTGGTTAAACCAAGAAAGGCAAGAAGTCTGGTCCTCCATTCGAATGGGGTGAAAAAGAAGAAAGTTCCTTCAGACAAATGAAGTGGGCTCTGACGGGGGAAGAAATTCTAGCTTATCCAGACTACAACTTACCCTTTGTGCTGTATACGGACGCCAGCAACGTGGGACTGGGAGCAGTGTTGTCACAGGTCCAGAATGGGTGAGAGCGAGTAATTGCCTATTGCACTGCCCGGGCTGGTCAGCGGCTCTCCTGACAGGAGTATGTCAGCTGCATAGAAATACATAAAGCTGGTACGCTCCTGTGAGGAGATCTGCCTGGACCGGGCAATGCAATACGATCCTCGTGAGAGTCACACGCAATTGAAACTCCAGCCTTAGGCCTCTTTTACACGTCCGTGAAAATCAAGCACGTTTTTCACTGACGTGTCAAAGGTGCGTATTGCCCTCGGTGTGCCGTGTGTATGGCACACATGTGTTTTCTGTGTGTTATCCATGATGATCCACGGAGAACGGGAACTTTCTGCTCACCTGTCCCTGGCGTCGCTGTCCATGGTGCTGATCTTCCGTCTCCGAGCCTGCCTACTCCCCACTGCTGCTGCTCCGGCCGCAGTGAAGTGAATATGCAATGAGCATAATGAGCGGCGGTCAGCAGCAAGTGACAGCAGCAGCAGAGACTGCAGCGCAGGAGAAGGTGAGTAAAGATTTGTTTCTTTTTCTCACAGACACGTCTTTTCTCCGGTGCGTGTCACACGGAACACATCCGTGTGGTCCATTTGCATTCCGTGTGACACGTTTGCATTCCGTGTGACACCCGTGATGCCGGAGAGAAAACGGACATGTTGCTGTGAGAAACACACAGACACACATAAGCACGGAACAGACACACATTCTGTGCGAAAATACTGACGTGTGTCCAAAACCATAGTAATACATAGGTCTACGTGTATACGTGTCTCCGGTACGTGAGAAACTGCTATACATGTACCGGAGGCACGTACATGTGAAAGAGGCCTTAGACTGAGTTCAGATGTTGCATTTGAGAGGCAGTAAGTGTGTTGTGCAGTTGGTAGCACGGCAAGTATGAGTGAAGCACGTTTTTCACTGACATGTTGAAGGTGCGTATGGCCCTCTGTGTGCCATGATTTTGGCGCACGTGTGTTCTCCGTGTGCTATCCGTGATAGCACACGTAGAGCAGAAACTTTATACTTCAACTAGAGATGTCACTGATAATTCACTGGATTTACCTATAAAATACACTATATCCTACCTACCTCCTATGAATAATGTAACTGGTGATCACTATATAACTTGTACATTATACACTATATACAGAGCTCCTGGGAATAATCATCAGTGAGCACTCTATTACCTGCACACTTACATAATGCATCATTTTTCTATTTACAGAGCTCCTGTAGGATCCGGTTCAGTGAAAAGCATTGCAGGTACCGCCGCAATATGAAGGATCTGGTGAGACACAGTATTTTGTCGGAGGTCAAAGACGCTACAAGTAGAGTTTTTGAAAAAGATAAAATACTGTATCTTACTGGATCCAGTGTGTGCCGCACGAAACCGCAAGTCACTGCATATTGCCACGATTCTATTTGAAATGCATTGAAATGACAAAGCATTTGTAAAGGATCCAGTCATATGCGTTTTGCGTTTTTTTGCCGACCGGCAAAAAAACGCTGATGTGAAAGCAGCCTAAAGTCCGAGATCGCTAGCGAGCATACCCGCCCCCGTTGGTTGTGCGTCACCAGCAAATTGCTGCCCGTGGTGCACAACATCGCTCGGACCCGTCACACTACTTAGCTGCCTAGTGACGTCGCTGTGATCGGCGAACCGCCTCCTTTCTAAGGGGGCAGTTCGTTCGACGTCACAGCGGCTTCACTAAGTGGTCGCCCAATAGAAGCGGAGGGGCGGAGATGAGCGGAACGAACATCCCGCCCACCTCCGTCCTTCCTCATTGCCGGTGGACGCAGGTAAGGTTCCTCGTTCCTGCGGTGTCACACGTAGCGATGTGTGCTGCCGCAGGAACGACGAACAACATCGTACCTGCAGCAGCAACGATATTTGGGAAATGGACAGCGTGTCAACGATCAACGATAAGGTAAGTATTTTTGATCGTTAGCGGTCGCTCGTACGTGTCACATGCAATGACATTGCTAATGAGAACGGATGTGCGTCACGAATTCCGTGACCCCAACGACATCTCATTAGAGATGTTGTTGCGTGTAAAGCGGCCTTAAGCCTGAATTCACATACGTAGAAACTGCTTCCAGTTCCTCCACAGATAAATAATTTGCATCTCACTGCAAATATTCCACATAAAATCTTTATATAGTGCAAATGCTCTTCTGTAACACTGTTCATCTAAATCCTCATAGATGAGCCTACTGTTCTCCCGGAGCAGACAAAAGTTGGCAGAAAAGGAAATTAGGGATAAGACTAGGGAGAGGCAGGGGAAATAAAATGATTTAATTTTATGGGATGTTTACACAGTATCTTGCAAAGCTGGTGAAGGGCCTTATAGAGGAGACAGTCATTTCCATGGATAAACTTCAAAATGAAAACCATATTTATACAAGCAGAGCTAGAAAAACTTATTGTTGTAAGGGTTAAAAGGGCGTCTTAACAAAGGAATAGTGGCTTCTGCAGCTGGTCTGAAACTATAAAAATATGAAAGTATAGTTAAGTTTGCATAGCATTTTATATACCGTGGTAAATATAAGAGAAATTTGTCAAAGAACAGACATCATATGACTATCATTAGTTTGTTACTACAGATGCATTTGTAGCAGAATATTCTTGTGAATCTAAACTATGTACAACACCAATAGGTGCAAGGTGTACTTACTATATTGAAAGACCAATTGGCTCCTAACAAATCTTTAGAGATAAGAGGTCTGTCCCTTGTTGGCATAATTACATTAGGGTTGACGTTGGTACCGCAGGATTTTCCCCTGCACTGAGCTACATAGTTAGCGAACTTTGAGAAATAGGGTCATGGAAAGGCTATTGTGAAGGAAACACAACCATGTCATTAATGTAAGCACAAATATTCTCTGGGTATAGTGTTCTTCATTTAACTAACAGAACATCATTGATGACCACTTCCTGTCCAGCAATACAATGGTTTATTCTTCCTGGAACTGAACTCTTTTGCTATGAAGCCATTTTTCATATTTCATGTCATCATAGGTCAGCTCTATAACCCAATGTAGTTAGGCCAGTGGTGCCCGAGTCTCATATCAGTTCAGTTTTGAGCCTGCCTCTAGCCAGTTATACTTCTGATTGACTACATATGAGTTAGTCCTGTCCTTGGACTCCACCTTGTACCTACCACCTTGCATGTCATACTTGCTAACAGCACTGCTTTCTCCAGAGTAAACCAATGACTGCACCCATAAAAGGGCTGGATTTAGTCCACCCAACCTAAAAGTGGGCATTCATGGCAATCTGAGGGCATTGCTTTATGGTCTTGTGAATAAATCTTACATATCCTAATGTTGGACAGTAATACAGTATGTTGGTAAATATGAGATTTACCTATTAGTACCTGTAGTGTCATACTGGATCATGGCCCTTGTCTACGTTTGACTTTGCTCATGCCTTGACCTACGGACACCATGAGAGAAGCTTTATTCCTGATTGCATCCTAGCTTTATCTTTTGATTAACTTCTGGATCTTGTCCTCCAGCAAATTCACTCCACTCCATTCTCTTTGCTCTATTCCTGGCCCTGCTTCCATACAGTCCTGTCTACACTCCTGTTTTCTGTCTTAATTGCAGAGTCTGGCCTATAGTTGTTGGCTTTTTTTGGGGGGGTGGGATATTCCTGGGTATTCGCTGCAGCAAACTTCGCAAGTGATGCATTATGTGACAATTAGACTACTGATATTTGCATTTTCCACATTAAATGCTAATAACAAAAACATGTGGGAAAAAAGCAAACAAAATGCTTAGATAGATAGACCTATTGTGTCATATGGACTGTAAGATTAATCTTCATTTTCTATAAAATTCCACTATGGATTTGCGCAGCCCCTCCTATCTGCCCTAGAGTCATTCTGCAGATTTCGGCACAATCTGCTATGTTCTGAGGTACATTCACTCTCGGGTCTGAATGTGAAAACTTTATTAAACAGACCTCGACTCCAGAGTAGAGTAAGACCTCTTACTCCCAAACACCTGTTTCCTTTAAACTTTTTCTTCGATTGAAAAATCTATCCTTCATTTATGTTTTTCTCAGCATATACATATGATATATATATATATACGTGTACATAAGGACGAATATCAATACTTGTGCAGGAGGTTGGCAGCTGCGTAGACTCTTTCACTAGATTGGGACAGACCTGAATAAGCCAGTCCAGATGGCTCGAAAAACCCTAAAGTAAGTTTGAGAACAAATATGTAACTTTCTAATTTTTTTCCTTCTTTTTGTTAGGCACAGACTATACCACATTCCTACTGGCTCAAAAACAGACATGAACTTCATGAGTTACACAATGATTTCTTGTCTGTTATGTCGGAAACCATGAGGGTGAAGCCATATTTGTTTATCAATGTCATCACTGAACAGAGTCTAAACAATCAATGTCTATATTTGTTTCTCCATATTTTCAACATTCAACAGTATATTGTATGGACCAGTATGAACGCCAAGCTGATGCCCAGCTGGACAGTCTGTTAAGTTTAAATGTATGATTGACAATGGAGGATTTAAGATGCAGTTCAGAGTAATGTGTGGCACTCAGAATTTGTAAGGGGTTAATATATATATATATATATATATATATATATATATATATATATAAATTTTCTTAAAGAAGCAAGAGATATTAACCACAAAAATGTATAAAGCAAGAAGATATCTGTGCTGGTTCTATGTTGTGGAAGCAACAATTCTAGCTTGGATTCAACACAGAAGAGTGTTTCATATTTCTGCATGGGACCAATGATGTGCATGTAAGATGCTGGTTAGCTGCCTCATTACAATTTGACTTTAAGTCAAATTACCTGAAATTTAAAGGGAATCTGTCACCACTTTGACCTTTAAAACAGTTAATATGTGCATACAGGTAATAGGATGCTAACAATAGTCTTACCTGTATGCCTCATAGCAGATGCCTTGTTGTTGAAATATCATCTTTTATCACTTTATTAGTTCTTCCAGGCTATGGGGCATATGCTGCCCAGAAGATAGCCCTGCCACCACACTTCATTAGCATCGGTTTTGCAGCCTAGTAGCGTCACAGTCTGCCTGTGATGTGAAGTTTCTGCTCTGAAATCCCGTGCCTGCACACTAAAATTTAAAAGGAAGCAAAACAAAGGTTAAAACTGAACATTTCTACTTACCAAGTCTCCTATGTAGCTGTCATACTGCTTTCGGGTCCTCTCATTAACTTTCGACAGTCGGTGATTAGTTGCAGTCAGACTGTCGGTGTGCTGGCATCTGTAATTGGTTGTGGAGTGTAAAAATATATATATGGAAAAAATGATGTAGGGTCCCCCATATAGTAATACCCTGCACAGATAAAACAGTCTGCAGCTCCCAGAAGTGTGCGTTATCGTGACTGTGTATCAAAATGCGAGGTACTTCATGCAGCTTGTTTAAAAAAAATTTGAAATAAATAATTTTTAAAAAACGGCATGCAGTCCCCCCAATTTTGATATTCAGCCAAGATAAAACTGACAGTGAGGGCTAATATTCTCAGGCTATGGAGGACCATGGTTATTTGCCCCCATAGCCTAAAATTAGCAGCCAACAGATTCTATGGAATTGGCGCATTCATTAGATGCCATAATTCTGGCACTTTACCAGGCTCGTCGAGATTGCCCTGGTGCTGTGGCAATCAGGGTAATATAGGGGTTAATAACAACTGTGATTTGTCAAAGAAATCACAGCTGTCATCAAGCCCGAGGTTAATAACAGAGAGGGGATGTTGAAACCCTCCATTACTAACCCTGTAAGTCAAAAGAAATAAACACAGAGAAAAATCCTTTATTTTTGTTCTTTAAAAAAAACGACCCTCTTTCTCCAAATTATTAACCCCCAAAACATCATGCAGGTCTGATGCAATCCACACATGGTACCACGAAGATCCTGGCTCTTCTACATCTGAGCTTCAGCTGTGAGTGGTAATGTAACAGACTTCACCTGACATCACAGCTGGCAGTTCCCACAGTACCCCAGCTGTGACCTCAGATGAACTGACCTGAGATGAACTCATTGAACTCAATAACCTCACCTCAGGTGAAGTTATTGAAGTCAATGCCAGATTTATCAGATTAAGCAGTGTGCACATCATGCTGAGCCTCTTTTTGCTTGTATGTCAGGTGAAGTCAGTGATGCCGCCGCTCACAGCTGTGGCTCAGTCAGTTTCTTCCTGTTGACTGCAGTGAGCAGTCACATTTTTTAAAGTGACCGTGCACTGCGACCTCAGATATAGCAGAGCTGGGATCATTGTGGGAACTCGTATGGAGGATTACGTTGGAGCTGCAGGGGCGCTTTGTGGTTAATAAATCAGAAAAAGAGGGTGTTTTCTTTTTTTTTTTTTTTTTTTAAATAAAGGATATTTCTCCGTGTTTATTTCGTTTTACCTACAGGGTTAGTAATGAGCGGTTTCATAGCCCTCTCCCCATTACTAACTGTTGGCTTGATGACAGCTGGGATTTTTTTGACAAATCACAGCTGTCGTTAACCCCTTATATTGCCCTGATTGCTACCACACCAGGTAAAATGGGAGGAGCTGGGTAAAGTGCAGGAATTGTGGCATCTAATGGATGTGACAATTCTAGGGCAGCTACGGGTTGGTTTATCTTAGCATGATGTCAAAAATGGGGTTGTACGCTCTATTTTTAAAAATATTTATTTAAGTAATTAAAAAAAGCTGCATGGGGTCCCTCGTACTTTGAAACACAGCCTGGATAACATGCCTAGCTGGGGTCTGTAGCCTTTAGCTGTCTGCTTTATCTGTGCTGGTGTCATGGTGTGTGATGGGATAACTGAGAACTGGGACTCTGAAACTTGGCCCCAGGCTTGGGGGCCCTAGCTGTCCCTGATCCCAGAGATACGTCTAATTGTGATGATGTCTGAGCTACCTTCCTAGCCTTGCTCCTGTACAATCCTGATCTAATATCCCCCTCCCTGTCCCTAGGAGAGGGACGGGACAGAAATGGTAGCACTCACAGATATGGACACACAGAGGAAACCAAAACTCATTGACTCATCATGCTCACACAGAGGTATTAGACAACAATTGATAAGGAATAAAATAAGAACAGGGAGTAAACAATGAGACAATGAGAGTACTCCACAACAACGCCACGCACAAAGTACTAAAATCCAGGGCTGGAATACAACCGCACATAGACTGGTGAAGCAAATGCTATTATTGGCATGGAAAGACAGATTCCTCTGTCTTAAAAAGGAGTAGAGTAGCTGTAATAGGTCTTCCCACAACATGTCATCCCAGAGGTAAGCAGCAGGTCAGTAGAAATCAACTCCTGCCATCCTGATCACAAATAAATACACAGCTGGTAAACGCCCAAGCCTGCCTGTGTAACTGAGAAGCACCAGAAAAACCACAATATGGAGTGTTAGAGTCTATCATGTGAACAGCATCTAATGCCACCATGACACCTGGCGAGTTATAAGCCAAACCCTGTGTGACAGCTGGGTATCAATATTCGGGGAACCCCATGTCATTTTTTCCAGTTATTTATTTCATACTCCACAACCAACAACAGTCTCAGCCACACCGGCAGTCTGACTGCAACCAATCACAGACGATGTCACAAAGGGTGGGCCTTGGGAAGAAGTGAATATGCATGATGAATAATGAGCGGACCCGGAAGCAGTGTGACTGCCGTGCGGGACACTCGGTAAGTATAACTGTCTTGTTTTAATCTCTATTTTGCTTCCTTTTAACTTTCAGTGTGCACGCATGATATTTCAGAGCTGGAACTTCACATCACAGGCAGACTGTGACACTGCTAGGCAGCAAAAATGTTGGAAAGGCAGAGCTATCTTTCAGGCAGCATACCTCCCATAGCCTGGAATAACTCCTTAGCATAATGCAATAGAAGATATTTCAACATCAGAGTATCTGCTTTTAGGCATACAAGTAAGGGGCACTTTGCACACTACGACATCACAAGCCAATGCTTGCGCTGCCGAGCGTGATAGTCCATGCCCCCGTCGCAGCTGCGATATCATGGTGATAGCTGGCGTAGCGAACATTATCGCTAAGCCAGCTTCACATGCACTCACCTGTCCTGCGACGTCGCTCTGGCCGGCGACGCGCCTCCTTATTAAGGGGGCGGGTCGTGCGGCATCATGGCGACGTCACACGGCAGGCGGCCAATAGAAGCGGAGGGGTGGAGATGAGCGGGACTTAAACATCCCGCCCACCTCCTTCCTTCCGCATAGCTGGCGTGAGCCGCGGGACGCAGGTAGGAGATGTTCCTCGCTCCTGCGGCTTCACACACAGCGATGCCGCTGGAACGAGGAACAACATCATAACATCGGTCATTTCCAAATTATGGAAATGACCAACGCTACACCGATGATACGATTACGACGATTTTGCGCTCGTTAATCGTATCAAAAAGGCTTTACACACTACGATATCGCCTGCGACTCCGGATGTGCATCACTTTCAATTTGACCCCACCAATATCGCACCTGTGATGTCGTAGTGTGCAAAGTGCCCATAAATGTATTGTCAGCATCCAATACCTGTATACACATATTAATAGTTTATCCCCTTCATGACCAAGGACATATATGTACATCCTTGGCTCTGTCTGTCCCTTTAATGCGGGGTCGCATGATGCAGTGCTCCAGCAAGGATCGCGCTGTTGCCCGCAGCCATCAAAGGCCCTGCAATGGGATCGCTAGGGGCCAATGTTTTGACATGAAAGTGCGGGGGTCAGATGATGACGCCTGCTGCTGTTATGACTCATTTCCTGTATTACTCCTGAGCAGAGCAATCTGACTGGGAAGCGATCAGACTGTGCAGGCATAAAGTCCCCTAGGGTTGCTAGTAAAATCAGTAAAAAAATTTAAAAAATAAAAGTTTAAAAAAAAACAAAAAAAACTAAAAGTTCAAGTCACCCTAACCCTTTTGCCCCTTTAAAAATAAAATAATAAGAATAAAAAAATACACATATTTTGTGTTGTTGGGTTCCGACATGTCCAATCTATCAAAATATAAAATCAATTAATCTGATCAATAGTGAGAAAAAAAGTCAAAACGCGAGAATTAAGGCTTTTTGGTTGATGCAACATTGTATTGAAATACAATAACAGGCGATACAAATGTCTCATTTATCCAAAAATGTAATGATTGAAAACATCAGCTCAAGATGCAAAAAATAAGCCATCACTGGGTTCAAGACCTCAGAAAAGGAGACCGCTAAGGATCTCGGAATATGGCACCAAAAGGGCAATTCTTACAAAATTCTGAATTATTTTTCACCATTTAGATAAAAGTAAAAGTATTTATGTTTGGTATCTACAAACTCTTAATGACATGCAGAATCATAAAGCCAAGTAAGTTTTACCAAATAATGAACATGGTAAATAACCCCGCCCCCCCCCCCCAAAAAAAAAAGCAAATGTGCAATTTCACCACACTAGTAATTTTTTTCCAGTTTTTCAGTGCCTACAATGACCTGGACGCCTCGACAAAGCCAGAGAACTAAACAATCTCACAGATAGAAATATAAGAAAGCTAATCTGCCTCGGAGTAGTCCCCAAAGATAGATAGATAGCCCCCCACATGTAAAGGCTTCGGTGATATAGAAAAATACAATACAAAGCCAGAAAAGACAGATTCAGAAAAGGTGAGGCCCAAACTATCTTTATAGGAAAGGATAGGAAAGAGCAACTGTCTACAGCCGTAAAAACCCTAATATATACCAGCACTTCTGATATGGAAAAATCCTGAAGTCACACAACCTCTCCCCCACTGTACCAGCACTCAGATGTTACTGAGATCCAAAAAAGACTAATACAGATGAGGGACTGAATTAATACCAAACATGACAAACACAAACCTTGCAGAATCATGGAGCTAAGTATACAGACACTCCCAGCAGGGAATGATCCCATTCCACCAAGAACTCCACACATACAAAATAGGAATCATGCATTAGTATCAAAGCAGAGAAAGCAACAAGAAAGTGGAAAACAACAGCAGAGGTACAAAGATCACTTATCTGAGAGGAGTTCTGGAAGTGAGCAGAGCTGGTTACAGAATGTCCTTAAACATACAGGAGCAATTGACCACCAGTAAGTAACCAGAGAAAACTACTCAGTTAAATAGCCCAATCTGACCCTGATTGCCAGTCCTCCACAGGTGTGTTTCGCTCCACACATCAACTGTATCGCCAGCACTGACCACAAGAGAAAGCCCCAAACTGGAAAACGTGTTCACAACTGGGACCCACCAATTACAGACAGGTGCATGGAAGTAAAGCTCACCAGGTCACCACACCAGCACTGAGATCAAGAGAATACCGGATTACCTGAGACCCAGATTGGTAGAGACCAGCACCAGCCAGGTTGCAGCTTCACCGAACCAGTGAGTTAAGAACAAATTAAACCGCAGCCCGTGTTTTCTGAATTCTCCCTGCACCTTTGCATTACCAACTATCAACATACTACAACCACCATCATTCTCCCCTGGGGCTTAGCTCTACTTGCGGAGGGCCATAACATCCAAGCTGCTTAATACCACCAGCCCCAGCAGTGAGGGACGTTGCAGTGACGGCTTTCCCCACATAGCCGTATACTGCAAGTGGCATCACGAAAAAGATTTTATTTTCCTTTTATTCCGTTTTTTAAGCGACCCCAAGGGTCACTAAACCGGGCATTGGCCAGTCCCGTGATATGTCCCTGTGATTTAAGGCCCGGGACCGAGTACCCCACAGGCCCTGTGGTGCATCACTGATGCAAATTGTAATCTCTTGAGTAAAAAACAGAAATCAAACAGCTCACAATAAAAGGCTCATTTTTTGAAAGTCTTATAAAAAGCAAGCCTTTACTTTTTTACTTACAAAACAGACAGTGGCTGCTTCATTAAAAAATGAATCATTTTTGAAAGGCCTGATAAAAATCTTTTTAAATTGTTTACTGGTTTTGAGAATAGGAAGGAAACCTGTTGTGAACCTCTAAAAAAGGATAGTTTTTACACTGCAAGGTATGAAGACTTTAATAATTGATTTTCAAAAGTGCTGAGCTCACCTGTTTTTGCTCACTAAAAAAAGGAATAACTTTTGGACATCTGTGAAAAAGATTTCACTTCTTCATTCAGCAAAAATTAACAAGATTTTGAAATTCCTCAAATATGACTAATTTTTGCACCAAATTGTGTGAAAAAAGCTACAGCTTTTTCTATTTATACCACTTATGTATAAACAAAAGCCTATCAGGCATCTGAAAAAATTGTAGGTAGATTCCAGCACCAAATCGGATACCATCCAGAAATTGTGTAAAAGTAGAAAAATCTTTACTGTATCTACATGTTAAAAATAGACACACAATTAAAAGTCCATAAATAACACCTGACGCGTTTCGGATCTATAGATAAGATTCTTACTCATAGGTCATAGGACCTATGAGTAAGGATCTTATCTATAGAGAAGAGACTTGCTTAGTTATTGAAATATGCAACTAGGCAGCCCATTTCTCACACAGTATTGATGACAGGATGATTGAGGCAATGCTGTCCTATCTTGTGCACCAACCTAACAGAATGTATATTCATAAATTGAACATTTATAATTGAATCATATTAGTAATTTCTGTAATTTACTATTTTAATCCCATTAAGTATAACTTTTTATGACTGGAAAACCTCTAAGTAAATATTGATTCCGAATACAGTAGCTATATTTTTTATTTGGGGCAATAAGAAAAGGAAAATGTTAATCTTCTATGATCAACACTTTGACTTTTAAAGGAAATCTCACTTGCCTTAATACAAATTCATATAATACACTAAAGCAGAAATCTAACATTCAAGTATTGAGGAAAAACCACTACAACAATAAATAGCTCTACACCTAAAGACCCACCTCTTCCGAAAAGCCTACAAACTGCTGTAACCCTCAGTTTTATCTAGCGCCGCACAACCAGTTCTACCCTAAACTACTGTTTCCTCACCCATCCCTTGTAGACAGTGAGCCCTCGCGGGCAGGGACCTCTATCCTCCTGTACCAGTCTGTGCCTTGTATTGTTTATGATTATTGTACTTGTCCCTATTATGTATACCCCTTTTCACATGTAAAGCGCCATGGAATTGAAGGCGCTATAATAATAATAATAATAATAATAATAATAATAATAATAATAATAATAACATGAGGAAAAGGATGAACAACTACAAAAATATGTAATTCTAAAATTACTAATTTTATTGATACATACATGTAAAGTTTGAGCACCCCTTGTCAAAATACTGTTATTGTGAACAGTTAAGCAAGTTGAAGATGAAATAATCTCTAACAGACATAAAATAAAAGATGAGTTAGGGTGTACTGGCCCTATGGACACTTCCAGCATACCTGTGCAGCGTGCGCTGGGAGTCAGCACTGGGTGCCCGGTAAGTTGAGAATGCTGTGGTCCCCAATAGAGAGGCAGGACAGTGCGGACACGGGCTTCGGGCCTTTTAAGTTAATTTTAAATGGTAATAGATGAAAATATTTTTGTTGCTTAAAAAAAACAAAGAAAAGGTTTTGTCTTTAACTTTATGCCTTGCTTAACTGTTCACTATTGCTTTTCTAGTAGACTCTTGATGAGTGCTGCCCAAACGTTTACATGTTACTGTAATTAAAGTACTATTTTTTAATATAGACCAATTTAAAAGCAGTGGGGAGAAAATACACATAAGAAAGTTAAAGAAAAGATATATCTGGAACAGGGAATTATTACAGTGGTATAAGAGTCTGATGGAGCATATAATAATATTAGACAATGAATATCATAGAGTATAATGCGAAATGAAATATCAAACTTTAGACATACCATCTGCTAGAACTACCAGAGGATCCTAAAGTCACTGATGTACATTTTACTTCAGGCTTTCTCAAACAGTTGAGAAAGCCTCTGCACATCGGAGTCTGTAGGCTCTTCATTCCTATGGACTCTTCACTCACATTTTACACTATACTCTATGGTATTCATTGTTAGTGATGAGCGGACCTGTGGATATTCATGTTCGGCAAACCAACAAGGGAAAAAAATCGGGATCGGGGAACAAATTTGACACCGATCTTAAGCCCGAACAACGAACCCCATACAAGTTAATGAGGAGCCCAAGTTCAAGGGTGTAAAATGGTTGTAGTAAGGTCTATGGGGCTGCAAAAGAAACCTGAATGGGGTAAGAGCAGCAAAATTGCCCTGCAAATAAATATGAATAGATAAATGACCCTAGTGATTATGGTTACATGGCAAGTAAATTAAGAAACTATAAATCTTCCAGCTTTTATGCACATATTGATTACAGACAGGTCACAGGTGAGGATGTTACATTTATTAGCCATTCAAACCCATTTGTATCACCTTCTGTGCATGTTATCAGGACAAAATCACTAGGATATGATGTTTTGATTAGGGTCAATTGAATTTTTTTTGTTGTCATTACGATTTAAAAAAGAGAAAACCCAGTAGTTTGACAATAAATATCTTCGCCCAACCACTAACCACAAGTGGAAAAAAAGATTTTGTGTTATCATTCATATTATCTGATAAAAAAAAAAAGCCAAGAAAGTAAAAAATCTGCCGGGATATGTAAACTTTTGAGCACAACTGTATTTTACCTGATAAAGCCCTCTTTAAACTTTGGAGGAAAAACAGGGTGGCGGTCATATAGGAGCGCTAGGAAGCAAGAGGGAATTTGTTGTTGAGCTAAATAAAAAAACTTTTATTGTTAATAACCCTGTAAGGGCCACTACGTGTTTCAACAGCTATTTGCTGTCTTCATCAGGTGATTCCTGCAGCAAATATCTGTTGAAACGCGTAGTTGCCGTTAGAGGGTTATTAACAATAAAAGGTTTTTTTATTTACCTCAACAACAAATTCCCTCTTGCTTCCTAGCACTCCTATTTGACAGTCACCCTGTTTTTCCTCCCATGTCATGTTATCCCGGCCAAGGGATTAATGGTAGGAGCAGCTATTGGAGCATAGAGGTTTCCACGCCAATAGCACCTGCGGTTGCTGGGATACTGGACCTATGTTGGCTGTGAGACAGGACCTGCGGTGACGCACTTCCGGTCGCTCGCGATCACATGATCTACCCAGAAGAAGTATCTCCATGGTGTTCCGGAGAATCCACGGCCAGCACAGGACATCACCAGCTCCCACGGATTAATCCTCTGCCAGAACTGGGGTTGTGCAAGGGTGCACAACCCTAATAGGTGAGCAGCCCCATGGCATTTACTATTTCACCATTACCACCAGGTGTCACACAGCGCATCTCTCCCTTTTTCCTCCTCTTTAAACTTTGGGACATCTAAAACAATGATTATCTGTGAAAGACAAGGTGATTGCTACCATGAATCCTGTATCACAACAACAGTAAAGTATCCTGAGAATACTCATGTGGGGTTGCTTTTCATCCATGGAGTGGGCTCACTCACAATTTTTCTTAAGAACAATGCCATAAATAAAGAATCTGATCTAAGGGGTACTTTACACGTTGCAACATCGCTACTGCGATATCGTCAGGGTCAAAACGAAAGTGACGCACATCCGGCGCCAGTAAAGGCGTCGCAACGTGTAAAGCCTAGATGCACCGATAAATGATTGCAAAAGCATCGTAAATCGGTGATCTGTGCAGTGTCGGTCATTTCCATAATTTCGCTGCAGCAACAGGTACGATGTTGTTCCTCGTTCCTGCGGCAGCACACATTGCTGTGTATGAAGCCGCAGGAGCGAGGAACATCTCCTTACCTGCGTCCAGCAGCTATGCGGAAGGAGGTGGGCGGGTCCCGCTCATCTCCGCACCTCCGCTTCTATTGGCCGCCTGCCGTGTGACGTCGCTGTGACGTCGCACAACCCGCCCCATTAGGAAGGAGGCGGGTCACCTGCCAGAGCGACATCGCAGGGCAGGTAAGTGCGTGTTAAGCTGCCGTAGCGATAATGTTCGTTACGGCAGCTATCACAAGATATCGCATCTGCGACGAGGGCGGGTACTATCGCGCTCGGCATCGCTATCATCGGCTAGCAATGTTGCAGCGTGCAAAGTACCCCTAAGTCTCCCTCAAAAGCAATTTCTCCCAACAATTCATGAGCAATTTAATGATGAACAATGCTGGTTTCAGTATAATCGAGAACATAAAAAAGGGAGTAGCTTGGTGAATAAAACATTGAAATTTGGGTCCATAGTCAAGAAACTCACCAGATCCATTCCAATTGAGAACCTGTGGAACAGTGGATGGACAAAGAAAAAACATAGATATTGTGATATACTCCAAGCACTGATTAGATGAGAATTGGTCGTCATCAGTCAGGACTTGGCCGAGAAGCTGATTTCCAGCTGCCAAGGAGAATTGAAGAAATCATAAAAAGTAAAAGTGAATGTTATAAATATTGCGTCTTTGGCTAAACTTGATGCATTTGTCAATAAAAATTTAAATTCTAACCATAAAAGAGCTAAAAAGCACTAAACCAACAAACTTTGTGTAAACTAAAGTATGCGTTAGTCTCAAAACTTTTTGACACGACTGTATAAGAAATTTGTAGACACACTTGATGCAGCTGCACTTTGTTGTCTTACTGTCCTAGAAATAACTTTTTTTGCAGACATTGCAAGGGAAAAGCACCAGTATTTAATTTATCTGATTATAGTGAGAGAAAAGGGCGCTTTTTTACGCTGTGACATCGCTAGCGATTGCTAGCAATGTCGCGAGCGATATCACCCGCCCCCGTCGTTGGTGCGATATGTGGTGATCGCTGCCATAGCGAACATTATCGCTACGGCAGTGTCACACGCACATACCTGTTCTGTGACGTCACTGTCGATGACGAACAATCCCTCCTTCAAGGGGGAGGTGCGTTCGGCGTCACAGCGACATCACAAAACGGCCTTCCAATAGCAGAAGAGGGGCCGAGATGAGCGGCCAACACATGCCGCCCACCTCCTTCCTTCCTCATTGCCAGTGGACGCAGGTAAGGAGATGTTTGTCGTTCCTGCGGTGTCACACATAGCGATGTGTGCTGCCGCAGGAACGACGAACAACATCGTACCTGCAGTAGCAACGATATTTGGAAAAAGAGCGACGTCTCAACTAGCAATGATTTTTCACATTTTTGCGCTCGTTGATCGTCGCTCCTTGGTGTCACGCGCTGCGATGTCGCTAACGGCGCCGGATGTGCGTCACTAATGACGTGACCCCGACGATATATCGTTAGCAATATCTCAACATGTAAAGCACCCTAAACTCTTCCTAAGGGGGTCACCATGCAGAAATAGCAATTGTTAGTGTGATCAGTTGACTCTTTCCAGGTCATTGTAACTCCAGAAGACATAGATTGCCTCTGCCCATGCAGCCACTGGGTAAGATGTGGTGCACGTCTATTGCAGCATGTGTGTGGAGCTCAACACTTGTCCTAAAATACAGGTTGTCTTCTTTCCTTATCATGGTAGTCACGTTTTGCCTTTGTAACACAAAAGTGACCTCTCCGCATAGGTAGCCAAAACTGTCCGCTTTGATAATACAAAAACAATGCATAGCTGAAAAAAATATATAGAAACATGTCAATATGCTAACAAATAAAACTAAGAAATCCTGAAACTGTATACCTTACACAGAGAGCATTTATAAAAGTAGGTGATTAAATTATAATAAGGATTACATCATCTGATCTGAGTTGGCGTTTTTTGATTGGTCACCCTAAGGTGATAGAATATTGAAGGCTCAATAGACAAAATAGATGATGTAATAGACTAAGTACTAACAGTGCAATTATCATGTCATGATGACATTATAAAGACGCAATTTTTTTTTATAAGTCTGCATGAAAGGTAAAGGTAATTATTACCTCCTCTGGATTGTGAAAATTAAAGCCAATCAGCAAATTTAAGCATCATATTCCTTTTCAGCTCCACAAAATTAGTTGGGGTCGACTGTTTTCATGCGATGGATGTTATCTATCTGGACTTTATAAAGTTGTTTGATATAGTGTCACATGAAAGGTTGGTACATAAAAGAGAAAGAAATGGAATTAGGGGAAAATATGTGTAACTGGGTTAACAACTAGCTCAGTGATAGGAAATAGAGGGTGAGTTTTAATGGAATACATTTAGATTGGGTCCCAATTAACAGAGGTGTACCACAGGGGTCAGTATTGGGCTTTCTTCTTTTTAACATATTTATTAATGACCCTGTAAGGGATAAACAGAGTAAAATTTCAATATTTTCAGGTGATATTAAATTATGCAGGGTAATTAACACAGAGGAGGATAATTTAATAATACAAACAAATTTATATAAACTGGAGGCTTGTGCTGAGAAATGGCAATTAGAATTTTTTTGTAAGGCTATATACACTTGAGCAGAATAATTTTGTACTAAATGGTAACATACTGGGTAAATCTGTCACTGAAAAAGACTTTGATGTATAGGTGGATAGCAAACATAATTTTAATAACCAGTGCCAAGCAGCTGCCAAAGATGATAAAAACATGGGATACATTAAAAGAGGCATAGATGCTTATGACAAGAGCATAGTTTTGCCTTTATGTAAAGCACTAGTGCGGCCATACTTAAACTACTGTGCAAAACTTTGGGCTCCAGTGTATAAAAAGGATAAAGCTGAATTTGAGGTGGTGCAGAGAAGAGCAACTAAGGTTATACAGGAAATGGGTGAACTGCAGTACCAAGACAGGTTAACAAACTTGTGATTATTCAGCTATGAAAAGTGACAGCTTAGGGGCGATCTTATTACAATGTACAAATTTGCAAGGGACAGTACAGAAATATTTCCAATAATATTTTTAGACCGAGGCCTGTATGATGAGACTATATTTCTTCACTCAGACACCTCCACTACTTAGACATAGCAGGGGCATATACAGTGGGTACGGAAAGAATTCAGACTTCTTTAAATTTTCCACTTTTTATTTCATTGCAGCCATTTGTTACATTCCAAAAAGTTCATTTTTTTCTCATTAATGTACACTCTGCACCCCATCTTAACAGAAATGTAGACATTTTTGCAAATTTATTAAACAAGAAAAACTGAAATATCACATGGTCTTAAGTATTCAGACCCTTTACTCAGTATTGAGTAGAAGCACACTTTTGAGCTAGTGCAGCCATGAGTTTTCTTGGGAATGATGCAACAAATTTTTAACATTTGGATTTGGAGATCCTCTGCCATTCTTCCTTGCAGATCCTCTCCAGTTCCGTCAGGTTGGATGGTGAAAGTGGTGGACAGCCATTTTCAGGTCTCTCCAGAGATGTTCAATTGAGTTTAGGTCAGGGCTTTGGCTGGGCCAGTCAAGAATGGTCAAGAGTTGTTCTGAAGCCACTTCTTTGTTATTTTAGCTGTGTTCTTAGGGTCATTGTCTTGGAGGAGAATAGTGTTCCCCCGTGGTCCCCACAAAAGCGTCTCATGAGCCAGATCAGACACCCCATACTTTGCACTGACGAGGGGCAAGCACCCCGAAACACCATGTCTGCAAATTGGTATTCTGATCTGGCATATATATCCTAAGTTATATGTAAAGGCTTGTTAAAAATCCACATTTAACTTTTAGGATTGCTACTTCCAATAGGTGGCGCTGCGCTAGAGTTTGTCTCCAGTCCTGGAGAGACAACTTGGTTTTATCCACACATACCACTTAGAATTATCACCAAAAAGTTCTATTTTCTTCTCATCAGACCAGAGAATCTTATTTCTAATAGTCTGGGAGTCCTTTATGTGTTTTTTTTGCAATCTCTATGTGGGCTTTCATATGTCTTGCACTGAGGAGATAATTCGTATAGACCTGGCTCACTATGAATGCGGGTGCTCTAGGGAAACAGTCAATACTCCAAAAATACAAAATTATCCCCGGCACTCCAAGAGAAAAAAGAAACAATGTCTGGGTATTTTTGATGTTTTTTATTGTGAATAGTCTTATCTCGACGTTTCGGTCATACCTTGACCTTTATCAAGAGAATTAATCAGACTATAGAAAGAGAACATAAAAAAACAGAAATTAATACATAATACAGGAGAAAAATTACCAGGAGACACAGCTCCGGTTATTTATATACATTGTACACAAAAGGAGTATACGTTACAATGGTAAGGTACAGAGTCAAAGATATATATAAGATAATAACATCTGTATACACCCAAGAAGAAAGAACAACATCCGAAGTAATTGTTTACCAAGTGGAAACTTATCATGTAAGTATCAGAAGAGACTAACAGGTAGACGTACCTATGAAGCAGAGAAATCGGTATGTGCATACTACTCGAGGGAGGGAGCAATACGAGTCACCACTCATATGAAGAGGAACTTATCAGGTGCGTATGAGCGCTAGGTGAAAGAAAGAATCATTAACAAAGGAAACCTATGCAGTGATTCTTGACTGTGATCGGTGAATAAGTAATATGTGAATACCTGTGACTGAATAATAGACAATCGGGATCAGCCAGTCAATAGTCTATGGGGTAATCATGTAGTGGTATTCCACCGAGGTAGAAAGTCGTATGTCGTGACTGGTTGTAGAAAAAAGAGAGCGAAATAAAGTAAGTGAGTAAAGCATGAACGGAGAAGAGGAGTAGAAGACCTTTGATGTAGACAGTCTCTACACAAGTATAGCACACAGCGATGGCATCCAAGCCGTCAACTGGTTCTTGGAACTTTATGGGTCACTGTCCCCTCTACAGCATTCTTTCTGTCTTGATCTCCTGCAATTGGTATTGGGCAATAATTTTTTCCTCTTCGAAGATCAGTTTTATATGCAGCAACGGGGCACAGCGATGGGTTCTAACGTAGCGCCTCCGTATGCAAATATCTACATGGCGCATTTCGAAGACACATTTGTGTACAGCCATTCGCCATTACAGTACAGCCATTGGAAAGGAGATATATTGATGACATTTTTGTCATATGGCACGGTGATTCCTTATCCCTGGATACCTTTCACCAATATATCTCCTCCGCCCGTCCGGGTCTCACTTTTACAGTACACAGTGATCCCTTCCAGATTAACTTTCTGGACACCCTTGTCATTCTATCCCCTGAAGGGACTATCACGACTGATCTATACGTCAAACCCACCGACAAGAACAGCCTTCTGCTGTACTCCAGTTGCCACCCTCCACACATTAAAAAGTCATTGCCCATTTCACAGCATAAGAGAGTGGAAAGGATCGTTTCTGATCCTCAAACACAAGCAACAAGGTTTCGTGAGATGGGTGATAAATTCCTCTCACGAGGCTACCCTTCTTCCGTGGCATTCAATCGCTCTACCCGTGCCCGCAATGATGATGTCATTTCACCACGGATGCATTGTGTCCAGACATACCACCCTTTTTCGCCACTTTTTAAGGAGGTCATTAAAAGACATTGGCCATTACTACAGAAGGCTTACCCCTCTATAAAAGAGTTCGGGATGTTCCCTATCTTTTGTCACAAACGAGCGAGGAACCTGAGGGATAGTCTGATCCGAGCCGACATAGGGTCATCAATCTCACCACGACAGACTTTCTTAGGACCACCCAAAACAGGTAACTTCCCATGCTTACACTGTCTCCAATGCAATAATTTGACCAAGGGTAACAAGTTCACACATCCCCATACTGGAAAAAACTTCACTATCAGAGGGTATCACACCTGTGAGTCTTCCTATGTGATATACCTGATCAAGTGTCCCTGCGGTCTCGGGTATGTTGGGGAGACTACCCAACATATCCGAGATCGCATCAGTAAACACAAATCAACGATCAGATGTAAGCAACTTTTACTACCCATCCCCCATCATTTTGACACTTTCCATCATACAGTAGCTCAATTGAGGTTTCAGGTCATTGAGCATGTTCCACTATTACGTAGGGGTGGCGATAGGGTCCGTAGATTAAAAGAAAGAGAAGCATATTGGATTTTCACGTTAGGTACCCTGGAACCCCGAGGACTGAACCGAGAATATGAGGTCCATCTCTGACATGCTCAGGTCCTAGTTGTGGTCTCCGTAGACTCCTTTTAGATAAACCTCTTTTCCCATTTTTATGACTGTGATTTTTATGTCTCTGATTAGTTATGTAATTTATCAATATCACTTTACGAGAGTGATTTTAGATACAGATCTATGGTAATTGTAAGGTACCTGTTGTTTTGTGAATTCCTTACATTCTTATGTTTTCCAGGTTTAAATTCTTTCCTGTCATATGCCTACTAATTTATTTTTCTCCCCCTCTTTTAGGCTCTCTTCACTACGTGATTTCCACACATCACTGGTTCACCCCTGTGCTTTTAGTGGTCACATGTGAGGCACTCACTCCCTCACATCACGGAGGTCTGTATGCCACTTCTCACTGTATTTCACGTGACTCACAACATCTAATAGTCCTCTATGTAAACCTAGTGCTGCAGTACCAACCTTCACCACTACCGTTCCTATGCGCAGCAAGTCAGCTCCACCTGGAGCCGATCTCCTCATCACCACCTGCATTTAAGACGGCTCAGTTACACAGACCAACTCAGTAGCCAGCCACCATTCCCCCTGGACACAAGCCTGTATCATCTCATACACCAGGTATCAGTAAGAGCTTTCACTTTCATTTTTGTGACCGTTAATCTATGTTCTTTAACAGGTTCTCTTTATTCTCCATAGGTCTTTGACCTTTTTCCAAGTTACCACTTTTGAGCATAGCCCTGGCATAGGACATTGTTACCATATAGGCTGTTTCCCTTTTGAGGTATTGTTATGCTATTTATCAGTTTTGTCCATGGTCTGGTGATTTATCAGTACACCATTGCATTAACCTCTGTCTATTTATGTCACTAGTCCGCAGCATAGGTGTAATACCGACACTGTCATGACAATTTCACCTACTACACTACTCCTTTAAGAAGGTCTCCTATACGACCTTATTTCACGGCTGCTCATAGATTGTGAGTAATATTAGTCATGTTGATGGAGGTTACTCACCTCATTGGATGTTATACATTTTGTGGATTTTTTTTTTCTCATGAGATCTTTCTATTTTAGAACATTTGGCATTGTGGGCTATATGTCTTATAGCTAATGTATTGGTGTCACAAGTTTCCAGAGACACATTACCTCCCGCACACCATTTCATGCTGTTTGACAGGTAGTGAATGGAGTATAACCAATTTTAGAGACACGTCTCTCTATTCACTGATGTGTTCATTCGAGAATTTCTCCATTAGGTCCTCTGCTCACTAACAAGATTGGCATGGCACCTATACAGTAGCCAATTATTGGACAGGTACCTTGTCTTAACTTCTCATACACACTTATCTTTACCTTCAGCCTGATCTCACCATCTTTTCCTTTCTCTTTCCCCCCCCTCCCCCAACCCAACCCTTCCCCCTCCCCCTTCCCCCCCCCCTCCTTCTTCTACTCCTCTTCTCCGTTCATGCTTTACTCACTTACTTTATTTCGCTCTCTTTTTTCTACAACCAGTCACGACATACGACTTTCTACCTCGGTGGAATACCACTACATGATTACCCCATAGACTATTGACTGGCTGATCCCGATTGTCTATTATTCAGTCACAGGTATTCACATATTACTTATTCACCGATCACAGTCAAGAATCACTGCATAGGTTTCCTTTGTTAATGATTCTTTCTTTCACCTAGCGCTCATACGCACCTGATAAGTTCCTCTTCATATGAGTGGTGACTCGTATTGCTCCCTCCCTCGAGTAGTATGCACATACCGATTTCTCTGCTTCATAGGTACGTCTACCTGTTAGTCTCTTCTGATACTTACATGATAAGTTTCCAGTTGGTAAACAATTACTTCGGATGTTGTTCTTTCTTCTTGGGTGTATACAGATGTTATTATCTTATATATATCTTTGACTCTGTACCTTACCATTGTAACGTATACTCCTTTTGTGTACAATGTATATAAATAACCGGAGCTGTGTCTCCTGGTAATTTTTCTCCTGTATTATGTATTAATTTCTGTTTTTTTATGTTCTCTTTCTATAGTCTGATTAATTCTCTTGATAAAGGTCAAGGTATGACCGAAACGTCGAGATAAGACTATTCACAATAAAAAACATCAAAAATACCCAGACATTGTTTCTTTTTTCTCTTGGAGTGCCGGGGATAATTTTGTATTTTTGCACTGAGGAGAGACTTCAGTCGGGCCGCTCTGCCATAAAGGCCCGACTGGTGGAGGGTTGCAGTGATAGTTGACTTTGTGGAACTTTCTCCCATGTCACTACTGCATCTCTGGAGCTCAACCACAGTGATCTTGGGGTTCTTCTTTACCTCTCTCACCAAGGCTCTTCTCCCATGATTTCTCAGTTTGGCTGGACAGCCAGGTCTAGTAATAGTTCTAGTGGTATCAAACTTCTTCCATTTAAGGATTATGTAGGGCACTGTTGTGCTCTTAGAAACCTTGACTACTGCAGAAATTATTTTGTAACCTTGGCCAGATCTGTGTCTTGCCACAATTCTATCTCTGAGCTCCTTGGGCAGTTTCTTTTGACCTCATGATTCTCATTTGGTCTGACATGCACTGTGAGCTATGAGCTCTTATATAGACAGGTGTGCCTTTCAAGTGATGCCAAATCAAATCCTATCAGTTTAAGTAAATACAGTTGGACTCCAATGAAAGAGCAGAACCATCTCAAGGAGGATCACAAGGAAATGGACAGCATGTGGCTTAAATATGAGTGTCTGAGCAAAGGGTCTGAACACTTATGACCATGTGATATTTCATTTTTTCTTGTTTAATATATTTGCAAAACTTTCTACATTTCTGAGGTTTCTTTTCTGTCAAGATGGGGTGCAGAGTGTACATTAATGAGAAAAAAATGAACTTTTTTGAATTTACTAAATGGCTGCAATGAAACAAAGAGTGGAAAATGTAAAGGGATCTGAATACTTTCCGTGCCTACTTTATATCAGATTATCTTAGCACAGGAACAGTTATTTTAAACATCCGAGTTTGGAAATTATTACTGATCCAAGATATATTGATTAAAATCGATTTTGTTCATGGGACAAAGTTAAAGTTTACTCATTTTGTGCCAATATCTTGACTGCTATGTATGCAATGGATGGGCGAAATTAAAAGGAAAAAAAATGTATTCTCCTCTGCGGTCACTATTCTACCATGGGTCAAACTCAACAAGAAAAATTTTGTGGAAGGGCCTTTTTAAATTCTAATAATAATTATTATTTCTATAGTGCCAACATATTCCACAAACCTTTACAATTCAGAGGGGATTTGTACAAACAACATAAGACTTTACAGAGTGAGTGAGGGTCCAGCTTACAAGCTTACAAGCTTAGTATCTATAACGAGATAGGGGGAGCTCAAAAGGTAAAAATAAAGTGATTGTCATGTAAGGTCCAGCTATCGGTATAGTAAATAACGATATACAAAAACTGCTGCATGAACAGAAACAGGCATCGGCCAAGTTTACAAAGACAGTCCAATGGATGCAAAGAGAGGTCACACAGTTTACCTTCCTTGTAGGCCACATCCATTTATACAAAAGTTCAATCCTGACTGTTGTCTGAAGAGCATGGTAAACCTGCTTATAATTAAGAGGATTTACAATTTCTATTTTTACAAGATGTAAATTCTTGGCTTAACCAAGAAAATGCAAAATTCAATGGCAGACTAATATTTGGAAAGGGAATTTCTCCATTTCTGCAACCAGAGCCATAAATAGGGGCCTTAGGCTGGGTAGCAGTCCTAGGTTCCCATTTCTGATCTTCCTCTCCAAGGTGACATGTTCATTTATCAGAATGTTGTCACTCTAATTACTTCATTAAAGACCCATAAACACACACTGCTTTTGTTAACCTTTGTACGTTTGCAGAATTATCACACGGAATCCAGATTTTCTTAGTATTGCTGGTTTCAACATATTCATCACGGTCTGGACTTATATATAACGTTATATTTAGGCCATGTATTTTAGGGCAGCAACTTCAGCAGTTAAACAAAGCTCCATACTTTAGGGGCACCCACAATATCTCACTACATGACATAAAATGATTAGCCTTATATGTGCCTGAAGAAATACGGTCCAGCAACCAAATAGCATGGTCATGCAAAGCTGTAGAGGACTTAGGAACACATCACACTTTAGTTAGTCATTTGCTGATAGAGCAGAAGCGGCATCATTCATGCACAGCTTGTATGAACTCTATCACTCTACTGCTATAGGGACATTACATACAAATATGGCCTGAGGAATAATGGTCTCAGATACCTGTAGCAATGTAAATGAGAAATGCTCAAGGTTGGTAGAAGGAAAAAAAACAAAGAGAGAAGGTCCACTGACAAGCACTACAGCCCAGAAAGTGAGTAAGGCTACTTTCACACTTGCGTTGAACGGTATCCGTTGCATTGCGTTGTGTAACGGATGCAACGGATGTGTTGCATATAGTGACACAACGGATGCAACGGATGCTGCAAAACAACGCAATTCGTTTTGATTTTTTTTTTTTTTTTTTTCCCGGTTTTACCAGCGGCAGACTATAGTGAACGATCAGCTGATCGTTCCCTGCAGCCGGCCGCTGGGTGATCAGCTGATTGCTCCCAGTAGCCGGCCGCCGGGTGATCAGCTGATCGCTCCCGCCCGCCGGGTGATCAGCTGATCGCTCCCGGCTGCCGGGTGATCAGCTGATCGCTCCCTGCAGCCGGCTGCCGGGTGATCAGCTGATCGCTCCCGGCCGCCGGGTGATCAGCTGATCGCTCCCGGCCGCCGGGTGATCAGCTGATCGCTCCCTGCAGCCGGCCGCCGGGTGATCAGCTGATCGCTCCCTGCAGCCGGCCGCCGGGTGATCAGCTGATCGCTCCCGGCCGCCGGGTGATCAGCTGATCGCTCCCTGCAGCCGGCCGCCGGGTGATCAGCTGATCGCTCCCTGCAGCCGGCCGCCGGGTGATCAGCTGATCGCTCCCTGCAGCCGGCCGCCGGGTGATCAGCTGATCGCTCCCGGCCGCCGGGTGATCAACTGATCGCTCCCTGCAGCCGGCCGCCGGGTGATCAGCTGATCGCTCCCTGCAGCCGGCCGCCGGGTGATCAGCTGATCGCTCCCTGCAGCCGGCCGCCGGGTGATCAGCTGATCGCTGTCACTTGCCGGCGCCCGGGCATGCCGGCGGGCGGGCGCTCAGCTGAGCGCTGTGACTTGCCGGCGGCCGGGCATGCTGGTGGCCGGTCATTCAGCTGAGCGCTGTCGCTTGCCGGCAGCCGGGCGCTCAGCTGAACGTTCGGCCACCGCGAGCCAAAATAAAGTTTGATTTAAAAAAAAAAAAAAAAAAAAAAAAAAAAAAAGAGCATGCGCAGTGAAATCCAGAGGATTCCGCTGCTCAAAATAACGTTACATGCTGCGTTGCTCCCGCTGGGCGGAAGCAACGGAGCGTCGCCCAGCGGAAGCAACGCAGCTCCTTTTGGTACAATCCGTCACCCATACAAGTCTATGGGAAACAGCGGAATCCGTTAACGGATTCCGCTGTTTCCCAAAAGGGCGGATTGTAACGGAAGGAAAATAACGCAAGTGTGAAAGTACCCTTACTGGCAGATGTTAAAAGGCTGATGTGAGTCTTTTAATGTTTAATGATCGAAAAACAGAAGCATTACCATGTCAGATAGGCAGGTAAATTGGATGTTACTTTACAAGTCCTACCAAATGCATATAAAAGGAACCATTTAAAGGAGCATTACATCGAGAACAAATGACACCTAATAAAGTACAATACACAAATACTTTTTATTTAGAAATAGTATATTATAGACCTTGTAATTGTGTATATCAAATATACATTTATGTACAGTGTATTTTATATATATATATATATATATATATATATATATATATATATATATATATACAGTACAGACCAAAAGTTTGGACACAGCTTCTCATCTCTAGAACAACTATTAAGAGGAGACTTTGTGCAGCAGGCCTTCGTGGTAAAATAGCTGCTAGGAAACTACTGCTAAGGACAGGCAATAAGCAGAAGAGACTTGTTTGGGCTAAAGAACACAAGGAATGGACATTAGACCAGTGGAAATCTGTGCTTTGGTCTGATGAGTCCAAATTTGAGATCTTTGGATCCAACCACTGTGTCTTTGTAGAAAAGGTGAACGGATGGACTCTACATGCCTGGTTCCCACCGTGAAGCATGGAGGAAGAGGTGTGATGGTGTGGGGGTGCTTTGCTGGTTACACTGTTGGGGATTTATTCAAAATTGAAGGCATGCTAAATCAGCTTGGCTACCACAGCTTCTTTCAGCGGCATGCTATTCCATCCGGTTTGCGTTTAGTTGGACCATCATTTTTTTTTCAACAGGACAATGACCCCAAACACACCTCCAGGCTATGTAAGGGCTATTTGACTAAGATGGAGACTGATGGGATGCTACCCCAGATGACCTGGCCTTCACTGTCACCAGACCTGAACCCAATCGAGATGGTTTGGGGTGAGCTGGACCGCAGAATGAAGCCAAAAGGGCCAACAAGTGCTAAGCATTTCTGGGAACTCCTTCAAGACTGTTGGAAAACCATTTCCAGTGACTACCTCTTGAAGCTCATCAAGAGAATGCCAAGAGTGTGCAAAACAGTAATCAAAACAAAAGGTGGCTACTTTGAAGAACCTAGAATATAAGACATATTTTCAGTTGTTTCACACTTTTTTAAGTATTTCATTCCACATGTTTTCATTCATAGTTTTGATGTCTTCAATGTGAGTCATGAAAATAAAGAAAACTCTTTGAGTAAGAAGGTGTGTGCAAACATTTGGTCTGTACTGTGTATATATATATATTGTGAGGCAGTGACAGGGGTAATATTTGAAGACCGCTATGTGTCCCCCAGAATGTGTCTGGGAACCCTCTGAGTTTGCTATAGCTATTACTGGGAGTATAGCACAAAGGGTAACAGGGAGACAGATCCCTCGTCCCAGTCCAGGTTTGTAGCAATCCTCATGTCCGGCATTTTCGTTTAAATCATGCAGAGCACAGCAGGGTGTGTCTCAGTTGAGAGCCAGGCTTGGTGAAGCTAACACATGCTGTGTGAGCTGGGCTGGCTCTGTGTGGAGTGAACACAGGCCAAGAGTGTGAGCCTAGGAGAACCTTACACAGATCCCTGCGGTTAACGGGGTCCTAAGGTAACAAGACTTTTTGATGCAAAGAATTTGTCTATATGCACCGGCTGTGATCCGGAAGAGACTTTGACAGTGGGAAATTGGATCTATTTATGCTGCAACAATAAATAGACTGTTGGTGTGAACACGCTGCTGCCTCACTGCCTCACGATTTTGCCCAAGCAACGCTGCTACCTCACATTATGGTGGAGAATGCGGGCATGGCAGCCTGGTTGCTAAGGGCAATGGCCTAAGAGGTACTTACCCGGAAAAAAAAAAAAATTACTGACTGTTTGCGGTGGATCGGCGGGGCCACGAAGCTTACAGGCGTTGCAGCCTGGTTGCTAGGGGCAACCACCCAGTTTTTACATGTTTATGATCAAGCCTGCAAAGTTACAGTTTAACTCAGCAGCCACTATGGAGGATCTTGTAAAGCAGCTGGCCCAGTCTACTGCTCAACTACAGCAGGCTTTTGCACAAACCAGTGCACAACAGCAACAGGCTAATGCTCAGCAGCAACAGGCTAATGCTCAGCAGCAACAAACCAATGTCCAGCTCCAGCGGGCGTTAGTTCAGTAACAGGAGACAAACAGCTTGTTGACTAAGCAGCTTTCTGCTCTGCGAGAAGCGCTCCCAGCGGTAACTCCAGGTCATCCAGTCCTTCCTGCGGCCCAGGACAGAGTAAGGGCGGCACTTACGAAGATGAGTGCAGAGGATGACCCAGAAGCCTTTCTCTCCGTGTTTGAGAGGACCGCTGAGCGAGAGAAATTGTCTATCGACCGTTGGACTGATGTCGTGGCCCCGTTCTTGGTAGGTGAACCCCAAAAAGCCTACCTGGATCTCAGCACGGAGGATGCCAAGGACTATGGCACACTGAAAGGTGAGATCCTTGCACGAATGGGGGTTAACACTTATCTCCGGGCCCAACGAGTGAATCAGTGGTCCTTTGAGGAGGGAAAACCTGCACGCTCACAGGCCCATGTCTTACTGGACCTTGTAAAAAAATGGCTGCAGCCGGAGACCTTGAACCCCGGACAGATGATTGAGCGGGTGGTGATTGAACGGTTTGTGCGGACTTTGCCAGCCCCCATTCAACGGTGGGTGGGACAGGGGGACCCCGGTACCCTAGACCAGCTAGTGAATTTGGTGGAACGCTACACAGCTAACCAGGAGTTGGTCCGGGACTCTGCTTCACGGCGGGCACTCCGTAGGGATACGCCCCCTTCACAGTTGGTAAAAGACTCCCGTCCCTCCTCGGGTGCTGCCTCGTCTTCAGCCCTGGCAGAGAGTAAACCCCAGACTAAGGTCAGCCGGAGTCCTGGTTCCCCAAAGTCAGACACCCGAAACAGGGACACCTCTGCTGTTATGTGCTGGCGGTGCCATCAGCTCGGGCATGTGATGGCACAGTGCCCACTCACATCAGAACCCATGGACTGCCGGTACGCTCGCCGGGTATCAATGTATGCCCATACTGTTTGTACCGTAAGCACTGTTACTATGGGGGAGGAGCCCCATCTCTGCAAAGTACGTGTTAATGGCTATACAGCAGAGGCTTTGTTGGACTCAGGAAGTGTAGTGACTCTTGTACATGCCTCCTTGGTCTCCGGGGAAAACCCTACGGGACATAAAGTAGGGGTACTTTGTATTCATGGAGACCTACGTGAATACCCTATGGAAAGGGTCACCATTGCTACCTCGTGTGGAGAGGTTCAACATGAAGTGGGGGTGATGAAAAGACTTCCATATGCTGTTATTTTGGGAAGAGACTTGCCCCTGTTCTGGACATTATGTGGGAGGTGACCTAGCCCTCCGAGGTGTATGATTGAACCAGGCCCTGAGCCGGACGATCCCGGCTCAGGGATACCTGCCGTAGGGGTCACCAGTATAGGGACAGAGTGTAACCCTGCCAGGTTCCCCCTAGAGGTAATGACAGGAGAGGTTGAGCCACCCGAGGCAATCCCGGAGTTGAACGTGTCTCCAGATAATTTCGGAACAGCACAGCTCCGGGACCCCACATTGGCTCCTGGACGTGAAAATGTACAGGTAATTGATGGGGTACCCCAGCGGCTTGGTGCCAGGCTGGAAACTCCCTACATGGCTCTAAAGCGAGAGTTGCTCTATCAGGTTGATACAATCCGGGGGGAAATAGTGGAACAGTTGGTGGTGCCTCAGCCGTACCGCCGTCAGACCTTGGAATTGGCTCATAACCACCTAATGAGTGGGCACCTAGGTGAAGAGAAAACGCGGGAACGCATGTTTCAGCGGTTTTACTGGCCAGGGGTCGGCGCAGAAATTAAGAGGTTCTGTGAGTCCTGCCCAGTTTGTCAGTTGACCGCACCAACACACCGTTTCCGTAGTCCTCTGATACCTTTACCCATTATAGAGGTGCCTTTTGAGCGGATTGCTATGGATCTGATCGGACCCATTGTAAAATCAGCCCGTGGTCACCAGCACATCCTGGTAGTGATGGATTACGCGACACGTTATCCGGAGGCCATTCCACTACGTCACACCTCGGTGAGGCTTATTGCTCGGGAGTTGTTTGCTATGTTCTGTCGCGTGGGGTTACCCAAAGAAATCCTGACCGATCAGGGCACTCCCTTTATGTCTAAAATTACAAAGGAACTGTGCAAACTCCTCCAGATCAAGCAGCTACGCACGTCAGTGTACCATCCCCAGACTGATGGTCTAGTGGAACGTTTTAATAAAACTCTGAAGGCTATGTTGAAAAAGGTGGTCTCCAAAGAGGGGAATGATTGGGACATGTTATTGCCCTATTTAATGTTCGCTATCCGCGAGGTCCCACAATCTTCCACCGGGTTCTCGCCATTTGAGTTACTGTATGGCAGACATCCGCGGGGACTGCTGGATATAGTTAAGGAAACTTGGGAACAGGAGCCCACCCCTCACAAAAGCACAGTGGAATACGTTATGGGTATGCAGGATCGTATCACGGCAATAATGCCCATTGTTAAAGAGCATTTGCTGGATGCTCAGGCAGCCCAAAGTACTCAGTATAATAGAAAGGCCTCCATCAGGTCTTTTAAACCGGGAGATCGTGTCTTAGTCCTAATACCTACTGCAGAAAGTAAGTTCTTAGCCAAATGGCAAGGTCCCTATGAGATCCGGGAGAAAGTGGGGGAAGTAAACTATAAGGTGTATCAGCCAGGTAGAAGAAAACCAGAGCAAATCTACCATGTAAACCTGCTGAAGGCATGGAAAGACAGGGAATGTATGGTGGCTGACGTAACGTTGGACCTAACCTTTTCAGGTGCCTTGACAACAACAAAGGAGGAGTCCTCTGATGATGAATTGGGAGTGAGGATAGGGGATTCTCTCTCAAAACAGCAGAGACGGGAGTCTTGGAGGTTAGTGCAGCGGAATACGGATGTGTTCTCAAGCCTACCAGGCCGAACAACCGTAATCCACCATGATATTGTCACCGAGCCTCAAGTAAGGGTACGCCTGAGGCCATACTGGGTACCAGAGGCTCGTAGGCAAGCCATTGCGGAGGAGGTAAAAAAGATGCTCCAACTAGGGGTTATTGAAAAATCCACGAGCGAATGGGCCAGTCCCATTGTGCTGATCCCGAAACCAGACGGTTCTTTAAGATTCTGTAATGACTTCCGAAAGTTAAATGAGGTTTCGAAATTTGATATGTATCCCATGCCCAGGGTCGACGAGCTGATAGAGAGACTGGGACAGGCCCAGTACTTCACGACTCTCGATCTCACTAAAGGTTACTGGCAGGTGCCGCTGACAGAGGCGGCAAAAGAAAAGACCGCTTTTGTCACGCCAGGGGGGCTCTATCACTATGTCGTTTTGCCATTTGGTTTACATGGGGCTCCGGCCACGTTTCAGAGATTAATGGACATAGTATTAGAACCCCATCAACCATATGCCTCCGCATATTTGGATGACATCATCATCTATAGCAGTGACTAGAGCACCCACTTATCTCAGGTACAAGTGGTAGTGGATTCGCTCAGAGCTGCTGGTTTGACGGCGAATCCAAGCAAATGTGCTATGGGTCTCAAAGAAGCCCGTTACTTGGGGTATGTGATAGGCCAAGGGGTTATCAAGCCACAAGTAAACAAAATCGAAGCCATTCAAAACTGGCCTCGTCCCCTTACCACAAAACAGGTAAGAGCCTTTCTGGGTATAATGGGGTATTACCGACGATTCATACCCAATTTTGCTGGAAGGTCGGCGCCTTTGTCCGATCTTTTAAAAGGGAAGAAGTCGGTCATGGTCCACTGGAATACACAAGCAGAGGAAGCCTTTCAGGTGCTAAAGGTAGTCCTATGTGGTCAGCCTGTCCTTGTCAACCCTGACTTTCAAAAGAAGTTTATAGTACAGGCAGATGCCTCTGAGGTGGGTCTGGGTGCAGTTCTGTCCCAGGAGGTAGATGGAGAAGAGCACCCGGTCACCTATTTGAGTAGAAAACTCACCCCGGCAGAGAAGAACTATAGCATAGTGGAGAAGGAGTGCCTGGCCATAAAATGGGCTCTGGAATCCCTACGCTACTACCTGCTGGGGCGACACTTTCGCCTGGTGACAGACCACTCCCCTTTGGTCTGGATGAGGAATGCTAAGGAGAGAAATGCTGGAGTCACCAGGTGGTTTCTCTCCTTGCAAAACTTTCACTTTTCTGTGGAACACCGGGCTGGTAGGTTGCAGGGCAATGCGGATGCCCTGTCCAGAGGTCCCTGTATGTTGGCAAAAGTTCAACCCCGCCCGTTTGAACTGAGGGGGGGGATATGTGAGGCAGTGACAGGGGTAATATTTGAAGACCGCTATGTGTCCCCCAGAATGTGTCTGGAAACCCTCTGAGTTTGCTATAGCTATTACTGGGAGTATAGCACAAAGGGTAACAGGGAGACAGATTCCTCCTCCCAGTCCAGGTTTTGTAGCAATCCTCATGTCCGGCATTTTCGTTTAAATCATGCAGAGCACAGCAGGGTGTGTCTCAGTTGAGAGCCAGGCTTGGTGAAGCTAACACATGCTGTGTGAGCTGGGCTGGCTCTGTGTGGAGTGAACACAGGCCAAGAGTGTGAGCCTAGGAGAACCTTACACAGATCCCTGCGGTTAACGGGGTCCTAAGGTAACAAGACTTTTTGATGCAAAGAATTTCTCTATATGCACCGGCTGTGATCCGGAAGAGACTTTGACAGTGGGAAATTGGATCTATTTATGCTGCAACAATAAATAGACTGTTGGTGTGAACACGCTGCTGCCTCACTGCCTCATGTTTTTGCCCAAGCAACGCTGCTACCTCACAATATATATATATATATATATATATATATATATATATATATATAAAGCTGAATGTGTGTGTGTATGTATGTATGTGTGTGTGTGTATGTCCGGGATTGGCATCTGCACCGTCGCAGCTACATCCACAAAATTGTGCACACTCACAAGTCTGGACCCCGAGAGCATCATAGGCTATGTTGTGAGCCAAAATTTTAACCCTGCGCATTCCAATTTACCAATCAATTTTGCCCCTATCTACATAAAGGGGAAAAAGTGAAACGAAAAGTGTATCCGCACCGTCGCATTTACAATCACGAAATTTTGCACAGACACCACATGTGAGCCAGGGAACGTCATAGACTATGTTTTGACAGGAAAATGTAACCCCGCGCTTTACAGTTACTCTCCAAAAAACATGCCTACATTAAAGTAAATGGAGCCTGGAACTAGAGTTTATTAGTAGGAGCTGTGATTGGTTGCTATAGGAACAAAGGACATTCATAGTATAAAAAGCTTATATGTGAGGTAATAAGATGTTGGTGGGGAGACGGATAGAGGTAGACAGAGAGAGACAGACAGAGTGAGACAGAGAAAGACAGACAGAGACAGACAGGGAAAGAGACAGACAAACAGTGAAAGAGACAGAAAGAGACAGATGGGGAAAGAGACAGCTGGGGAAAGAGACAGACAGACATGCAGACAGGGACAGAGACAGGCAGACAAGGAAGGAGGAGACAGCCAGAGAGACAGACAAAGATAGATGGGGAAAGACACAGACCTTGATAGAGATAGACAGGGAAAGAGACAGAGAAATAGAGACAGACAAGGAAAGAGACAGACAGACAGGCAGACAGGGAAAGAGACAGACAGGAAAAGACACAGACAAAGAGATGGGGAGACAGAAGGGGAAAGAGACAGACCTGGGAAAGAGACAGACGTGGAAAGAGACAGATGGGGAAAGAAACAGAGAGATAGAGACAGAAAAAGAAAGAGACAGACAGGCAGATGGGGAAAGAGAGACCGAGAAAGAGACAGACGGGGAAGGAGACAGATGGGGAAGGAGACAGATGGGGAAGGAGACAGACAGAGACAATAATAATACATTTTCATAATACAATAATACAATTACATTTTTATCTATTTGTTTTGTGGTTTTTGTGTGCAGAATACATTTTTGTTAATACATTCTATTTTGTTAACAGCAGTTATTAACCCGGGCGAAGACGGGTAGTACAGCTAGCATACATATATATATATATATATATATATATATATATATATATATATACAGTGCCTAAAAGTAGTATTCATCCCCCTGCAGATTTAGCAGGTTTGATAAGATGCAAATAAGTTAGAGCCTGCAAACTTCAAACAAGAGCAGGATTTATTAACAGATGCATAAATCTTACAAACCAACAAGTTATGTTGCTCAGTTAAATTTTAATAAATTTTCAGCATAAAAGTGTGGGTCAATTATTATTCAACCCATAGGTTTAATATTTTGTGGAATAACCCTTGTTTGCAATTACAGCTAATAATCGTCTTTTATAAGACCTGATCAGGCCGGCACAGGTCTCTGGAGTTATCTTGGCCCACTCCTCCATGCAGATCTTCTCCAAGTTATCTAGGTTCTTTGGGTGTCTCATGTGGACTTTAATCTTGAGCTTCTTCCACAAGTTTTCAATTGGGTTAAGGTCAGGAGACTGACTAGGCTTCTGCAACACCTTGATTTTTTCCCTTTTGAATCAGGCCTTGGTTTTCTTGGCTGTGTGCTTTGGGTCGTTGTCTTGTTGGAAAATGAAATGACGACCCATCTTAAGATCCTTGATGGAGGAGCGGAGGTTCTTGGCCAAAATCTCCAGGTAGGCCGTGTTATCCATCTTCCCATGGATGCGGACCAGATGGCCAGGCCCCTTGGCTGAGAAACAGCCCCACAGAATGATGCTGCCACCACCATGCTTGACTGTAGGGATGGTATTCTTGGGGTCGTATGCAGTGCCATCCAGTCTCCAAACGTCACGTGTGTGGTTGGCACCAAAGATCTCGATCTTGGTCTCATCAGACCAGAGAACCTTGAACCAGTCTGTCTCAGAGTCCTCCAAGTGATCATAAGCAAACTGTAGACGAGCCTTGACATGATGCTTTGAAACTAAAGGTACCTTACAGGCTCGTCTGGAACGGAGACCATTGCGGTGGAGTACGTTACTTATGGTATTGACTGAAACCAATGTCCCCACTGCCATGAGATCTTCCCGGAGCTCCTTCCTTGTTTTCTTTGGGTTAGCCTTGACTCTTCGGACAAGCCTGGCCTCGGCACGGGTGGAAACTTTCAAAGGCTGTCCAGGCCGTGGAAGGCTAACAGTAGTTCCATAAGCCTTCCACTTCCGGATGATGCTCCCAACAGTGGAGACAGGTAGGCCCAACTCCTTGGAAAGGGTTTTGTACCCCTTGCCAGCCTTGTGACCCTCCACGATCTTGTCTCTGATGGCCTTGGAATGCTCCTTTGTCTTTCCCATGTTGACCAAGTATGAGTGCTGTTCACAAGTTTGGGGAGGGTCTTAATTAGTCAGAAAAGGCTGGAAAAAGAGATAATTAATCCAAACATGTGAAGCTCATTGTTCTTTGTGCCTGAAATACTTCTTAATATTTTAGGGGAACCAAACAGAATTCTTGTGGTTTGAGGGGTTGAATAATAAATGACCCTCTGAATAAACTTTTCACAATTTAAAAAAAAAAATAAAAAAAGATATAACATTCTTTTTTGCTGCAGTGCATTTCACACTTCTAGGCTGATCTACAGTCCAAATGTCACAATGCCAAGTTAATTCCGAATGTGTAAACCTGCTAAATCTGCAGGGGGTTGAATACTACTTGTAGGCACTGTATATATATATGTATATATATATATATATATATATATATATATATATATATAGTGCTCAAACGTTTACATACCCCGGCAAATTTTTTTCGCAGAATATGAATAGTAACACAAAATTTTTTTTTTTTTTTTTTTTGTTGTTTCCAATTTTGGTTAGTGATTGGGTGAAGCCATTTATTGTCAAACTACTGTGATTTCTCTTTCTAAATCATAATGACAACAAAAATAATCCAAATGACCCTGATAAAAAGTTCACATACCCCAGTTCTTAATACTATGTATTGCCCCCTCTAACATCAATGACAGCTTGAAGTCTTTTGTGGTAGTTGGGGATGAAGCTCTTTATTTTCTCAGATGGTAAAGCTGCCCATTCTTCTTGCCAAAAAGCCTCCAGCTCCTATAAATTCCTGTGCTTTCTTGCATGAGCTGTGTGCTTTAGTTCTCCCAAAAGTGGCTCAATGATATTGAGGTCACTAGACTGAGATAGCCACTGCAGAACCTTCACCTTTTTCTGCTGTAGCCAGAGACAGGTCGACTTGGCCTTGTGTTTTGGACCGTTGTTATGTTGGGATCTCCAACTACATCCCATGCTCAGCTTCTGTGCTGATGAATGCAAATTTTCCTCCAATATTTGCTGATAATGTGCTGCATTCATCTTTCCTTCAACTTTGACCAAGTTTCCTGTGCCTTTGTAGTTCACACATCATCAGCGATCCACCTCCATGGCTTTATAGTAGTAATGGTGTTCCTTTCATCATTGACCTTGTTAACACCTCTCCAAATGTAATGTATATGGTTGTGGCCAAAAACTTCGATTTTAGGCTCATCTCTCCAAATTACCTTGTTCTAGAAGTTTGGAGGCTTGTCTCTGTGCTGTTTGGCATATTGTAGGCAAGATACTTTGTGGCATTTGTGCAATAATGGCTTTCTTCTTCTGGCGACTAGACCATTCAGCCCATTTTTCTTTAAGTGCCTCTTTATTGGGCATCTTGAAGCAGCCATACCGCTAGTTTTCAGTGAGTCCTTTATTTTAGCTGATGTTATTTATTTGTGGGTTTTTCTTTGCATCCTGAACAATCTTCCTGGCAGTTTTGGCCGAAATGTTTGTTGGTCTACCTGATCGTGGTTTGTTTTTTACAGAGTCCCTGATTTTCGATTTGTTAATCACAGTTTGAACACTGATGACTGGCATTATCTATTCCTTGGATATCTTTTTGTATCCCTTTCCTGTTTTATACAGTTCAGCTATCTTTTCACGCAGATCTGTTGACAATTCTTTTGCTTTCCCCATTACTCACAATCCAGAAATGTCAGTGGCTGGATGAAGGATGCAAGAGTCTGTCTGGATCCCAGAAACTCACTCAGCTCTTATTCACACATTGATTACAAGCAAACAGATCACAGGTGAGGATGTTGTAAGGGCCCAGATGTTCCCTGCTATCCACCCCCACACAGTATCCACAGCTGATGGACAGTCCACAGACATGGTCTTGGGGATAACAGTTGCTTTAATATAGCAGGAACAAAGCAAATCAATACGGAATATATGTTTCACAGTCTCTCGTGGGTAGGCCATGGCAAATACAGCTTGGAGTTGAATGCTGAAGTGCAATTAGGGTACTGAAGCTTTAAGTGCACGATTTGTTTCAGAATTAATGCTGGTATGCTTTAGGTTCAGAGTCTCTTGAGTTTAGAGGGTAGATATGGTAAGATTGTACAGACCTGGAGTCCTGGGGTTAATTTCACTGCTATTTCAGACACGTGCAGTACTTGTAAGCAAATGAAGACAGTTGCCCAGCGCGCTACGGGGAGCGGACGGCTGGTGCGTGGACAATGGCATGAAAGCCACTAATATTACAGTGGTGCGGGAGACCCTCAAATTTCCCCAATCTGCGTGCAGTAGGGTCTGGTATATAGTCAGTATGCCCTACTGTCTGAAGAGATGCACAATGTATATCTGGCCAATGGGGATTTAGGATAGGAAGCCTTCAGTATATTGGCTGTAAAAATCAGGAAATGATGAAATTCTAGGCCTCAGGCCTAGTAGGAGTCTTGTGGTGAAGAGAAACTCCACATAATGTCTCCCCTCAGAGGAGACTCAGCCAGAACCACCTCATTCCAGTTCTTTCCAGACAGAGGCTGGAGAATAGCCCCACCTATTGAGCCATGTGACCAAGAACTAGCCAATAGGATAACACCCAATGAACACTTCAGATTCTTACAGTTTTCACCAGTAGATGGTACTAGAACACAACAAATGAAAAATGCTTTACTTATAACATATAGCATAATATTACATATAAGTGAATGTACTTAAAGAAACAGACACAATCTGGACCGGGCCACTACAGATATTACTTTTATTAGCCATTTAAACCCATTTGTGTCAACCTCTGTGCATGTTAGAAGACCAAAATCACTAGGGTATGATAACTTAGTTTGACAATAAATGGCTTCACTCAACCACTAACCAAAAGTGGAAAAAAAAAGATTTTGTGTTACTATTCATATTCTGTAAAAAAACGCCAACAAAGCAAAACATCTGGTATGTAAACTTTTGAGCACAACTGTTATATATATATATATATATATATACTCGTGTATATATATATATATATATATATATATATATATATATATATATATAATATATACTAGCTGTACTACCCGGCTTCGCCCGGTTTAATAACTGTTGTTAACAAAATAGAATGTATTAACATTCCCGGGATAGAATGTATAAATAGAATGTATTAACGCCCGGGATAGTAACTGTCTCTCTGTTTCTCTCCCATTCTCTGTCTGTCTCCCCCTCTGTATATCTCTCTCAGTCTCTCTCTATCTCTTTGTCTGTCTGTCTCTTTCCCTGTCTGTCTCTGACTGTCTCTGTCTCTTTCTCCATCTGTCTCAATCTCTTTCCCTGTCTATCTATCTCTTTCCTTGTCTGTCTATCTATCTCTGTCACTTTCCATGTCTGTCTCTTTCCCTGTCTGTCTCTTTCCCTGCCTGTCTCCTTCCATCTCTTCCCCTGTCTGTCTGTTTCCCTGTGCCTGTCTCTTTAACTGTCTGTGTCTGTCTCTTAACCTGTCTCTCTCTTTCCCTCTCTTTCCCTGTCTGTCTCTCTCCCTGTCAGTCTGTCTCTTTGTCTGTCTCTTTGTGTCTGTCTCTTACCCTGTCAATGTCTGTTTCTTACCTTGTCTGTGTCTGTCTCTTTCCCTGTCTGTGTCTGCCTCTTTCCCTGGCTGCATTGTGACACGCCAACATTCCATATAAGGGCGTGGCTGCGTATTCTTCTGAGGTTCTGGCTGCACTGTGGCTCCCAGCTCCATTCGCTTTAATGGGGGCAGGTTTTTTGACGAATAACTGTAAAGAGCAGGGTTAAAATTTCCCCTGGAAACATAGCCTATGACGCTCTCGGGGTCCAAAAAGTGTGAGTGTGCAAAATTTTGTGGCTGTAGCTGCAACGGTGCGGATGCCAATCCCGGACATACACACACACATACACACACACACATTCAGCTTTATATATTAGATATACAGTGCAAAAGTATTCGGCCCCCTTGAATTTTTCAACCTTTTCCCACATTTCAGGCTTCAAACATAAAGGTAAAAATGTTAATGTTATGGTGAAAATCAACAAGTGGGACAAAATTGTGAAGTTGAACAGAATTTATTGTTTATTTTAAACTTTTTAAAAAAATAAATAACTGAAAATTGGGGCGTACAATATTATTCAGCCCCTTTACTTTCAGTGCAGCAAACTCACTCTAGAAGTTCATTTAGGATCTCTGAATGATCCAATGTTGTCCTAAATGACTGATGATGATAAATATAAGCCACCTGTGTGTAATCAAGTCTTCGCATAAATGCACCTGCTCTGTCATAGTCTCAGTGCTCTGTTTAAAGAACAGAGGGCATCATGAAGACCAAGGAAAACAACAGGCAGGTCCGTGATACTGTTGTGGAGAAGTTTAAAGCTGGATTTGATTGCAAAAATGTTTCCACAACTTTAAACATCACTAAGAGCACTGTGCAAGCGATCATATTGAAATGGAAGGAGTATCATACCACTGCAAAGCTACCAAGACCCGGATGTCGATCCAAACTTTCATCTCAAACAAGGAGAAAACTGATTAGAGATGCAGCCAAGAGGCCCATGATGACTCTGGATCAACTGCAGAGATCTACAGCTGAGGTGGGAGAGTCTGTCCATAGGACAACAATCAGTTGTACACTGCACAAATCTGGCCTGTATGGAAGAGTGGCCAGAACAAAGCCATTTCTCAAAGATATCCATAAAAAGTGTCATTTAAAGTTTGCCACAAGCCACCTGGGGGACACTCCAAACATGTGGAAGAAGGTTCTCTGGTCAGATGAAACCAAAATCGAACTATTTGGGCAAAATGCCAAACGATATGTTTGGCGTAAAAGCAACACAGCTCATCACCTGAACACACCATCTCCACTGTCAAACATGGTGGTGGCAGCATCATGGTTTGGGCCTTCTTTTCTTCAGCAGGGACAGGGAAGATGGTTAAAATTGATGGGAAGATGGATGGAGCCAAATACAGGACCATTCCTGAAGAAAACCTATTGTAGTCTGCAAAAGACTTGAGACTGGGATAGAGATTTGTCTTCCAACAAGACAATGATCCAAAACATAAAGCAAGATCTACAATGGAATGGTTCACAAATAAACATATTCAGGTGTTAGAATGGCCAAGTCAAAGTCCAGACCTGAATCCAATCGAGAATCTGTGGAAAGAGCTGAAAACTGCTGTTCACAAACAATCTACATCCAACCTCACTCAGGTCGAGCTATTTGCAAAGGAGGAATGGGCAAGAATTTCACTCTCTCGATATGCCAACCTGATAGAGACATACCTCAAGCGACTTGCAGCTGTAATCGCAGCAAAAGGTGGTGCTACAAAATATTAACTTAAAGGGGACAAATAATATTGCAAGCCCCAATTTTCAGTTTATTATTTTTTTTATAAAAGTTTAAAATAAGCAATACATTTTGTTCTACTTCACAATTGTGTCCCACTTGTTGTTGATTCTTCACCATAACATTAATTTTTTTTTATCTTTATCCTTGAAGCCTGAAATGTGGGAAAAGGTGGAAAAATTCAAAGGGGCCAAATACTTTCTTAAGGCACTATATATATATATATATATATATATATATATATATGCCATCTTTTGCAAAGTGCCAACGTTGCTAAGTGCCTGGCAGTTATTTCAATGGCATTGGACTAACATGCATCTTCTCTCTCTTCACACAGGTATATATCTCTGCTTGCTGAAGTGTAATGTCTGCTCCCCTCTACTGCTGAATTCACTCTCCTGGTATATATCTCTGCTTGCTGAAGTGTAATGTCTGCTCCCCTCTACTGCTGAATTCACTCTCCTGGTATATATCTCTGCTTGCTGAAGTGTAATGTCTGCTCCCCTCTACTGCTGAATTCACTCTCCTGGTATATATATCTGCTAGCTGTCACTTATGCTATATCATTTTTACATTATGTTTAAAACTCACTGATGTATGACTGTATCTTCCTCTTTGTAAATCTTATCTGATGGTGGAAGGTGTGAATCTGTGTGGACTAGAGTCCGGGTGGGGGTCAAATGTTCTGTTTCCTTTGATTCCTTAATCATTCCCTGGTGTGATCAGCATTTGCTAATTTTCCTTAACAAGCTGAGCTCCCATAATCCCCCTCACCTACTCCTCTAGTCTGCCCTATATATCTGGGGCTGTTCTAAGGGGTGCACGCGTGTGCGGGGTGCTGCATGCGTGCCATCTTTTGCAAAGTGCCAATGTTGCTAAGTGCCTGGCAGTTATTTCAATGGCAGTTAGTCAGGGCAGGAGTCAGGTAAACTAATCTTTGACACGGTTTCCACCATGACTATTATTTCTCTCTCTATCATCCTATGTGCCTTTACTGTCCATTTTCACCGCCCTGTCCCCCCTCCATCACCACTCATCCACATCAGCCCCACTCTTTTCCCTTCTCCTATGTACAGTTCCCAGGCCCTTTTCACCTATCTGAATAACCTCAATCCTTCATGCTCCAGGGTATCACACAAAAAGACATGCCACACGTATAAAAACCATCTGACCTTTCTCCTTCTACTCCTACATCTATCAGGTGATATCTCTCCTAATCCCGGTCCACCCCATGCTAACTTTACCCCCTGCCCCACCTCCCATAGAAACCCTGATAATCTTATTAACATTCCCTGTACACCCTCACTTCCCTCTTTTAATTGTGCTCTCTAGAATCCACGGTCCATATGTAACAAGCTTCCTTACATCCACAACCTCTTTCTCAATAACTCTCTTAACTTACTAGGCATCACTGAAACCTGGATTCAGGATTCTGACACTGCTTCCCCTGCTGCCATCTCTCACGGTGGTTTACACTTTACCCATTCACCAAGAACTGGAAACAGACATGGTGGTGGAGTCGGCTTACTCCTATCCCCACAGTGCACTTTTCAGGTCATCCCCCAGCTCCATCACTCTCATTCCCATCCTTTGAGGTTCACACCATCAGGCTCTTCCATCCCCTTCCCCTCAGAGTAGCTGTCATATACCGTCCACCAGGCTCACCCACCCAGTTCCTTGACCACTTTTCAGCCTGGCTGCCACACTTCATGTCCTCTGAATTGCCAACCCTCATTCTAGGAGACTTCAACATCCCCATGAACAGCCCCTCCTCCCAATCTGCATCCCAACTTCTATCTCTCACCACCTCCCTTGGCGTCTCACAGCTCTCATCCTCTGTGACACATGAGGATGGTAACACCCTTGACCTGGTCTTTTTCCGCTTCTGCTCAATCTCTCACTTTGACAACTCACCTCTTCCCCTCTCTGACCACAACATCCTCTCCTTCAAGCTCACAAACCCTCGTCCGCCCCAGCACACTCCCACCTATCACACATTCAGAAACCTACAGGCCATTGACTCTCAAACGCTTACAGACTCTCTACACTTATCACTATCCCCTATCGCCTCACTTTCCTGTCCTAATCTGGCTGTAAAGCACTACAATGACACACTCAGAAGCACCCTGGACCAAGTAGCACCCCTCACCCTCAAAACCTCCAAACACCAAGTAAAACAACCTTGGCTCACATCACAAACTCGATTTCTCCAGCGATGCTCTAGGAGTGCCGAGCGCCTATAAAGGAAATCCCGCACACCAGAAAACTTCATCCACTACAAGTTCATGTTAAGGACCTACAACTCTTCCCTTCACCTCGCCAAACAGACCTACTTCACCACCCTTATCTCCTCACTAGCCAACAATCCAAAAAAGCTCTTTGACACCTTTCACTCCCTCCTCAGTCCCAAAGCACAGACCCCTATCACAGACCTTCATGCTGATGACCTGGCCTCGTATTTCACAGAGAAAATAGAAAACATCCGCCAAGAGATCAGCTCCCAGCCACCAAGCTTTGTGAATCCCATCCCTCCCCATGTCCCATCCAGCTCACTTTCCACATTTGACCCAGTCACAGAGGAGGAAGTCTCCAGGCTCCTCTCTTCTTCTCATCCTACCACTTGCCCTACTGATCCCTTCCCCTCACACCTTCTCCAGACACTCTCTCCGGTTGTCACCACTCACCTAACTAAAATCTTCAATCTCTCTCTCTCTTCTGGTATCTTCCCTTCCTCCCTCAAACACTCTATCATTACTCCATTATTAAAAAAACCTTCCCTTGATCCGTCCTGCACAAGCAACTACAGACCAGTCTCCAATCTCTCCTTCATCTCTAAACTTTTGGAGCGCCTGGTCTACTCTCGTCTCACCCACTACCTTTCCGCTCACTCTCTTCTAGATCCTTTACAGTCTGGCTTCCGCCCTTTACACTCAACAGAAACTGCCCTTGTCAAAGTGACCAATGATCTATTGACAGCAAAACGTAACGGTGACCACTCTCTGCTTATTCTTCTTGACCTTTCTGCCGCCTTCGACACTGTTGACCACCATCTCCTTCTCTCTATGCTCCATTCTATCGGCCTAAAGGACACTGTTCTTTCCTGGTTCTCTTCCTATCTTTCTGGCCGCTCATTCAGCGTATCATTTGCTGGCTCCACATCTTCTCCTCTTCCTCTCACTGTTGGGGTCCCTCAAGGTTCAGTCCTTTGCCCTCTTCTTTTCTCCCTCTACACTGTCCCAATTGGAATGACCTTCAGCAGATTTGGCTTCCAGTACCATCTTTATGCTGATGACACACAGTTATACACCTCATCCCCTGAGCTCACCCCAGCTGTACTACAGAACACAAGTGACTGCCTGACTGCAGTTTACAACATCATGTCTGCTCTCTATCTGAAACTTAACCTTTCCAAAACTGAGCTTCTGCTTTTCCCTCCATCTCCCAACCTTCCTAAACCTGACATCTCCCTCTCTGTGTGTGGCACAACGATAAGTCCTAGGCCGCAGGGCTGCTGTCTGGGTGTTATACTTGACACCGATCTCTCCTTTACCTCCCACATACAATCTCTTGCCCGCTCCTGCCGCTTGCACCTCAAGAACATCTCTAGAATCCGCCCCTTTCTCACAATGGAAACGACAAAAACCCTCACCGTGGCCCTGATTCACTCTCGCCTTGACTACTGTAACTCTCTATTAATTGGTCTCCCCCTAATTAGACTCTCCCCTCTACAGTCCATCCTTAATGCAGCAGCCAGGGTCACCTATCTGGCTAACCGCTACTCGGATGCCTCTGCTCTGTGCCAGTCATTGCACTGGCTGCCCATATATCACAGGATCCAATTCAAACTGCTTGTTCTCACCAACAAAGCTCTCCACAGTGCAGCACCCCCCTACATCTCCACCCTCCTCTCTGTCTATCATCCCACCCATTCTCTACGCTCTGCAAATGACTTTCGACTAAAGCTGGTGTCACACTAAGCGACAGCGACAACGACGTCGCTGTTACGTCACCATTTTCGGTGACGTAACAGCGACCTTGTAAGTCGCTGTTATGATCGCTGCTTAGCTGTCAAACACAGCAGAAGCAGCGATCATAACGTCGCTGTGCTACATGTGCAGAGAGCAGGGAGCCGCGCTTAGCGCTGGCTCCTTGCTCTCCTAGGTACAGTACACATCGGGTTAATTAACCCGATGTGTGCTGCAGCTACATGTCACAGTGCAGAGAGCAAGGAGCCGCGCGCACTGCTTAGCGCTGGCTCCTTGCTCTCCTTGCTACAGTATACATCGGGTTAATTACCCGATGCATACTGCAGCCACATGTCACAGTGCAGGAGCCGGCACTGGCAGCAAGAGCGGAGGCTGGTAACCAGCGTAAACATCGGGTAACCAGGGAACGGTCTTCCCTTGGTTACCCGATGTTTACGCTGGTTACAGCTTACCGCAGCTGCCAGTGCCGGCTCCTGATCGCTTCATTTCGTCGCTCTCTCGCTGTCACACACAGCGATGTGTGTGTCACAGCGGGAGAGTGACGACCAAAAAATGAAGCTGGACATTCAGCAACGACCGGCGACCTCACAGCAGGGGCCAGGTCGTTGCTGGATGTCACACACAGCGACAGCGACGGGACGTCGCTGCAACGTCACAGAAAATGGTGACGTAGCAGCGACGTCGTTGTCGTCGTCGTTATGTGTGACACCAGCTTAACATCCACACTAATTCGAACCTCCCACTCCCGAATCCAAGACTTCTTCTGAGCTGCACCAAACCTCTGGAACGCTCTACCCCAAGAAGTTAGGACAAATCACAACTTACTCAGCTTCAGACGCTCCCTAAAAACGCATCTTTTTAGGGCGGCCTATCACACTCCCTAGCCAAACTAATTTCACCTAATCCCTCTACAACGTCTCAGAACATAACCCCACGTCAAACTCCATGGCACCCAAATGCATCTCAAGGCTCTGGCCAACTGGTCCAGGAAGCCATTATCTATCCCCCATGAGATGGCTGGATTGTCATTGTAAATAAGCACTTGTACCTTGCCCCTCCCCCCACCTCATTGTAGATTGTAAGCTCTCACGAGCAGGGTTGCCATTTTTCCCTTTAAATATTGTATCTTCTATAATTGTTACTTGTTTGTATATGTTTATGTATATGATATGTATATGTATATGAGCCTCCTGAATTGTAAAGCGCTGCGGAACATGTTGGCGCTATAGAAATAAAGATTATTATTATTATTATTTTATATATATATATATATATATATATATATATATATATATATATATATATATATATATATATATATATATATATATAAGTCATGGCTGAAAGTGTTGGCACCCTTGAAGTTGTTCCTGACAACATACTGCCAAGACAATATGAAAGCAGTTTTTTGAAAAATATGACTTACAAATAAGGGTGGCTAAATTTCCTAGATACCACGTCAAGGTGTATCCCTAATCTGTGTCTAAGGCCCCTTTCACACATCAGTGATTCTGGGACGTTTGTGCTTTTTTTTAAACGTACCAGAATCACTGACATACGCAGACCCATTATAATGAATGGGTCTGCTCACACGTCAGTGATTTTTCACTGCACGTGTTTCCGTGCGGCGTACCCGCGTGTGCGTGATTGCCACACGGAGACATGTCCATTTTTTTCTGGCATCACTGATGTCCCACGGACCACGCAGTGGTGTGGTCCGTGAAACACGTGCCAGAAAAAAACGTGCATTTAAAATAATAAACATTTTTACTCACCCGGCTTCAGCCGCGCTCTCTGCAGCCCGTACAGCCTGCTGCTTCTAAGCCAGCTGATTACTGTCGCGCATATTAATGATGCACGACACAGCCGACCCGGAAGCAGCTGCTGCAGGGGTCAGCGCCGGCCGGATGCTGCACCGCGGGAGCGATCAGCACCATGGAGAGCGGGAGCGGGCGCAGGTGAGTTGATTTCTAAGTGCAATCACGGGCCATGGAGAACGGAGCCCGGATTGCACTTAGACAACCCACGTGTGCCGTGATTCACGGCACACACAGGGACATGTGCGTGTTTTACACGCCAGTGAAAAACGTCTGTGTTTTTCACTGACGTGTGAAACGGGCCTTACTCTAATTTCTATGCCTCTCTTGTCAAAACTGACCTTTCATATGATCTAGAATAGAACCTGCAAAAGGAAAATTAAAACACTTGAAATGAGTGGGAGGAGTGTGCTGACAAAGGACATGACTCAATTATAGAAACTAGAAAAATCGACAGCATTCCCTAATCTCATAGTCTGAACTGGTGCATACTGAACATGACATACAATATCCAAAATAACAGTTGCACTCAAGTAAAGGGAAGGATGAGCCCCCAGCTTGTTTGACAGCGTCTGACTGCTTGCGATCACAGACCCTGTCTGCGTGTCACTATTGTGGTATAAAAATAAATAAAGAAAGAAAGAAATTGGCGTAGAGCCAGGTAACATGCCATGGTTGTCATATCTAATCTTTGTAACAATTCTGAGTGGCAGCAGGCTGCTATTTTTAGGCTGGGGGGACCAATAATCATGGGTCTCTCTAGGCTGAGAATACCAGCCCCCAGCTTTCGGCTTTATCATTGTTGGATATCAAAATTCGGGGTGACCGCAGGCAGTTTTTTAAAATTATTTAATTAAAATTATTATAATAAAAAAAAAGCCGCATGCAGTTACTCCTATTTTGATACACGGCCAAATTAAGTGAGCGCGCGTCTGCTAGCAACCGCCGCTCACCACTACCAGACTGGCTCGCTCCACTCCTTTCCTGACAGCCTCTGCACTTTAACTCCCAGCCCCTCCACTACACTTCTTGACAAGAATTGAAGGCCAGACCCCTCTAGGGACTGCCCAAGGGTCCCATCTAATGGTGTTGGGGAATTGGTTGCTATGTGTCTGCGTACACACCTCATTCTGGCCCTTAGGGTTACCTGAAAGTACTGTCCCAGCATGGGGGCAGTACTCAGTGGTGCCTTACCGAGTCAGGGGTGCCACAGTACACTTTGGAGGAATGACAATACCATTGGTCTCATGACCATTAAATGAAATGCCGAGTTGTTAGTGTGCTGGGAATGAAGATTAGATGTGTTTGTTTACTATACAGCCTGCACATTCACACCATAATCATGGGCATAAAACTGATGTGACATTCCCTCGTGAAGGTCTCTTCATCGCATTGCCCACATAGTCTTGTCAAAATGTTACTTAGTTATCTGTTACGAGGGGGACCCGGGGAAGCGTGCCAAGATGGGAAATGGACTGCTTCCGCCGGTCAAGGTCCACTGTGCGGTGTAAGGGACCGCCGCTATGGTGGGTGAAGAGTGAGCGGGTTGCTGCTAGCGATCGTCTGGAATGTCACAGACGATCTATGTACACCGATCTGCCCTAACCCGTGAGGGTTGTATGGCACAGATCTCACGGCTCGGTGTACCTGTTGCACGGGGAAGCACAGAGGTGCCCACGCACGTGTGCCAGTGGAAGTCACGAGAATATGGCACGAGGGTAGCACAGAGGTGCCCACGCACGTGTGCTTTCAATAACCAGGTGAGTCCAATGGAGACTTGAGGAGCTCACCTGGGACAGGAACACGGCCTGTTGACGGGGGTACTGCCGGAGCAGCAAGGCAGGAACACGGCCTGCAAACGAGGTACTGCCGGAGCAGCAAGGGCCAAGCCCACAAGAGACAGTAATGCCTGAGCAGTGGCGTGGCAGCACGCTGCCAGACATCCAAACATAGAAGGACGGTCGCGCGCCGCCATGATGGCAGGGGGAGCTTTTAAGGAGGTGCAGCTCCACCCGAGGGCGGGCGCGAGGCGGAGATGACGGACTTGACCCAATCAGGGTCCACGACGTCCCAGCCTGGCCAGTCAGGATTCACCACGTCACCAGCCTTGTCATAAAGCCGTGTGACGTCAGTGAGCGAATCAGGACCCACCACGCATTGCACATGCTCACCCTCCTGCCTCTGGGAAATAGAGGCGGGATCCTCGGTCTCACAATGTGGAGAGATAACGGGAATCTCACTGCTTCCCTGAGCAGTAAACCTCTGCACATTGCGCAGCCTCGCAGACCTTCGGGGCCGCTGAGCAGGAGAGTCTGTGGCAGGCCAGGAATGGGAGACTGCTTCACTCCTTGTAATAGGAGAACCACTAGGTGTCACCCTTCTGCTGCCTCTCTGAGAAGGTATCTCCTGCACACTGCACAGTCTGGCAGACCTTCGGCACTGCTGAGCAGGAGTGCTCATGGCAGGCAAGGAATGGGAGACTGCCTCAGTCCTTGCCTCAGGAGAGCCACGAGATGTAACAGTTATCTATTCTGTATTGCAATTTAAAATAGATGTCAAATACCAAACATAACACGTCAAACAGTGTCTACCTAAACCATCAGAAGGCATATACGTGACATTGGGCAAAGAGCCTTAAATCCAGCTTCAACCACATTACTCTCAAAGGTGATCATGGTCCAAGTAAAACAGCAGTGGAGGCTACAAAGGTGATCTATCCTTTTCAGCGATGAGTCCCACTTTTATCTTGGGTAATAATAGCCAAGAATTAGTCTGGAGAACTTGTGAGCAGCACTGCGAAAAGGAATATGAGTGTCCCAGAAACCGTATTTTAACATGAAAACACCAGATCATGTTACTGATGATTAGAGATGAGCGAACCGGTCCCGGTTCGGCTCGAGGTCGGTTCGCCGAACGAAGGTCCCGTTCGAGTTCGGCTCGTCGAACGTTCGACGAACCGAACTCGAGCCAATAGGAAACAATGGCAGGCAATCACAAACACAGAAAAACACCTAGAAAACACCCTCAAAGGTGTCCAAAAGGTGACAAACAACTCACAACACAACACAAACACATGGGAGAGTGACAAGGACATATACTCATGCGAAAACAAAACAGCTGGACAAGGAAAAAGAGGAGGACACACAGATATAGGCATGGCACGCCCTTCTAAAGTCATGTAAAACACCGCAAGGTGACTCCAAGCGGAGTCTCCCTTTTTTCCAAAAATTGGGCCCCACACACACCCACCCCTTCAGTGGCAGCACTTGTGCCCCAGTTGTACACTTCACAGCTAGATTTGCATCAAGCACATTCAAAAATACGCCATTCTTATCCGTCCCCAGGATGACACCGGGGTAGGTAGCAAAGTCTTTCCTGATCCCAGCTCTGTTCATCTTGGCTTCTTTTAAAAACACAGCAAGCAAGGGTTACTCCAAGCGGAGTCTCCCTTTTTTCCAAAAATTGGGCCACACAGACACCCACCCCATCAGTGGCAGCACTTGGGCCCTAGTTGCAAACAGGATGTTTTGATTTGCATCAAGCACATTCAAAAATACGCCATAATTAACCGTCCCCAGGATGACACCGGGGTAGGTAGCAAAGTCTTTCCTGATCCCAGCTCTGTTCATCTTGGCTTCTTTTAAAAACACAGCAAGCAAGGGTTACTCCAAGCGGAGTCTCCCTTTTTTCCAAAAATTGTGCCCCACACACACCCACCCATTCAGTGGCAGCACTTGTGCCCTAGTTGTACACTTCACAGCTAGATTTGCATCAAGCACATTCAAAAATACGCCATAATTAACCGTCCCCAGGATGACACCGGGGTAGGTAGCAAAGTCTTTCCTGATCCCAGCTCTGTTCATCTTGGCTTCTTTTAAAAACAATGTAAGCAAGGGTTACTCCAAGCGGAGTCTCCCTTTTTTCCAAAAATTGGGCCACACAGACACCCACCCCATCAGTGGCAGCACTTGGGCCCTAGTTGCAAACAGGATGTTTTGATTTGCATCAAGCACATTCAAAAATACGCCATAATTAACCGTCCCCAGGATGACACCGGGGTAGGTAGCAAAGTCTTTCCTGATCCCAGCTCTGTTCATCTTGGCTTCTTTTAAAAACAATGTAAGCAAGGGTTACTCCAAGCGGAGTCTCCCTTTTTTCCAAAAATTGGGCCACACAGACACCCACCCCATCAGTGGCAGCACTTGGGCCCTAGTTGCAAACAGGATGTTTTGATTTGCATCAAGCACATTCAAAAATATGCCATAATTAACCGTACCCAGCATGACACCGGGGTAGGTAGATAAAGTCTTTGCTGACCCATGACTTGTTCATCTTGGCTTCTTTTAAAAACAATGTAAGCAAGGGTTACTCCAAGCGGAGTCTCCCTTTTTTCCAAAAATTGTGCCCCACACACACCCACCCATTCAGTGGCAGCACTTGTGCCCTAGTTGTACACTTCACAGCTAGATTTGCATCAAACACATTCAAAAATACGCTATTCTTAACCGTACCCAGGATGACACCGGGGTAGGTAGCAAAGTCTTTCCTGATCCCAGCTCTGTTCATCTTGGCTTCTTTTAAAAACACAGCAAGCAAGGGTTACTCCAAGCGGAGTCTCCCTTTTTTCCAAAAATTGGGCCACACAGACACCCACCCCATCAGTGGCAGCACTTGGGCCCTAGTTGCAAACAGGATGTTTTGATTTGCATCAAGCACATTCAAAAATATGCCATAATTAACCGTCCCCAGCATGACACCGGGGTAGGTAGATAAAGTCTTTGCTGACCCATGACTTGTTCATCTTGGCTTCTTTTAAAAACAATGTAAGCAAGGGTTACTCCAAGCGGAGTCTCCCTTTTTTCCAAAAATTGTGCCCCACACACACCCACCCATTCAGTGGCAGCACTTGTGCCCTAGTTGTACACTTCACAGCTAGATTTGCATCAAGCACATTCAAAAATACGCTATTCTTAACCGTACCCAGGATGACACCGGGGTAGATAGCAAAGTCTTTCCTGATCCCAGCTCTGTTCATCTTGGCTTCTTTTAAAAACAATGTAAGCAAGGGTTACTCCAAGCGGAGTCTCCCTTTTTTTCAAAAATTGGGCCCCACACACACCCACCCCTTCAGTGGCAGCACTTGTGCCCCAGTTGTACACTTCACAGCTAGATTTGCATCAAGCACATTCAAAAATACGCCATTCTTATCCGTCCCCAGGATGACACCGGGGTAGGTAGCAAAGTCTTTCCTGATCCCAGCTCTGTTCATCTTGGCTTCTTTTAAAAACACAGCAAGCAAGGGTTACTCCAAGCGGAGTCTCCCTTTTTTCCAAAAATTGGGCCACACAGACACCCACCCCATCAGTGGCAGCACTTGGGCCCTAGTTGCAAACAGGATGTTTTGATTTGCATCAAGCACATTCAAAAATACGCCATAATTAACCGTCCCCAGGATGACACCGGGGTAGGTAGCAAAGTCTTTCCTGATCCCAGCTCTGTTCATCTTGGCTTCTTTTAAAAACACAGCAAGCAAGGGTTACTCCAAGCGGAGTCTCCCTTTTTTCCAAAAATTGTGCCCCACACACACCCACCCATTCAGTGGCAGCACTTGTGCCCTAGTTGTACACTTCACAGCTAGATTTGCATCAAGCACATTCAAAAATACGCCATAATTAACCGTCCCCAGGATGACACCGGGGTAGGTAGCAAAGTCTTTCCTGATCCCAGCTCTGTTCATCTTGGCTTCTTTTAAAAACAATGTAAGCAAGGGTTACTCCAAGCGGAGTCTCCCTTTTTTCCAAAAATTGTGCCCCACACACACCCACCCATTCAGTGGCAGCACTTGTGCCCTAGTTGTACACTTCACAGCTAGATTTGCATCAAACACATTCAAAAATACGCTATTCTTAACCGTACCCAGGATGACACCGGGGTAGGTAGCAAAGTCTTTCCTGATCCCAGCTCTGTTCATCTTGGCTTCTTTTAAAAACACAGCAAGCAAGGGTTACTCCAAGCGGAGTCTCCCTTTTTTCCAAAAATCGGGCCACACAGACACCCACCCCATCAGTGGCAGCACTTGGGCCCTAGTTGCAAACAGGATGTTTTGATTTGCATCAAGCACATTCAAAAATATGCCATAATTAACCGTCCCCAGCATGACACCGGGGTAGGTAGATAAAGTCTTTGCTGACCCATGACTTGTTCATCTTGGCTTCTTTTAAAAACAATGTAAGCAAGGGTTACTCCAAGCGGAGTCTCCCTTTTTTCCAAAAATTGTGCCCCACACACACCCACCCATTCAGTGGCAGCACTTGTGCCCTAGTTGTACACTTCACAGCTAGATTTGCATCAAGCACATTCAAAAATACGCTATTCTTAACCGTACCCAGGATGACACCGGGGTAGGTAGCAAAGTCTTTCCTGATCCCAGCTCTGTTCATCTTGGCTTCTTTTAAAAACAATGTAAGCAAGGGTTACTCCAAGCGGAGTCTCCCTTTTTTCCAAAAATTGGGCCCCACACCCACCCACCCCTTCAGTGGCAGCACTTGTGCCCCAGTTGTACACTTCACAGCTAGATTTGCATCAAGCACATTCAAAAATACGCCATTCTTATCCGTCCCCAGGATGACACCGGGGTAGGTAGCAAAGTCTTTCCTGATCCCAGCTCTGTTCATCTTGGCTTCTTTTAAAAACACAGCAAGCAAGGGTTACTCCAAGCGGAGTCTCCCTTTTTTCCAAAAATTGGGCCACACAGACACCCACCCCATCAGTGGCAGCACTTGGGCCCTAGTTGCAAACAGGATGTTTTGATTTGCATCAAGCACATTCAAAAATACGCCATAATTAACCGTCCCCAGGATGACACCGGGGTAGGTAGCAAAGTCTTTCCTGATCCCAGCTCTGTTCATCTTGGCTTCTTTTAAAAACACAGCAAGCAAGGGTTACTCCAAGCGGAGTCTCCCTTTTTTCCAAAAATTGTGCCCCACACACACCCACCCATTCAGTGGCAGCACTTGTGCCCTAGTTGTACACTTCACAGCTAGATTTGCATCAAGCACATTCAAAAATACGCCATAATTAACCGTCCCCAGGATGACACCGGGGTAGGTAGCAAAGTCTTTCCTGATCCCAGCTCTGTTCATCTTGGCTTCTTTTAAAAACAATGTAAGCAAGGGTTACTCCAAGCGGAGTCTCCCTTTTTTCCAAAAATTGGGCCACACAGACACCCACCCCATCAGTGGCAGCACTTGGGCCCTAGTTGCAAACAGGATGTTTTGATTTGCATCAAGCACATTCAAAAATACGCCATAATTAACCGTCCCCAGGATGACACCGGGGTAGGTAGCAAAGTCTTTCCTGATCCCAGCTCTGTTCATCTTGGCTTCTTTTAAAAACAATGTAAGCAAGGGTTACTCCAAGCGGAGTCTCCCTTTTATCCAAAAATTGTGCCCCACACACACCCACCCATTCAGTGGCAGCACTTGTGCCCTAGTTGTACACTTCACAGCTAGATTTGCATCAAACACATTCAAAAATACGCTATTCTTAACCGTACCCAGGATGACACCGGGGTAGGTAGCAAAGTCTTTCCTGATCCCAGCTCTGTTCATCTTGGCTTCTTTTAAAAACACAGCAAGCAAGGGTTACTCCAAGCGGAGTCTCCCTTTTTTCCAAAAATTGTGCCCCACACACACCCACCCATTCAGTGGCAGCACTTGTGCCCTAGTTGTACACTTCACAGCTAGATTTGCATCAAGCACATTCAAAAATACGCTATTCTTAACCGTACCCAGGATGACACCGGGGTAGGTAGCAAAGTCTTTCTTGATCCCAGCTCTGTTCATCTTGGCTTCTTTTAAAAACAATGTAAGCAAGGGTTACTCCAAGCGGAGTCTCCCTTTTTTCCAAAAATTGGGCCCCACACACACCCACCCCTTCAGTGGCAGCACTTGTGCCCCAGTTGTACACTTCACAGCTAGATTTGCATCAAGCACATTCAAAAATACGCCATTCTTATCCGTCCCCAGGATGACACCGGGGTAGGTAGCAAAGTCTTTCCTGATCCCAGCTCTGTTCATCTTGGCTTCTTTTAAAAACACAGCAAGCAAGGGTTACTCCAAGCGGAGTCTCCCTTTTTTCCAAAAATTGGGCCACACACACCCACCCCTTCAGTGGCAGCACTTATGCCCCAGTTGTACACTTCACAGCTAGATTTGCATCAAGCACATTCGAAAATACGCCATTCTTATCCGTCCCCAGGATGACACCGGGGTAGGTAGCAAAGTCTTTCCTGATCCCAGCTCTGTTCATCTTGGCTTCTTTTAAAAACACAGCAAGCAAGGGTTACTCCAAGCGGAGTCTCCCTTTTTTCCAAAAATTGGGCCACACAGACACCCACCCCATCAGTGGCAGCACTTGGGCCCTAGTTGCAAACAGGATGTTTTGATTTGCATCAAGCACATTCAAAAATACGCCATAATTAACCGTCCCCAGGATGACACCGGGGTAGGTAGCAAAGTCTTTCCTGATCCCAGCTCTGTTCATCTTGGCTTCTTTTAAAAACACAGCAAGCAAGGGTTACTCCAAGCGGAGTCTCCCTTTTTTCCAAAAATTGTGCCCCACACACACCCACCCATTCAGTGGCAGCACTTGTGCCCTAGTTGTACACTTCACAGCTAGATTTGCATCAAGCACATTCAAAAATACGCCATAATTAACCGTCCCCAGGATGACACCGGGGTAGGTAGCAAAGTCTTTCCTGATCCCAGCTCTGTTCATCTTGGCTTATTTTAAAAACAATGTAAGCAAGGGTTACTCCAAGCGGAGTCTCCCTTTTTTCCAAAAATTGTGCCCCACACACACCCACCCATTCAGTGGCAGCACTTGTGCCCTAGTTGTACACTTCACAGCTAGATTTGCATCAAGCACATTCAAAAATACGCCATAATTAACCGTCCCCAGGATGACACCGGGGTAGGTAGCAAAGTCTTTCCTGATCCCAGCTCTGTTCATCTTGGCTTCTTTTAAAAACACAGCAAGCAAGGGTTACTCCAAGCGGAGTCTCCCTTTTTTCCAAAAATTGGGCCACACAGACACCCACCCCATCAGTGGCAGCACTTGGGCCCTAGTTGCAAACAGGATGTTTTGATTTGCATCAAGCACTTTCAAAAATATGCCATAATTAACCGTCCCCAGCATGACACCGGGGTAGGTAGATAAAGTCTTTGCTGACCCATGACTTGTTCATCTTGGCTTCTTTTAAAAACAATGTAAGCAAGGGTTACTCCAAGCGGAGTCTCCCTTTTTTCCAAAAATTGTGCCCCACACACACCCACCCATTCAGTGGCAGCACTTGTGCCCTAGTTGTACACTTCACAGCTAGATTTGCATCAAGCACATTCAAAAATACGCTATTCTTAACCGTACCCAGGATGACACCAGGGTAGGTAGCAAAGTCTTTCCTGATCCCAGCTCTGTTCATCTTGGCTTCTTTTAAAAACAATGTAAGCAAGAGTTACTCCAAGCGGAGTCTCCCTTTTTTCCAAAAATTGGGCCACACAGACACCCACCCCATCAGTGGCAGCACTTGGGCCCTAGTTGCAAACAGGATGTTTTGATTTTCATCAAGCACATTCAAAAATACGCCATAATTAACCGTCCCCAAGATGACACCGGGGTAGGTAGCAAAGTCTTTCCTGATCCCAGCTCTGTTCATCTTGGCTTCTTTTAAAAACAATGTAAGCAAGGGTTACTCCAAGCGGAGTCTCCCTTTTTTCCAAAAATTGGGCCACACAGACACCCACCCCATCAGTGGCAGCACTTGGGCCCTAGTTGCAAAAAGGATGTTTTGATTTGCATCAAGCACATTCAAAAATATGCCATAATTAACCGTACCCAGCATGACACCGGGGTAGGTAGATAAAGTCTTTGCTGACCCATGACTTGTTCATCTTGGCTTCTTTTAAAAACAATGTAAGCAAGGGTTACTCCAAGCGGAGTCTCCCTTTTTTCCAAAAATTGTGCCCCACACACACCCACCCATTCAGTGGCAGCACTTGTGCCCTAGTTGTACACTTCACAGCTAGATTTGCATCAAACACATTCAAAAATACGCTATTCTTAACCGTACCCAGGATGACACCGGGGTAGGTAGCAAAGTCTTTCCTGATCCCAGCTCTGTTCATCTTGGCTTCTTTTAAAAACACAGCAAGCAAGGGTTACTCCAAGCGGAGTCTCCCTTTTTTCCAAAAATTGTGCCACACAGACACCCACCCCATCAGTGGCAGCACTTGGGCCCTAGTTGCAAACAGGATGTTTTGATTTGCATCAAGCACATTCAAAAATATGCCATAATTAACCGTCCCCAGCATGACACCGGGGTAGGTAGATAAAGTCTTTGCTGACCCATGACTTGTTCATCTTGGCTTCTTTTAAAAACAATGTAAGCAAGGGTTACTCCAAGCGGAGTCTCCCTTTTTTCCAAAAATTGTGCCCCACACACACCCACCCATTCAGTGGCAGCACTTGTGCCCTAGTTGTACACTTCACAGCTAGATTTGCATCAAGCACATTCAAAAATACGCTATTCTTAACCGTACCCAGGATGACACCGGGGTAGGTAGCAAAGTCTTTCCTGATCCCAGCTCTGTTCATCTTGGCTTCTTTTAAAAACAATGTAAGCAAGGGTTACTCCAAGCGGAGTCTCCCTTTTTTCCAAAAATTGGGCCACACAGACACCCACCCCATCAGTGGCAGCACTTGGGCCCTAGTTGCAAACAGGATGTTTTGATTTGCATCAAGCACATTCAAAAATACGCCATAATTAACCGTCCCCAGGATGACACCGGGGTAGGTAGCAAAGTCTTTCCTGATCCCAGCTCTGTTCATCTTGGCTTCTTTTAAAAACACAGCAAGCAAGGGTTACTCCAAGCGGAGTCTCCCTTTTTTCCAAAAATTGGGCCCCACACACACCCACCCCTTCAGTGGCAGCACTTGTGCCCCAGTTGTACACTTCACAGCTAGATTTGCATCAAGCACATTCAAAAATACGCCATTCTTATACGTCCCCAGGATGACACCGGGGTAGGTAGCAAAGTCTTTCCTGATCCCAGCTCTGTTCATCTTGGCTTCTTTTAAAAACACAGCAAGCAAGGGTTACTCCAAGCGGAGTCTCCCTTTTTTCCAAAAATTGGGCCACACAGACACCCACCCCATCAGTGGCAGCACTTGGGCCCTAGTTGCAAACAGGATGTTTTGATTTGCATCAAGCACATTCAAAAATACGCCATAATTAACCGTCCCCAGGATGACACCGGGGTAGGTAGCAAAGTCTTTCCTGATCCCAGCTCTGTTCATCTTGGCTTCTTTTAAAAACACAGCAAGCAAGGGTTACTCCAAGCGGAGTCTCCCTTTTTTCCAAAAATTGTGCCCCACACACACCCACCCATTCAGTAGCAGCACTTGTGCCCTAGTTGTACACTTCACAGCTAGATTTGCATCAAGCACATTCAAAAATACGCCATAATTAACCGTCCCCAGGATGACACCGGGGTAGGTAGCAAAGTCTTTCCTGATCCCAGCTCTGTTCATCTTGGCTTCTTTTAAAAACAATGTAAGCAAGGAGTACTCCAAGCGGAGTCTCCTTTTTTCCAAAAATTGGGCCACACAGACACCCACCCCATCAGTGGCAGCACTTGGGCCCTAGTTGCAAACAGGATGTTTTGATTTGCATCAAGCACATTCAAAAATACGCCATAATTAACCGTCCCCAGCATGACACCAGGGTAGGTAGATAAAGTCTTTGCTGAACCATGACTTGTTCATCTTGGCTTCTTTTAAAAACAATGTAAGCAAGGGTTACTCCTAGCGGAGTCTCCCTTTTTTCCAAAAATTGGGCCCCACACACACCCACCCATTCAGTGGCAGCACTTGTGCCCTAGTTGTACACTTCACAGCTAGATTTGCATCAAGCACATTCAAAAATACGCTATTCTTAACCATACCCAGGATGACACCGGGGTAGGTAGCAAAGTCTTTCCTGATCCCAGCTCTGTTCATCTTGGCTTCTTTTAAAAACACAGCAAGCAAGGGTTACTCCAAGCGGAGTCTCCCTTTTTTCCAAAAATTGGGCCACACAGACACCCACCCCATCAGTGGCAGCACTTGGGCCCTAGTTGCAAACAGGATGTTTTGATTTGCATCAAGCACATTCAAAAATATGCCATAATTAACCGTACCCAGCATGACACCGGGGTAGGTAGATAAAGTCTTTGCTGACCCATGACTTGTTCATCTTGGCTTCTTTTAAAAACAATGTAAGCAAGGGTTACTCCAAGCGGAGTCTCCCTTTTTTCCAAAAATTGTGCCCCACACACACCCACCCATTCAGTGGCAGCACTTGTGCCCTAGTTGTACACTTCACAGCTAGATTTGCATCAAGCACATTCAAAAATACGCTATTCTTAACCGTACCCAGGATGACACCGGGGTAGGTAGCAAAGTCTTTCCTGATCCCAGCTCTGTTCATCTTGGCTTCTTTTAAAAACAATGTAAGCAAGGGTTACTCCAAGCGGAGTCTCCCTTTTTTCCAAAAATTGGGCCCCACACACACCCACCCATTCAGTGGCAGCACTTGTGCCCTAGTTGTACACTTCACAGCTAGATTTGCATCAAGCACATTCAAAAATACGCTATTCTTAACCGTACCCAGGATGACACCGGGGTAGGTAGCAAAGTCTTTCCTGATCCCAGCTCTGTTCATCTTGGCTTCTTTTAAAAACACAGCAAGCAAGGGTTACTCCAAGCGGAGTCTCCCTTTTTTCCAAAAATTGGGCCACACAGACACCCACCCCATCAGTGGCAGCACTTGGGCCCTAGTTGCAAACAGGATGTTTTGATTTGCATCAAGCACATTCAAAAATATGCCATAATTAACCGTACCCAGCATGACACCGGGGTAGGTAGATAAAGTCTTTGCTGACCCATGACTTGTTCATCTTGGCTTCTTTTAAAAACAATGTAAGCAAGGGTTACTCCAAGCGGAGTCTCCCTTTTTTCCAAAAATTGTGCCCCACACACACCCACCCATTCAGTGGCAGCACTTGTGCCCTAGTTGTACACTTCACAGCTAGATTTGCATCAAGCACATTCAAAAATACGCTATTCTTAACCGTACCCAGGATGACACCGGGGTAGGTAGCAAAGTCTTTCCTGATCCCAGCTCTGTTCATCTTGGCTTCTTTTAAAAACAATGTAAGCAAGGGTTACTCCAAGCGGAGTCTCCCTTTTTTCCAAAAATTGTGCCCCACACACACCCACCCATTCAGTGGCAGCACTTGTGCCCTAGTTGTACACTTCACAGCTAGATTTGCATCAAGCACATTCCAAATCCACAAGCATTTACTCTCCCCAGGATGACACAGGGGTTGTAAATTCCTTCTGGATCCATGACTTGTTCATTTTGATGAACGGCAGTCTGTCCACATTGTCACTGGACAGACGCGTGCGCTTATCTGTCAGCACACACCCAGCAGCACTGAAGACACGTTCAGAGACAACGCTGGCAGCTGGACACGACAAAATCTCCAAGGCGTAAGTTGCGAGCTCTGGCCATTTTTCTAGGTTTGAAGCCCAAAAGGAGCAAGGCTCCAGTTGCACAGTCATGGCATCGATGTTCATTTGGAGATACTCCTGTATCATCCTCTCCAGCCGTTGACTATGTGTCAGACTTGTTGTCTCTGGTGGCCTTGCAAAAGAGGGTCTAAAAAAATTATGAAAAGATTCCATAAAATTGCTGTTACCAGCACCAGATACGGTCCTACTGGTACGGGTAGACTGTTGAAGATGACGAGACCGTCCCATGTTTGTCAAGTTACAACTGGGAGATTCCCTCCCTGCACCTGCACGGTTGTTTGGTGGAAAAGCCGAGCTAAGATCGAGTAACAGCTTCTGCTGATAGTCCTGCATACGTGCGTCCCTTTCTATGGCTGGAATTATGTCACAAAATTTGGACTTGTACCGGGGATCTAATAGTGTGGCAATCCAGTAGTCATCATCACTTCTAATTTTGACAATACGACTGTCATGTTGGAGGTAGTGCAACAAAAAGGCACTCATGTGTCTTGCGCAGCCATGCGGACCAAGTCCACGCTGTGTTTGTGGCATAGAGGTGCTACCCATTCTTTCTTCCTCTGACATCTCCCCCCAACCTCTTTCAACTGAAATTTGACCAAGGTCTCCCTCATCCGCTGAGTCTTCCATGTCCATGGACAGTTCGTCCTCCATTTCTTCATGTTCTCCTGCACCTTGCTCAACATTTCGCCTGCTACTATGCGCCCTTGTCGATCCCTGTCCCCCATGGTCCCATGCCTGCTGCGTTGGTGATGATGAACGTCTGTACCTTGGTGATGTTGTTGTCCCTTGCGCATATGAATCCTCCTGTAGTTCCTCCCCTTCATGTTGTCCCACCCCCTGACTCCGAATAGTGTTTAGCGTGTGCTCCAGCATGTAAATGACTGGAATCGTCATGCTGATAATGGCATTGTCAGCGCTAAACATATTCGTCGCCATGTCGAAACTGTGCAGAAGGGTGCATAGGTCCTTGATCTGAGACCACTCCATCAGGGTGATCTGCCCCACCTCTGCATCTCGTTGGCCCAGGCTATACGTCATGACGTATTGCACCAGGGCTCTGCGGTGCTGCCACAGTCGCTGTAACATGTGGAGAGTTGAATTCCAGCGTGTCGCCACATCGCATTTCAGGCGATGAACCGGCAGGCCGAAAGACTTCTGGAGCGATGCAAGTCGCTCTGCTGCGGCGCTTGAACGGCGGAAGTGAGCAGACAGTTTTCGTGCCCTGTTCAGAAGGCCATCTAGGCCGGGATAGTGTGTTAAAAATTGCTGGACGACAAGGTTCAACACGTGAGCCATACAAGGTACGTGTGTCACCTTGCCCAGGCGAAGGGCCGCACCCAGGTTTGCAGCATTGTCGCACACGGCCTTACCAGGCTGCAGGTTGAGTGGAGACAACCATTTATTAAACTCGGACCGCAGAGCTGACCACAACTCCTCAGCTGTGTGACTCTTATTCCCAAGACATGTCAAGCTAAAGACCGCCTGATGCCGTTGCGCTCTGCTGCCAGCATAGTAATGAGGCGTGCGTGATTCCTTCTGCGCAGTGAGAACGCTGGTGGCCTGACCAGGCAGGCTTGGGGCGGAGGTGGAGGACCCAGATGAGGTGGAGGATGCAGAAGCAGTGGCGGAACTTGGACAGACAGAGGATTGACACACAAGTCGTGGGGACGGCAAGACTTGTGCAGCAGACCCTTCACCATCTATCACCATAGTTACCCAGTGCCCAGTCAGCGACATGTAACGTCCCTGTCCATGCTTACTGGTCCAAGTATCGGTGGTGAAATGCACCCGTTCACACACAGAGTTTCTCAAGGAAGCGGTGATGTTGTGTGCGACATGCTGGTGTAGCGCGGGCACACCTTTCTTAGAGAAGTAGTGGCGACTAGGCATCTGGTACTGGGGCACAGCGACAGACATAAGGTCTCTAAAATCCTGTGTGTCCACTAGGCGGAAAGGCAGCATTTCGGTAGCCAACAGCTTACAGAGGGATAGAGTCAACCTCTTCGCTTTGTCATGGGTCGCAGGAAGTGGCCTTTTATTTGACCACATCTGAGGGACAGAGATCTGGCTGCTGTGTGTAGACGGTGTTGAGTAGGGTGTCCCTGGAAAAATGCAGCTTTGTGAGGAAAGTGCAGGCGGAGACATGATGTTGCCTTCATCCAAAGTTGGTGCTATCGATGTCTGAGAGAGCTGTACACACTCACTTGTTTCCCCTTCCAAAACAACTGACGACCTACCAAGCAAACTGCCTGTTGCGGTTACAGTGGTGGAAGTTGTGGGTGGAAAAACAGGTGTGACAGCTGTCCCAACAGTCCTAGAAGATGACGAGCGCGCGGATGCACTGGAAGGGGCAGGCGGTGGATGGTTTGCTCCGCTAGGCCGCATTGCAGCACGGTGAGCTTCCCACCGGGCCATATGATATTTATTCATGTGACGATTCATGGAAGAAGTTGTCAAACTGCTGAGGTTTTGACCTCTACTAAGACGACCATGACAAATTTTACATATCACATAATTTGGGCGATCTTTTTCTATGTCAAAAAAGGACCAGGCTAGGCAAGGCTTAGAGGCCATGCGACCTGTTGATCCACCCCGAATAATGCTCAGAGGCAGAGTGGTGGCTGAGGATGCAGTTGTAGACGTGCTACCAGTGCTCCGACTCTGTCCAGGAAGGCGCAAGGTAACTTCGTCGTCGGTTGCATCCTCCTCCACCGCCTCTGTTGACCTCCTCGAGTGCCTGACTGGGGGTTGACAGTAGGTGGGATCTAGAACTTCATCATCACTTGTTGTGTTTGCACTCCCCTCCCCCTCAGACCGAGCCTCTTCTTGCCCTGACCGAATATTTAAGTTGTCATCCCAATCGGGTATCTGAGTCTCATCTTCATCAGTATGTTCCTCATTGTCTATAACCACAGGTGTTACAGTTTGTGACAAAGGGTCAACATTATGCTCAGAAACTTGTTCCTCACGGCCTGAATCCGAGTCACAAAGGTTCTGGGCATCACTGCAGACCATTTCCTGTTCTGTACTCACTGTAGCTTGGGAGCAGACCTCTGATTCCCAGGCTATAGTGTGACTGAACAGCTCTGCAGACTCAGCCATCTCAGTTCCACCATACTGTGCAGGGCTGATGGAGACTTCAGAGCTGGGAGAAATCAAGTGTGATTGGGATGACAACTCAGAGGACTGGTGTTTTTTGGATGCGGTACTTGAAGTGGCTGAGAGGGCACTTGTTGGACCACTTGAGATCCATTCAAGCATTTTCCTTTTTTGCCCATCATCTACCTTTCTTCCTGTTGTTCGTGTCCGTAAAAAAGGGAGCACATCGGATTGTCCATGGTAAGTAGTAGACATCTTACTTTTGCTGGTAGAGGGTCTATCTTCAGCAGATGATAATGGAGCTTTGCCACCTTCCCCACGGACAAAACCTTTTTTGCCTTTTACACCACGCCTCTTCCCCTTTCCACCAGCATCTGTCATTTTGCCACTCATGTTGATTGCGACAAGATTGTGGACTGAAAATGTGGTAGTAAAAATTGAGAGGTGGTGTAGATTGCAGTGGTGGTCTAGCTTTATTAACAGCAGAATAATAAAGAATAAATATCCCTGACAATGCAACTACAGGCCTTAAACTGGCAGCAAAAATTGCTAGTGTAATGGCTTAGTTATAATGAGTTGGAGTGTGCAATGCAGGCAGACGCGCTCTGCAAATGTCTTTGCACTAGTGGGACTATAGCAAAGTCCAATAGCCACAGATAGGATGCCACTAGGTACACTGAGTGTTTGCTAGTGTAATGGCTTAGTTATAATGAGTTGGAGTGTGCAATGCAGGCAGACGCGCTCTGCAAATGTGTTTGCACTAGTGGGACTATAGCAAAGTCCAATAGCCACAGATAGGATGCCACTAGGTACACTGAGTGTTTGCTAGTGTAATGGCTTAGTTATAATGAGTTGGAGTGTGCAATGCAGGCAGACGCGCTCTGCAAATGTCTTTGCACTAGTGGGACTATAGCAAAGTCCAATAGCCACGTATAGGATGCCACTAGGTACACTGAGTGTTTGCTAGTATAATGGCTTAGTTATAATGAGTTGGAGTGTGCAATGCAGGCAGACGCGCTCTGCAAATGTCTTTGCACTAGTGGGACTATAGCAAAGTCCAATAGCCACAGATAGGATGCCACTAGGTACACTGAGTGTTTGCTAGTGTAATGGCTTAGTTATAATGAGTTGGAGTGTGCAATGCAGGCAGACGCGCTCTGCAAATGTCTTTGCACTAGTGGGACTATAGCAAAGTCCAATAGCCACGTATAGGATGCCACTAGGTACACTGAGTGTTTGCTAGTATAATGGCTTAGTTATAATGAGTTGGAGTGTGCAATGCAGGCAGACGCGCTCTGCAAATGTCTTTGCACTAGTGGGACTATAGCAAAGTCCAATAGCCACAGATAGGATGCCACTAGGTACACTGAGTGTTTGCTAGTGTAATGGCTTAGTTATAATGAGTTGGAGTGTGCAATGCAGGCAGACGCGCTCTGCAAATGTCTTTGCACTAGTGGGACTATAGTAAAGTCCAATAGCCACAGATAGGATGCCACTAGGTACACTGAGTGTTTGCTAGTGTAATGGCTTAGTTATAATGAGTTGGAGTGTGCAATGCAGGCAGACGCGCTCTGCAAATGTCTTTGCACTAGTGGGACTATAGCAAAGTCCAATAGCCACGTATAGGATGCCACTAGGTACACTGAGTGTTTGCTAGTATAATGGCTTAGTTATAATGAGTTGGAGTGTGCAACGCAGGCAGATGCGCTCTGCAAATGTCTTTGCACTAGTGGGACTATAGCAAAGTCCAATAGCCACAGATAGGATGCCACTAGGTACACTGAGTGTTTGCTAGTGTAATGGCTTAGTTGTAATGAGTTGGAGTGTGCAATGCAGGCAGACGCGCTCTGCAAATGTCTTTGCACTAGTGGGACTATAGCAAAGTCCAATAGCCACAGATAGGATGCCACTAGGTACACTGAGTGTTTGCTAGTGTAATGGCTTAGTTATAATGAGTTGGAGTGTGCAATGCAGGCAGACGCGCTCTGCAAATGTCTTTGCACTAGTGGGACTATAGTAAAGTCCAATAGCCACAGATAGGATGCCACTAGGTACACTGAGTGTTTGCTAGTGTAATGGCTTAGTTATAATGAGTTGGAGTGTGCAATGCAGGCAGACGCGCTCTGCAAATGTCTTTGCACTAGTGGGACTATAGCAAAGTCCAATAGCCACGTATAGGATGCCACTAGGTACACTGAGTGTTTGCTAGTGTAATGGCTTAGTTATAATGAGTTGGAGTGTGCAATGCAGGCAGACGCGCTCTGCAAATGTCTTTGAACTAGTGGGACTATAGCAAAGTCCAATAGCCACAGATAGGATGCCACTAGGTACACTGAGTGTTTGCTAGTGTAATGGCTTAGTTATAATGAGTTGGAGTCTGCAATGCAGGCAGACGCGCTCTGCAAATGTCTTTGTACTAGTGGGACTATAGCAAAGTCCAATAGCCACGTATAGGATGCCACTAGGTACACTGAGTGTTTGCTAGTATAATGGCTTAGTTATAATGAGTTGGAGTGTGCAATGCAGGCAGATGCGCTCTGCAAATGTCTTTGCACTAGTGGGACTATAGCAAAGTCCAATAGCCACGTATAGGATGCCACTAGGTACACTGAGTGTTTGCTAGTATAATGGCTTAGTTATCATGAGTTGGAGTGTGCAATGCAGGCAGACGCGCTCTGCAAATGTCTTTGCACTAGTGGGACTATAGCAAAGTCCAATAGCCACGTATAGGATGCCACTAGGTACACTGAGTGTTTGCTAGTATAATGGCTTAGTTATAATGAGTTGGAGTGTGCAATGCAGGCAGACGCGCTCTGCAAATGTCTTTGCACTAGTGGGACTATAGCAAAGTCCAATAGCCACGTATAGGATGCCACTAGGTACACTGAGTGTTTGCTAGTCTAATGGCTTAGTTATAATGAGTTGGAGTGTGCAACACAGGCAGACGCGCTCTGCAAATGTCTTTGCACTAGTGGGACTATAGCTAAGTCCAATAGCCACGTATAGGATGCCACTAGGTACACTGAGTGTTTGCTAGTATAATGGCTTAGTTATAATGAGTTGGAGTGTGCAACGCAGGCAGATGCGCTCTGCAAATGTCTTTGCACTAGTGGGACTATAGCTAAGTCCAATAGCCACGTATAGGATGCCACTAGGTACACTGAGTGTTTGCTAGTATAATGGCTTAGTTATAATGAGTTGGAGTGTGCAACGCAGGCAGACGCGCTCTGCAAATGTCTTTGCACTAGTGGGACTATAGCAAAGTCCAATAGCCACGTATAGGATGCCACTAGGTACACTGAGTGTTTGCTAGTATAATGGCTTAGTTATAATGAGTTGGAGTGTGCAACGCAGGCAGATGCGCTCTGCAAATGTCTTTGCACTAGTGGGACTATAGCAAAGTCCAATAGCCACAGATAGGATGCCACTAGGTACACTGAGTGTTTGCTAGTGTAATGGCTTAGTTGTAATGAGTTGGAGTGTGCAATGCAGGCAGACGCGCTCTGCAAATGTCTTTGCACTAGTGGGACTATAGCAAAGTCCAATAGCCACGTATAGGATGCCACTAGGTACACTGAATGTTTGCTAGTATAATGGCTTAGTTATAATGAGTTGGAGTGTGCAGAGGACAGGAGGGTACAGTGGCAGGATTGTGGGTATGGGTAGAGGAATGGAAGCCTGCCTTTCTATCCCTCCTAATAGGGAAATGCAGGGAGGAAATCCCTGACCTTGGCTACACAGACGCTGGCGCTGTTTTCAGGACCTGTCACCTTAACTCTGACCCTGCCGGTTTGAGCCCTTAAAAGGACTGCTATAAAGTGCTCTCCCTAAGCTGTCTAACGCTGTGTATGCAGCGCATACAGCTGTATCGGCGATAGGACTCAGGAGGACGGAGCTGCGACAGTGATGTCTGACACCAAAGACGCAGAAGGCAGATAATGGCGTCCTGGAAGAAAATGTCCGGTTTTATAATGCAGGGACCTGTGACATGGACATCCTATCACACATGCCGTTGCTTCTCATTAAAGAAACAGCAGTGATCTGAAGGCGCTGTTCACGCACACTATACACTGAAATGTGATAATAGTGTGATTCACAGAGTGACTTACACTATTACAGCAGAAACCAAGCTATGATTTAGCTGGTTTTTTGCTGCTAGAACCGTTCTCGAACGTTTCTAGAACTATCGAGCTTTTGCAAAAAGCTCGAGTTCTAGTTCGATCTAGAACAGGCCCCAAAATCACTCGAGCCTAGAACTGGAGAACCACGAACCACGAACCGCGCTCAACTCTACTGATGATGCTATGAGCAGCTTGCATAACCTAAAACCTTTCATGGCCAACAGCATCTCCATACTTCCATCAAGCACATCTGATATGTAATTGCTTGGGATTGGCAAGGGGAGCTGTCAGCAGCAGATTTTGATGACTTACATGTGACGCGTCCGCGCCGGGGCCTGGTGGTTACTCGTTACCGGGCCGCAATTCTATTTCTGGGATGCTGCGATGGCGGAGGCCCGGCTCAGTGACCCTGGCGGTGTCACACAAATAAAGATGGTGGGGGAATATGTACAGGGAAGATGTTGTGATGCCACCTGTGGTATGCAACAAGATAAGTGCTGCCGCTGCCGTTCGGTCCTCCCTAGGGTCGGTGGTGACGCAGTAGAGAATGGAATTGGTCTGCACAGGTAAAGCTGGGCCCCAGGGCTGTTGTGAGTAGGAGTCTGTAATGGTGGGGCGCAGGACCGGAGGCGTGGGGAATAACCGGACAACACAGGGATGCAGTAAAGATCTATACTCACAGTTCAGAGTTCCATGTTAGCACATCCAGACAAATGCTGCTGGAGTCCCAGGTTCTGCTGTGATGGGCTCAACCCAATCCCGGATAGTTCAGAGGCACAACCCGGTATAACCCTCTGTGTCCCTTTCCTGGTCGTCTTCCTGTGCTGACCTCTCCCACCTGTCCCACGCCTGCACACACAGAGCCCTAAGCTGGTGTCTGCTGGCCCTCTCGGACGGCATGAAGCTCTATCATTTTCGCCCTATGTGGCCACCTTTTCACTGATTGTGTGTGGATTTGGCTTCAGCACTTGAAGTAATCTCCGCCTCCAGTTAGCTAACTGAGTCTTGAAGCGCTCCACTACTTGAGGGGCCGGTCCCCTTCTGCGGCCAAGTCCCTCCACTCCGGTACATTGTATGTGGAACAAGGCCACGAAGTATGGTTGCTCCCGTGGGTTCTAGAACCCTTTCTGTCATGCGCCTGGGCTGAGCTGCTGCAGCTCCAGACTACAAGTCTTGACTCCTCCACTGCTCCTTCTCGACTGCCTCACTTTCTACAGGCTGCTCCCATTAACTAGACTCCACCTCCCAGCCTGGCCTCGGACTGATACTAGGCCCTTAACATGGTGTGATGAGGTGTTGCTGAGTGAGAGTGTCTGTGTTTTGTGTATAGAGGTTTATGACCCTCTCCTTACCCGGGAATGGAATACTACACCTCTGGCTGAGATGCAGTACCTCTGTGGTGACTAAAGCCTCAGGGGCGCCACACATGCCTGACAGAACATGACAGAACATTTCTCAGACAACCATTAATAACGATCGCGTACCGAGCAGTGTCCAACTGGCTAATCATGACTTCCATTATATGTGCAAAAATGTTTTCATGTATTTTCTGTGAGGGCAGCAGTTTTTTATGAGGACCTCGCTAACCCATACCGAGTGCACTTATATCATATTGCAGTGAGTCTTTTACTTTTGATTTTTTTACTTCCATTCTACTCTTTACTTGATTTGAGCCCGTCTGAGCATCTGACCAGCTTGACTCAAGTAACGAGCAGTTGAGCTTCATAGTGTTCACCCATCATTTCAAGTACCGAGCACCGAGCATTGTACTGCTCACCCATCATTTGTAATCTTCAGATTTCATGACACTGTGCAAAGTCAAGTCACTCAATGTCAGAGGCAGCAAAACAACATGAAAACATTTTTGAACCTTCAGTATATTTGAATGTATGTACTATGTACTTTATTCTTTTCTTTGTAGGCCTTTATATACCTTTTTATCTGGTTTCAGCTGAGATTTTCATATTGCCTTCAACTGTTACTTGCCACATATGAGTTTGAATGAGCATCACATGCTTGAAATAAACTTGTTTACCCACAATTTTGGAAAGGTGGCAACATTTTTGTCTGACTCATTTTTAGAGTTTTGTGTGGAATTATGTCCAATTTGCCTTTTTTCCTTACTTTGTGTTGTTCCAATGCATACAAGGGAAATAAACATGTCTGTAACAAAACTTGTTTAATTGCAATAATTTTCTGGAAGAAATGTTTCATTTTCTGAAACAATATCAAGGATGCCAACACTTTCGGCCATGACTTTAACACTAGAACTACTGGACTCGTGACACCTACTAGAACTACATAGTGCGAAGTAGTCAAAATGACTACCTCAGTAGTTCTAGTGTTAAAGGGTGCTTTACAGGCTGCGACATTGGTACCGATATATTGTCGGGGTCACGTCGTTAGTGACGCACATCCGGCACCGGTAGCGACATCGCAGCGTGTGACACCAAGGAGCGACAATCAACGATCACAGAATCGCTCAAAAAAAGTGATTGTTGACACGTCGCTCCTTTCCTTAATATCGCTGGTGCCACAGGTACAATGTTGTTCGTCCTTCCTGCGGCAGCACACATCGCTATGTGTGACATCGCAGGAACGACGAACATCTCCTTACCTGCGTCCACCGGCAATGCGGAAGGAAGGAGGTGGGTGGCATATTTATGTCCCGTTCATCTCCGCCCCTCCACTTCTATTGACCGGCCGCTTAGTGACGCCACAGAGACGTCGCTATGACGCCGAATGCACCTCCCCCTTGAAGGAGGGATTGTTCGGCGGTCACAGCGACGTCGTTGACAAGGTATGTGCATGTAACGCTGCTATAGCGATAATGTTCGCTACGGCAGCGAGCACCAAATATCGCACGAATGACAGGGGCGGGTGCTATCGCGCTCGACATCGCTAGCAATCGCTAGTGATTTCGCAGCGTTGTGAAGCACCCTTAAGTATTGAACACATCCCCAATTTTCTAAGTCAATATATTTCTAAAGGAACTATTGACATGAAGTTCTCACCAGATGTTGGTAACAATATATTAAATTCAAACAGGCAAAGAAATAACACCATAAATGTCCATAAATTAAGTTACAAATATGGCCAAAAGTGTTGACATCCTTGAAATTGTTCCAGAAAATGAAGTATTTCCGTCAGAAAAGTATTACAATTACACATCTTTTGGCATACACGTGTTTTTTTTCTTTTTTTTTGTATTGGAACAACAAAAAACTGAAAAAAAGGCAAATTGGATATAATTTCACACAAAATCCCAAAAATGGGCAACATAAAATTTATGGTATTGTTTCAAAATTCAGTGTAAACAACTTTGTTTGCTGCATGTGATGCTTGTTCAAATTCATTGTGGTGATTAACAGGTGTGGGCGATATGAAAATCATACATGTTACCAGAACAAAAGTGGAGAAGTTGACTCAATCTTTGTGTTAAGTGACTAGGTGTGCCACACTAAGGCGGGCTTTGCACACTACGACATCGCAGGCCGATGCTGCGATGCCGAGTGCGATAGTCCCCGCCCCCGTCGCAGCAGCGATATGTGGTGATAGCTGGCGTAGCGAAAGTTATCGCTACGCCAGCTTCACACACACACTCACCTGCCGTGCGACGTCCCTGTGGCCGGCGACCCACCTCCTTGTTAAGGGGGCGGGTCGTGCGGCGTCACTGCGACGTCACATGGCAGGCGGCCAATCGGAGCGGAGGGGCGGAGATGAGCAGGATGTAAACATCCTGCCCACCTCCTTCCTTCCGCATATCCTACGGAAGCCGCAGTGACGCCGGTAGGAGATGTTCCTAGCTCCTGCGGCTTCACACTCAGCGATGTGTGCTGCCGCAGGAGCGAGGAACAACATCGGACCATTGCGTCAGCGTAATTATGGATTACGCCGACGCTGCAGCGATGATACGATTACGACGCTTTTGCGCTCGGTAATCGTATCATCCAGGCTTTACACACTGCGATGTCGCATGCGATGCCGGATGTGCGTCACTTTCAATTTGACCCCACCGACATCGCACCTGCGATGTCGCAGTGTGCAAAGTGCCCCTAAGGATGGAGAACAAAAAGAGGAGAAAAGACATGTCAAAGGACTTGAGAACCAAAATTATTGAATAATATCAACTATCTCAAGGTTATATGTCAATTTCCAGAGATTTTTATATTCCTTCATCCCCAGTGCACAACCTAGTCAAGAAGTTCACAACCTATTGCACAGTAGCTAATGTCCCTGGATGTGGTCGGCAGAGAAAAAGTGATGAAATGAATTACACCCATCCTTTAAAGTAATTAATGTTTTTCTAGTTATAGTTTAATATATGAGTGTTATATGTATACCTTTGTGTGATTTCATTGTTATTAGAGGAGTAAAGGGTCACATATATTATGTGGGCTCTTTAATGACCTGCTGTTTTCTTTAAAAGAATTCTTCTTTAGTACAGATCCTTTTTGGACTGAGGACTAGTGATGAGCGAATAGTAACTATTCATTCTCAGATTATTATTCATAATGAATCCTAAAGTACTATTCCAGTATTTGTCACGTACCTAATGACCCTAATGCAAGTCAATGGGAAATCCAAGCATTTTTCTTATGTTGGCGAATACTGGAATAGTACTTGGTATAGTACTTGGTAATTGGTAAGTATTATCCAAACATGAATAGTTACGTTTCGCTCATCTCTACTGAGGACTACTTTTTCACCTTGAAGCAATTCCAAGGGCCACAAATCAACTTAAAAGAGTCTTATCATTTGAGGCATATTTGTCATATTAAAGCTAAATCGCAAAATTATAAGTTTCAGCACGACTCCCACATATTAGAGAATTTGTGTCCTCTTATCTTTCCTTTATATTCCACAAAGGAAGAAACCACACATGAATAAGACTCTCCCCACTGTATTTTACATGACTTGCTGCTCCCATAAAACTACAGAAAAATATCAACATACCTAAGTGTGGCCACCTCTCCTTTGCAGAGTGCCACTCAAGGATCAGGAGACCCAAATTCTTCCAATATATGGAGATCCCAAAGACTGACACGCAATGCATGACTCCTGCTTTCTCTAACATGGAAAATACATGTCAGATTCCTTAAGGCTGGGGGCCATACTGAATGTTATTGAGGGCTGCATGTGGCCCTCAGCCCACAGCTTGTGCCCCTTTGCTTTATTAAGCTTGCACAGCATATGGATATTTCAGCCTCCCAGCACCAATGTAACATTTTGGTTGGTGGGAGCTCAGAGAATTACTGCAGAAATACAGAATTTTCAGTGTATCCTTTCAGATAGAATTTGGCCAAAAATATATCCTATATTTAGGTTAGAAAAAAGCCTTCTTCATGGCTTATAACACCTGTTTGTTACCTTTCTCTTTTCAATCTGTTTTCATATCTGCTGACAGTATTGTCTTAGGGGTACTTCACACACAGCGAGATCGCTACTGAGATCGCTGCTGAGTCACGTTTTTTGTGACCTCATTAGCGATCTCGCTGTGTGTGACACTGAGCAGCGATCTGGCCCCTGCTGTGAGATCGCTGCTCGTTACACAGAGCCCTGGTTCGTTTTTTTATTGTTGCTCTCCCGCTGATAAGCACACATCGCTGTGTGTGACAGCGAGAGAGCAACAATCCTGAATGTGAAGGGAGCAGGAGCCGGCGTCTGACAGCCTGCAGTAAGCTGTAACCAAGGTAAACATCGGGTAACCAAGGTGGTTACCCGATATTTACCTTCGTTACCAGCCTCCGCAGCTCTCACGCTGCCAGTGCCGGCTCCTGCTCCCTGCACACGCTAAGTTAAGCGGTGTGAGCTGGTAACTAAGGTAAACATCGGGTAACCATACCCGATGTTTACCTTAGTTACCAGTGTCCGCAGCTTCCAGACGCCGGCTTCGTGCAAGCGCAGCGTCGCTTGCACGTCGCTGCTGGCTGGGGGCTGGTCACTGGTCGCTGGTGAGATCTGCCTGTTTGACAGCTCACCAGCGACCATGTAGCGATGCAGCAGCGATCCTGACCAGGTCAGATCGCTGGTCGGATCGCTGCTGCATCGCTAAAGTGTGAAGGTACCCTTAAGGCCATCACTCTGTTTGCACTGTACTGTTACTTTGTCTTCAGTGTTGCCTTCAAAGCTCAATTGTTCCTTCTTATGTTACATCCATTATTTCTCCAAATGTCTCAAGATCAGGTTTGACTACTTTCCATACCTGTATCCTTTCTATCACTGTCCTATTAGAGACAATTCTTTCATTTACACCTCACACCTTTCCCTTGGTTTTTAGACCACAACTTACATAAAATACATAATATTCATCCACATGACTACTGTTCTACTTCTACACTGTGTGCAGAATTATTAGGCAAATGAGTATTTTGATCACATGATACTTTTTATGCATACAAAAACATTCCCCTTAATCCCTGTTTTTCCTCAAAATTCCCCATAGACTGGTACCAGACTAGGGTTGGACCCATGGATGGCCACTTAGAGGTGGAGCCAATCCAGCCCACTAGACGACCAGGTGGGAGAAGTAGACAGTGGACAGTCAGACAATCAGTCTGCAAGAGTCGGTGACAGAGAGAGGAAGTGAGTGGACACACTGACAGGAGTGAGACAGTGACCTGAGGGCGCAGGCGGTTGGTGGAGTACTCCCGGAACCACAACACCAACGGGGTACAGAATCCTCGGTCAGGTAGTCTTTTAACGGACTGCCTTTAAGAGACTACCAGGAGGGGACCCCTAGCAGCTCCAAGCCACAGGGACCCACCAACCAAAGAGAGGTGCAGGGAAAAGAAGCCACCAGGTCACTAAATCGGCACTTTGGCTAAGGGGACCTGCAGTCAGCACCAGCCTTCCTCAGGTGACCAGTTTCCACCTGTGATTAAAGGAACCAATTACACTGCAACCCCTTGTGTGGCCTACCTTCTTTCAACACCCATCTACATGACCTATCCTCTGGGGCCTGGCCTTGCTTGCGGAAGGCCTAACATCCAGGCTGCCACTAACACCAGCCCCAGTAGTGAGAACTGTACAGCGGCAGCTCCATCCACAGAGCTGCAACCCGCAAGTGGCGTCACGTAATAAACTTTCATTTAACTCCCCTGTAAATATACCCCTTTTAAAAAGCACCCAGGGCACGGAACTGGGCAACGGCCACCAAGTGACATTTCTCCAGTTATACACTGCCTGGGACCGAGTACCCCATAACCCTGGGTTACACAGCTTTTTCCTGGCATCACAAACAGGTTTGAACTGGACCCGGTTACACCGGGTGACGTGTGCCTTTATAGACTGTGTTTTGTAGACTGTTTTACTGCTTGAAAAACCGCCCACATTTTTGGTGTAAAAAGTGACTGCACCACAGCAGTGAAATATGCGCAAAGTGAAAGCCCTGCCCACTGGGAGTGTCCAGAATGTAAAACAAAACTGGAAGCAGGGAACATGGAGACCCTGACCCTGAATGCCTCCAGGACAGTTACCAAAAAGACCATGTCTGCCCCGGAGGATTGTGCACGTGCACCAGGTCACCCAGGGACTTGGACGACGGAGAGGCTGGAGGCAGAGGTCCAACGGCTGTGCTAGACCCTGCATGCGCAGCAACTGCAGCATTTCGAGGAGTGGAGGGCAGAGATGATGGGAGTGGTGGCGACCATGCGTGCCCAGGAGAATAGGGCTCCGATGGGCCGCGCCAACCCGTATGCCGGAATCCATCCTCGACCAGGCCGCATCTCCGCCAGATCCAGTGAGACCTGAACCAGTCACATCACCTTCTCCGGAGGAGAAGGATCAAGTGACATAGACATCCCCGGCCAGATCAGACCCGGCCACCTCACCTTCTCCAAAGTAGAAGGATCAAGCTGCACCACCGTCTGACCCAGTGATGACAGACCAGACTACAGCGTCATCAGGAGCTGCGGTGGAGGCCACTGCCAGCGCTGATGACTACTCACAGGTACTGTGCCCAGTCACTGTCAGGAATCGGCAGCGGCTACCCTAAATCAGGTAGCGGGAAAGTAGTGGTCGTCACCTGGGAGCGGGCCCGGGTTGAGGAGGACACCCGCGGAGCTTACCAGGCTATCGTCACCAAGTTGGTCCGGGAGCAGGAGTGTACTGCCCTGTGCTCGGCAGCAGCCGAGCCGCTCGGATCTGGACCTTCTGTGGGTGGCTTGAGGGTCTTCGGACCCGGGGGTCCTGCGGTCGCTCCGGTCTGCATGGTGACGGGACCTCGGCCTACAACATCCCTCAGGCCCTTCCTCAAACCAGCCTCTCCGGAGGCTGCAGGACAATGAAAATGTGGTCCAGGGACTATTTACAAGGCCGAATAATGTTTTTGGGTGGCCTGCAAGTTCTTGGCCTTGTCTCTATTTTTAACTTTTTAAAATTGGAACTTTAACTTGGTCCCAACGGGGACGGGCAGCATGGTAGCCGGGAACCGCTACCTCTCAACATTTTTCTTCTTTAACAGCAATCTCGTGGCGCAACTGCTGTTGCTGCCGCTCCCAGTACAGGGCACGGGCTCCATGCCCTCCTTCCTGCCCAGGAGCGGGGCTCACTTGGATGCCCCCGGCGTCGGCTACGACCGGACTCACATTCTGCCGTGGGCCCCACTGCTCAGTGGCCTTCTCCTCCTCTCTGCAGGGGCACTCCGGCTGCTCCACAGCCGGGACTGGGTACTTGGGAGCGACTAGCCTTGCTGCTGCGGTCGACTTCTGGGCGAGGATCGCCTCCGTTGCGGCCAGGAGGACTGCCGGAGCCGTCGTCATCTCTGTTTCGGCCATGCTCGGGGCCGGATGGGATTTCGTCGGTGGTGCTAGAGCGATGGTGACAAGGCCTGAGGGCCCAGTAGCTGGGTCCTCCGCCGTAGGTGGTACGGGCTCTGAGGCAGTGGGTCAGTTGGGGCGGTGGCTGCGGACACAGGCGATGAGGGTGACGGTGTGGTGGATGGGAGCACGCCGGGTCCCTCAGCTGAGACGGCTGGTTCCTGGGGAACATAGTGGCGTGGGTCACTGCTTACCCGCTCCTCCGAGATCATCTCCACTTTGCGCACCCGGACAGCTGCAGCCAGGCCCTTCATCTCCGACGCCCACTTCTCCAGCTTGAAGTCGGCTTGGGCCTGCGTACTCCGACACATCCTGCCGCGTTGGTATCCAGGAACGGGTTGCCGCAGAGTCCTGGTGTCCCTGCTCTCCATAGCGTTAGTTACATGCCGCTGAATCTTCACCCGCCCCCCCTTGGTCTTTTCGCGGCCCTCCTCTCTCTGGCCGGTAAGTTTCGCTTTTCAACTTCCAGCCTTGCTCAACGGCTGTTTTCCCATGGGGCGGAGCTTCAGTTTTCGTGCTCTTTTTGCAGGGAAGAAGACTCTGGCGGGAATCTTCGCGCCAAACAATGGCGGATTTTGAAAGTTTTGCAAGGGGTCACCGCTGACTTCTCTACAAGGCGCACTTCAACAAGGTAAGTGGATGGGTAAGAATTTTGTTCGTGACACCAAAAATCGGAGTGATGTACCGCCCCGTGCTCGGCGGCAGCCCCCGGACCTTCTGTGGGTGGCTCGAGGGTCTCCGGACTTGGGGGTCCTGCGGTCGCTCCGACTGAAAAAGGGGGGATTTGTGGTATGGGGACGTAGGTATACGGCCAGAGCCGTGTTTTAAGTTTGTGACGCCACCCACGGGATGTGGTGAAGGTCGACATCACCGCTGCAGTTACGGGGCCCCCCGGGGGAAATGGTATGCAGCAAGTTGTTAACCTCTCCGTGGGCAGGGATGGTTGCTCCGGCACCCGTTGGGGGTGTTTTAGCTGTGCAGGGAGATGGGCGGCCGGAGGGAACTGGTGTACTCACTATTAGAATGAAACACTCGAGTCTCTGCTAAACCAAGGTGATAGTGGTCGGTGTCTGCAGCCGGCTGCAGTCGGGTTCCCCCACTCGGTTGGTGGTCTCTGTCTTTCTCCTGCACCTGTTTGAGATGTTGGGCTACTTGCGCTTGCAGCATCAGGAGTTTGTTCCCCGGCTTGTGGATGTCGGAAGAGTCCGTTTGCCCGCAGACGCTGGCCCATGGGATCTCTGAGCCGTGGTGGTGGCTGCTTATCCCCCTCGTTGGGCTTTTGTCTTCTATGAGGGACTTTGGGTGGGAAAGGACCTCAAGTCCAGACCACAATCAGTTAATTAACTCAGTCCAGTAGTTTCTAGACCTCATTTCAGGGTCTGAGTACCCCCTCTTGTGCTCCAGTTTCCGAGTCGGTTCCCCGGGTCGGTACCGGCGGGCCACTACCCTGTCCCGGTCCACCACGGTTCCACCGAGCCATCTTCCCAGCTCCTGCAGGCAGACGCCTCCGTATGCCTCCTAGCCAAAGGTGCCCGGGCTCCAACCCTAGCACCTGTCAGTCTGTTACAGGCCTGACACACAGGCCTGACCTCCTCCACTCGACTCTCTGTCAAACTGCACTTTTTGAACTGCACTGTGTTTTCCTGCCTCAAGCTCTCTGAACTCCTCGGTGGGCGTGCCAACTGCCTGGCTCCGTCCCTCTAGTGTGTCCATCCAGCACTGAGGGAGGTGACTAGGGTTTTATGTGGTTAGCTGGTGTTACCTAGTGAGGGGACTGGTGTAATGTGGGGCTCTATCTGTGACTACCTGGCTGGCGAGGGCATCACAGGAGCAGTGGGAGGCCCAGCGGGAGCAGGCTGAGGCCAGGGACCTCCAAGAGAAACAACGCCTGCAAGTGTCTGGAGTAGGTTTAGTGTATTAGAGGCATTGAGGAAGTGATTTTAGCCTTACAAAGTGTACTGCTGATACCTCCAACATTTCATCTATTCTCTAATAATATCGCTTTGAGCTGCATTTAGTTAGGGAGAAGCTTTTGGAGTGGGGGTAGTATATTACATGCATGCAGGCAGTGATTCTAGCCTTACAAACCATGTTGCCAATACCTCAAAATTTTAATTTATGCTCTAATAAAACCTGCTCTTAGCTGCATTTAGTGAAGGCCAGGCTTCTGGAGTGGGGGTAGTAGATTAGAGGCATGTAGGCAATGATTCTAGTATTACAGACCATGCCTGACACTACTGCTCTTTGCTTCATTTAGTGTAGGGCAAGCTTCTGGAATAGGGATCATGTAAGGCCTATAGGCAGTGATTCTATCCTAAGGCTATGTGCGCACTAGAAATGTGAAGTTTCTCAAGAAAATTTCTCGAGAAACTTCTGGGAGTGAAAGATTTCCGGACCTCCGGAAAAAATCCGCACCAAATCCGCATGCGGATTTGACGCGGATTTGCCGCGGATTAGCCGCGGAATAGCCGCGGAATTGCCGCGATTTTCCCGCGGGTGGTTCCCTGCGGATTTCTGCAGGCTGTAGTGCCGAAATCCGCAGGGTACCTGCGGAAATAATGGACATGTTCATTTTCTCAAGAAAGTTTCTCGAGAAATTCTTCTCGCGGAAATTTCTTGAGAAAAATCCGCACCAGTGCGCACAGCTATTTTTTTTTTCCATAGAATTTGCTGGGAAATGTCTGCACAAAGATTGCAGACATTTCTCAAGAAATTTCCGCGGCAAATCCGCGGGTAAATCCGCGGGTAAAAAGCTCTAGTGCGCACATAGCCTTACAGGCCATGCTGCTGATACATAAAAAAAGTAATATACTATCTAAAGAAGTTGAAATCAAAATTGTGCTTTTATTGTGAGTCTTGCGACCGAACAAACATTTCGGCCTTTTATTACAGTGTGCACGTCTAAAACATTTTTTTGATATGCTCTCTAATAATACCAATTTTAGCTGCATTTTTTGTAGGGCAAGCTGGTGAGGTATTGATCATGTATTACAGGCCTGTAGGTAATGATTCTAGCCTTACTAACCATGCTTCTGATAGCTCAAAATTTTAATTTATTCTTCTAGTCACGGCACATTTCAAGAGGCACATGAAAGATCATATGCCAGGATGCCAAAATATTTGAGAAGCTAAGTTTAGAATAATGCAAAGGTGGACAATTACTGTGGGCAACGGCAATTACTGTCTCAAGAAGCAGATGAAGATGAGACACAGCTGCCGGCAAGTCAGATGAAATCTAAAATTAAGAGGTCGAATTTCGGAAGTAGAAGGTGTGGTGGTGGTGGATGATGAAATCACTGAACCAACATGGCAAGGAGGCCTGTAAAGCGAGAACAGCAGCTTAGAGGGGACAGATCCTTAGCATCGCAATAGGCAGCAAGAAGCAGTGGGGGGGCTACAGCGAGAAGGCAAACAACTGTTCCCCAGAACACTCACACACAGCAAAATGCTAGGCCAAGGGTTTGGTGCTCCCCAATCTGGCACTGTTTTACAGAAAGTGCAGAAGACAAGAAAATGGTCATTTGAAACCAGTGCTATACCAAGCTCAGTAGGGGCCAGAAAATAAACATTTTAACCAACACCAGCATGCTCAGGCACATGTCATCCAAACACCGGACTAGGTGGGCCAAACACCTGAGTCCACAATAATTGACCTCATTGAGTCTTCCCCTGTGATTCGTGCTGGTCAATGTGTGACGCCCTGGGCAAGCCAGGGGTCACAGGTCATAACACCACCACACCCTACACCCCAGCTAGGAACACCAAGGCTAACCAAAAATCCTTGTTGCCTTCCTCCAGGGGCTGATGTCCACACCAGGGGGTGGGCCAGGTGGTTGGCTCCGCCTACCGAGGAGTTCACAGCCCTGGAGGCGGGAAACCAGGCAGTTGAAGTCAGACTAGAGTCTGAGAAGCAGATGAGTTTAGGGAGTGAAGTAGAAGGAAGTGGTAGAGGAGGACAGTGAGAGTAGTGACAAAAAAAGGAACAGTTAAGAAAGCCTGAAGCTGGTCCGGGTGTGTGCCCCGGACTGAGACAGCAAGGTCAGCAGACGGCGGTGACTGTCTGCAGGAGAGGCTGCTTGGAGGTTGCCGAAAGGACCGTGGATGGGTGGTAGCCCGGCGGTACCGGAGCGGTATACAAAGAGCAGTCAGCACCATTGGCAGGGGCCTTTCGGATCCCGGCAAGGCTAGGAGTCGCCGTGAATTTGCCAAATCCGTCAGTGAAGGGGACCTCTGGGTCTCCCAACAACCAAGTCCCGATTGAAGGCAACAGTCCAACCGTTATAGAGAGACACCGCCACCGCCAGGGCACCAGTTTCTCATGGCCAGCGCCTGCAGGCAAAGTAGGGCTCCTCCGGCCCATAACCAAGTCGGGGAGCGGGTTACCGGTGGGAACCCATCGCTACCATCATCATCTCAGGTGCAGGAAAAGGAACCGTCACCGTCAACTACTGGGGAAAAGCAAGTGCAGCCGTCCGTGGGAACCGTCTTTCCAGCCGTGTGTTTTACCGAGAACTGTGTCTCTGTCTCAGGCTGAGTGAGTACCACAGTGCCGCAAGGCACAGCGCTGCCCCCGCGTCCCTGCACCCCGTCAAGCCCTGCACCGGCCCTACCATCCCTCATCACCCACCTCATCACTGGACCCCGGGACAACCACCCCCTACCCACGGAGGGGAGAACTAACAACTTTGCTGCTCCCTGTCACCTCTCCCGGAATCCCCATACAGAGCAGCGGTGGTGTCCATACAATCACCACAACCATGGGTGGCGTCACGGACAATAAACTATCCCAAAAACCAATCCCCTTTCACTCACGGGCGAGGAGCGCCGCTCGAGTCCCCGGGATCCGGCCCATCGCTCGAGCCACCGAGCAGCAGCAGGCCGCAGCAGCCGCGGCAGCCGGACCCGAGCAGTGGGAGAGCGCGGCGTCCCCTCCTCCGCCCGCGACAACTTGGTGTCACGAAGAGGATCTTACCGCTCTGCCGTTGGGTAGAGGTGCGCCTTGTTACCGCCGGAGGTGTCCGGCCAGAAAATTTCAGAAGCCGCCATCTTTGGCGCGAAAAGTTCCCGCTCGAGCGTCTTCTCGAGTAGTGGAGGCGCGAAGGCCAAGACCCCACCCCAATAGGGGAGGGGCCGGAAAGAGGCTAAGGGGGACACGGATGGAGGAATGGCGGCGTCCTCGAATTGGAGCGCGGGTATACCCGCTACCGGGGCATCCAAGCCCTGGGGAAAAAGAGGAGGAGTAGCCTTTGAAGATTGCGGCCCGGGTGAGCTCCCCGCCTGGACCGCTGAGTGGCTGGAGCGGGAATTGGGCCGGTTCTGCTTGAAGATGAGGGCGCAGAGCCTGCAGCAGTTGATGGATTGGAAGGCGGAGATGCGCAGAATGGTTGCCGTAGTGGGGGCCCGTGAGCAAGGGGCCGCTTCGGCCGTGCCACGCCGCGATCAGTCCACCCAAACCCCAGAACCAGCCCTGATTGAGTGGGAGACGGACGTCAGTGCCGCGGCCGGGGGTCCGGAGAGAATGCCGTTGATGGAAGAGGAGGTCCCAAGTATGTTGCCTCCGCCGCCGTTCCTAACGGCTGTCAGTGGTTCGGGGTTGAACTGCCGATGGAAGGAGAACCGCATGTACCGTTCGGTCCCTGAGTGGGCCGACCCCCTGCGGTGGTAACCGCCTCAAGGTCAGCGGAAGCCCGCTGCAGTTGTCCCCGTTGGGACCACAAGTAAGTTTGCTTTAAGTTTGAAAAGTTTTGAAGAAAATGATTACCGTGAAAGTAACCTGATTGTCTACCGTGATTGGAACCGGCCGTTGCCGGCACCGTTGTCCCCGTGGGGACCATCTAGCTGCATAGGAACTCCTATGGACAAGCCCGTGAACTTGCAAGGCAACCACAAACATTAGTGGGTTGTAAATAAAAATCTGTTGTTGCAGCTAACCGTTACCGCCTCCGGAGAGGCAGGTTGGAGGGAGGGCCCGCAGTGGAGCAGGCTGGGGCCCAGCCACCACAGGAACCGGTGGCTACCCTCTGGAGGGGAAGGACAGATCCCGCTCGGGTAACTGGTTCAGGACTGGGGTCAAGGGGTGCTGCATGGGTTTTAGGGGCAGCATCAGGGCCAGGTTACTTGGGTGGGAGAGAGCGGCAGCCGCAACCGTTTTAATGTTACCGTTTTGCAACGTTTAAGTACCGAACCTCCTGATGTGGGATGATGTTTTTCTATTTGTATATGTGTTATTCTTTTTATATCTTTTCAGAAAATAAAACCGGTGTTGGACGGGCAGCCCGCGGACGGTCAGCATTTTGCTAAGGGGGAATGTGACGCCCTGGGCAAGCCAGGGGTCACAGGTCATAACACCACCACACCCTACACCCCAGCTAGGAACACCAAGGCTAACCAAAAATCCTTGTTGCCTTCCTCCAGGGGCTGATGTCCACACCAGGGGGTGGGCCAGGCGGTTGGCTCCGCCCACCGAGGAGTTCACAGCCCTGGAGGCGGGAAACCAGGCAGTTGAACTCAGACTAGAGTCTGAGAAGCAGATGAGTTTAGGGAGTGAAGTAGAAGTAAGTGGTAGAGGAGGACAGTGAGAGTAGTGACAGAAAAAGGAACAGTTAAGAAAGCCTGAAGCTGGTCCGGGTGTGTGCCCCGGACTGAGACAGCAAGGTCAGCAGACGGCGGTGACTGTCTGCAGGAGAGGCTGCTTGGAGGTTGCCGAAAGGACCGTGGACGGTTGGTGGCCCGGCGGTACCGGAGCGGTATACAAAGAGCAGTCAGCACCATTGGCAGGGGCCTTTCGGATCCCGGCAAGGCTAGGAGTCGCCGTGAATTTGCCAAATCCGTCAGTGAAGGGGACCTCTGGGTCTCCCAACAACCAAGTCCCGATTGAAGGCAACAGTCCAACCGTTAGAGAGAGACACCGCCACCGCCAGGGCACCAGTTTCTCAGGGCCAGCGCCTGCGGGCAAAGTAGGGCTCCTCCGGCCCATAACCAAGTCGGGGAGCGGGTTACTGGTGGGAACCCATCGCTACCATCATCATCTCAGGTGCAGGAAAAGGGACCGTCACCGTCAACTACTGGGGAAAAGCAAGTGCAGCCGTCCGTGGGAACCGTCTTTCCAGTCGTGTGTTTTACTGAGAACTGTGTCTCTGTCTCAGGCTGAGTGAGTACCACAGTGCCGCAAGGCACAGCGCTGCCCCCGCGTCCCTGCACCCCGTCAAGCCCTGCATCAGCCCCACCATCCCTCATCACCCACCTCATCACTGGACCCCGGGACAACCACCCCCTACCCACGGAGGGGAGAACTAACAACTTTGCTGCTCCCTGTCACCGCTCCTGGGATACCCATACAGAGCAGCGGTGGTGTCCATACAATCACCACAACCGTGGGTGGCGTCACGGACAATAAACTATCCCAAAAACCAATCCCCTTTCACTCACGGGCGAGGAGCGCCGCTCACGTCCCCGGGATCCGGCCCATCGCTCGAGCCACCGAGCAGCAGCAGGCCGCAGCAGCCGCGGCAGCCGGACCCGAGCAGTGGGAGAGCGCGGCGTCCCCTCCTCCGCCCGCGACAAATGCCCTGTACAGAATACAGGCACAGATGGGTCCTGCCCTGAAGCTGTCTTTGTGTGCCACCCTTGTGGCAGCAGCCGAGCTGCTCGGATCTGGGCTCTCAGTGGCTCGAGGGTCTCCAGACCCGGGGGTCGTGTAGCCACTCAAATGAAGGGGGTATTTACAAGGGATTATAGAGTTTGCGATGCCACTTGTGGTGTGTGGTAATTAGGAGTACCACTGCTGCAGTTGGAAGTACCCGGGGGTGATGGAACGGGGCAGCAAGGTGTTAGAACCCTCCACGGGTAGGGGGAATGCCCCGAGTCTCGGTGTGGGGGAAGAGTCCGTGGGATGCAGGGATCACTCTTGTACTCACTCAGTCCTTTAAGCAGACACCAACATGCCTTGGTCCCAGCCCGGTGATGGTGCAAGGCCGCAAGGCTGTCCTGCTCGATAGATCCGAGCCCCTTGCCACGATCCCCTGTGACTGGGGGTCCAACTCCTCTAGGCCCAGACCACCGTCTGCAACCTAGAGTTTCCTTATGAGAGTCCCTGCTCCCGACCTCCTCAGAGTTCCTCACAGTGCAAGGGCTACTCTCTCACCAGAAGATGATTATTTTTCTGTGAAGGTTTTAATTGTTTTTAATTGTAACATGTGTGTTTGAAAACACCCTATATAAGAGGCTAATACCCATGTTGTTTCTGTATGGACCCATGAAAGCACCCCTAGGGGTGCGAAACAGTACCATCATCCTCGTGCTCTTCTCCCTCTGCATCCCTGTGTCTGTCTCACCTGTCTGCATGAAGCGTTATTAAAAATCAACTTACATCGCAGAGTGCTGCCATTCTTCATTTTCTTCTGATGGACTTTCTGCCCTATGACATAAGCACCATGGGTAAATCATCAGCTGTTTTCCTCTAGCCGTATGGATTTGGTAAAGATTCAGAAGGCGCTTGGTGCTCTGCTACATGCTGACTGACTGCACGTGGCTGTTTAACACTGAACGGACCCACTGGGAAAACCGCTGCCAGGATTTTTTTTTTCATATGGTAAGCAGTGCTTTGCACATTTTTCCTTCTACTTGCGTTGCTACTCTCTCACCACCACTCACTAACTCGCTCCCCAATTCACTACTCACTACACTCCTCACCTCCCCTCCCTGACCCCCCAGGTGGGCGACTCTATTCCACTCAAGCCGTCCACTGGTGTGTCTGGTGGGTGTGGTGCAGGGTGTATCTAGGATTTGATTAGCTAATGTAGGCAACACCACTTAGTTAGGGACCCATAACCAAGAGGGAGGTGGATACTGCACAGGAGGGTAGATTGTGCAATAGAAAAAGAAGAAGAATTCAGCTTTTATTAAGGACGTAAATTTGATATAATGAAAATGACAAAAAATAGGGAGACCGTATGCGGCTATGCTGCGACGTGTTTTTAATGCCGCCTGTGTTCTTTGTCAAGTTCTTTGAGGCTTGACAAAGAATGCAGACGGCGTTCGAAATGCGTAGCCGCATATGGGCTCCCTATTTTTGTCATTGTCATTATATCAATTTTACGTCCTTAATAAAATTTTGCATAAGCTTTTACTATTCCGGAAGCTGGATTCTTCTTCTTTTTCTATTGGACCCTTGCATTGCCAGAGTGCTTTCCTTGCATGCCGGATTTTACCTCAGCTGAGCTGGATCACCTTCCTTTTTCCTCTAGATCAGGGGTGGGCAATTAATTGTCCTATGAGGCCGCATGAGAAGTTGGGATGGTTTTAGAGGGCCGGACTAATAAATATATATATATATATATATATATATATATATATATATATATATATATATACACACATACATACATATATACACACACACACACACACATACTGTGTGTGTATATAATATATACACATACACACAATGTATACATACACACACAATCCCCATATACTACATCACTACACCCACCACATACTACACCTGTAATATACATCCCTATACACTACACCTCTATATACTATACCACTATATACTACACCCCTATATACACCTGTATTATACTACACCACTACACCCCTATATACACCTGTATTATACTACACCACTACACCCCTATATACACCTGTATTATACTACACCACTACACCCCTATATACACCTGTATTATACTACACCACTACAACCTTATATACACCTGTATTATACTACACCACTACACCCCTATATACACCTGTATTATACTACACCACTACACCCCTATATACACCTGTATTGTACTACACCACTACACCCCTATATACACCTGTATTATACTACACCACTACACCCCTATATACACCTGTATTATACTACACCACTACACCCCTATATACACCTGTATACTATACCACTACATCCCTATATACACCTGAAATATACTACACCACTATACCACTATATACACCTGTAATATACTACACCACTATATACACCTGTAATATACTACACCACTACACACCTATATACGCCTGTAATATACTACACCACTACACCACTATATACACCTGTAATATACTACACCACTACACCCCTATATACACCTGTATTATACTACACCACTATATACACCTGCAATATACTACACCACTATATACACCTGTAATATACTACACCCCTATATACACCTGTATTATACTACACCACTACACCCCTATATACACCTGTATTATACTACACCACTACACCCCTATATACACCTGTATTATACTACACCACTACACCCCTATATACACCTGTATTATACTACACCACTACACCCCTATATACACCTGTATTATACTACACCACTACACCCCTATATACACCTGTATTATACTACACCACTACACCCCTATATACACCTGTATTATTCTACACCACTACACCCCTATATACACCTGTATTATACTACACCACTATACCACTATATACACCTGTAATATACTACACCACTATATACACCTGTAATATACTACAACACTATATACACCTGTAATATACTACACCACTATATACACCTGTATTATACTACACCACTACACCACTATATACACCTGTAATATACTACATCACTACACCACTATATACACCTGCAATATACTACACCACTATATACACCTGTAATATACTACACCACTATATACACCTGTAATATACTACACCACTATATACACCTGTAATATACTACATCACTACACCACTATATACACTTGTATTATACTACACCACTATATAGTACACCACTACACCCCCTGCCCCCCCCATATACCACACCTGTAAAACTACATTCCCATATACTGCACCCCTACACCCCAAATATTTGTCAACAGTAAACACTCACCTGTCTTCTTATTGTCCCCTCCTCAGGCTCCTCCGTACGTTCCCCTCGCTGAGCGGCTTCTCTTTCAGATGCCCAGGCTGCGCCGACGCTGTATTCTTAGGAGCCGCTGCTTCTCTCCGTGCGGCCCCGGCTGCTGCAGCTTTTCCTGCTGGGCGGGAACTTTTCAAATGACACACGCGCGCCGTACTGACGATATCAGGGCGCGCGTGTGTCACAGAGAAAAGCTGCCGAAGGGAACAGAGGAGAGATTCCGCTGCCTGCACTGACTGTGCGGAGCTGCAGCCAGGATCTGTCCTCTGTTTCCTACCCGGCACGCAGCGTGTGATGAGGGCAATCTGACCACGGGCCTCCCGGAGCCTGGAGCTCCGGACAACAGGTCAGATTGCCCTCATCAGTGACCGGCCAGCAAGGACGCCCTGAGCCAGGCGGGCCGGTCACAGAGAGTAGGCGGGCCGGATGTGGCCCGCGGGCCGCCCCTTGCCCAGGTCTGTTCTAGATTGTGCAATACCCTGTGATGACCTGATAGTCCAGGGGAGTCACAGTTGCACATTTACAAATACCATCATCAAGCAAGTCCACTTCCTTGTCCCAGTGCAACATCTAGCTTGGAATGCAATCAGAAATTCTCAGCCACCCACAGGCCCAAACATTAAACGGCCACATTTCCAGACTGCTTGCCCTGGAAATGTTGCTTTTTAGGCTCGTGGTCACAGGCATTCAGCAACATACATCCCTCAGTACTCGATCAATATTTCTCCCGGAGTGCTGTCCCCACCCTACACAAACTGGTGTCCCATAATATTACCCATGCCTCATAGTAATTTGGACTAGGCTTCACACTGACAGTTTATTTGCCTGTTTGAGAGTCACTACTTAAGAGTGTTATTAAAATTGAAAAAAAAATGAATTGGAGAGTAAGTGTACCGCCCCGCGGGCTCGGCTGCGACCGCCGAGCCGCTCGGATCCGTGTTCGTACGGTGGGTGGTGGCTCGAGCCTCTCCCGGACCCAGGGGTCACGTCGCTCTGCAAGGGGGTTGGCGCTACACGCCGGGACTTGACGGGGAAGTTCCACCGCCGGGGCCCTGGTGGTTTGGTTTGGGATGTAAGTTTGTGACGCCACCCACGGATTGTGGTGAATAGATGGACACCACCGCTGCCGTTAACTAGGCCTCCCGGGGACGGTGTTGTGCAGCTTGGTGTTGACCCCTCCGTGGGTAGGGGAGTGATGGTCCCGGGGGCCCGAGGGAGGTGCTGAGGCGTGGGAGCGGGTGCGGGCGTATGCTGAAGCGGAGCGGCGCGGTGCACGGCCCGAAGGCACTGGTGTACTCACTATGACACAATACACTGGAGTCTCTGGTAAACCAAACAGGATGATGAACGGGGCTCGCAGCCGGCTGCAGCTTCTCCCTGAACGGGTTGGTGGTTTCCGCCTTTCTCCTGCACCTTTTATATGAACGTTTGACTCCTATGCCTAAGCAACGATAGTCTGCTCCCCGGCTTGCTGGTTGGCGGAGGAGCCCTGTTTGCCCACAGACGCTGGCCCTTTGGGTCTCTATGCCTTGGTGGTGGCTTTACCCTGTATAGTTGGGCTGTTGTCTTCTAACGGGTCTTGTGTGGGCTAGGTCCTAAAGTCCAGTCCTCAATCAGTTGATTTGACTCGGCCCTGTCTTTTTGGGGCTTTGTACTGGGTCTGAGTACCCCTCCTGGTGCTCCGGTTTCCAATCGGTTCCCCGGTTCGGTACCGGCGGGCCACCGCCCGACCCCGGTCCCTACGGTTCCGCCGGGTGTAATCCCAGCTCCTTCAGGCGGCCACCACCATCTGCCTCCTTGCCAAAGGTGCCTGGGCTCCAACTTAGCCACCTGAGTAGACTGTTGGCAGGCCTGTCACAGGTCTGCCCTTGAACTCGCCCTCCTTCCTTCACTGTCAAGGCTACTCCTCACACTGCTTTAGAACTTCTGTCTGAACTTGTGTCTTTCCCGCCTCTAGGCCTGTGAACTCCTCGGTGGGCGGAGCCAACCGCCTGGCTCCGCCCCCCTGGTGTGGACATCAAACCTGGAGGGTGGTGACAAGGGTTTCTTGGTTGGCTGCTGTCACCTACTCGAAAAGGGGGTGATGCGTGTGTGTGACTACCTGGGACGACCTGACTAGTCCAGGGCGTCACATTCCCTCTTGGTTTAATGCAGACCGTCCGCGGGCTGCCCGTCCATTACTGGTTTCTTTTTGTTTTTCTGAAAGATAAAGAACGGGAACACAGTACAAGTATACTAACGGTTGTACAAACTTCAATTGTTAACTTTTCAGATCTTCCCTTACGGGAGGCCCATACTTGAATGTTACTAATACAAAAAAACATTTTTATTAATACGGGAACGAGACTGGGTCCTTCAATCACCCACCCAAACAACCTGAACCTTGATGCTGCCCCTAAAAAGTGGGCAGCACCCCTTTTCCCCAGTCCAGGAACGGGCCCAGGTGTTTTCCAACGGAAAGGGTGCAGGTTTCACAACTGCCTGTCTTTACAGAGGCCCCACTTCCAAGGGGACCCTTGACTTGGAGGATGGCCACCGGTTGTAGTGGTGGCGGGCCTCGGCCATCTGTTTCCTGCAGGCTCATCTTCCAGTCTGCCTCTCCGGAGGCTGTGAAACCGGAAGGCCGGTTAAAAGGGGGGCTATTTACAAGCCCAATAGTTTTTGGGTGGCCTGCCAGTTCTCGGCCTTGTCTTTATGAAACGGGGCAAAAACAAAGTATGGGCAGTATGGTCCCAACGGGGACTGGGCAACTTGGCAACCGGGTTCCGCTGCCTTTACTCTTTGTCAATCAGGTGAAAGCCTCGGGTCATTAGTGCTCATTCATTCATTCAGCTATTTACACAATCAACATATTGCACCCCTAAATGGCAGTCTCCCTGTACCTAAGCGGGGACCTACCTAGGTTTGGGCGTGTGGATCTCCTGGGCCCAGTGTTGTCACTGGGAGGCAGTGGGACAGAGGGGACAACTCGTCCCCCTTCCCATGTATCAGGTATGGCAGGTAGAGACCTACGGGGCGCAGTATAGGTGCATCCCTGGGCGCTTGTTCGGGTGGCTTGCTGGCGGGCGTTTCCGTCTCTCTCTCTTCCACGGGTTGTGGGAACATTATCACGGGAACAATTACCGCGCCATTCTGCATAGGCCAGTCCGCTGGGAAGTCGCCCATTACGGTATGGATCACCTCTTTCTTCTTTTCCCCGCTCGGCATGGGGACCGGAGCCTCATCCACCAGCCTCTAGGGATCTGAGCATCTCTTCAGGTGGTCCCTGGAAACGGTAGCTGTGGTCTTCCCCTGGTTGCGACTGATCAGATAGATCTTCTTGTTCTCCCATCCAGTGGGCTGTATGACATATGGGGTCCTTTCCCATTGATCGTCAACTTATGCGTCCTCCTTTTACGCTTTAGTACCACATCCCCAGGTTCAAAGGGGGTAGCCTTAGCCCGCTTGTTGAAGCGCTGTTCTTGCTTTTCTCGGCTCTGGCACAGATTCCTTTCCACATACTCCTGGATCAGTCTGTACTGTGTCTGTTGCTTGGCATCCCAGTTGTTAGTGGAGGGAAGGGCTTCGGGTGCTTCTATGTCCATTTCCAGGTCCACAGGCAGCCGTCCCGGTCGGGCTCTCATCAGGTACGCAGGCGTGCACTTGGTGGAACTGCAGGGGATGTTATTGTACATGTCCACCAGGTCAGGCAACTTCTCCGGCCACAGGTTTCTTTCCTCCAATGCTAGTGTCTTGAGAAGGTTCAGGACCAGGTGATTCATTTTCTCACACATCTTAATATTTTGGGCATGGTATGGCGTGGTCTGGATCTTCTTACACCCGTACAAGTGGCAGAACTCCTGGAACACCTCTGCTTCAAAGGCCGGGCCCTGGTCTGTGAGTACCCTTTCCAGGTAGCCGTGCAGTCGACTGAAGTAGGCCTGGAAGGCTCTAGCTGCGGTACGGCCCATCAAATCTTTCACGGGGACAACCACCATGAACCTTGAGTAGTGGTCTACAATGGTAAAGGCATAGGTATACCCGCTTCGGCTGGGTGTGAGTTTGACATGGTCTAGGGTGACCAACTCCAGTGGCTGGTGAGTGACGATCGGCTGAAGGGGGGCCTTTTGGCTGGCCTCGTCCCGCCTTCTCAGTGTGCAGGGACCACATTCTCGATACCAGGCCTCCACAGACTCTCGCATCCCACTCCAGTAAAACCGCTCTCTCAGCAACATTTACAACTTTTTCCAACCGAAGTGCCCTGCGCCATCATGGTAGGCCTTCAGGACCCTGGGCACACTGGCTTGGGGAACCACCATCTGGCGGACCTTCTCATGGGTCTTTGGATTGATCATCTCCCTATACAGCTTCCCCTGATGTAATTACAGCCGGTTTCTCTCCTTCCACAGCCATTGAGCTTCTGAGGGGGCAGCGGGATCCATCCTGGAAGAGCCCTGCGCGATCATGGTTTTGACCAGCTGGACCGCAGGTTTCTGATCCTGAGCTTCTTGCCACCCCTTGTCAAGCAGCGGGTCAAGGTTCACCTGCTGTTGGTTAACGCAGGGCTTCTCATCTCGTGGCTGATGGAATGCGGGTAGCTCAATTTCTTCAAGGTCGTCGTCTTCCACCCCTTCATCGGGTGGGTGCGGCATCCGAGACAGCGCATCCGCATTGGTTTTCTTGCTGCCGGCCCTGTACTTGATAGTGAAATCGTAATTGGACAGTCGAGCCACCCACCACTGCTCCAGGGCACCCAGCTTGGCCGTATCTAGATGTGTCAACGGATTGCTGTCCATGTAGGCAGTAAACTTCGCCGCCGCGAGGTAATGCTTAAACCTTTCAGTTATTGCCCACACAAGGGCTAAGAACTCAAGCTTGAAGGAGCTGTAATTTTTGGGGTTCCTTTCCGTCGGCCGGAGTTTTCAGCTAGCATAGGCGATCACTTTTTCCTTCCCATCCTGCACCTGGGACACGACCGCACCCAGGCCCACATTGCTTGCGTCGGTGTAGAGGACGAACGGGAGGCCGTAGTCAGGGTAGGCCAGGACTTCTCCCATCAGGGTGGACTTCAGCTGCTGGAAGGCCTCTTTGTGCTTCTCGCCCCAAACAAATGGGGGACCAGGGGCCCTCCCATTCTTGGTCTGTCCCACGAGGAGATCTTGCATGGCCGCGGCCATCTTCGTGTACCCCTTGATGAAACGGCGGTAGTAGCCCACCAGGCCCAGGAACTGCCTCACCTCTCTCACTGTGGTCGGTTGTGGCCAGCTCTGGATGGCAGCAACCTTCTCCGGATCCGGGGCCACGCCTTCTGCGCTCACCACATATCCGAGGTATTGCACCTTGGGTTTCAGCAGGTGGCACTTAGAGGGTTTCAGCTTCATCCCGTACTTGGAGAGGGCCGCAAACACTTCTGCTAGGTGCTCCAGGTGGGCCTCATACGTCTTGGAATACACGATCACATCGTCCAGATACAATAGAACAGTTTTGAAGTTGAGATGCCACAAGCAGCATTCCATGAGCCGTTGGAAGGTCCCAGGGGCGTTGCACAGCCCAAAAGGCTGTCTTCTCGCGGTCTTCTGGCGCAACCGCCACCTGCCAGTATACACTGGTAAGGTCAAGGGTAGAGAGATTTTAGTGCAGCCAGCGACTCTTCAATGCGTCGGAGAGGGTAGGCATCTTTATGCGTCATCTGATTGATCTTCCGGTAATCCACACACATTCTCATGGTACCATCTTTCTTCTTTACCAGCACCAATGGAGCAGCCCAGGGACTACAACTATCCCGGATGACCCCTGCCTCCTTCATGTTCCTCAACATGTCTTTGGCACATTGATAATATGCTGGTGGTATCGGCCTGTACCTTTCTTTAACGGGTGGATGTGTGCCTGTGGGGATATAATGTTGAACCTACTTAATCCTCCCGAAGTCTAGTGGGTGCTTGCTGAAAACCTGCTCATACTCCTGTACTACCCTGTATACCCCGTCTTTGTGGTGTACCGGGGTAGACTCAGTGCCAACATGTAACTCCCAGCACCACTCCTCTAGTGGCGTAGATGGGGTGTCACTGCTCATGTGGTGTGTAGGGGTAGTGGGGGTGGTCTCATGGATGGTGTGGGGGTCTATGGTAAACAGCTTAGCTATGGTGGCATAGTCGGGGAACCTAACCTCTTCCTCCCCGCAATTCAGCACTCTCACAGGCGCTCTCCCCTTCTTGACGTCAATCACCCCTCTGGCTACCATTACTGTGGGCCAGTGCTCCGAAGGCGAAGGTTCCACCAACGCCGGGTAATCCCGTCCCTGGGGGGGCTACTGCTGTCCTACACCAAATCATCATTTCGCTCCTTGGTGGGACCACCAAAGGGGCTGCGTCCATTACCCACACTCCACCAATCTCTCCACCCCCCGTCAGGTTCACTTGCTGCCGGTGCCGGAGGGCCCAGATTTCACCCTGTAGGGCCCTTTGCCAATCTCCTCCTGCAGTGGCAGACAGTTGCTGCAGCAAGCGCAACACCTCTCCCATACAGTGCTCAGTCACATTGGTCCCTAGGACCACTTTCAGGTTACGGTCACTGGACTCATTCAGCACCACAATCATCCCTTGGCATTTCAGCTCGGTCTGTCCCATGGTCAGGGTCACCTCTCTGAGTCCTACTTGGGTCATAGGGAGCCCATTGGCCGCAATGACGATCATCCTATCATCGGGAGGGGCAAGTTCACTATCGGCCCAATATCGCTGGTACAAGGCATAGTGGTTACCTGCTATCTGGTGTCCAACAGGGCCATGGTCGGGATGCCATCCACTGCCAGGGAGATGATGGGGCGGCTTCCAACAAACTGGTCTCGCCAATCAGCCGGGCCACGAAGATCTACTCCTGAGGATTGACCCTTGGCCTCAGAGGTTGTTTGTTTAACGGGCATCGCCTAGAGTAATGGCCAGACCTGTTGTACCTGTAGCACACAGGCGGCCCGTACCGCGGGTTAGTGTTCTTCCTTCTCTGCATCCAAGGGACATCCTCGGGGCTTTTGGCGAGCTGAATCTTCTCCTGGGGCTTGACTCTCATCGGGAGCTGGAGTGCGGCGAGGATCCGGGTGAGATCTTCAACCATGTGTCGGACCTGCGAGGCCAGCGCTTCTATCGTCCCGACGGGTGCGGCAGGGGCCGGTTGAGCCAAGGGACGGGGTGCTCAACAGCAGCAGTGTCGACTGGCCAAGGGGTCGCGTCAGGTGCACCAGCGGTTGGTGCTTGCAGGGCCTTAATGGTCCGCTCCTTTAGTACGGTAAAATCTAGGTCGGCGTGCTCCAAAGTCCATAACCGCAACTGTTTGCGATCTTCAGCAGACCCCAGTCCCTGCAGAAACTGCTCCACTAACATCTTGTTGCTGTCGGCCTCACTGATGGTGTTCACCCGCCTCAACGTCCGGAGAGCCGTCTGCAGGCGCAAGGCATAGTCTCTTATACTATCAGCGGGCCGTTGCCGACATTGATAGAACTGCATCCGCAACTCAGCCTCGGTGCGGGTTTCAAAGGTGGTCTGGAGTTTTTCAAAGATAGTAGTCACCGAGGCCTGGTCTGCATCCGTCCAGGTCTCCGTCTCCTGCTCAGCCATGCCGGTCAGCTGCCCGAGCACTACCGTCGCACGCTGTCTGCCAGTCATGGTATACAAGTCAAGGATCGGGTTTATCTTTTTCCGGAACACCTGTAGGGCATCAGGCTTCCCATCATACTGGGGTAGCCAGGTAGCACCGGGCACGTATGGCAGGGAGATCGGCATTACCTGGGCGACCGCTGGACCCGCAGCCTCCCCCGCTCTTGCGACCGGAGCGGGGGCCGCCACGTTCCCGTGTTCGGGCGCCGCCACTCCTGCACCTGACACCCCTTTGCCGTCTCCGGTAGGTACAGACATCTTCTTTCTGTCCCCCCTTGGTCTTTTCCAGGCACTCTCCTTGCTTTCTGCACCGCTCTGCTGTAGGGGGGCGGTGTTTCACTTTTTGCGCCCTTTCTGCTTAGGGAAGACGGCTCGGGCGGGAACTTTTCGCGACCAAGTTGGCGGATTCTGCAATTTTTCAGCGGGACGCCGCTAACAACAATTTCCAGGCACACTTCCACAGGTAAGTGGACGGTTCTATCCTGTTCACAGCGCCAGAAGAGTCGATATGTACCGCCCCGCGGGCTCGGCTGCGACCGCCGAGCCGCTCGGATCCGTGCTCGTATGGTGGGTGGTGGCTCGAGCCTCTCACGGACCCGGGGGTCACGTCGCTCTGCAAGGGGGTTGGCGCTACACGCCGGGACTTAACGGGGAAATTCCACGGCCGGGGCCGCGGTGGGTTGGTTTGGGATGTAAGTTCGTGACGCCACCCACGGGTTGTGGTGAATAGATGAACACCACCTCTGCCGTTAACTAGGCCTCCCGGGGACGGTGTTGCGCAGCTTGGTGTTGACCCCTCCGTGGGTAGGGAAGTGATGGTCCCGGGGGCCCGAGGGAGGTGCTGAGGCGTGGGAGCGGGTGCGGGCGTATGCTGAAGCAGTGTGGCGCGGTGCGCGGCCCGAAGGCACTGGTGTACTCACTATGACACAATACACTGGAGTCTCTGGTAAACCAAACGGGATGATGAACGAGGCCCGCAGCCGGCTGCAGCTTCTCCCTGAACGGGTTGGTGGTTTCCGCCTTTCTCCTGCACCTTTTATATGAACGTTTGACTCCTATGCCTAAGCAACAGTAGTGCGCTTCCAAGCTTGCTGGTTGTCGGAGGAGCCCTGTTTGCCCGCAGACACTGGCTCTTTGGGTCTCTATGCCTTGGCAGTGGCTTTACCCTGTATGGTTGGGCTGTTGTCTTCTAACGGGTCTTGTGTGGGATAGGTTCTAAAGTCCAGTGCTCAATCAGTTGATTTGACTCGGCCCTGTTGGTTCGGGTCTTTGTACTGGGTCTGAGTACCCCTCCTGGTGCTCCGGTTTCCAATCGGTTCCCCGGTTCGGTACCGGCGGGCCACCGCCCGACCCCGGTCCCTACGGTTCCGCCGGCTGTAATCACAGCTCCTTCAGGCGGCCACCACCGTCTGCCTCCTTGCCAAAGGTGACTGGGCTTCGACCCAGCCACCTGAGTAGACTGTTAGCAGGCCTGTCACAGGTCTGCCCTTGAACTCGTCCTCCCTCCTTCACTGTCAAGGCTACTCCTCACACTGCTCCAGAACTTCTGTCTGAACTTCTGTCTTTCCCGCCTCCAGGCCTGTGAACTCCTCGGTGGGCGGAGTCAACCACCTGGCTCCGCCCCCCTGGTGTGGACATCAAACCTGGAGGGTGGTGACAAGGGTTTCTTGGTTGGCTGCTGCCACCTACTCGAGGAGGGGGTGATGTGTGTGTGTGACTACCTGTGATGACCTGACTAGTCCAGGGCGTCACATTAGCTATATGTCTGTTGCTGGCTGTATTGCCATGCCTCCTGGTCGATAAGGTGGGCCGAATGCCTGGATCCACAGTTATTTTCTTCAGTTGACAACACTGCTTTTTTCCCTATGCTACATGCTGTTCAATGCCCTGTCAAGACACAGGCATGGATGCCTCCCACCCAGATAATGTCTTTGAACATTTGCAAAATCAGGAACCATGTCCACTTCTTTGTCATAGTGTAATGTCCAGCTGTCTCCACACTGGGCTTTAGTGTGCAGCATTAATAGGTAGCTACCCATCCACAGGCCAAAACAATAAACAGCCACATTAGTAGACTGTTTTACCTGCAAATGTTGGTGTTTATGCTTGTAGACAATGATCAATTTTGCAACCTGATGGCGTCAGTCAGCCCTCGGTAAATGATCCCCAGCCCCCACTATTCTCACGGTGTGGCATTCCTGCTTTACAAAAGCCCTGGCTGTCTGGAACAGGAGCATGTAAACACCAACAGTAATAGACAAACAGGAAACCAAAACGCTATCATACAACACGCACACACAGACTAATCAGACAATAAGAGATAACTATTAAAACTAAGCAGGAACCAGACAACAGGAGGAATTCCGCTGCACACCAAATAGCAGTAAATCACCAGACAGGAAAACAACAGCACGGTCGGGTGTAGGAGAGAGCTATAGTCGACACAGGAAAATAAATTCCTCTATCTTAAAAAAGCAGGCAGTACCTGTGGTAAGTCTCCAGCAACATGTGATCCAAAGGGTCAACAGCAGGCTAGCAGAAATTTACTTCTGCTAGTCTCATCACTAATGAGCACACAGCTGGTCAATGCCCGAAACTGCCTGTTCAACTCAGAAGCACCAGAGAAACTAGAAGAGTGTGAGTGTGAGTCTGTGGTCTGAACAGCGTCTGATGTCGCCATGACACTCAGTAAGCTTAGAGCAAAACACATTGTGAAATTTACTGTACTACTTAGCAAGGTGGAACAAGACAGCATTCCTGAAGGTCAAACAGTGCCAAAAGTTTGTCCATTGGTTGGCAAATAATGTTTTTAAAATTATCCAAGGATTGAATCAGAGTCTCTCCTCTCTATTTCTTGCTGCTTGTATAATCCCTCCTTGGAATTCTAGATAATTCTTGCAATAACTGCTTAGGCTATACGAGGGTATGAGTCTGAATGTTTTTACAATTGTCACAAAATGTAGTCACAGACCCTCCTCTCTTTCTCTTGCTGAGTGTATCACAAGCCAACTTTGGAATTCTAGTTAGGCCTTGCGCTGAGTGCATAGCATCTGCCAGATTTGGAGTCAGATTCTTTGTAATATTGTACATGATTGAATCTGAGTCGCTCCTCTACATTTCTTGCTTGTCCTATTCCAGTCCCTTTTTCTACTTTTTAGCAGCTATTGCACTTGGTGCACAGGATGTACCAGTCTAGGAATCCCATTTCTTAAAAATGATCAGAAAATGTTGTCTGAGGCACTCCTGTATGTATCTTCCAGGGGGTATTGCAGTTCATCCTTTTAAATTTTGGCAACCTTTGTACTTAGTGCATAGCCTTTATGAGTGTAGCATAGTTAACAATTTTAACAGAATGTGTATGAGGCCCTCCTTTCTGCCTAATACAGGGTCTATCAGAGTATCTCTTCCTTCTAATTTTTTCCAGTTCTTGTCTGCATATGCTTTGTGAATTTCAGAGTCCCTCCTTCATAGATTAAACAGGATGTGTCTGGCCATGTCATACACACCACATGCCGAAATAAGATAGTAAACTGTCAAAATTACATTTATCGGTGATTACCGGCAGGTGTAGTTTTATGTCCCTCTATATCATATGTGTCAAACTCGGTCCCATGGCACAAGTCTGGGCCAGAGGCTGATTTTATTTTGCTATTCTGTATGAAGGGCTATGTGGGGCCCATTATTTTGTTTGGAGGATTATTTGGAGCATATTAATCTGTATGGAGGGCTTTGTGGGGCACATTATTCTGTATGGGGGCTATGTGGGGAATATTATTTTGTATGGAGGACTATGTGGGGCACATTATTCTGTATGGAGGACAATGTGGGGCCTGTGACTAGGTTGGTCCTTGAATCTATCAAATTTTTTAATGTTTTGCCCTCTGTGTATTTGCGTTTCATATCCCTTTCCTATACTATATTATCAACTGTAGTCATAGGCAACAGGGAAATACGGTGAGTGATGGTCTAGGTATTAAAGCTATTGTAATTGTAATTTTGAATAGTTTTTTGGAAGCATTCGTAATGCATTTCATGCAAATTAAAAGCTGATTTTACAATCCCAGCAAAAGTTATGAGATTTAATAAAACAAATGCACACGATTGTTTATTTTGCCTTACTGAAGTGGGAAATTGCTGAGTTTTTTTGAAAGAACGCTAAATGTGATTATAGCCAAAGGGGTGGAGCAGGCAGTTTTTTTTCTTTACTTATATGTGCCTTAGAAACATGACAGTATGCAGGAATGAATGTTTCCTAACATTTTGTCCATTAAAATCTATTTTATACGTTTTATTCTCAGTCCATTAAAATGGAGTAATACTCTGATAACATTGTTTTAAGCAGCGACTTGGCAGTTAGAGATGCGTCCAGGCATCTTCCCCAAGCAGTTTCCATTCCATTTCAGTTTTGCTTCCATCCATTTCAGTGATTTCAAGGCCCCTCCTCAAACCTTCCAGGGGATCTACTGTAAAAATGCTTGATTTTCCCACTGACTTCTATTACGATTGTTACTCGAGGTGAGCACCCAAGCATTAGAAATTATTCAGCTCAAATAACGAGCACCCGAGCATTTTAGTGCCCGCCCATCACTGGTTATATGTTCATTTCTTCCTTGTTGTTAAATATTTTGAGCATTTATACTGTGTGTTCCTTGAGAACAACACTGGAGATAGGAGGTGGGGAGGGGCTACTTATCCTCTTTGTGTTTCCTGTCCCTTCTGGGGGGGAGGCGACCTGGTGTGGTGCTGTAGTGGAGAGTTCTTACAAAAAGAATTTTTAAGTCTGATCCTGTTTTTTCCTCCAATTTCTTCAAGAGCAATAACCTTATACTTTTTTTCATCCACATACAGATATGAGGGTTTGTTTTTTTCAGGATAAATTGTAGCTTTGAATGTTACCATTAAATGCACAAAAAGAGGAAAATAATTTAAACAGTGTAAAAATTGTGCAAAAACTTCAATTCTATTTTGGATTTTGTTTTTACATTTTTATATGTGGCAAAAATGACCTGACAACATGGTTCTCCAGGTCAGTACAATGATGCCAATTCCATAGGTTTTATTTTAATGAAAAACATTTTTTAGAAATTTGAAAAAAAAAAGGTTGGCTAACATTGGGATTATCCGAGACTGTTGTGAATGTTAGTTATGTTTTGGCTGCTGGGAGGCTCCCTCTGGTGGCCAGGAATGGTTTGGACTTGGACCAGGTGTGTTGTGCAGTGGGTGTTTCCTTCGCTAACTCTCTGCTTATTTAAATCCTGGTCTGATTGCAGGCTGTTGCCGGATGTCAGTTGTTCTTTGTATCTCCAGCCTGCTTAATCCTGCTCTACACCACATCTTCCCCAGATAAGTGCTTGCTCTTTATTTATTGTCTGGTTCTTTTGTTTATCTGGGTTTGTCATTTGCTGTGGTTGGTTTCAGTTTATTTGCTTGCAGGGATTTTTCCCCTCAGTGGATTGTTGAGGAACTCCCTGCAGTTCTGTGTGGAGTATAGCTCCTTTGAGTCCATGTGTTTGTGGCTTGTTGACTTTGTTATGATTCTTGTTTTCTGTTCATTGGTATGACAAGGGCACCTGGTATAGGACGGAGTTCAGATCGTGCAATCTGAGGGCCTTTTTGTACTATCAGGAAGTAGGTATTTTGCAGGGTTTTTCTCTGGCCACCATCAGTCCCTTTCCTGTCCTTTCCTATTTTAGTCAGCGGGGGCCTCACCTTTTGCTAATCCTGTCATCTACCTGTGTATTGTGTTTTTCCTATATCACCGCAGTCTTTGAATGTGGGGGGCTAGCTATTCTTGTCTATTTTCTGAGGCAGAGAGTTATTCATCTTTCCTACCTTTAGGATAGTTAGTTCTCCGGCTGGGTTCGCGGTGCACAGGATGTTAGTTCACCCCTCGGCTACTTCTAGTTGTGATGGTTAGTAAGGGGATGGCGGCCAGATTAGTTGCCAATGCTCTTGTCACCTTTTGCCAATGATTTGTGGTGGTCTTCCATGGTTCCGGATCATAACACGAGACGCAAAAAGTTTTCATATTCCTGTCAATGGAGCAATGTCAGGGCTTGTGTTTTGCACAGCGCGCTGATGGTTATATTGCTATTATTTTGGTAGATTGTGAGCCCTCGCGGGCAGGATCCTCTCTCCTCCTGTAGCCTTGTGTCACAAACCACCGGGGGGGGTCACTCAGAAATCCCCCGCGCTGGCTACCAGTACGTCACAATCGGGGGGTAACAAGTGGGGTCACCCCTCCTTTATACCTCCCGACCGACAGACAGAGCACGTGACGCGCTCTCTAGCGCCCCTCTTATAGTCAGGCCAATTATGGAATTGCCCGACAATAAGCAAGGAGGCCGCTATACTACTTATGCCGATTATTGAAGGGTCCCCGGTGAGAGTAAGGTATATATTCCCCCGACCTCCGCGGGCGGAATATATAAAATCTCCCCGAATCTCACTGGCCTCCCCACAATAATCCTTGGCACAATTCGCTGCCACCAACCGATTTACGGTAACTATTAGCCGAACACACAGACGTGGGATTCAAGATCGAGATAACAGAACAGCCCAAGATTAATTATATAATTTAATCAGCCTAAAGCACACTAGAACTACAATATATACAATAGGGAATCTACAGAATATACATATGTCAGAGTACAGTTACAATCAAAGCATGGGTTACAAACAGGCATACACAGTTCCAGCAGTTACCTTGTTGTGTCTGGCCACAGGGGGGCGCTGTAGACCAGGTTTCCAGGAACTCCCTCACAGGTCTTTCCCAACCAGGCCCCCGAGCAGAAGAACACTGGAAAATGGCCGAAGTAGGGTTATCAACCTGGGCAGATCCAGGTCCCCTCCTACCTTAGTGACCTCACAGGGAAGCACTGCCACTCCCCCTGCATGGATCAGAATTATCCAGCAAAGGGGATATTGGCCATAACTTTGCCTGGGAGCGTCGTAGGCAGACGCCAATGCTCTCATTGTGACAGTTATGAATTTAGCTACAGAACGAGGGGACTCATGACCTGTCTGCCAGTTCCCCATTGGCTGATATCACGCCTGGGGCATTTCCCAATGTCCTGCTCCCATAAAAAGGGTGTGCCGGCATCGTCTGCATGCGGAGACACCATTTTTATGGTTGCCATATTTATCGGAAATATGGCTTGCGAGATATGAACCATTTTTTACTGGAGTCGTTCTGTCTGGCTATTTCCATAGCCTTGCTAATTAGATAGCAGCTCCTACTACAGGGTGACGGCAGGGAGTCATCCTGTGTCCATTGTCCCTAAGCCACCTAATTTCCATATCACAGGACATGGCCATGGGATTTGTTGCTAAACCAGTTGTGTGAAGGAAAGGGGGGGTGACACCAGGAGAGGGCTTCCTGACATACTTGAATATCATGATTTATCGTCATATCTCCGGATTTACCTCACACCTCCCCCCTTTTGAGGGCGCTAGGGGGCAGCACACTCCGGTGTTCCCCCGTGCGCCCGTCCGCGACCTCTCCTTGTCGGGACAGCCCGTCTGCGTTACCGTGGTCACGGCCCCTTTTGTGGCGAATGGTGAAGTTGTATTGCTGGAGCGCAAGGCTCCATCGCAACAATCGCCCATTCGTCCCAGAGACGGTGTGCAACCAGCTGAGGGGATTGTGGTCCGTCTCCACGATGAAGTGGCGCCCGTATAGATAGGGTTGCAGACGCTGCAGGGCCCACACTATGGCCAGGCACTCCTTCTCCATCGTGGAATAGGCAACTTCCCTTGGTAACAGCTTCCTGCTCAGGTACAAGACTGGGTGCTCTTGGCTCGCAGAGTCCACCTGGCTGAGCACCGCACCGAGGCCGAAGTCACTGGCGTCGGTCTGTACTACAAACGGCCGCGTGAAGTCGGCTGCCTGTAGCACGGGCGGGCTGGACAGGGCGTCCTTTAGGGCCCGGAAGGCTGTCTCGCAGTCCATTGTCCAATCGACTGCAGAGGGCAGCTTCTTCTTGGTGAGGTCCGTCAAGGGCTTTGCCAGGCTACTATAGCATGGAACAAACCTCCTATAGTACCCAGCGGTCCCCAAGAAGGACATCACCTGCTTCTTGGTCCTGGGGGTGGGCCAGGATGCGATGGCTTCCACTTTCTCAGGCTCGGGCTTCAGTGTTCTCCCACCTACCCGGTGACCGAGGTACTGGACCTCGCTCATGGCCAGCTGACACTTTCCCGGCTTGATGGTCAAACCTGCCCGGTGGATCCGCCTGAGCACCTGTGCTAGATGCTCTAGGTGGTCCTCCCAGGTGGGACTGAAGACGGCAATGTCATCCAGGTACGCGGCCGCGTACCCTTCAAGTCCCTTGAGCAGGATGTTGACCATCCGCTGGAAAGTGGCAGGGGCATTCCTCATCCCGAATGGCATCACCGTGGACTCGTACAGTCCAAATGGGGTAATAAAGGCAGAGCGTTCCCTGGCCTTGCGAGTCAGGGGGATCTGCCAATATCCCCGGCTCAGATCCATGATGGTCAGGTACTGAGCCCCGGCCAACTGATCGAGCAGGTCATCGATGCGTGGCATTGGGTACGCATCGGCGACCGTGACCGCATTGAGCCCCCTGTAGTCCACGCAGAACCGAGTGGTTCGGTCCTTCTTAGGGACGAGGACTACAGGCGAGGCCCAAGCGCTGTTGGATGCCTGGATCACCCCCAGCTTCAGCATCTCGTCAATCTCCTGGCGCATGTGTTGCTGCACCTCCAGGGAGACCCGATATGCTGAACGCCGGATCGGGGGATGATCCCCAGTGTCCACGTGATGGACAGCCAAGTCAGTCCTTCCGGGCTGGTTGGTAAACAACCCCCGGAAGGGGAGTAGGGTGGCCCACAGCTGGGACCGTTGGTCCTCCAAGAGCTGGTGGCCAACCTCCACATCCTCAATGGATCCGCCTGCCCTAACCTGGGCTAGCATATCCAAGAGGGTTTCCGCTTCTCCCTCCTCGGGCAGGTTGCACACGGGGAGCGCACATGCCTCCCGCTCATGATGTGCCTTCATCATGTTCACATGGAAGGGCTTCCGCCTTCCACGGGCAGGGTCCAGGGTGACCAGGTACGTTACAGGGTTGAGCTGCTGGTACACGAGGTATGGGCCTTCCCAGGCTGCCTGAAGCTTGTCCTGTGGTACGGGGACCAGTACCCACACCTTTTGACCCACTTGGTAGGTCCTCTCACAAGCGTTCTGGTCGTACCAACGCTTCTGATCGGCCTGGGCTTGAGCCATATTGTCGTGTACCAGTTGCGTCAAGGCCTGCATTTTGTCCCGGAAGCGCATGACACACTCGATAACCGACACTCCAGGGGTGGCCAAATCCCCTTCCCAAGCCTCTTTCACCAGAGCCAGGGGGCCCCGCACACGTCGCCCGTACAGGAGCTCAAACGGTGAGAATCCTGTTGAGGCCTGTGGAACCTCCCGGTAAGCAAATAACAGGTGTGGGAGATACCGCTCCCAGTCACGCCCATGGGAGTCGACCAACATCTTAAGCATCTGCTTTAAGGTGCCATTGAACCGCTCGCACAGGCCATTAGTCTGTGGATGGTACGGGCTGGCCACCAGATGTCGCACCTGGACTTGCTTACAGAGGGCCTCCATCAGCTGGGACATGAATTGGGTCCCCCGGTCAGTGAGCATTTCCTGGGGAAAACCCACTCGGGAGAAAATCTCCAGCAATGCGGTGGCCACCTTGTCAGCCCGAATGGACGACAAGGCCACTGCTTCTGGGTACCGGGTGGCATAGTCCACTACCGTCAGTATGAAGCGTTTCCCGGAGCTGCTGGGGATGGCCAGCGGGCCGACCAGATCCACAGCCACCCTCCTGAAAGGCTCATCGTTGATTGGCAGAGATACTAGTGGGGCTTTGGGGTGTGGCCCCGCCTTCCCCACTCTCTGACAGGTTTCACACGAACGGCAGTAGGCAGCCACATCGGCCCCCATTTTTGGCCAGTAGAAATGCTGGTTTAACCTGGCCTTGGTCTTAGCGATCCCTAGGTGTCCGGCCATCGGAATCTCATGTGCGATCCGCAACAACTCCGTCCGGAACGGATAGGGTACCACCAACTGTCGGTCCCTGGGCCACGCCTCCGGTGAACCCTGCTGGACCGTGGCCCGGTACAGCCGTCCTTGGTCCCAGACCACTCGCTCCGGGTCAGAGTCCGAGGGAGGCTGTGCCGCCTGCTCCTTAAGAGCTTTCAGGCTGTCGTCAGCTTCTAACGCTGCCTGAAACCCCTGACTAGATGTGGCCAGAATCGACGAGACTGTCACATCTTCAGTCAGTACCCCGGGACCTGTGTCCTGGCCTCCACCTGACTCGGCTGCCACTTGGTCAGAAGGGGAAGAGCTATCGGACCTCCGGGAGGCCCCTTGGCTTCCAGCACTCCCACTGCGGGTGACAGCGGCCACAGCCGCTGCGACCGTGGGTCGTGCCTGCTCCTCCTCCGTTCCTGACCAAGTCGCCGGTTCAGGCAGGCCTACCTGGCTTCCTGACACCCCGGTTGTGGGGGAACCATGCACCGAGATCTTACCTGGGAGCACTTCCGCTCCTGGACCGGCCCCAATCTCACCTGCCTGTTCCCCTCCTGCAGCAACAGAACCCCGCTGTGAAATCTCTGGGGACCCCACATTTGCTGTGGTAGCCCCCACCCCACACACTGGTCCTCCCCCTGCAGCACCCTGCTCTCTGCTTATCCCTGCAGAGGGCAACAGATCCCAGCTCACAGGCTGGTTACTTGTAGAGGCATTGTCACACCTTTCTCTGACCCCCTCCCCTGTCACAGCTGCAGCTGAGTGTGTGTCTATGGTGTCTATGCAAGCAGAAATATCAGAGTTCACTCCCTCCTCCCTTACATCATTCATAGATAACACATTAACATTGTTAGGAGTCATGTCAGTACGGGCTGAAGGTTCAGCCCTTGGGGGGGGCCCAAACTGGGAGGTTATCTGCCCCAAATCTGTCCCAAGTAGCACGTTTGCAGGGATCCGATCAGTTACCCCCACCTCCCTCACCCCCCGCCCTGCGCCCCAGTCCACATAAATGTCAGCAACAGGCAGCGCCGGGTCAGTGCCTCCAATCCCGGAGACAGCGAGGGTTTTTCCAGGGATCAAGTCTTGGGGGGACACCATCTCAGGCCGCACCAGAGTCACCTCCGAGGCGCTGTCTCGCAGTCCTATGGTCACAGACCGGCCGACGGTGACAGGTTGGAAGCTGTCCAGGGACCTACCACCACCCCCACCCACACAATACACCTTGGGCGGCCCTTGGGACGGGGACGGAGCCGGGGCCTTGGGACGCTGAGGGCACATGGCCTTGAAGTGTCCAGGTAGGTTGCACTGGTGGCCCCGTCTTGGTTCCGCCACGGGCCTGGAGAGGGGAGTTGAGGGGGACACCCCCTGCAGTCTAGGGGCAGGTGGGGCAGTCGCAGAATTCATCTTACCCCCTCTCCAGGTGCTGCTGGTGGCTGCTCTCCTGGCTTCCGGAGCCCGATTGTTGGTGTAGTCATCGGCCAGGGCAGCTGTAGCCGTGGACCCCTTTGGCTTCTGGTCTCGGATGAACTGGCGGAGATCCTCAGGGCAGTTCCACAAGAGTTGCTCCGTGATGAACAAGTCCAGGATCTCCGGTCCGGTGGAAAGCTGCAGGCCTTGGGTCCAGTGGTCGGCAGCTCGGGCAAGTGCCCGCCGGTGGTCAGCCCAGGAGTCCTTTGGTCCCTTCTGTAGGCTCCGGAACTTCTTGCGGTAGGACTCTGGAGTGAGGTTGTACTGTTGGATCAGGGCCCGCTTGATGGTGTCGTAGCCCTGATCTGCCTCAGCAGGCAAGTCCCCAAGGATATCCAGGGCCTTACCCCTTAAACGGGGGGTCAGGTATTTGGCCCACTGGTCCTTGTCCAGATGGTGCTGCAAGCAAGTCCGTTCAAAAGCAGTCAAGAAAGAGTCCAAGTCTCCATCCTTCTCCAGCACTGGGAAGTCCTCAACACGGACCTTTGGAAGTTTGGTGTCTCGAAGGTCACATGTGGCTGATGAGGGCCGGAGCTGAGCTAGCTGCAGCTGGTAGTCACGGTCTGCCTGTCGCTCTCGCTCTTCACGCGCTGCCTGCCGCTCTCGCTCCGCAGCCTCACGCTCTGCGTGCCGCTCCGCAGCCTCAGCGTCACGCGCTGCCTGCCGCTCTGCCCTGCGCTCTGCCAGGAGTTCCTTGTAGCCCTTCTGGTCTCCAGCCTGGAGAAGGGCCATAGCCATTTGAAGAAGGCTATCCGAGCCTCCCAGGCTCGGTGGAATGGCACGTGGTGATCTGCGGCACGCTGCAGAGCTAGGCGATTCACTGTCCCTTTCAGAGCGGAGGGCTGGCATCTGGCTCGTTGAGGAACCTTGGGTGAGCTCCTCCTCATCTTGTCCAGCAGTGCCAGGTTGCGCAATGTCCTCGGCAGAACGGTTTTCTGGCGTCGAGCTCCTGGAGGACTCGTGGGCAACCTCCTCATTGCTGTCCACAGCACCGTCCTCCCTCTCTTCGGCTCCTGCCTTAGCATTGGCCAGTTGCATAGCTCTGCTCCTGGTGCCATCAGCCATTCTTGCAGACTTTTGGTCACTGACACAGAACTGACACCTGATGCCTCCACACACCTTACAGTATCTGCACTCTGACACTCTAGTGTTGAGCTAGTCTGAAGACCCCAGCAGCCACAGCTGCTGCAGGCAGTCTTTAGTGTCTGGGAGTATGGGTCTCACACTCACACACACTATTATCTCGATCCCACCGCTATGCCACCAATATGTCACAAACCACCGGGGGGGGTCACTCAGAAATCCCCCGCGCTGGCTACCAGTACGTCACAATCGGGGGGTAACAAGTGGGGTCACCCCTCCTTTATACCTCCCGACCGACAGACAGAGCACGTGACGCGCTCTCTAGCGCCCCTCTTATAGTCAGGCCAATTATGGAATTGCCCGACAATAAGCAAGGAGGCCGCTATACTACTTATGCCGATTATTGAAGGGTCCCCGGTGAGAGTAAGGTATATATTCCCCCGACCTCCGCGGGCGGAATATATAAAATCTCCCCGAATCTCACTGGCCTCCCCACAATAATCCTTGGCACAATTCGCTGCCACCAACCGATTTACGGTAACTATTAGCCGAACACACAGACGTGGGATTCAAGATCGAGATAACAGAACAGCCCAAGATTAATTATATAATTTAATCAGCCTAAAGCACACTAGAACTACAATATATACAATAGGGAATCTACAGAATATACATATGTCAGAGTACAGTTACGATCAAAGCATGGGTTACAAACAGGCATACACAGTTCCAGCAGTTACCTTGTTGCGTCTGGCCACAGGGGGGCGCTGTAGACCAGGTTTCCAGGAACTCCCTCACAGGTCTTTCCCAACCAGGCCCCCGAGCAGAAGAACACTGGAAAATGGCCGAAGTAGGGTTATCAACCTGGGCAGATCCAGGTCCCCTCCTACCTTAGTGACCTCACAGGGAAGCACTGCCACTCCCCCTGCATGGATCAGAATTATCCAGCAAAGGGGATATTGGCCATAACTTTGCCTGGGAGCGTCGTAGGCAGACGCCAATGCTCTCATTGTGACAGTTATGAATTTAGCTACAGAACGAGGGGACTCATGACCTGTCTGCCAGTTCCCCATTGGCTGATATCACGCCTGGGGCATTTCCCAATGTCCTGCTCCCATAAAAAGGGTGTGCCGGCATCGTCTGCATGCGGAGACACCATTTTTATGGTTGCCATATTTATCGGAAATATGGCTTGCGAGATATGAACCATTTTTTACTGGAGTCGTTCTGTCTGGCTATTTCCATAGCCTTGCTAATTAGATAGCAGCTCCTACTACAGGGTGACGGCAGGGAGTCATCCTGTGTCCATTGTCCCTAAGCCACCTAATTTCCATATCACAGGACATGGCCATGGGATTTGTTGCTAAACCAGTTGTGTGAAGGAAAGGGGGGGTGACACCAGGAGAGGGCTTCCTGACATACTTGAATATCATGATTTATCGTCATATCTCCGGATTTACCTCACACCTTGTATTGTTCATGATTATTGTACTTGTCTATGTATGCCCTTTTTCACATATGAAGTGCATAGAATACATAGTACTATAATAATAAATAAATACATATAATAATAATAGTAATAATAATTAATAACACTATTATTTTGGTGTAGATACATTGTTTTAATCGCTTCCTATTGCATATTTTTGGTGAACAGAAAGCCTAATTATGGTATTTTGGATTTTTTTTTTCCTTACTGTGTTTACTAATTGGCTTTATTGGTTTTAATAGATTAACTTTTATCAATGCAGTGATAAAACAACTTCTTTTAATTTGCATCTTTTATTTTGAATGGAGAAATAAGGGAATTGATTCAAATTTATTTTATTTATTTTTTTATTGTTCTTCTATACTTTACTTGTTAATCCCCTTGGGGGGCTTGAACCTGTGATCATCCAATTGCTTGTGCAATATCATTGAATTGCAGTGTATAGTCAAAATCATGGTCTCCTATAAAGCCCAGCTACATGGTGGTCTTCCCAGAACTACAATGATGGCGGACTCCCTGACTTCCTTAGCACCCCACAATAATGTCATAGTTATGGAGGTTAAAGGGAAAGTGTAATGGTGTGCACCCAGACTCTGAACATTAAATGCTACTATCATGGATTAACAGTGGCATTTAAGAGCAGTGGTCACAGCTCATCTTCACACATTGCTGTTAGAAACAGGCGATGATTGATGGCTGATTGTCTGCTGTAAAGATTTATGCTCACTTTGTGACGGGGGACTAAGACTCTATATATAACTGCGCAAGTGCAGCGGAAATATATGACATTTGTCCTTTAGTGTAATAATCATATGTTGTGAATATCAAATGTTTCTGGGATAAAATCTCCCCATGTGCTCCTGTGCAAAATCTGTGAACTGGTCCCTGCCACTTAGCACCAGTTGTAATACTGCAGCCTTTATGCTGTATATGGCTCCAGGACCTGGGCGTAATCCTCACCTCAGCGCCCTATATCTACAGACCAGGTAAAATTGACGTTTTGAGTTATTAAGTTGAGATGAAAGTTCCTCCTCATCATTTCTAGTGTGGCTTTTATGTATAAGAAGAGTATGCCTAGATTACGCAGAGGTGTAGCTCTGGTAATATGGTAATTAGAGTTGAGCGCGGTTCGCGGTTCGTGGTTCTCCAGTTCTAGGCTCGAGTGATTTTTGGGCTGTTCGAGATCGAACTAGAACTCGAGCTTTTTGCTAAAAGCTCGATAGTTCTAGAAACGTTCGAGAACGGTTCTAGCAGCAAAAAGCAGGGCTTTTTACAGCTGCAGTGTGCAGGAGCCATCGCTGGCAGCCTGCCAGAAGCTGGTAACCAAGATAAACATCGGGTATCCAAGCAAAGCGCTTGGTTAGTAACCCGATGTTTATCTTAGTTACGTGCAGGAAGCCCACACTTCCCGCTCAGCTCGCTCCGCCCCCTCCTGCCCGCGGCATGTATACATACATATACACACACACACACACACACTCTCACACACGCACCCCCCCTCCCCCCCCCCCGCTCGGCTTACCTGCGGTGGTGAAGTCCCGCCATCCAGACCTCAGCGCTGTCACTGTCCTCCATGGCCGCCGCTTGTCACATCACCTCTCGCTTCCCACCCGAGACGTCACGGACCTCTCGCGATACTTGATGTGAAGGCGCCGGTCATTGACCTCAGTGACAGGGGCTGTCGGCAGTGCTGGAGATCAGCGCAGGTAATGTACCTCGCTGACAGCAGCACTTGTCATGCCCTGCAGTGACCTGGGCTGACCCATTGATGTTAGCTCAGGTCACTGCATTGCTCTCCCAGCCAATGGGGAACATCCTGCTCTTCATTGACTGGGACAGTGTGGATCGTCATGGCAACCCCTTGGATTACACCAGACCTGGATTTGTTTTTCATTCTAATAAATTGGTTAAAGAGGGAATGTTTTGGGGAGTGTTTTTTCAAATAAAAATGTGTTTGTCGTCTATTTTTGTTTATTACTGACTGGGTTGGTGATGTCGGGTATCTGATAGACGCCTGACCTCACCAACCCCAGGGCTTGATGCCAGGTGACATTACACATCTGGTATTAACCCCATATATTACCCCGTTTGCCACCGCACCAGGGCGCGGGATGAGCTGGGGCGAAGCACCAGGATTGGCGCATCTAATGGATGCGCCACTTCTGGGGCGGCTGCGGCCTGCTATTTTTAGGCTGGGGAGATTCCAATAACCATGGACCTCCCTAGTCTGAGAATATCAGGCCCCAGCTGTCTGCTTTACCTTGGCTGGTGATCCAATTTTGGGGGACCCCTACGTGTTTTTTTTTTAAATTATTTATTTAATTTAAAATAACAGCGTGGGGTGCCCTCAGTTTTGGATTACCAGCCAAGGTGAGGTTGCCAGCTGTGGTCTGCAGGCTGCAGCCGTCTGCTTTACCCTAGCTGGCTACAAAACTAGGGGGAACCCTACGTCATTTTTTTTTCATTTTTTTGGCTAAATACAAAGCTAAGCATCCCTTAGTGCCACATGAAAGGTACCAAAGGGTGTTCCACTTTTTCTCCATTTTTTTCTCCACTTTTTCTCCATTTTTTTCTCCACTTATTCTCCACTTTTTCTCCTCTTATTCTCCACTTTTTCTCCACTTTTTCTCCTCTTATTCTCCACTTTTTCTCCACTTTTTCTCCACTTTTTCTCCATTTTTTTCTCCACTTTTTCTCCACTTTTTCTCCACTTTTTCTCCACTTTTTCTCCACTTTTTCTCCTCTTATGCTCCACTTTTTCTCCACTTTTTCTCCACTTTTTCTCCACTTTTTCTCCACTTTTTCTCCTCTTATGCTCCACTTTTTCTCCACTTTTTCTCCACTTTTTTCTCCACTTTTTCTCCTCTTATGCTCCACTTTTTCTCCACTTTTTCTCCTCTTATGCTCCACTTTTTCTCCACTTTTTCTCCTCTTATGCTCCACTTTTTCTCCACTTTTTCTCCACTTTTTCTCCACTTTTTTCTCCACTTTTTCTTCTCTTATGCTCCACTTTTTCTCCACTTTTTCTCCTCTTAATCTCCACTTTTTCTCCACTTTTTCTCCACTTTTTCTCCACTTTTTTCTCCACTTTTTCTCCTCTTATGCTCCACTTTTTCTCCACTTTTTCTCCACTTTTTCTCCTCTTATGCTCCACTTTTTCTCCACTTTTTCTCCTCTTATGCTCCACTTTTTCTCCACTTTTTCTCCTCTTAATCTCCACTTTTTCTCCTCTTATGCTCCACTTTTTCTCCACTTTTTCTCCACTTTTTTCTCCACTTTTTCTCCTCTTATGCTCCACTTTTTCTCCACTTTTTCTCCACTTTTTCTCCACTTTTTCTCCTCTTATACTCCACTTTTTCTCCACTTTTTCTCCACTTTTTTCTCCACTTTTTCTCCTCTTATGCTCCACTTTTTCTCCACTTTTTCTCCACTTTTTCTCCTCTTATGCTCCACTTTTTCTCCACTTTTTCTCCACTTTTTTCTCCACTTTTTCTCCTCTTATGCTCCACTTTTTCTCCACTTTTTCTCCTCTTATGCTCCACTTTTTCTCCACTTTTTCTCCTCTTATGCTCCACTTTTTCTCCACTTTTTCTCCTCTTATGCTCCACTTTTTCTCCACTTTTTCTCCACTTTTTCTCCACTTTTTTCTCCACTTTTTCTTCTCTTATGCTCCACTTTTTCTCCACTTTTTCTCCTCTTAATCTCCACTTTTTCTCCACTTTTTCTCCACTTTTTCTCCACTTTTTTCTCCACTTTTTCTCCTCTTATGCTCCACTTTTTCTCCACTTTTTCTCCACTTTTTCTCCTCTTATGCTCCACTTTTTCTCCACTTTTTCTCCTCTTATGCTCCACTTTTTCTCCACTTTTTCTCCTCTTAATCTCCACTTTTTCTCCTCTTATGCTCCACTTTTTCTCCACTTTTTCTCCACTTTTTTCTCCACTTTTTCTCCTCTTATGCTCCACTTTTTCTCCACTTTTTCTCCACTTTTTCTCCACTTTTTCTCCTCTTATACTCCACTTTTTCTCCACTTTTTCTCCACTTTTTTCTCCACTTTTTCTCCTCTTATGCTCCACTTTTTCTCCACTTTTTCTCCACTTTTTCTCCTCTTATGCTCCACTTTTTCTCCACTTTTTCTCCTCTTATGCTCCACTTTTTCTCCACTTTTTCTCCACTTTTTCTCCTCTTAATCTCCACTTTTTCTCCTCTTATGTTCCACTTTTTCTCCACTTTTTCTCCACTTTTTCTCCACTTTTTCTCCTCTTATGCTCCACTTTTTCTCCACTTTTTCTCCACTTTTTTCTCCACTTTTTCTCCTCTTATGCTCCACTTTTTCTCCACTTTTTCTCCTCTTATGCTCCACTTTTTCTCCACTTTTTCTCCTCTTATGCTCCACTTTTTCTCCACTTTTTCTCCACTTTTTTCTCCACTTTTTCTCCTCTTATGCTCCACTTTTTCTCCACTTTTTCTCCTCTTATGCTCCACTTTTTCTCCACTTTTTCTCCTCTTATACTCCACTTTTTCTCCACTTTTTCTCCACTTTTTTCTCCACTTTTTCTCCTCTTATGCTCCACTTTTTCTCCACTTTTTCTCCACTTTTTCTCCTCTTATGCTCCACTTTTTCTCCACTTTTTCTCCACTTTTTTCTCCACTTTTTCTCCTCTTATGCTCCACTTTTTCTCCACTTTTTCTCCACTTTTTTCTCCACTTTTTCTCCTCTTATGCTCCACTTTTTCTCCACTTTTTCTCCACTTGTTCTCCACTTTTTCTCCACTTTTTTCTCCACTTTTTCTCCTCTTATGCTCCACTTTTTCTCCACTTTTTCTCCACTTTTTCACCGTTCTTTTTCTATGGTCAGTCTACCCATTAGCTCTGCCATGCATACTGTAGCTCTACACCTACTGCACATGTTACTTTATGATTGACATCTCTTTCGTACCAGAGCTGTCTAAGCCTACTCTGACCCCATATTTGTCATTACTATATTGTCCTTGTACTGTATTATGACATTTGTATCATGTGTTTCATTTCTTGCTGTGTTGCAATTTTTTTGCTGCATCCCAATTGTACCTCTACATTGTTCGAGTTTATGTTATTGTTCTCTCACTCTTATGTGATACTGATTATTGTCATTTTTCATGATTACATGCAGATAAGTCCAATCTGACGAAGGCTCAGGCCGAAACGTCATTTGTAACTTGTTTTGGACAAAAACATATATGCTTATGAAAAAAAAAATGTTCTTAATACGGACCAATAAAGAGTGATTTTGCATTACTATCCATTGGGACTTACTGACTTAGTCTGGGAGATTTAGAGTGCCGAGGTTACTCACTAATTTTATCTATTATTACCTCTGAGCACCTATATACCAGTGAGCAGAGCTTCCTCTACAGTAGTTCTCCTGATTAGGCATGCCCTTACCTCATAAGCAGGGCATTGCAGCTTTGGTAGCAACCATTATGACATGGACTCTGCTGCTGTGGACCCGGGGAGAGTGAGTGCAGATTCATTGCACCCACACTCCTCACATGAAGGGTCCGCACTCCTAGAAAATGGGGGATACGTTCCCTGAGTGTCTCCCCCCCATATTCTAGACGGTCCAGAGTCGTCGTGGGACCCCTTTATTTTTTTTCTTACAATAAATTGGTGAAAGAGGAAATGTTTTGGGGACTGTTTTTTCAAATAAATTTCTTTTGTCGATTTTTTGTTTTTGTTAGTACTGACAGTTTATGATGTTGGGTATCTAATAGACGCCATGACATCACAAACTGCTGGGCTTGATCTCAGGTGACTTTACAGCTAGTATCAACCCGATTTATTACCCCGTTTGCCACTGCACCAGGGCACGGGATGAGCTGGGGTGAAGCGCCAGGATTGGCGCATCTAGTGGATGCGCCACGTCTGGGGTGCCTGCGGCCTGCTATTTTTAGGCTGTGAAGGCCCAATAACTATGGACCTTCCCACCCTGAGAATACCAGACCACAGCTGTCCGCTTTACCTTGGCTGGTGATCCAATTTGGGGGGGACCCTACTTTTATTGTGTAATTATTAATATTTATAAAATAATTATAAAAAAGAGCCTGAGGGGACCTCCACATTGGATCCCCAACCACGGTAAAGCTGCCAGCTGTGGTTTTCAGGCTACAGCCGTCTGCTTTACCCTAGCTGGCTATCAAAAATGGGGGGACCCAACGTAATTTTTTTTTTTAACTATTTTTTAAATAGAAAAAATTAATGGGCTTCCCTGTATTTTGATTGACAACCAAGGTAACGGCAGGCAGATGGGGGTGGCAACCCATAGCTGTCTGTTTTATCTGCGCTGAGAATCAAAAATACCGCGGAGCGCTACGTCATTTTTTTAAAGATTTATTTTTACAGCACTGTGATGTCCAGCAATCAAAATACAGGGAAGCCCATTTTATTTTTAGTTATTTAAAGAAATAATTAAAAAAAATATATATGGGCTCCCGCTGCATTTTTTGTATTGCTAGCTAAGGGTAATCCAAGCAGCTACTGGCTGCTAACCCCCACTGCTTGGTGTTACCTTCACTGGCAATGGAAAATCCAGGGAAGCATTTTTTATTTTTTTTGCCAAAAAACTACAAAAAAAGGACGTGAGCTTCGCCATATTTTTGTATGCTAGCCAGGTATAGCAGGCAGGTGCTGGAAGAGTTGGATACAGCGCCAGAAGATGGCGCTTCTATGAAAATGCCATTTTCTGAGGTGGCTGCAGACTGCAATTCGCAGCAGTGGGGCCCAGAAAGCTCAGGCCAACCGGTGGTGCGGATTCCAATCCCCAGCTGCCTAGTTGTACCTGGCTGGACACAAAAATGGGGCAAAGCCTACGTCATTTGTTTTCTAATTATTTCATGAAATTCATGAAATAATAAAAAAAGGGCTTCCCTTTATTTTTGGTTCCCAGACGGGTACAAATAGGCAACTGGGGGTTGGGGGCAGCCGTACCTGCCTGCTGTACCTGGCTAGCATACAAAAATATGGCGAAGCCCACATAATTTTTTCAGGGGGCAAAAAAATTCTGCATACAGTCCTGGATGGAGTATGCTGAGCCTTGTAGTTCTGCAGCTGCTGTCTGTCTGTATGGAGAAGAGCAGACAGCAGCTGCAGAACTACAAGGCTCAGCATACTCCATCCAGGACTGTATGCAGAAGTTTTTTGCCCACCAAAAAAATGACGTGGGCTTCGCCATATTTTTGTATGCTAGCCAGGTACAGCTGGCAGCCACGGGCTGCCTCCAACCCCCAGTTGCCTATTTGTACCCGGCTGGGAACCAAAAATATAGGGAAGCCCGTTTTTTTTAATTATTTCACTTATTTCATGAAATAATTAAAAAACAAATGACGTGGGCTTCGCCCTATTTTTGTGTCCAGCCGGGTACAACTAGGCAGCTGGGGATTGGAATACGCAGCACAGGTTAGCCCGAGGTTTGTGGGCGCCTCTGCTGCGGATTTCAGTCCGCAGCCGTCCCAGAAAATGGCGCTCTCATAGAAGCGCCATCATCTGGCGCTGTATCCAACTCTTCCAACAGCCCTGGAGCCGGGTGGCTTGTTGGGTAATCATGAGTTAATACTGGCTTTGTTTTACTAGCCAGTATTAAGCCAGAGATTCTTAATGTCAGGCACGTTTGACCCGGCCATTAAGAATCTCCAATAAAGGGTTAAAAAAAAGACACCACACAGAGGAAAAATACTTTAATAGAAATAAATACACAGACACATTAGAGACTCCATCTTTATTACCCCCTGTCAGCCCTCCACGACCCTGCTCTTCTGTCTTCTTTCTTTCTAGTGTAGTAGTAGTGACGATTGTAGTGAGGAAGGATGAGATTCACCAGCTCATCACTTGGGGCTGGGGAACCTCCATCCTCACTACAATGCTCACTACAATCGTGCAGCAGCGTGCAGCCTTCACTCCGTGAGTGATCACTGCTGGCTGCTAGCGGTAACGCTGACAGACGCGTTACCATAGCAACGGTGCTCTCGGAGCCGCGGTTAGCGGTGACGTCACCGCTAACTGCGTTGCTATGGCAACGGTGATCTCCGTTAATGACCGGCTGTGTCAGCCGGTCCCTAACGGAACGGGGAGTCGACCGTGTGCTAGAGCATGTCGCCGGTACACGGCGATACACATATGTGCACCGTGTACCGGAGAGATGCACTCGCAGGTCCTACATGACGTGTCATAGTCATGTGACCAGTCTGTAGCCAATGAGATAATAGCCACATGACTGGTCACATGGCTATTTTGACGTCACGATAGGTCCTGCATCTCTGCTGGCAGTGCAGGTCACCGGGAGGATTCAGCGATCATCGGATGGAATAGCGGCAGGAGACAGAGTGCAGAAGGGATCGCGAGGACCGGTAAGTGTTATGGCAATGTTTATTAACTGTTTGTGTACATTTATAATGCATTTTTATGTGTTTGTGATTGCCTCCCATTATAGCCTATACGTTCGAGTTCGGTTCGTCGAACGTTCGACGAACTGAACTCGAACGAGACCTCCGTTCGGCGAACCACCTCGAGCCGAACCGCGACCGGTTCGCTCATCTCTAATGGTAATATAGGTCTATTTTATGTTCGGAAGCATATGGTCACGTTTTAGGGGTAAAGTAAAAACGGCAGTAATTGTAAGATGTTAGGGTTGAAATTTCTTCTAAGTTGTTGGAAGGAAATTAAGTAATTTTCATTATTTTCCTTGTGTCACAGGACTCTAGGCCAACTAAGGCTTAGGGACCTACAGACAGACTTCCTGGCAAATGGGAACATTAATGTCCAGTTTTATTAAAAAAAAATAAAACTCCTACTGCCAGCTTTAGCAATGCTTCATCCAGTGGGTTCAGTCTCAATGTTTGGTAAGCACTGTTTCTCCATTTATTTAAGGGAATGTCATCAATCTGTGTTTTTCTTAAGGTTGTACGACCTGCTCAATAAATGTTAACTTGATTTCAAAAGAACAAAATATTACTTATAAGTAGCCATAGGGAATCAAGCCAGCAATGATAGATGGGAGCTATAAATCATGGTTAGATCCTTCTTACTGGTTTATAGCACCACAAGTATCATATAAACCCATTATGTAGCATTCTTATAGAAAACATAGGTGTTTGCACTGAATAAACATGACAAGAGATTATAAAATCATCACTGACATAGGAAATTCTATTTAATTATGGAGACCACGGGGAAGACTATTCTCCTTACGAAGACCTGACAAACCAGTCTGGCTGCCAGTGAGGGTCTTATAGCTGCAAAGCCCCTCTGAGAAATATTCAAATTGTCTCTCCAAAAAGGAGACAAATTCTAGCACCACCTATTGGAAGTAGCAATCCTAAAAGTTAAAAGTGGCAGTTTAACAAGCCTTTTCATAAGACTAAGGGGCACTTTGCACACTACGACATCACAGGTGCGATGTCGGTGGGGTCAAATTGAAAGTGACACACATCTGACGTCGCAGGCGATATCGTAGTGTGTAAATCCTCTTTGATACGATTAATGAGCGCAAAAGCGTCGTAATCGTATAATTGGTGTAGCCTCGGTCATTTCCATGAATTGGGAAATACCGATGTTACGATGTTGTCCCTCGTTCCTGCGGCAGCACACATTGCTGTGTGTGAAGCCGCAGGAGCGAGGAACATCTCCTACCTGCGTCCTGCGGCTCACGCCGGCTATGCGGAAGGAGCAGGTGGGCGGAATGTTTACGTCCCGCTCATCTCTGCCCCTCCGCTTCTATTGGCCGCCTGCCGTGTGACGTTGCTGTGATGCCGCCCGACCTGCCCCCTTAATAAGGAGGCGGTTCGCCGGCCACAGCAACGTCGCAGGGCAGGTGAGTGCATGTGAAGCTGCCATAGCGATAATGTTCGCTACGGCAGCTATCACCATGATATCGCAGCTGCGACGGGGGTGGGGACTATCACGCACGGCATTGCAGCATTGGCTTGCGATGTCGTAGTGTGCAAAGTGCCCCTAAGGATTTATACCAGATCAGAACCCCAATTTGCAGACATGGTGTTTTGGGGTAATTGCCCCTTGTCAGTGCAAAGCATGGGATATGATCATGGGATAAGTCATATGAAAAGGCTTGTTAAAAGGCCACTTTTGACTTTTAGGATTGTTACTTCCAATAGGTGGTGCTAGAGTTTGTCTCCTTCCTGGAGAGACAATTTGAATATTTAATTAAGCACATTTTTATTTTTTTTTAATATGGTTGACACACAGTCATTAAATATGGACACGTGGATGGTACATAGGTGACAACATGGATGAAAATTGTTGACATTTTCTGGACGGAAATTGGAGGATTTGTCATATCCGCAGCTGACCCCAGCCATTCATTTGATATAAAAAGTCTAGAGTGACTTGATCTAGATAAAGTGCCTGATGGGAATCAGGGGCAGTATAGAAGGGCAGGGGCCGCCTCAGTCCAGTGTCTCATGTCACATATCACATGATCTTTTTTTGATAGATCCTGTGATAGGTCACATCATTAACACACAGGTGCACATCTGCAAGTGCAAGACGAGACAGACAGCGGTGAGTACGGCGCGCAGCACACATTTGTTCTTTTATGTACAAAGTTATACATAACATAGCACTATACATAATAGATCAAGGGTGGGAAATTAATTTTCTTGAGAGGCCACATGAGAGACCATGACTGTTGGGGAGGGCTGAACCAAAAAACAGAAATTAAATCTGATCACTTTAAATATTATCATATTAGTTGTACTTATTGTTTTATGTTAATATTAATTGTATCCCTTATTATTGAGGACAATTAAATATACTGACACTCCCCTATACACACTGTGTGCCCAAATATATAGTATGAGGCTTCAAATCGCCCTTTAAATGCAGTATGAGTTCACAAACAGTACCCCTTATATACAGCTTGTGCGCACACAATGCCTATATACAGAATGAGCATTCACATAGCCCCCTAATTACAATATGAGCCCCTCAGAGCCCCTATATGCAGTATGAGCTCACACAGCCCCCCTACATACAGTATAAGCCCTGACCTAGTCCCTATATACAGTATGAGCACACACACAGCCCCCCTACATACAGTATGAGCTCTGACCTAGCTCCTATATGTAGTATGAGCCACATAGTACCTATACACATGAGTGCCCACATAGTTCTCTATATAAAGTATGAGCCCCACATAGCCCCTATATTTATTATGAGCACTCAAATAGCACCTAAATACAGTATGAGCCCCATACATAGCTCCCATATAGAGTATGAGCTCCCACATAGCCCCTACATACAGCATGATACCCAATATAGCCCCTATATACTGGAACACATCCCATACACATATATAAAAAAAATAAAGGCACACACCTCATTCCCATTCCCCAGCACTCTTCTCTGGTTCACTGGGCTTCATATCTTCTTGATGCCACATACCTGCTGATGTCGGCTGGTAAACATCCCATCGGTGACAAGCGCTCTGACCAAGGAAGATTTGTGTCCTGGGCAGTAGCCCAGATTGCCCTCATTATAATACAGCCTATGATAGGAATGTATCTTTTTTGGCGAACTTGGCTTCAAATCTTAAGGGAGGTTGTTTTGCTGTCCTCTGGATCAAACAGTTAAGGCAAAGGTTAAAATTGATAGACATTCAATTTTTTCAACTTTGTAACTATAGTTAGAGATGGACTATTATTAACTGTGAACACAAACGCAAAAATAAATAACTTACCGTATTTTTCGCTTTATAAGATGCACTTTTGTTCCCCCAAAAAAGTAGGGAAAGTAGGGGTGCGTCTTATAAACCGAATATACGGGGGGTGTATATACATATATATATATATATATATATATATATATATATATAAATATATATATATATATATATATATATATATATATATATATATATATATACTGCAGGGTCCGCTCTGGAGCGGTCCTGGGAGCTGGTGAAGCTGCGGGCGGCAGCGTTAGATCTCCTGCTCCCACTCACATAATATGCACAGCTGCTGTCCATCAGCATGGTGCTGAAACCGCATCGCGCTGACGGGCTGGGGCAGTGGGGCATATTATATCTGCCTGTGCTCCCTTTGATCGCACATGATCCCCCCTGTGTTAGAAATGGCCCCCTTACTGCTGCCCATAGTAAAATAAAAAAAGCTTTACTTACCTCCAGCGCTGATCTCCTGGTCTCCTGCTGCTGCTGTCTGTGATCAGGCATGCAGAGATGATATCACTCTGCCGTGTCGATCACATGACCGGAACCAAGAACCAGGAAGTGGAGGAGGAGCTCAACTGCAAGGAGGGAGACACGAGGAGGGACAGCGCTGAGAAGGTAAGGAAATAGTGTTTTATTTTATTATGGGCAGCAGCATGGGGGGCATATCTAACACAGGGGAGATGTGCCATCTATAGTGGCCATGGGCAGCAGTATGGGGGCCATATCAAACACAGGGGAGATGTTCCATCTATAGTGGCCATGGGCAGCAGTATGGGGGCCATATCAAACACAGGGGAGATGTGCCATCTATGGTGGCCATGGGCAGCAGTATGGGGGCCATCTCAAACACAGGGGAGATGTGCCATCTATAGTGGCCATGGGCAGCAGTATGGGGGGCCATATCTAACAGGGGAGGTGTACCATCTATAGTGGCCATGGGCAGCATTATGGGGGCCATATCAAACACAGGGGAGATGTGCCATCTATAGTGGTCATGGACAGCAGTATGGGGGCCATATCAAACACAGGGGAGATGTGCCATCTATAGTGGCCATGGGCAGCAGTATGGGGCCATATCAAACACAGGGGAGATGTGCCATCTATAGTGGCCATGGGCAGCAGTATGGGGGCCATATCAAACACAGGGGAGGTGTGCCATCTATATGGGCCATGGGCAGCACAGGGGGACGTGTCCCAGCACAAGGGGGCTATATTCATTCCTTCACCAAATTTGGGGGTGCGTCTTATAATCAGGTGCGTCTTATAAAGCAAAAAATACGGTACGTGTGTATTGGAAAAATATACGTCTCAGTAACTAACTCATGACATACATCATTCAAGAGCCTTTGTTAACCCCATTTTTCCTGTTGTGTCTCAAAATACATCAAAATTATGATATACAGGGCATGTCTTTTTTTTTCCTAAATAATCCTTCATTTCCTGACTGACATTTTGTCAGTGTTAACGATGGGGCACTGTGGGGAAAAGGTGTTTAATTCATCTACTATTGAGAATTGTTCAAATATATTTTAATAAATTTAATTTTCTGTGAAAATTCTGTGAAGTCAGCAAATTTATATTTCAAAAGATTTGCTCATCTCTAGTGCATATGAAAAAAAACAATATTTCTGGAATCTATTTCCTATGTCAGCCAGGATATTTTTTCCAGAACCTAAAATGTGAAGCACTATTCCGAACTGGTATCCTCACTAGATCATCAGAATTCTGCTTTTTCAGTGGCTAGATAAAAGTATTGTACATAGAGTAACACAGCTGCCAAGCACAGTTTTTCTCAATCAACATTTATTGTATTATCAAGAACTCGGAGGAGAAAGGTTCACCTGCTATGAAGCAGTTTTCAGTCTACTTAAGAAAGTCCAGCAATTACCAAAACCATCTCCTAAAGAGGATTCAGTTATGAGCTCAGTCCAACACTAGTGCACAGCTTTCATTGTCAAAAGATAAAGCTGAACTTCTTGGATCTAGGTTGAAACAGAAGAATCTTCTTCATGATGATGTCTAAGTGTGTTATTACCAAAACAGAAGTAACACTTTAACACAGTTTTTCACAGTTGATGGACCAATGGTGTGCTGTAATAATGTGAATGGCCTCTTTGAAGAACTGAATCAAGAGTATTTTGTTGCAGATTGGCGATTGTTTATTGACTCATCCCAGAGAAGTTTGAAAGCAGTGTTGCCTCAAAATGGAAATATGAAACCATCAATCCCTATTGCTCACTCATGTCATCTAAAAGAAAGTTATGAAAATCTGTCAGTTGTTATGGTTGCTATACAATATAAGCATCATCAATGGAATATCTGTTGAGATTTGAAAGTGATTGGTCTGCTAATGGGAATGCAAGGAGGTTTCACAAAATATTGTTGCTATTTTGTGTTTATGGGACAGTTGAAATACAGTAGAGCATTATGTTTGTCGTGATGGGGGACAGAGAAACATCTATGCTCCAGGTAGAGACAATGTTCATCATAATCCTTTTGTGGAAAACACTGTGGAAAGAGAGCGCAATAGGGTCTTACCCTACAAACAATTAGGGTGTAATTCACAGAGGTTACTCACCGAGTGGAGTTGTGAAAGTCACAACCACTTTGCAGGCATATATAATGGGTCAGCGGCAGCAGTCACCCCTTGGATGAGATTATATTCTTGTAAGGAGAAGGGTATTTAGGTACCGCGCCAACGACCACTCAATATAAGAGATGAATTTAACGTGACTTTATTCCATGTTCAGGTCTACGCGTTTCAGGAGCATCCGCTCCCTTCCTCAGGACAATACAGGCACAAGCAACATCAAAATCAGCAGTCAAAGAATGAGCCGAAAACATATACCTTCAAGTGTGACGTCATTGATCCGCCCACTTGGACAAGAAAAAAATCGGCGGGAATTCCATACATTCATTAAATGACATAGTAACATGATTTCAATGCAAAATCCGCTTTTCTTTATCATAAACATGTCTTATTAAAATTATCATCAGACTTGCTGTTTAATAAAGGAAAAAAAAGACAAAAAGAGTGCTGTGTATTTGTGAAAAGTGACAAAATGTAAAGGATTAGTGATTATAATGAGTGGGCCGGACAGTGAGTCGAAATCGAACCACCAGGCCATCGGGTCAAATATGTGAGAGAAGTGTAACAGGGGATAGGACCATTAGACCAAACAGTGCAGACAGCAGGTGCATATAGAAAACCGACTCCTGCTTCAACAAAAACTCAGATCTTGGTGCAAGAATACACTATGCAAGTCCTGGGAGACGAAGCTACAAATCTCAGAGAAAATGGGGTCGTGAAAGTTCAAGACCGTGAGAAAAAAAACTGGTGCGCATGCGGGAGGGAAGGTAAGAAGCGGGATTGAGGTGCGGGGTCGGGAAAGTTCAAAGCGTGGGAAAAACACTAATGCGCATGCGGTGAGGGGTAAAAAGAGGAATAGTCGTGCTGAATATACAAGGGAATTTATACTAAGCACGGAAGCAAGTATGAGATAGTGAAAGAAACTATTAAAGTGTGCCAGAGCCAAAATTACACACCTAATGGCAAGGACTGGACAACGGACCGTAAATACAGACAAAAATTACATTGGTATTAATATATAAATATACAATTTTTGTGCTCACTTAAAATTATACAAAAAAAAAAACACACGGATGCCAGCAAGGAATTAAAATAAAGAATAAATAACTCCCGAAAATTATTAATATATAATTATAAAAAGGCACCATATTAAAATATAGGGTAGGACCTGATCATGAGCTATAATAAAACCATTAGCCAGAAAAAACAGCATAAAACCAACATAACAATTTGCAATTGCACATGTATATCAATGCAAATTAATAATTAAAAAACCCTGAAGTGTAGGAATAAAAATATTATTTATATGTAAACAATTTTGCGTATATAAATATATATGTATATATAAAAAACATGTATAAAACAGGGAAGGAAGGATATAAAACCACATACTAAAAACTTGTAAAAACACATAATAACAATCATCCCCTAATGAAAAAGATCGGTTACCTCGTTCAGCCCCAACGGTTTGAGAGTATTAAGCTTATAAATCCAATATGTTTCTTTTTTATTTAATAATTCATTACGATTAGGGGTATGTGAGGGTATTTGCTCAATAGGAGTCACTTTTAGGCTGAATTTTTTATCATGAACCATAGTCATGTGCCTAGATAGGCCATGGAGCATAAACCCGATTTTTACATTGTGCCTATGCGAGTTGATTCGGTTATGAAGAGCCTGCGTGGTCCTGCCCACGTAACGCATATCGCAGTCACACTCAATAAGGTAGACAACAAATTCAGATTGACAAGTCAGGTGACTCTTAATAGTGAACTCAGTGCCTCCTGGAGATAATCCAAAGGACACCCTTCTATGCTGTATAGATCTACAACAAAGACAGTTTTTTGTACCACATTTAAAAACTCCAACAGGTTTATTAATTAACGGTGCAGGTAAAAAAGTCCTCAGTCTACTGGGGGCTAGCTGGTTCTTTAAACTGGATGCCCTCCTGAAGGTGATGCCAGGTTTTGTGGGGAGGACATCCCTCAAAAAGGGATCATTATGAAGAATGTTCCAATGTCTTTGAATGATATTTTTTATGGCCACACTATCCCTACTGTATGTGGTCAAAAAATTTAAAGAAAAATTGGGCTCATTTTTAGTACTATTTTCCGTACCTAGATCATTCTTTTTCCCTTTGATTAATTCTATCTGTTGTGACTTTAAATTTTCTTTATAAGCTCTTTTAATCACCGAGTGAAGATATTTTTTATTTAAAAATCTGTCCTTTAGGACCCCTGCCTGTTCAATGAAATCTTTGTTAAGGGTGCAATTTCTGCGTATCCTCTGATATTGGTTTCTGGGCACGTTTGACAGCCATTTACAATAATGATCACTAGTGAAATCAATATATCCATTACTGTCTACCTTTTTGAAAAACGTTTTGGTCACAATAGTCCCCTCCTCATGCTTAATGGTAAGGTCCAGAAAATCTATAGTTTTTTCTTCCACTGAAGGCGAAAACGTGAGGCCCCAATTATTGTTCTCTATATGTTCCAGGAAAGGGGTTAAATTATTTTCTGAGTCATCCCAAATCATAAATAAATCATCAATGTATCTTTTATAAATGATGATATGTCTAAAGAATTTGGAAGAGTATATGTATTGCAACTCAAACAATCCCATAAACAGGTTAGCAAACGTGGGTGCCACTTTCGAGCCCATCGCCACCCCACGCCGTTGGCGATACAGTACATCCTGGAACGTAAAGAAATTATTCGCCAAAATGAACTTCATACCTTCCACAATAAAGTTTTTTTGCGCCTCTGGTAAACGGTCATCAACCCCCAGGAATTGTTGAAAGCACTCGAGGCCCAGATCATGTAATATATTTGTGTATAATGAAGCAATGTCCAACGTAACAAACCGAAAAGACTCCTTCCATTCAATATCCTTAATGATATTAATAAGGTGGGTGGAATCACGTAAAAAACTTTTGAGCTTGGCCACATGTACACCCATTATCTGGTCAATATAAGCCGCTAGATTCTCGGTTAATGAACCAATACCAGAAATAATAGGTCTCCCTGGAGGGTTATGGATGGATTTATGAATCTTGGGTAGATGGTAATAAAATGCGATCTTGGGATTTTTTACCTCGAGGAATTTTGTTTCATTTTTATTAAGTATCCCTCTCTGTGTTGCGTCTTTTATCAAGGTATAATACTTTTCTAAGGATAGATTGTACTGAGCAATCCCCACCACTTCATAATGAGTAGGATTCGAAAGATTCCTCATTGCCTCAAGTAGATATGTCTCCTTGTCTTGTATGACTATACCCCCCCCCTTATCTGCATTTCTAATGATTAAGGATGAGTTGTTTTTTAATCCTAGGAGAGCTGCCCTCTCCTCTTTATTTAGATTTGACTTGAAAGGTGCTTTATTTAACGCAAGTTTTTTGAGATCTTCAAGGACTAAATCATAATACGTTTTTAAATGGTGTCCTTTACTTTGAAGGGGATAAAAATTTGATTTAACCTTACAATCAGTGTGGAAAAAATCATCCGCAGGTGAATCAATCACCTGCGGGTTATATTTGTTAACTTGAAAATGACGGGTGAGAGTCAATTTTCTAATGAATTTTTGTAGGTCAATGTACACTTCAAAATCATTTGAATTTTTTGCCGGGCAAAAGGACAATCCCTTACTCAGTACATCCACTTCTCCTTTTGTTAAAGTATGGCTGGATAAATTAAAAATGCCTTTATTCACAGGGTCTATTGAGGGCCTCTTTTCTCTTTTTTGTTGGACCCTACGGCCAGCCCTGGTTCCTCGGTACTGTTTTTTCTTTTTCCCACTCGTGGTGTGAGAAAATGGATGATCTGAGGTTGGGTGTTCTTGGCCCCCGGCAAAAAAGGAACGCATTTATCCCCCTCACGGGTATTGTCAATAGTAACGATGCCCTTTACAGAGTCATCAATAATTGTAGCTGTGGATAACATTAAGGTGGGCATCTCTAGAGGACCCTGTTCAAGGGGTAATGGAATGTATTCATCGTGTATGGACATATCCAATAAGTCCAATACATCTTTATCAATAATATCCTCTTCAGTGACTGTTGTCTTAGCTTTTTCTAGTTCAATTTCTAGATCTCTATTTTTACGTATTCTTTCTATTTGTACCCTAAGAGCTTCCAATTGCTTCTTAGTCTCCGTAAAATCCGTAAAATCACCGTAAATTTTTTTTTTTATATATACATATATATTTATATACGCAAAATTGTTTACATATAAATAATATTTTTATTCCTACACTTCAGGGTTTTTTAATTATTAATTTGCATTGATATACATGTGCAATTGCAAATTGTTATGTTGGTTTTATGCTGTTTTTTCTGGCTAATGGTTTTATTATAGCTCATGATCAGGTCCTACCCTATATTTTAATATGGTGCCTTTTTATAATTATATATTAATAATTTTCGGGAGTTATTTATTCTTTATTTTAATTCCTTGCTGGCATCCGTGTGTTTTTTTTTTGTATAATTTTAAGTGAGCACAAAAATTGTATATTTATATATTAATACCAATGTAATTTTTGTCTGTATTTACGGTCCGTTGTCCAGTCCTTGCCATTAGGTGTGTAATTTTGGCTCTGGCACACTTTAATAGTTTCTTTCACTATCTCATACTTGCTTCCGTGCTTAGTATAAATTCCCTTGTATATTCAGCACGACTATTCCTCTTTTTACCCCTCACCGCATGCGCATTAGTGTTTTTCCCACGCTTTGAACTTTCCCGACCCCGCACCTCAATCCCGCTTCTTACCTTCCCTCCCGCATGCGCACCAGTTTTTTTTCTCACGGTCTTGAACTTTCACGACCCCATTTTCTCTGAGATTTGTAGCTTCGTCTCGCAGGACTTGCATAGTGTATTCTTGCACCAAGATCTGAGTTTTTGTTGAAGCAGGAGTCGGTTTTCTATATGCACCTGCTGTCTGCACTGTTTGGTCTAATGGTCCTATCCCCTGTTACACTTCTCTCACATATTTGACCCGATGGCCTGGTGGTTCGATTTCGACTCACTGTCCGGCCCACTCATTATAATCACTAATCCTTTACATTTTGTCACTTTTCACAAATACACAGCACTCTTTTTGTCTTTTTTTTCCTTTATTAAACAGCAAGTCTGATGATAATTTTAATAAGACATGTTTATGATAAAGAAAAGCGGATTTTGCATTGAAATCATGTTACTATGTCATTTAATGAATGTATGGAATTCCCGCCGATTTTTTTCTTGTCCAAGTGGGCGGATCAATGACGTCACACTTGAAGGTATATGTTTTCGGCTCATTCTTTGACTGCTGATTTTGATGTTGCTTGTGCCTGTATTGTCCTGAGGAAGGGAGCGGATGCTCCTGAAACGCGTAGACCTGAACATGGAATAAAGTCACGTTAAATTCATCTCTTATATTGAGTGGTCGTTGGCGCGGTACCTAAATACCCTTCTCCTTACAAGAATATAATCTCATCATAATCCTTTAGTTGCTCCAACAAAAATCTTTCTTCCTCCATTACACATAAAGTTGGGATTGATTAAAAATTTTGTGAAAACCAGTACATTTCACAGAAATTCTCCAGCATTTCACGAGCAAAACTGATGAAAGGGATATTTGTTGGTCCTCAGATCAGAGAGCTTTTGAGAGATGATGTGTATGAAGGTACTCTAAACGATAAGGAATTGACATCTTGGAAAAACTTCAAGTAGATCTGTGAAAACTTCTTAGGAAAAAATAAATCTCCAGAATATGTTGAAGGTGTGGCAGAACTGCTAAATGCATACCAGTGTTTTGGATGCCACATGTCTCTGAAAATGCACTTTTTGCATTCACATTTAGATTTCTTCCCTCAGAATCTTGGGGATGGAAGTGATGGACAAAGTGAGCGGTTTCATTAGGACATTAAAGTAATGGAACACCGGTAGCAGGGTTTTTGGAATGACTCAATGATGGCAGATTACTGTTGGATGTTGTACAGAGACAACCCTGAAAAATCATATCAGCGACAGTCTAATGTCAAGCACTTTTAATTTCTGCTCATATTTTGGTTTCTATTTTGCATGTGAAATTATTTTGGTTCAATAAAAACTGTTTTGTAGGGTGAAGCATTTTTTCCTGATATGTAGATTACTGTTTTCTTAATGTAACCAGTATATGTCCTATACCTTATAATAATAATAATGTTGCTCCATGGAAATTATGTGTGCTACAGAAAAACTATATACATTTTTGAAATCAGGACAAAAAGATGATTCAGAAAAGTGCAACGTCACCTGCAATGATTGCAACAAATATTTTTTTGTAGACCTGTGTTATCTGCAGAAGAAAAAGTGAGCGTTTCAGGAGTCCGGTGTCATGCCAATAGTAAAGTATCCTGAGAACATTTATACAGTATGTTGCTTTTCATCAATGCAGTGGGCTACTCACAATTTTGCCTAAGAACACTACTATGAATAAAGAATGATATTTATACATTTCTTCCAAGAGCAACTTCTCCAAAAAATCGAGGAGCATTTTGGTGATGATGATCAACCTTGAAATAATTGTGTTTTTCCATAAACTTGATGAATTTATTGATAAAAGTTTAAAAACTTCTGAAATGCTGATAATTGTAGTTCAGTAACCATATAGAAATGTCCGACTAAAGATCTCAAGCCACTAAAGCAGAAAACTTTGTGAAAGCAAAAATTGGTGTCAGTCTCTAAACCTTTGGTCACGACTCCAATCAAAGAGAATAACATGCTCACCGATTGTTACAATTTGTATCTGCTAAAGAAGAGAGGATATGGTCAACTGCACATAAATAGGACACTTATTTTATATAGATCATATGGATATCGCCTTCTTAAATACAGTGATTTTTGGCCTCCTGTATGGACTCTGGTTCTACTTGGATTAGATTTTTACCTAAACTTTTACGAGTATTATTATCTATGTATTTTTGCAAAAATGTTGTTCGTCTATGATGTAAAACTGAATGAAAGCATCTAAGGGTATGTGCGCACGTTGCTTTTTACCTGCTTTTTACCTGCTTTTTTGCTGCTTTTTCTTCTGCGCTGTTTAATGCCAAAATGGATGTGTTCTTCTATTCAAGCAAAGTCTATGGGGATTTGGGTTTCTTGTTCACACTATGTTGTTCAAAATGCTGCCTTTTTGAGGCAGAACTTTGGTCAAAAACTCAGCTTTTCAAAGAAGCAACATGTCAATTGTTTTTGCCATTTGGGTTTTGCACTGCAAAGCTGAGTTTTTGACCAAAGTTCTGCCACAAAAAGGCAGCATTTTGAACAACATAGTGTGAACAAGAAACCCAAATTCCCATAGACTTTGCTTGAATAGAAGAACACATCCATTTTGGCATTAAACAGCGCAGAAGAAAAAGCAGGTAAAAAGCAGGTAAAAAGCAACGTGCGCACATACCCTAAGGCTATGTGCGCACGTTGCGTCGGAGTACCTGCAGTTTATTCTGCACGTTTTCCTTCCCTTGGTTTTTGACCAAATGGCTTTTGACCATTTTTTAGCGCTAAAAACGCATGCGTTTTTACCGCGTTTTTAGTGCGTTTTTAGCGCTTTTTACCTGCGTTTTCACCTGCGTTTCTGCAGATGCGTTTTTGAGATCAAGACACTGAGAAATAAAGTTGAATTAGTCAAAAAGAATGAAAAAAGAGAAAAAAATTATAAAATTAACTTTTAATAAAATTAAATGGGAAATTATCAATTTAAATGTAATAATAGCGGTTATGCACATTTTAACAGAAAAATAGCTAAAGTTTATTATTTTTTAGCATTTAAATTTTCGGTTATTGTGTGTGTGTAAAGGAACATTAGAACCCATTAATTTTATGCCAGAAAAGCATGCGTTTTTGGAGCCAAAAACGCAGTTGAAAAGCAGGTAAAAAGCATGAAAAACGCAGGAATTGTGATTTTTGTTGCTTTTTGACATTTCTCATTGACTCCAATGTTAAGGAAACGCTGCAGAAATGGCAAAAACAACTGACATGCTGCTTCTTTTTCAGCATGGTTTTTGACCACAAATATGCAAATTAAACGCTGCTGAACAAAAAGCAAAGTGCAGACAGGATTTCTGCTTTTACCATAGACTTTGCTGGAAATCAAAAACGCATGCCTTTTTGCCCAAAAACGCTGCTGCCAAAAACGCTGCAGAAACGCGGTAAAAAACGCAACGTGCGAACATAGCCTAAGACTGTAAAGTGCTAATTGGCATTTGCACGAGATGCCAAGTTTCTATATCTAGAAAATATAGAGCTTGTTGGCTATAGTATTTTTTATGTTATAATTCAGAGCCGAGTGTACATAGGTGGCACTCACCGATCCATAAAAGTCCTTTATTTCATTTGCTTTATGGATCGGTGAGTGCCACCAATTTCTTCTACACTCGGCTCTGCTACATCGCCTATTTGAAGGTTGTGCACCACTTTCCCCAGGTGGCCAGTTAGTGCTCATTGTACTCCTTTTTCTCTTAGGAAGATTATGTGGGATTAATGGTGCCAGGTCTGTTTGATTGTTTTTTTATGTGGTTATTTTAGTTATTTTATAATTCAGGATTTCTTTGTAAATTTCAAGTATGCTTAAATTGCCCCAGCAAAAAAAGTTAATTCAGATAGCCAATTATAGTATCATTATCATTTCATATTATATTCTCTCTGTTCTCATTAAACAGGTATTACCATATGCTTGGCTGATTTTCACAATAGATAAAGTTACAGATGTCATTTCATGAATATGTGAGAAGTCCAGCAGTATGAAGGTGCCCTGCCGTCCACACAGATAAGTCACTTGATTTTCCAAGCAGTTTTACAAGTGTTGTCTTAACCCTGACTGGTTGCCTAAGCCCGTATTACTATTTCGCTTTTATATTAGTCATCTATTCCTCATTGAATTAAATAATCACACAGATGTTGGCTACTTTTTAATGACAGAAGATAAGCCAGGGATGGAGTCTTGCGAGGATAATTTGCATATTCCCAGTGCCTTCTGGGATAAGTGAAGAGTCACCGCGAGCTCAAGGAGAACCGGGTTTTGGCCGTTACAGCCAGAAGGAAGACTTCTGAAAGCCAGGGAAGGAGTCTTGCGAGGATAATTTGCATATTCCCAGTGCCTTCTGGGATAAGTGAAGAGTCACCGCGAGCTCTAGGAGAACCAGGTTTTGGCCGTTACAGCCGGAAGGAAGACTTCTGAAAGCCAGGGAAGGAGTCTTGCGAGGATAATTTGCATATTCCCAGTGCCTTCTGGGATAAGTGAAGAGTCACCGCGAGCTCAAGGAGAACCGGGTTTTGGCCGTTACAGCCGGAAGGAAGACTTCTGAAAGCCAGGGAAGGAGTCTTGCGAGGATAATTTGCATATTCCCAGTGCCTTCTGGGATAAGTGAAGAGTCACCGCGAGCTCAAGGAGAACCGGGTTTTGGCAGTTACAGCCGGAAGGAAGACTTCTGAAAGCCGCGCGCCGCTAGCAAATTTTAGCCTGTCTTCTTCATTGTGAGCGTGAGTGAGCAAAGTGTGAGCAAAAGTAAGTGTGAGTAGAATTGTTTGTATTTAGTTGTTTAATTACTTAACATTTGTTAAGTGCTATCCCCATTAGAAAATGTGCTCCACTATTGCTAATGCGATCCAGTGTACATCTTGTCTCATGTATGCAGTCCTTGAAAAGCCGTTCAAGGGTGCATACTGTTGTTCGAGATGTGCGCAAGTTGCACGTTTGGAAGCCCAGATACTGGATCTAAATGAGCAGCTGGCAACTCTGAGATGCATTAGCAATATGGAAAGGAGTTTGCTGCTCACTGAGCAGCAGCTTGCTGGGTCATATGTGGGGGAGGATCTTAGTAGGGAGCGGCAGGACGGTGAGGTAGGTAGCTGGGGGACAGTTAGAAAGGGGGGTAAAGGGAAAAGTGCTAGGAAAGCTAGTCCTGAACTGACACACCCCAATAGGTTTGCAAACTTGGCAGATGAGGAGGATGTCATTACAGGGGTAGCATTGCTGCAGCAAGGCATGACCTCTGAATGCCAGAGGAGTGTCTGCTCCAGTAAGGGGGGGAATAGGAGTGCAGGGCAGGCAAGACAGGTACTGGTAGTGGGGGACTCAATTATTAGAGGGACAGATAGGGCAATCTGTCACAAAGACAGGGATCGCCGAACAGTGTGTTGTCTTCCTGGCGCTCGAGTTCGGCACATCGCTGATCGGGTTAACAGATTACTGGGAGGGGCTGGGGAGGACCCAGCGGTCATTGTACACATTGGCACAAATGACAAAGTTAGAGGTGGGTGGAAGGTCCTTAAAGATGATTTCAGGGAATTAGGTTGTAAGCTTAAAGCATGGACCTCAAAGGTGGTATTTTCGGAAATACTACCTGTGCCACGAGCCACACCAGAGAGGCAAAGAGAGATCAGGGAGGTTAACAGGTGGCTCAGGAATTGGTGTAGGAAAGAGGGTTTTGGGTTCCTGGAGAATTGGGCCAACTTTTCAGTTGGCTACAGATTCTATGCTAGGGATGGGCTGCATCTTAATGGGGAGGGTGCAGTTCTGCTGGGGCAGAAAATGGCTAGAAGGTTGGAGGAGTGTTTAAACTAGGAATGGGGGGCGAGGGTATTCACTTTATAGAAGGGGAATGTAGTGCAGATAGTGACCAGGGCACAAGTAATGAAATTGGGGGTGGTACGGGGGGAAGGGTTAGGACAGTCAATACAGTAAGCAGGAATATAGGTACAGAGTCATACGTAACGTGCATGTACACTAATGCCCGAAGCCTCACAAATCAGGTGGAGGAATTAGAATTAATATTGTTGGAAGAAAATTATGATATAGTGGGGATATCAGAGACATGGCTGGATGAGAGCTATGACTGGGCTGTTAATTTACAGGGTTATAGCCTATTCAGGAATGACCGTACAAATAAGCGAGGGGGAGGTGTGTGTCTATATGTAAAATCATCCTTAAAACCCATCCTGCGTGACAACATATGTGAGGGTACTGAGAATGTAGAGTCCCTATGGGTGGAGATAAGGGGGGGGAGAATGAATAATAAAATACTGATAGGGATGTGTTATAAGACGCCGAATATAATGGAAGAGGTAGAGAATCTCCTCATAAAGCAAATTGATAAAGCAACGAGTCTCGGAGAGGTAATTATTATGGGGGACTTTAACTATCCTGATATAAATTGGGGAACAGAAACTTGCAGTTCCAGCAAAGGAAATAGATTTTTGATAACAATGAAAGATAATTACCTTTCACAAATGGTACAGGACCCCACAAGAGGGGGACCACTACTAGACCTTGTACTAACCAATAGGCCAGACCGCATATCAAATATACAAGTTGGGGGTTACTTGGGGAATAGTGATCACAAAATAATAAGTTTTCATGTATTCTTTAGTAAGATGTATAGTAGAGGGGCTACAAGGACACTAAACTTCAGGAAAGCAAATTTTAAACGGTTGAGAGATGATCTTAGTGCAATAAACTGGGATGATGTACTAAGTAATAAAAGTACACAAAGCAAATGGGAGACTTTTATGAGCATCCTGAATAGGGCTTGTGCAGAAAATATACCCTATGGGAACAAACATGCTAGAAATAGGAGGAAACCCCTATGGCTAAATAGAGCTGTAAGGGAAGCAATAAAAGAAAAACAGAAAGCCTTAAAAGAATTAAAGAGGGTAGGTAGTGATGAGGCATTATATAATTATAGAAAATTAAATAAAATATGTAAAAAGCAAATTAAGTTAGCTAAGTTTGAGACAGAGAGACTCATTGCGAGAGAAAGTAAAAATAATCCTAAAATATTCTTTAACTACATAAACAGTAAAAAACTGAAAAGCGATAGTGTTGGCCCCCTTAAAAATAGTCTTGGTGAAATGGTGGAAGGGGATGAGGGTAAAGCCAACCTGCTGAATGACTTTTTTTCTACGGTTTTTATACAAGAAAATGCCATGGCAGATGACATGACCAGTGATACCATAAATTCACCCTTGAATATTACCTGCTTAACTAAGCAGGAAGTACGCCGCCGCCTCGAAATCACTAAGGTTGACAAATCTCCGGGCCCGGATGGCATACACCCCAGAGTACTACAGGAATTGAGTTCTGTGATAGATAGACCATTATTTTTAATCTTCTCAGATTCCTTAATAACAGGGTCGGTACCGCAGGACTGGCGCATAGCAAATGTGGTGGACAAAAACTGAGCCGGGAAATTATAGGCCGGTAAGTTTAACCTCTACGGTTGGTAAAATCCTTAACCCCTTAACGACCTTGGACGTACTGAGTACGTCATGGTGACATGGTGCTAAAGGACCCATGACGTACTCAGTACGTCCTGGCGAAATCGCGGTCCCGGAGCCCCGGGGAGTGAAATTTATTTACTTAAACGGTGGATTCGGGAAGGAGGGGACCTCTGCCTGACCTCAGGAGGGGTGGTGCCTCCTCCCCGAACCTACAGAGGCTGTGATTGGCTGACGAACGCCGCTCAGCCAATTACAGCCACTGTAATGTTCCAGCCATTGAAAATGGCTGGAACAATGAAATTCAGCCCTGATCAGTGCTGCTGTAGCACTGGCCATTGGCTGGAGCTGGGTGATCGATGCTTCACCCGCCCCCAGCTCTGATTGGAGAGACCGGTCTTGTGACCGCTCTCTCCAATCAATGTGGATCTGCGGCCTGTGACCGTCCCTGGAAGCCGAGGAGAGCGGTAAGTTGTTGTCCCCGCCGCCCGCCCCTGTCCCCGATCGCCCCGCCGCCCGCCCCTGTCCCCGATCGCCACGCCGCTGCTCCCGCTTCACCGCTGTCCCCGCCGCTGCTCCCGCTTCACCGCCGCTGTCTCCGATCGCCCCGCCGCTGCTCCCGCTTCACCGCCGCTGTCTCCGATCGCCCCGCCGCTGCTCCCGCTTCACCGCCGCTGTCTCCGATCGCCCCGCCGCTGCTCCCGCTTCACCGCTGTCCCCGCCGCTGTCTCCGATCGCCCCGCCGCTGCTGCCGCTGTCTCCGATCGCCCCGCCGCTGCTGCCGCTTCACCGCTGTCCCCGCCGCCATGCTCCCGATGCACCGCTGTCCCCGCCGCCATGCTCCCGATGCACCGATGTCTCCGCCGCCATGCTCCCGCTCCACCGCTGTCTCCGCCGCCATGCTCCCGCTGCACCGCTGTCTCCGCCGCCGCTCCCGATCCACCGCCGTCCCCGCCGCCATGCTCCCGCTGCACCGCTGTCTCCGCCGCCATGCTCCCGCTGCACCGCTGTCTCCGCCGCCGCTCCCGATCCACCGCCGTCCCCGCCGCCATGCTCCCGCTGCACCGCCGTCCCTGCCGCCATGCTCCCGCTGCACCGCCGTCCCCGCCGCCATGCTCCCGCTGCACCGCCGTCCCCGCCGCCATGCTCCCGCTGCACCGCTGTCTCCGCCGCCGCTCCCGATCCACCGCCGTCCCCGCCGCCATGCTCCCGCTGCACCGCTGTCTCCACCGCCGCTCCCGATCCACCGCCGTCCCCGCCGCCATGCTCCCGCTGCACCGCTGTCTCCACCGCCGCTCCCGATCCACCGCCGTCCCCGCCGCCATGCTCCCGATCCACCGCCGTCCCCGCCGCCGCTCCCGATCCACCGCCGTCCCCGCCGCCATGCTCGCCACTGTCCCCGCCGCCGTCGCACCCACCTTTTTCAGCCGCTGCTGCCCCCGATCGGCGGCGGCCGCCGCCTCCTTCATCGGCTGCCCCTTCTCCATCGCCACACCACCTATCCCTCCATGTGCTGCAAGCCACCCTCCCCCCACGTGGGGGGAGGGTGGCTGGCTTGCAGCACATGTGGGGGGAGGGTGGCTGGCTTGCAGCACATGTGGGGGGAGGGTGGCTGGCTTGCAGCACATGTGGGGGGAGGGTGGCTGGCTTGCAGCACATGTGGGGGGAGGGTGGCTGGCTGGCTTGCAGCACATGTGGGGGGAGGGTGGCTGGCTGGCTTGCAGCACATGTGGGGGGAGGGTGGCTGGCTTGCAGCACATGTGCTGCAAGCCACCCTCCCCCTACATGTGCTGCAAGCCACCCTCCCCCTACATGTGCTGCAAGCCAGCCACCCTCCCCCTACATGTGCTGCAAGCCCCCCTTCCTCCCCCTACATGTGCTGCAAGCCCCCCTCCCTCCCCCTACATGTGCTGCAAGCCCCCCTCCCTCCCCCCTCCCCCTACATGTGCTGCAAGCCCCCCTCCCTCCCCCTACATGTGCTGCAAGCCCCCCTCCCTCCCCCTACATGTGCTGCAAGCCCCCCTCCCTCCCCCTACATGTGCTGCAAGCCCCCTTCCCTTCCCCTACATGTGCTGCAAGCCCCCCTCCCTCCCCCTACATGTGCTGCAAGCCCCCCTCCCTTCCCCTACATGTGCCATCTCTCTCTCCCATCAGACTCTGCCCCCTCCCCGATCTGCTGCCTGCTCTCTCCCATTTTCCATCTACTGCCCCCTCTCACCCTCCTCGATCTGTTGCCTCCTTCATCTGCTGCCTCTTCTGTCTGCTGTGATCCTGCTGCCTAGATCCATCCTGTAAGGTAGGTATCCCCATCTCACCCCCCCCATCCTCTGCCGCTCCTCCATCCGCTGCGCCATTTCCCATCATCCATCCGCTGCGCCCTTTCCCATCCTCTGCCGCTCCTCCATCCGCTGCGCCATTTCCCATCTTCCATCCGCTGCGCCCTTTCTCATCTGCCGCCCCGCCCTCTCGCATCGCATTATCCAGCGCAGTTGCTCGCTTCCAGACTGCAGTGGATGATGCGATGCGAGACTCGTGCATTGCTCTCACGTTTGGCACTGGTCTTCGCAGGCGCTCATTTTTTTTTTTTTTTTCTACTGATGTCTGTATTTTTTATTTCGCCAAACTAATTTTTTTTGTATGGGGGGGGGGGGGTCTAGTTTCCAAAATGGGATCACATGTGGGGGAGCTCCATTGTTTAGGCACCTCAGGGGGTCTCCAAATGAAACATGGCGTCTGCTAATAATTCCAATCAATTTTACTGTGAAATGGCGCTCTCTTCTGAGCCCCGCCGTACGCCCAAACAATTGATTTCCACCACATATGAGGTATCGTCGTACTCAGGAGAAATTGCACAATACATTTTATGGTGCATTTTTTCCTGATACCCTTGTGGAAAAAAAGCTACCTGTTTGAAAAAACAATTTTGTGGTAAAAAAATAAAATATTTTCACGGCTCAACATTACAAACGTTTGTGAAGCCTCCAGGGGTTCAAAGTGCTCCCTAAACAGCTAGATAAATTCCATGAGGGGTCTAGTTTCCAAAATGGGGTCAATTGTGGGGGAGCTCCATTGTTTAGGCACTTCAGGGGGTCTCCAAACGCAACATAGCGTCCGCTAATAATTCCAACCAATTTTGCTGTGAAATGGCGCTCCTTGCCTTCCGAGTCCTGCCGTGCGCCCAAACATTTGATTTCCACCACATATGGGGTATCTGCGTACTCAGGAGAAAATGCACAATACATTTTATGGTGCATTTTTTCCTGATACCCTTGTGATAAAAAAAGCTACCTGGTTGAAGCAACAGTTTTGTGGTAAAAAAATTTTTTTTTCTTTTCACGGCTCAACGTTATAAACTTCTGTGAAGCCCCCAGGGGTTCAAAGTGCACATAAAACATCTAGAAAAAATATTTGAGGGCTCTAGTTTCCAAAATGGGGTCACTTATGGGGGAGCTCCATTGTTTAGGCACCTCGGGGAGTCTTCAAACCCGACATGGCGTCCGCTAATGAGTGCAGCTAATTTTGCACTCAAAAATTCAAATGGCGCTCCTTGCCTTCCGAGTCCTGCTGTGTGCCCAAACATTTGATTTCCACCACATATGGGGTATCTGCGTACTCAGGAGAAAATGCACGATACATTTTATGATGCATTTTTCCTGATACCCTTGTGAAAATACTAATTTTTATGGCTAAAGTAACATTTTTGTGTTAAAAAAGTAAAATTTTCATTTTTTCGTCTACATTGCTTTGGTTGCTGTGAAGCTCCTAAAGGGTTAATAAACTTCTTGGATGTGGTTTTGAGCAGAGTGAGGGGTGCAGATTTTAGAATTGGGTCACTTTTGGGTATTTTCTGTCGCCTAGGTTTCTCAAATCACTCCAAATGTGATGTGGTACCTAAAAATTTTTTTTTTGTAAATTTTGTTGGAAAAATGAGAAATTGGTGATGAACTTTGAACCCTTCTAACTTCCTAACGGAATTTTTTTTTTTTCAAAAATTGCGCTGGTGTAAAGTAGACATGTGGGAAATGTTATTTAGTAACTTTTTTGTGTGACATATCTCTCAGATTTATGGGCATAAAATTTCAAATTTTGAAAATTGCAAAATTTTCAAAATTTTCGCCAAATTTCCGAAATTTTCACAAATAAACGCAAAACATATCTGCCTAAATTTACCACTGACATGAAGTACAATATGTCACGAAAAAACAATCTCAGAATCGCCAGGATCCGTTGAAGTGTTCCAGAGTTATAACCTGTCAAAGTGACACTGGTCAAAATTGCAAAAAATGGCCGGGTCTTTAAGGTGAAAACAGGCTGGGGGCTGAAGGGGTTAAGGGTTTCTTGAGAGATGCTATACTGGAGTATCTCAAGAAAAATAACCTTATGACAGAGTATCAACATGGGTTTATGAGGGATCGATCCTGTCAAACTAATTTGATCAGCTTCTATGAAGAGGTAAGTTCAAGCCTGGACCAGGGAAATGCAGTGGATGTTGTGCATATGGACTTTTCAAAAGCTTTTGATACGGTGCCACATAAAAGGTTGGTACATAAAATGAGAATAATGGGGATAGGGGAAAATATGTGTAACTGGGTTAAAAACTGGCTCAGTGATAGGAAACAAAGGGTGGTTATTAATGGTACGTACTCGGACTGGGTCTCAGTTCATAGTGGGGTACCACAGGGGTCAGTATTGGGCCCGCTTCTTTTCAACATATTTATAAATGACCTTGTTGGGGGCATGCGGAGTAGAATTTCAATATTCGCAGATGATACTAAACTCTGCAGGGTAATCAATACAGAGGAGGATAATTTTATATTACAGGGAGATTTATGTAAATTGGAGGATTGGGCTGAGAAGTGGCAATTGAAGTTTAATGTAGATAAATGTAAGGTCATGCACTTGGGTAGAGGAAATAACATTTATGATTATGTACTTAATTGTAGAACACTTTGTAAAACAGACACAGAAAAAGACTTGGGTGTATGGGTGGATGGTAAACTTCACTTTAGTGGACAGTGTCAGGCAGCTGCTGCCAGGGCTAATAAAATAATGGGATGTATTAAAAGAGGTATAAGTGTTCATGAAAAAAATATAGTTCTACCTCTGTACAAGTCACTAGTGCGACCGCACGTAGAATACTGTGTACAATTCTGGTCACCGATATATAAGAAGGACATAGCTGAACTGGAGAGGGTGCAAAGAAGAGTGACCAAGATTATTAGAGGAATGGGGGGGCTGCAATACGAAGACAGGTTATTAAACTTGGGGTTATTTAGTTTGGAAAAACGAAGGCTTAGGGGGATCTAATCACAATGTATAAATATATGAGGGGACAGTACAGAGACCTTTCCAAAGATCTTTTTACACCTAGGCCTGCGACTGGAACACGGGGGCATCCGCTACGACTTGAGGAAAGAAGGTTTAATCATAATCACAGACGAGGATTCTTTACTGTACGAGCAGTGAGACTATGGAATTCTCTGCCGCATGATGTTGTAATGAGTGATTCACTACAAACATTTAAGCAGAGCCTGGATGCTTTTCTTGAAAAATTTAATATTACCAGTTATGTATATTAGATTTTATGACAGGGTATTGATCCAGGGAACTAGTCTGATTGCCGGATGTGGAGTCAGGAAGGAAATTTTTTCCCCATTGGAACTTGTTTGCCACATTGGGGTTCTTTTGCCTTCCTCTGGATCAACATGTTAGGCTACGGGTTGAACTAGATGGACTTAGAGTCTCCCTTCAACCTTAAAAACTATGATACTATGATACTATGATACTATAAGATTAACACAATAACAAAATCTACAGAGAGATTCCTGTATTTTTCACCTTATTTGTGTCTATTAATATTAAATACTATACACACAGTACGCAGAAAGGCACAATTAATGCTAAAAAGTAGGCCAGCTTGTCCTCATACAGTACCTGTGCCTCTCTTCCTGTTGGTTATAATATACCTATATCAATGGTTACAAAGCAGACGTGGTCCCAGGGCAGCTGTATAAGGCTGCTTCTATGGCACTCGGTTTCTCAATATTTTCTACTTCAGAGCTGAATTCATCAAGCCTACATCTGGCAAGTTATTACACCAAAGTGGTCAATGTGCCCACAGTCCCACATATTATTGCTGCCCCCAAATGCTGTGTCACAATGTGTGTACCCTCACACATTTGCGCATTTGGCAGAAGCACCAAGTTTATGGAGAAAATGAAATTATTTTTTGCAGCTATGTTGCACATGAGAATACTAATGTACATACATTTCTGTATTTTTCTATCTTGTGCCACGACACAGAAAAAGCACAAACTCTGTTTATGCATGTTGTAACGGTATATGCACCATTTAATAAAGACTGCTGGTGGATACCCCTTTCTCCCACTAACACTGAGTCCCACTGACACTGACACACGCACACACGCATGCACGCACACACACATTATCACAAAATATTTTATTATATCTTTTCATAAGACAACACTGAAGAGCTGACACTTTGATACAATGTGAAGTATTCAGTATATAGCTTGTATCACAGTGTAAATTTGGTGTGTCCTCTAAATAACACAATAAACAGCCATTAATGTCTAAACCACTGGCAACAAATGTGAGTACACCCCTAAGTGACAATGGCCAAATTGTGCCCAATTAGCCTTTTTCCCTCCCTGGTGTCATGTGACTCATTAGTGTTATAGTCTCAGGTGTGAATCGGGAGCATGTATTGTAAATTTGGTGTTATTGCTCATACACTCTCTCATACTGGTCACTGGACGTTCAATATGGCACCTCATGGGGCAAATAATTATCTGAGGAGCGGAACTAAAAGGATTGTTGCCCTATGTAAAAATGGCTGAGGCTAAAAGGAGATTGTCAACAACCTGAAACTGAGCTGCAACATGGTGGCCAAGACCATACAGCGGTTTAACAAGACAAGTTCCAATGAGAACAGGCATCACCATGGGCGACCAAAGAAGTTGAATGTACGCACTCAGCATCATATCCAGAGATCATCTTTTAAAAATAAACATATGAGTGTTGTCAACATTTCTGCAGAGGTTACGGTGGTGGGGGTCAGCCTGTCAGTGTTCAGAACATACGCCACACACTGCATCAAATTGGTCTGCATGGCTCTCGTCCTAGAAGGAACATTTTCTGCAGAGGATGCACAAGAAGGCCCACAAGCAGTTTGCTGAAGACAAGCAGGCTAAGAAAATGAATTACTGTAACCATGTCCTGTGGTCTGGTGAGACCAAAATAAACATATTTGGATCAGATGGTGTCAAGCATGTGTGGCAGCAACCAGGTGAAGAGTACAAAGACAAGTTTGTCTTGCCTACAATCAAACATGGTGGTGAGAGTGTTATCGTTAGTGGCTGCATGAGGGCTGCCTGTTGTGGGGAGCTACCGTGCCAACATTTGGGTGTCCTGTGTACCCGGCTCCAATCTTGCCTGCCATAATCCTGCTGTCACGCTTAGGTAAATGTCTGCATAAGCTCCTTGGATACAGTGGTTGCCTCTCATGGGAGACTGCTTATAGATTCTTGCCCCTTTCCTTGGGTTTAGCAGTCTCCATTATAGTGGGTCTATATACAGCAATTCGCTTCAGATGGAAGTATTTAACTAATTGTATTTATAATGTGTACCTAGTGGTTCTGTATTGCCACATGGCTGCAATTGTATCTCATTGTATTATATCTATGCATCACTTATAGTCAATTGGCCCCTTGGATACAATCCCATTTTTTGAATTCATTATCTAATGGAAATTATTATAGCTATGTTTATCTTGTAATGACATATAATCTTACTATTTTACATCTATAGTAGAGATGAGCGAACCGGTCCCGGTTCGGCTCGAGTTCGGTTCGCCGAACGGAGGTCTCGTTCGAGTTCAGTTCGTCGAACGTTCGACGAACCGAACTCGAACTGCATAGGAAACAATCACAAACACATAAAAACACCTAGAAAACACCCTCAAAGGTGTCCAAAAGGTGACAAATAACTCACAACACAACACAAACACATGGGAAAGTGACAAGGACATATACTCATGCAAAAACAAAAGAGCTGGACAAGAAAAAAGAGGAGGACACACAGATATATGAGTACTTGCAAGGAAACGTCGATGCCATTACTGTGCAACTTGAGCCCTGCTCATTTTAGGCTTCCAATCTGGATAAATTGCCTGAGCTTGCCACGTACGCCTTGGGGATCTTGTCGTGTCCTGCAGCCAGTGTTCTCTCGGAACCTGTCTTCAGTGCTGCTGGGGGTCTGCTGGCAGATAAGCACACGTGTCTGTCCACTGACAATGTGGACATGGCTCTCAGAGGACTTTTCTTCCCCTGGGTCAGCCAGGGGAGGCGAAAGGCACGCGTATTTTTGAGAGTGCTTCATGCAAAGCATCTTTATCTTTTCAAAAGGGGGGTCAACTGATGCCAGTCAAGTGGGGTGTGTTTGGCCCAATTAGTGGAAACGAGGAAGACTGTGGTGGGAGTCCCCTCGCTGTGTTTGTAAAAGAACCAAGATGAACAAGTCATGGCTCTCAGAGGACTTTTCTTCCCCTGGGTCATCCAAGGGAGGTGAAAGGCACGTGTATTTTTGAGAGTGCTTCATGCAAAGCATCTTTTTCTTTTTTAAAAGGGGGGTCAACTGATGCCAGTCAAGTGGGGTGTATGTAGCCCATTTAGTGGCAACAAGGAAGACTGTGGTTGGAGTCCCCTCGCTGTATTTCTAAAAGAACCAAGATGAACAAGTCATGGCTCTCAGAGGACTTTTCTTCCCCTGTGTCAGCCAGGGGAGGCGAAAGGCATGCGTATTTTTGAGAGTGCTTCATGCAAAGCATCTTTTTCTTTTTCAAAAGGGGGGTCAACTGATGCTGTTCAAGTGGGGTGTGTGGCCCAATTAGTGGAAACGAGGGAGACTGTGGTTGGAGTCCCCTCGCTGTGTTTGTAAAAGAACCAAGATGAACAAGTCATGGCTCTAAGAGGACTTTTCTACCCCTGGGTCATCCAGGGGAGATGAAAGGCACGCGTATTTTTGAGAGTGCTTCATGCAAAGCATCTTTTTCTTTTTCAAAAGGGGGGTCAACTGATGCCAGTCAAGTGGGGTGTGTGTGGCCCAATTAGTGGAAACGAGGGAGACTGTGGTTGGAGTCCCCTCGCTGTGTTTTACATGATTTTCGAAGGGCATGACATGCCTAAGAGGTTCAGTTTCATCATCTGCAACTTGTTGGCAACAGAAAGGCTGCCTTTACACCCTTTTGAGACCGAGGATTTTCGAGACCTTATGCCCATTGCAGTGCCCCAAGAGCCGATGGCCAGTCGTCAAGAAAGGCGTGCCCGCGCTACCACAGCAGGTCACACACAACCTCACTGATTTCTTGAGAAACTCTGTGTGTGACAGGGTGCATTTCACCACAGATACTTGGACCAGTAAGCATGGACAGGGGAGTTACATGTTGCTGACTGGGCACTGGGTAACTATGGTGAGAGATGGAGAAGGGTTTGCTGTACAAGTCTTGCCGTCCCCACGACTTGTGTGTCAATCCTTCCTCTGTATGTACAAGTTCCTCCACTGCTTCTGCCTCCTCAACCTCGTGTGGGTCCTCCACCTCGGCCCAAACCCTGTGTGTTCAGGCCACCCTTCCTTGTAACTGCGCCCAAGGAATCCCACACACCTCCTTACTATGCTGGCAGCACAGCTCAACAGCATGATGCGGTCGACTCTTTACTTAGAAATGTCTGGGAAATGTGAGTTGAGGAGTTGTGGACGGTAAGCTCTGGAGAGTGAGACCGAGTTTCATCAATGGTTGTCTCCACTCAACCAGCAGCCAGGGAAGGTCGGGTGCGACAATGATGCAAACCAGTCTGCGACCCTTCTTCAGGGCAATGTGACACACGTGCCTTGTATGGCTCACGTGTTGAACCTGGTTGTCCAGCAATTTTTAAAACACTATCCTGGCCTACATGGCCTTCTGCAGAGGGCACGGTGTAACGCCTGCCTGGATCGACACACTCAGATGGGCTGTAAAGGATAGGCTAGAAGCAAGCCACTCACCAAGCTGGACACCCAGAACCCTGAAACCCTTTAACCCCTATACAGTGATTTGGAATTACACAGGGCCCCTGTGGAAGGCTGCAGTTCCAGAGAATAGTAGTCATGCAGGGTCAAAAACATTAATTGAGGAAGAGGAACAGAATGGGATGGCCAGGACTTAATCAGAAAACAAGCAGAGGTGAAATGCGGATCAGCCAAGGAGGTACATAAACAGCAAGCAGGAAAAGTAGTCAGGTAACAAGCACACAAAATCATAAAACTGAACTGGGGGTAACAGTAACAAGAGGTTCATAGCTTTGTCTGGCAGTGGTCTGCAGACAGGAGGGGCCTAAAAAAGGGTGTGGTGTCTTCCCATTGGTTGTAGCTGAATGATGGTACTTCATCTGTGAGATACCCACCACCTACATTCAGCCTGTGGTTCTGTATCTGTCAAGGTAACGCAACCCAGTGGGTGACCATAACCTGCGTCCACCTGCGCCGCTGGCATCGACTCCTTTCCCATCATCAGCACTATGCACGAAAGGAACACGTTGTCATCTGGCGACCGGAGTACAAATTGATTGAGTGGACTACGTTGGTGACTTAACAGCCATGTGCGGCAATGATGCAAACCTGTCTGCGGCCCTTCGGCTTGTATGGCTCACGTGTTGAATCTGATTCTCCAGCAATTTTTAAAATACCATCCCGGCCTACATGGCCTTGTGCAGCGGGCACGCTGCTATGTGCTCACTTTCATCCTTCGCACCCAGCAGCTCAACAACTTTCATCGCTCCTGAAGTCTTAGGGTCTGGCGGTTAAACGCCGGAAATACGATGTTCCGACACGCAGGAATTGGAATCTGCACATGTTGCAGCGTCTGTGGCAGCACCGCAGAGCCCTGCTGAAATACGGTCTGACGTATACCCTGGGCTAACTTGATCCAGAGGTGGTGCAGATCACGCTGCTGGAGTGGTGTCAGATCAAGGACCTATGCACCCTTCTACACAGTTTACAAATGTCGACGAAGATGTTTAGCACTGGCAATGCCATTCTCAGCATGACAATTCTGGACATCTACAAGATGGAGCACACTGTAAGCATTATTCGGAGTCAGGTGTTGGTCCAAGAGGAAGGGGAGGAAGTACAGGAGGAGTCATATGCAGAAGGGATAATAAGATCTACAAGGTCCAGACGGTGAGCGGCACCTAGGCGGCAGTCATGGTGGGGGAGAGGGATTAACAAGGGCGCATAGTATCACCAAAAATTGTTGAGGAAGGTGCAGGAGCCCATGACGAAATGGAGGACGAACTGGCGATGGGCATGGAAGACTCAGCAGATGAGTTAGAGCTTGCTCACATTTCGGTTGTGCGAGGTTGGGGGGAGAGGGCAGAGGAAGGAGGCACGATTCTCACCTCTCTGCCACCAACACACCAAGGACTTGGTCCTCCTGGATGCACAAGACACATGAGCGCCTTCTTGCTGCACTACCTACAACATGACCCTTGGATTGTACGAATTCGAAGTAATGCTAACTACTGGGTTGCCACACTGTTAGATTCCCAGTACAAGACAAAATTTGGCAAAATAATTCCTGCCATAGAAAGGGACGCACGTATACAGGAGTATCTGCAGAAGGTGGTACGGATTCTTAGATCTGCTTTTATCAGTAAACACCAGTGCTGCACAGAGTGAATCTCAACGCTTTGTCATGGATAGAAGGAAATGGTCTTTTACTTGTCCACATCTGAGGGACCGAGGGCTGGCTGCTGTGCTGAGATGGCATTGAGTACGGTGTCCCTGCAGAGTTGCACTTTTGGTCATATACCAAATGAGTTGAAAAAGGACAGATGCGGGTGAAAAGGGGAACAGGTGTGTTGGAAAGGGGAAAAAAGTTTTTGTCCGTGGGTTTGGTGATTAAGCAAAAGTAACATTTGATGAAGAAACACCATCTGTTATGGTGGGACTGGCAGATTTGGATAAGGTGGTATATACTATGTTACCGCTATATAACGAAAATTAATAAGAAAAGAAAGAGAAAGGTATATATCCCCATCAGCAGTCAATGTCCACCGTGCTCCCAGATGGAAAAGGAGAGGTTGGAAACTGGAAGGTTAGGTGGAGGATACAGATCTGTGTGGCTGTGAAACTAATAGTTGCCTGAACCAACTCAGACGCCATTCGGATCTGGAGACTGGGAGCCCTGTTATCGTCACAGGGTCCACACGCCCACCCAGCCCAGGAACTCCCTGTTAACATCACAGGGGCCATTCAGTACGCTGACCGTGTGCATTGGGACCACACCTGTGGACAGCAGGCGCATCAGCAGCAGCAGGCCTGTTAATGCCACTGGGCTGCACAAGCAGGACTTGTAGTACAGGAGCTGGTCTTAACCGTTCTGCGTTACCAACTGTGGTGGTGGCCTGCATCGACGCCCTATCCCTGCCTACCTCTGGCCTAAAGCCGCAATGGGTTCAACACATGGAGGTGTGCTCTTTCGGAGCATAATAGAAGACTGCGCACCTCCTTGTTGGCTCCAGCCTGTTTTATAACCTGGGTCTGCCACAAACCAGGGTGGACCACAATGCACCTCCTGGAGACAAAAGCAGAGTGACACGTCATGAGTGGCATAACTAGCGTCCTATTTGGAACCGCAACTTCAATAATGACCTCATGGCTGCCACGACACAAACACCTCACCAGTCATCGTCTGACTATCAATATTGAGGTGACAAGTCATAGGGGCGGGCCTCTGCAAGCCATTTGGGAGTGGCCTGGCCACATCGTCAGGACACCTGATGCCCTGTGGTCTATATGGGCCCCCCACATCAGGGGCAGTGCCAAAGAGTTCATTACCGGACCTAGTCTCTGATGCAGTAAGTGCCTGAGTATGCTCAGTAGCATGAAATACAGTCTCCGAAAAAAGACTATCAGCTTTACAATGGTGTCTAGGCACAACACAGGACTTAGACCCGGCACGGAATGCAAGTACCTGTGCAAAGAGGCTTTTCGCACTAAGTGTGGGAGCATGCGCTGTATCCCGAAATGAAGACTTAGCCTCAGGAATGGCACAGTCAGGCTGAGCATACTCACTAGGCGAAACACTGTAGTTAGGCTGCGGCTGGGGTAAATCGGCACACGCATGCGCACTAGCTGCCTCTCCACACTTAGACGTGGAGGAGAAATTGCTCTTCGGGTGTGGACTTGGAGATTCTGTCTATAAACAGAAGGAAAAGCTAAAGGAAGCCTCACTTTCTATCCCTCCGAATGATCAAATGCAGCAAGGAATTCCCTGAGTTTGCTATAAAATTAGCGTAGCAAAATGTGCATGAGGGTGTCATGCAGAGGTGCTGCAAATAGATTTGCACCAATGGAAGTCCAACAGTCACTTCTTGTATTCCACTAAATGGCAGCATTTTTTGCTATCATTATATCTTATTAAAAACAGAACAGGAGGGTGTCCTGCACAGGTGGTAGAAATAGCTTGGCACCAGTGGGACAATAATGAAATACAACAGCCAGTTCTTGTATGCCACTAAATGGCAGCATTTTTTTGCTATCAATATAGCTTATTAAAAACAGAGCAGGAGGGTGTCCTGCACAGGTGCTAGAAACAGCTTGGCACCAGTTGGACACTAATGGAAGTCCAACAGCCACGTTTAGGATGCCACTAAGTTCACTCAGTGTTTGCTAGTATAATGGCTTAGTAACAATGAGTTTGAGTGTGCAATGCAGGCAGACGTGCTGCAAATATCTTTGCACTAGTGGGACAATAAAGAATTCCAACAGCCACGTTTAGGATGCCACTAAGTTCACTCAGTGTTTGCTAGTATAATGGCTTAGTAACAATGAGTTTGAGTGTGCAAAGGGCAGGAGGGTACAATGGCAGGGTTGTGGGTCTCTGGGTAGAGGAAAGGAAGCCTGCCTTTCTATCCCTCCTAATGGGGAAATGCAGCTAGGAAATCCCTGACCTTAGCTACACAGACGCTGTCATCTTGTGTAGCTGTTAAACTCTGTTTTCACGGACCTGTCACCTATGGCTCTGACCCTGCCGGTATTAGCCCTTAAAAGGACTGATAGAAAGTTCTATCCCTATTCTGTACAGCGCTGTGTATAGAGCGTACACAGCAGTATCAGAGATAGGCGCTGCGCCAGCGGTGACTGACACCAAGGACGCAGAATGCCGATAATGGCGTGCTGGAGGAAAATGTCCGGTTTTATAATGCAGGGACATGTGACATGGACATGCTATCACACATGCCATTGCTTCTCTGGCTAAAAGTCCACTTAGCTGTGTGTGTGTCTGGGATTGGCTGACATGCTGGCCCGCCCCACTACACGCGCGCGCTTAGGGAAGGAAGACAAGGAAAAAAAAAAAAATGGCGATCGCCATTAGCCATACAGCAGTGATATGAATGCGCTGTTCCCGCACACTATACACTGAAATTTCATAATAGTGTGAGTCACAGAGTGACTTACACTATTACAGCGGAAAGCCAGCTAGGAATTAGCTGGTCTTTTTGCTGCTAGAACCGTTCTCGAACGTATCTAGAACTATCGAGCTTTAGCAAAAAGCTCGAGTTCTAGTTCGATTTAGAACAGCCCCCAAAATCACTCGAGCCGCGAACTGGAGAACCTCGAACCGCGAACCGCACTCAATTCTAATCTATAGTGACTGTGGTAATTTGATGCAGTTTGAATGCACCCGGGTATATTTGTATCTCCTTTTATGGTGTTTTTACCCCTCACTTGACCAATAAAATAATTTAATCACCTATTGGACTTTTTGATTGTGTTTTCTCTCCTCTTGGTTTACAATTTCGATTGTCCTTTATATAGTCCAGGTACCACGCATGTGTCATTTATGTTTAATGCAAATGGCAGATATTTTTGAGCATATATGGTGAATCATGTGGGTATCTTACACACTCTCAATGTATTTATATCCAACATGTGCTGAAGCAGAACATAATCGCCCCTTTGAACCTGAGGATAAAGGTGCTGGACTGACTAACCATATCACCAGACCTGAATCCTATTCATCTATGAGGCATCTTCAAATAGAAAGTGAAAAAGCTCAAGCTGTAGAACATCCACCAGCTCCGTAATGTCATCATGGAAGAGTGGAAGAGGATTTCAGTGGCTCCTGTGAAGCTCTAGAGAACTCCATACCCACAAGAGTTAAGAGTCACTTTGGGCACAATTTGGCCAATATCAGTTAGGGGTGTACTTACGTTGGTTGCCAGTAGTTTAGACATTAATGGCCAGGTATTGAGTTATTTAATGGGCAAACTAAATTTACACTGTAATAAACACTGTACACTGACAACTTTACATTGTATCAATGTGTCATATCTTCAGGGTTGTCCCATGAAAAGATATAATAAAATAGTTACACAAATATGAGGGGTATGCAGCATATATACAGTGGGTGAAATAAGTATTGAAAACGTCACCAATTTTCTAAGTAAATATACTACTCACAAAATGTTAGGAATGTTTGACTTTTGGATGATATTTATAAAAAGCATAAAAAGTTCACCCTACAGTGATATTTTATCATGAAAGTTGGGCATTTAAATAAAAGCATGCTATAGGGATTTCCTTTTCTCAAAAGAAATAACAACAACAGTGGTGGGTATACCACCCCCCAAAAATATCAAAGTCTCAATAACTTGTCGTGTGGCCTTGAGCATCAATTACAGCTTAACAATGATGTCTCATGTTGTTCACATGTCAAGTTATTGTCTGCTGAGGCATGGCATCCCACTCTTCTTGAAGGGCATCTCTCAGGTCATTTAGATTCTGGGATACAGAGTTACAAGCCTCTACTTAGCAATACAGCTGATTCCTTAGGTTTTCGAAGGGATTCAGGTCTGGAGAAAGTTCAGGACGCACCATTTAAGTTACACCAGTCTTCAGCAGCCGTTCCCTAGTGCTGTGACCTCGATGAGCTGGAGCTTTTTCTTCCATAAAGATGAAATTAGGCTTGTGTTGTTCATGCAGAGGCAGAATGACTGGATTAATTATTTAATTCAAGTAGCAGGGGCTTGTTTTTGTTCCACTCACAAAGTGTAGTGCAGTTTTGTATTGACTAGACACACCTGCCCATACTATAACACCATCACCACTAAATAATTGCCTGGTGACAGCAGTCGCAGAGTGGAAGAAAAGGTTAAGAACCTGTGCTGTCTTAAATAACCAATAGATCAAATGCAGTTGAACAGTGATTTTATTTTACGTGTTTCGGAGATAGCAATCTCTTTGTTCAGAAAAATCACAGGTGTATACCCTTTTGCTAAGCATAAGACACTTGTATAGAAAACCAGAAGTTGAAAAAAGGCACGCAGATACCGGCCCAGTCACTGGATCCTGCATTGTATGATCATAGTATCATAGTATCATAGTTTTTAAGGTTGAAGGGAGACTCTAAGTCCATCTAGTTCAACCCGTAGCCTAACATGTTGATCCAGAGGAAGGCAAAAAAACCCCAATGTGGCAAACAAGTTCCAATGGGGAAAAATTTCCTTCCTGACTCCACATCCGGCAATCAGACTAGTTCCCTGGATCAATACCCTGTCATAAAATCTAATATACATAACTGGTAATATTAAATTTTTCAAGAAAGGCGTCCAGGCTCTGCTTAAATGTTAGTAGTGAATCACTCATTACAACATCATGCGGCAGAGAGTTCCATAGTCTCACTGCTCGTACAGTAAAGAATCCTCGTCTGTGATTATGATTAAACCTTCTTTCCTCAAGACGTAGCGGATGCCCCCATGTTCCAGTCGCAGGCCTAGGTGTAAAAAGATCTTTGGAAAGGTCTCTGTACTGTCCCCTCATATATTTATACATTGTGATTAGATCCCCCCTAAGCCTTCGTTTTTCCAAACTAAATAACCCCAAGTTTAATAACCTGTCTTGGTATTGCAGCCCACCCATTCCTCTAATAATCTTGGTCGCTCTTCTCTGCACCCTCTCCAGTTCAGCTATATCCTTCTTATATATCGGTGACCAGAATTGTACACAGTATTCTAAGTGCGGTCGCACTAGTGACTTGTACAGAGGTAGAACTATATTTTTTTCATGAACACTTATACCTCTTTTAATACATCCCATTATTTTATTAGCCCTGGCAGCAGCTGCCTGACACTGTCCACTAAAGTGAAGTTTACCATCCACCCATACACCCAAGTCTTTTTCTGTGTCTGTTTTACCCAGTGCTCTACAATTAAGTACATAATTATAAATTTTATTTCCTCTACCCAAGTGCATGACCTTACATTTATCTACATTAAACTTCAATTGCCACTTCTCAGCCCAATCCTCCAATTTACATAAATCTCCCTATAATATAAAATTATCCTCCTCTGTATTGATTACCCTGCAGAGTTTAGTATCATCTGCAAATATTGAAATTCTACTCCGCATGCCCCCAACAAGGTCATTTATAAATATGTTGAAAAGAAGCGGGCCCAATACTGACCCCTGTGGTACCCCACTATGAACTGAGACCCAGTCCGAGTACGTACCATTAATAACCACCCTTTGTTTCCTATCACTGAGCCAGTTTTTAACCCAGTTACACATATTTTCCCCTATCCCCATTATTCTCATTTTATGTACCAACCTTTTGTGTGGCACCGTATCAAAAGCTTTTGAAAAGTCCATATACACAACATCCACTGCATTTCCCTGGTCCAGACTTGAACTTAACTTAATGATACATAAAAATTATTAGGAATAAGCTCTTGTAATGCGTAAGGAGAGAGATTGTAAAATAAGTTGAAGCAGTAAAAATTTGAAAACGTTAAATTATTGTTGTGTATAAAAATTAAAACAGAAATATGAGCCAAATTGAACTTGTGCTTAATTTATTAACCAAGGTCTGTGAGGACTGAGTGCACGAGAACGGAGAGCCACAAAGGCTGAATACGGCGGGGATAGATCTATTGTTACAAAGAAAGAAAAAATAATAAAAGAGCAATAAAACTAGAATAGAGTGTTAGTGAAAATTGTGAAATTGGCTGTTATATTTTACAATGTCTCTCCTTACGCATTACAAGTACTTATTTCTAATAATTCTAATGTATTGCACGACGCCAGATCAGGTAACTGGTCCAGTATCTAAACACCTTTTTTCAAACGTTTGGTTTTCTATATAAAAGTATTTTGTGCATAGCAAAATGTTGTACAGCTGTCATTTTCCAGAAGAAGTAGATTGCTAGCTCCGAAATGCGTAGAATAAAATCACTGTTCAACTGCATTTGATCTATTGATTCTTCACAGCAGAGTGGGTTTTTAACCCTTTCTTCAACTCTGCGATTGATCCCGGATAGCAGCCGTTTCTTTACATCTATACAGTGGTTGTGACTCCTTCACAACCCTCCAAGGTGAGCATTTCCATGCTCAGATGTACAGCACTCTCCTTGAAGTCTCCAACATCGTTGGTGGTCATCATTTCTGCTCAGCGTGAATTGACTTTTGTCAGTGAAAAGCACTGAGGCCCACTGGTCCTTCATCCAGCGTAGATGAGGCCCATGCAAGATGGTGACGCATGTGCCTGGTGGTTTGGTCAGGTACCGTTGCAGGCCATCTAGCACGCAGACCACGTTAATGTAAATTATTTCAATGGTCTGACTTCAAAATTGTGTCTCTAACTTCCCTTAAATGTGCCTGGAGTTATGTGGCATTTAACATTGGGTTCCACCGGGTATTGTTCACAATGGAGGGCTCATTAATGTGGATTGTGGCCAAAGAACATCCATTTCTATGACTTTCTGTGAATTGTGCCATAAGCTCCATGTTAGAGAACAGCAAGTTGTGCAAAAAGTACTGAAATATTAAACAGTTGGGCATGTGCGGGAAAAAGTTTACACATTAAGTCATATTATGGTCACCTAAAAAGGGTAGAGGGCATTTTAGGATCATCCTGAAAGTTCATCCGAAAGCCAAAAATTCCTAATGTTTTGTGAGTAGCGTATATTTCTAATTGTTCTCTTGACATGAATTTCACACCAGATGTTGGTAACAACCTATCCAAACCACACAGGCAGAGAAATCAAATCATAGATTTCCATAAATTTAATGATGTGCAATATAATGTGCAATGACACAGGGAAACAGTATTGAGCATGCTTACTGAAATTTATTTAATACTTTATTTAAAACTCTTTGTTTGGTGAAACTAGTAGCTCACTAAGGTGTGATCTTTGGTCATTAGTTCAGACAAAAAATGTTCAAATCCTGAAGGTTCTGTGGGTTCCTTCTATAAACTCTAAGCTTTAGTTCCTTCCATAAATTTTCAGGTCAGATGATTGGCTGGGCCAAACTTGCAACTTTATTTTCTTTGTCTGAAAACAATTGAGAGTTTACTTGCCTGTGTGTTTGGGATCATTGTATTGCTGGAATGTCCACTCTCATTTCAACTTCCTCATCCTGGTAGAAGGCAATAGATTTTTATCAAGAATGACTCGGGACAGTTGTCCATTTATCCTTCCTTCAATTATATGATGTTTGCTAGTACGTTATGCTGAAAAACAGCCTTACATCATGATGTTACCAGCTTCTAACTCACTGTTGGTATGGTGTTTTAGGGGTGATATGCAGTGCCAGTGCCTTTTGACCACCAAACAAGATCTGTATTTTGGCATCCAGACAGTTTGAGTTTGGTCTCATCTGACGAGACTATATCCTCCTAGTATTTCATAGGCTTGTATAAATGTTGTTGAGTGAACTTTAAGGCTATGTGCCCACGGGGACATTGTCCTGCGGATATATCCGCAAGACATTCCGCAGGTGCTCCCAGAAATCCGCAACGGAACTTTATCTGTTTCAATGCTGCGGATATACAGCGGAATGTCGTGCGGATATGTTGCGGGCATTCTGCATTGAGGATACAGTACCATGGCTTCGACACTGCATCCTCAATGCAGAACAAGTGCTGCAGTGATCGGGGGTTCATACTTACCTCCATCATGCAGCACCTCGCTTTCCGGCGGCCGGGTCACTGTCAGGCAGCGTCTGGTTCACTGTGCTGGAGGTGGGCGTGCCTGAACTAGCTTCGGCTGTGACATGACCGGAGCTCGTGCAGGCCCCGTCCACCTCTTCCTTCCTGTACCTGGCTGGATCCACCGCGCTGCTGCCGCTGCCGATACACCGGATGGAGAAAGTGACTCGGGTCTCTATCAAGGCAGGTAAGTATATGGGACCCTGCGGAGAAATCCGCAACAATAATTGACATGCTGCAGATTTTTCCGCATGAAAATCCGCACGATTTCTGCTGCGGAAAAATCCGCAGCGTGGGCACAGCATTTCCCAAATGCCATAGAAATGGCTGGGAGTAGCTGTGCTGCAGATTTCTGGAAAATCCGCGGCTTTTCCGCGAGAAATCCGCAGCAAAATCTGCGCATTTTCCACAGCGTGGGCACATAGCCTAATGGGCTTGAATACGCTTTTTTTCAGCAATGGAGACTTCCTTGTTGAGTGTGCATACAAGACATGGAGATCAAGTGCATTACTTATTGTTTTCTTTGATACAATTGTACCTGCTGATTCTAAGTTTTTCTGCAGCTCTCCATAAGTTGTCTTTGGCTCTTGGACAACTCGTATGATAATTCTTTTCACTCCTCTGTCTGAAACTTTGCGGGGAGCACCTGGTCATAGACAGTTTTTAGTGAAATTATGTTCTTTCCACTTCTTGGTTATGATCCCAGCAGGGCTCACTGGAACCATCAGAAGTTTAGAAATTGTTCTGTTACTGATGCTTTCAGTATGTTTTGCAACAATAAGGTTGCAATGGGCTGGAGATATCTCGCTAGTTTTACCCATCATGAGATTTTTTTTTGCTTCACCTTGATAATGAGAGAACTTTTTATTGGCCTTCATTTGAACCAGCTGACATTATTTTTTTAATAAGAGGCAGGATTGCTTTCAAATTTATGTATATAGAAATGTGGCACTCCTTGTTCGCTGGTGCTTGGATAGGGTCCCACCCCGATACAAAATATCAAAAAAATCCAGCACTCAAAGCTATGAAATGAATTTGTTTTGAATTTTTATTTTTATTCATTCGTTTATAGAAAGCAATTTTGTGTAAATATTAGTTGACGTTTCGGTCTTCCGACCTTCATCAGATTACACTACAATAAAGAAATACATAAAGAATTTTTAGATGTACAGAAATATAATGGCATAATACAATCATAGTATCAAAAAAGGCAGAGATTTCACCAAACAATAATACATTGACCATAAGAAATCACATGTCAACCAAATAATGAAAAAAAGGGAAAATCAAAATAAATAATCTGTCAACTGAGCCACTTAACTGGCAGACACAATGCCCTCCTAGACATGAAGATAGGAAATATGCTATTAAAGAGTAATTGGTAGAAAAAAAACCAGAAAGAAAGATGTAAGAACCAATAATCATGTCCTGCTAATTCAATATTAAATTACAGAAAGTGCAAAGTAAAAAATAGGAGCACTCAAGACTAATCAGACAAAGTCAAACAGACAATAAGAAACAATGCCATGTAGTAACACTCACCAAAAAGGCTCTGATATAACATATGGAAAATCCTGGAGAAGAGGGAAAAGCTGCCCGTCCGGGTCTGCGGTCTGTGTGATCTGACAGCCCAATGCCCAAGTTTAAATGGACCGCTTAATTAGCGTATATCATGTTACGGAACGTCACTTCCGGTCCACAAACCGTAAGTGACGATCCTGACTGGCAATATGTAGAACCAAATGGTTGGCAAACACGGACTTGCGCAGACTGCCCATGCCACTTCACATCCAACAAACTGGACAAAAAGTGGTGCGCCAGCATATAGGATATAGTAGAACAAAAAGGTAATTACAATAGATCGCTTGATTAGCACATAACATATCGCGGAACGTCACTTCTGGTCCGCAAACCGGAAGTGACGATCCTGGCTGGCAAACTGTAAACCAAGTGGTTGGCAAACACGGACTTGCGCAGACAGTCCACCCCACTTTATCAACTAGACGAAGAACACGGTCATACAGAACGGATGGGAAATTTATAAAGAATAGACCACATGAATCAACAATGACTAATAGTGCCCCCTTATCATGTAATTACTATGATATAAAGGTGATAAGAATAAAGGAACACCACTGTCCGTTGAACCAACGGAGAGTGGTGTGCCAACCCATTAAGGACATAGTGAATGAAAAGTATTATTTATAATGTTGTATAGAAAAGTCAACTTACTTCAAAATACAAAGACAAACCAATAAAGGGGAGCAAAAGGTAATAAAAAGAGAGGACTAAGGGAATAGGGTGTATGTTTGAAATCAATATATACTCATATTTAAGTGCTAATCATATGTAAACCCTAGTATAGTAACAAAAATCATCTAAAAGATATATAGAAAAGCTGTGGAGATATAAAGAAGGGAAGAGGGGACGAAAATCCTGGTTATCACTGAAGATGGTCGGTCTTACACCAACCCGTAGTCCTCTTGGAATTCTTTGAACACGTACATATTCTGCAATAGTGGCACAGTACAATTCCAAATTTTGTAATTTTCTAGATTCCTTCTGAAAATCGCGGGTTCGAAGCTCTGAAGTCGGAGTATGCAAAAAGTCACTCTGCACTGTGGTGCGGCTCATAATATCTGCCATTTCATAAGGGTGCACACACTAAGGGTTTAACTATATGTATATAGAAATGTGGCACTCCTTGTTCGCTGGTGCTTGGATAGGGTCCCACCCCGATACAAAATATCAAAAAAATCCAGCACTCAAAGCTATGAAATTCATTTCATAGCTTTGAGTGCTGGATTTTTTTGATATTTTGCTTTCAAATTTACTCATAGATCTCAACAGCTGGTTTCATGACTTTCCATGGCTTTCTGCACCTTTATTTCTTCATGTGATCAAAACTTTTTTCCTGTGCCATTTTTCATTATTACACATAACTTAATTTTTGGAAAACTATGGTTTAACTTCCTTAAATGTGTCGATTGGATGGGTTACTACCAACATCTGGTATGAAATTCATTCCAATAGTACCTTTAGAAATATGTTCACTTAGAAAATTGGTGACATGTTCAGTACTTATTTCACCCGTTGTGTATATCTATCTATCTATCTATCTATCTATCTATCTATATATATATATATATATATATATATTTTATACTGTGTGTGTATATATATATATATATATATATATATATATATATATATAGTCATATGAAAAAGTTTGGGCACCCCTATTAATGTTAAACTTTTTTCTTTATAACAATTTGTTTTTTTTCAACAGCTATTTCAGTGACCGGTGCAAAAGTATGGGCACCTCAACATAAAATTGACATTAATATTTTGTAGATCCTCCTTTTGCAAAAATAGCAGCCTCTAGTCGCTTCCTGTAGCTTTAAATGAGTTCCTGGATCCTGGATGAAGGTATATTTGACCATTCCTGTTTACAAAACAATTCCAGTTCAGTTAAGTTTGATGGTCACCGAGCATGGACAGTACGCTTAAAATCATCCCACATATTTTCAATGATATTCAGGTCTGGGGACTGGGATGGCCATTCCAGAACATTGTAATTGTTCCTCTGCATGAATGCCTGAGTAGATTTGGAGCGGAGTTTTGGATCATTGTCTTGCTGAAATATCCATCCCCTGCGTAACTTCAACTTCGTCACTGATTCTTGCACATTATTGTCAAGAATCTGCTAATACTGAGTTGAATCCATGCGACCCTCAACTTTAGCAAGATTCATGATGCTGGCATTGGCCACACAGCCCCAAAGCATGATGGAACCTCCACCAAATTGTACTGTGGGTAGCAAGTGCTTTTCTTGCAATGCCGTGTTTTTTTGCCTCCATGCATAACGCCTTATTGTATGACCAAACAACTCAATCTTTGTTTCATCAGTCCACAGGACCGTCTTCCAAAATGTAACTGGCTTGTCCAAATGTGCTTTTGCATACCTCAGGCGACTCTATTTGTGGCGTGCTTGCAGAAACGGCTTCTTTCGCATCACTCTCCCATACAGCTTCTCCTTGTGCAACATGTGATGTATTGTTGACTGATGCACATTGACACCATCTGCAGCAAGATGATGCTGCAGGTCTTTGGAGGTGGTCTGTGGATTGTCCTTGACTGTTCTCACCATTCTTCTTCTCTGCCTTTCTGATATTATTCTTGGCCTGCCACTTCTGGGCTTAACAAGAACTGTATCTGTGTTCTTCCATTTCCTTACTATGTTCCTCACAGTGGAAACTGACAGTTTAAATCTCTGAGACAATTTTTTGTATCCTTCCCCATGAACAACTATGTTAAATAATCTTTGTTTTCAGATCATTTGAGAGTTGTTTTGAGGAACCCATGATGCCACTCTTCATAGGAGATTCAAATAGGAGAACAACTTGCAAGTGGCCACCTTAAATACCTTTTCTCATGATTGGATACACCTGCTTATGAAGTTCAAAGCTCAATGAGGTTACAAAACCAATTTAGTGCTTTAGTAAGTCAGTAAAAAGTAGTTAGGAGTGTTCAAATCAAAAATTTGATAAGGGTGCCCATACTTTTGTACCTGTCAAATTTTGTTAAAATGTGGATTGCACATTTTCTGTTAGTACAATAAACCTCATTTAAATCCAGAAATATTACTCAGTCCATCAGTTATTAGATATATGAAACTGAAATAGCTGTTGCAAAAACCCAAATTGTTATAATGAAAAAAGTTTAACATTAATAGGGGTGCCCAAACTTTTTCATATGACTGTATATATATATATATATATATATATATATATATATATACATATATATATATATATATAGACAGTATATACTGTATATATATATATATATATATACATATATATATATATATATATATATATATATATGTATATATATATATATACATGAGTCTTCTATTGTGTCTGCATAAGTATTCAGTGACGCTCAACTGCTTCTCACTTTTCCCTGCCTGCGTGCAGGCTGCTTGCTGGCAGGTAAGGTGTGCTTCAGTATTATCCTGATAGATAGATAGCTCTAGGATAATGTTCAGGGGAGGGTTGAGTGATAGCACAGGGTAGCACACAGGCTCCGTGCTGATCACTGTTCCTCTCCAGGTAATAGATACACTGCTATTCTCTTGATTGTATGGTGTACATAGGGTGTTAGGGACCTTCCTCTGCTCTAAAACTTCTGTTTAGTGCAACAATACTTGCTCTATGTTGCACAATCACAGCATTGATTTTTCAATTAACTCTTTCTGTGATTGTGATGTGAGATTTTTTATAACATTGGGTCCCCTCACCTTTTGATATCTACTAAAACATACCTCCCAACCGTCCCGGATACAGCGGGACTCTCACGCTTTTGAGCCTTTGATCCCGAGTCCCGCCCGTGAGCCTATGTATCCCGTGGCTCCGCCCACCCACTGTAGCCCCACCTCGCTGTTTCTCCCTTCTATTCATTACAGAATCGAGCGCGCACCTTGAAACTCCTGTGACTGCCGCTGAGGTATGAATCACCTCCTGCAGCAGAGCCGACCCCCCCCCCCCCTGCCTGCAGCAGAGCGGACATCCCCAGCCCCAGAGCCTCCCTTCTCTGCAGCTGTTCTTTCTGATTCCCCGTGTGTGGCTTCTCACTGCTGGAGACACACGGGGAATCAGGAAGCTGAGGAGAAGACTGTGCAATCAGCACTTATCTCTCCTGCAGATAGCACTGGCCAGTAATAACCTATGCAGAGTTACATCTGGAGACTTCCATTAGCTTACCGATCAGTGGTCTCCTGCCTGTGGAGCTGCTGGGTCCTAGCTACCCAACAGGTTCAGCTCTGCAGATAAAGGGAACCTGTCAGCAGAAATTTTGCAATTAACCTAAAAGATTCACCCTCTGCAGCTCCTGGGCTGCATTCTAGAAAGGTTCCTGTTGCTATTGTGCCCCCTTTGAAACCTAAAAAAATACTTTATAAAGTCTTACCTTTTTGTATGCAAATATTTTTTTATGGTCACAGGGGCTGGCTGTCTGGCGTCCGTTATTCCCCCTCCTGCTGCTTTACGCAGTCCCCCATTGCTCATTTCCATACATAAGGACGCCTTCCCCATGTAACTGTTTTCCCGAAGTTTTGCGGGACTCTCGGGACTGAGCACTGTGCAAAGTGTGAATGCTTTTGAGGTGATTGCGCAGGCGCGAGATTATGGGCGGCGCTGTGATTGTCATCAGCAAGTACCCGCCCATAATCTCGTGCCCGCGCTTCTCACTCTGCCTCCACTGTTATGCGCAAGCGCTGGCCATATGAACTCATGTCACCTATTACCGCAGGCGCAAGATTATGGGCGACAATCACAGCGCCGCCCATAATCTCGCACCTGCGCAATCACCTCAAAAGCGTTCACGCTTTGCACAGTGCTCAGTCCCGCAAGAGTGGCACTGGGCATGCACGAGACTTCGGCAGGACAGTTTCATGAGGAGGGCGTCCTCGTGTATGTAAATGAGCAATCGGGGATGGCGTACAGCGGCAGGAGGGGGAATAACGGACGCCAGACAGCCCGCCCCCATGACCATAAAAAAACATTTGCATACAAAAAGGTAAGACTTCATAAAGTATTGTTTTAGGTCTCAAAGGGGGCACAGTAGCAACAGGAACCTTTCCAGAATGCAGCCAAGGAGCTGCAGAAGGGGAATCTTTTATTTTTATTGCGTAATTTCTGCTGACAGGTTCCCTTTAAAGGGAACCTGTCAGGTGCAATATGCACTCAGAGCCAGGAGCAGTTCTGGGTACATAGTGCTAATCCCTCCCTAACAGTCCCTGTATACACTAGCATAGATAAAGGGATCTATAGAAAAAGTATTTTTAAAGATCTTATATCTTATGCTAATTAGCACGGGGACTAGTCCCAAGGGTATTACTTCACTTGGCTAGTCGGCTCACATAGCGTGTTAGTACTCACACAGGGGCGTAATAACATGCTAACATGCTATGTGAGCCGACTAGCCAAGTGAAGTAACGCCCTTGGGACTAGTCCCCGCGCTCATTAGCATAAGATATAAGATCTTTAAAAATATTTTTTCTAAAGATCTCTTTATCTGTGCTAGTGTATACAATGACAGTTAGGCAGGGATTAGCAATATGTACCCAGAACTGCTCCTGGCTTTGAGTGCATATTGCACCTGACAGGTTCACTTTAAAGGGAACCTGTCACCAGATTTGGGGCCTATAAGCTGCGGCCACCACCAGTGGACTCTTATATACACATTCTAACATGCTGCATACATACCTCCCAACCGTCCCGAATACAGCGGGACTGTACCGGATTTCAGCGGGTGTCCCGGTGTCATGATCGTGAGGCTTTTGTACCATGGCTCCGCCCACCCGCTCTCTCCCCGTCTGACTTTCTCCCCCTCCTAATGCACATGAGCAGAGCCGAGTGCTGCTTCACCGCTCTGGCTCTGTGGTGCCACTGTTATGGGTGGGCGGCAGCAGCATTTTCCTGGCTGCCAGCGCTTTAAATCGGCACCTGCAGCTCAGCGTGCACTGCTCTCAGGTGGGCTGCTTGTGTACGGAAGTTCATTTGTGGGCGGAGCTACTGAGCAACATGCTGAGATCTGTCCACAGATGAAGAGACTGGAGGAAGAGGAGCTGCAACACCAAGGAACACTGTATGTGACCCCCCCCACCTACCCAGAGCTGTATGCACCAGCCCCCTCCTCACCAGAGCTATATGCCTCCAGCCACCCCCCTCACCACATCTGTATGGCCCCCTCACCAAATGTGTATGCCCCCCCACCAGATCTATATGCCCCCCAGCACCGCCCAGCTCTATATGCCTCCAGCACCCTCCCACCAGATATGTATCCCAGCCCTCCTCACCAGATCTGTATGACCCAGCAGCCCTCTCCTCACCAGAGCTATATGCCTCCAGCCATCCCCCCTCACCAGATCTGTGTGCCCCCCAGCCCCCACACCAGATTTGTATGCCCCCATCCCCCCCATTGGAGCCGTATGTGCCCCCAGAGCTGTATAAGCCCCAACACCAGAGCTATATGCCCCTTAGTAATATCTATGCTACCAGTAATTTGTATGCCCCACAGTTAAGTGTATTTCCCCCAGTAATGTGTATATCCCTTAGTATCATGTATGCCCCTCAGTGAAAAACACAGACGCTCTTCACTGACGTGTTAAACACGCGTTTGTCCCTTCATACTCCGTGATTCACGGCACACAGTGGTTGTCCATGTGCAATCCATGATACGTGATCCGTACTCCGTGATTGCACATGGACATATACTCACCGGTCCCCGCTCCTGCTCTTCGTGGTGCTGAAGAGTCCCGCGATTCAGCATCCAGCCACCGCTCTCTCACCTCTGCAGCTACTTCCGGGCTGGCTCTGGATGCATAAATGAATATTCATGCCATAATGAACCAGGCAGGAAGAAGCAGAGAGTAGCTGCCGAACTCAGCATCGCTGGAGAAGGTGAGTTGAAAAAGCTTTTTATTTTAAATGTCCGTGTTTTTCTGGTACGGGTTTCACGGATCACACCATAGTGTGGTCTGTGGGACATCAGTGATGCCAGAAAAAAAACAGACATGTTTCTGTGCGGCAATCACGGATATGCATGTACGCTGCATGGAGACACGGTCAGTGAAAAATCACTGATGTGTGTGCAGACCCATTGATTATAATGTGTCTGCATAGGTCAATGATTCTGGTATGTATAAAAACTAGCACATACATACCAGAATCACTGACATCTGAAACAGGCCTAATATTTATGCCCCTCAAGTACTGTCTATGCCCCAAGACCCTCCTGTGATGTATATACTATAACCCTAGCCCCTCCTGTGCTGTATATACTGTAGCCCCCAGCCCCTCCTGTGCTGTATATACTGTAGCCCCCAGCCCCTCCTGTGCTGTATATACTGTAGCCCCCAGCCCCTCCTGTACTGTATATACTGTAGCCCTCAGCCCCTCCTGTGCTGTATATACTGTAGCCCCCAGCCCCTCCTGTGCTGTATATACTGTAGCCCCCAGCCCCTCCTGTGCTGTATATACTGTAGCCCCCAGCCCCTCCTGTGCTGTATATACTCTATGAATACAGTGTATATATATATATATATATATATATATATATGCTGTATATGTATCACAAGGGAGGATGGGGGTTTTATATATTAGTATATAAAACCCCCATCCTCCCTTGTGATAGATACACAGCGGTGTCAGTGTGCACTGTGCGTGGCTAGGTCTGTTAAAGTGATGCCAAGTGATCACATGCCGAGGAGGAGCTGGACAGAGACAAGTGGGGTAGGTGAGTGCGGCTGCTGCCGGCTTCCCCATATTATTACCTCCAATGTGTGTATATGTATGATGTATATATCTATGTCAGTGGAGATGACTGTGTATAGATTTGTCTGTTTATATGTATTTTATCGAATTTGTCTTCAAATATGTACCGTATATGTGCGTATGCCTGTGTCCATGATCAGGACTCGCTGTGTCCTGGAGGCAGCGGGTCCTGACCTGCGGGGCTGCACGTCTCCTCCGCAGGAGAACGCAGCTGCCTGTGCCCACGATCAGAACTCACTGTGTCCTGGAGGCAGCGGGTCCTGACCTGCGGGGCTGCATGTCTCCTCCGCAGGAGACCACAGCTGCCTGTGCCCACGATCAGGACTCGCTGTGTCCTGGAGGCAGCGGGTCCTGACCTGCGGGGCTGCACATCTCCTCTGCAGGAGAACGCAGCTGCCTGTGCCCACGATCAGGGTTCAGTGCGCTGCGGTCTCCTGCTGTGTTCTCCCTACGGAGGACACATGCAACTGCAGCAAACAATTGATATGCTGCAGTCTGGAAAGATGCTCCGCAGGTCAGTGTTTGCTGCAGAAAAAACAAGCACAGTGGGCACAGGATTTCTAGAAATCCCTCCACTGTGCTTGTACTTACAACGCAGCGTTTTAGACACAGCAAAAACACGCTACATCCAAAATGCTGCAAATACTGATCGTGGGCACGCAGCCTTAAACAATGTGATCAGCAGTGCTGAAAAGGATTGGATGTGAGTGTGACAGATTGCAAAATGGGTTTGGTTAGGGGGCATGGCTTAAATTTGCCGCGGCGCGCTACGTGCGCCGCATTCTTTGTCTCTCTTTCTCATCTTTAAATGTTGGGAGGTATGACTAAAACAATGCCTTGCCTGGTGAACTGCTGACATCCTTAGGTCCATATATATACTCTGAATTTATTGTAATTGCTATGCATCACAACTATGGATGTGAATATGGACTGCCAGTAGTTGTACAATAAAGTGGGCTTTACACACTGCGATATCGGTCCCGATATCGCTAGTGTGGGTACCCGCCCCCATCTGTTGCACAACACGGACAAATCGCTGCCCGTGCCGCACAACATCGCCCAGACCCGTCACACATACTTACCTGCCCGGAGACGTCGCTGTGACCGGCGAACCGCCTCCTTTCTAAGGGGGCGGTCCGTGCGGCGTCACAGCGACGTCACTGAGCGGCCGCCCAATAGCAGCGGAGGGGCGGAGCTAAGCGGGACGTAACATCCCGCCCACCTCCTTCCTTCCGCATAGCGGCCGGGAGGCAGGTAAGGAGAGCTTCCCCGTTCCTGCGGTGTCACACTGAGCGATATGTGCTGCCGCAGGAACAAGGAACAACCTCGTTACTGCTGCAGTAACGATTTTTGAGAATGGACCCCCATGTCACTGATGAGCGATTTTGCACGTTTTTGTAACGATGCAAAATCGCTCATCGGTGTCACACGCAACGGCATCGCTAATGCGGCCGGATGTGCGTCACCAATTCCGTGACCCCAACGAGTTTGCATTAGCGATGTCGTAGCGTGTAAAGCCCCCTTTATTCTCTATTTACCAGTGATTGCCTGCCGGTGTTCTCACTTGTTTATTGCCGCGCCGCACCTACCCCCCTTTTTGTCAATAAAGATTTCACTTTCTACACATTAGACTTTGGTCGTGTGCTTCTCTCTTTGCTATATACAGTGCCTACAAGTAGTAAGAACCTATAAAGATGTGAGTGAACCAGCCAATATAAAAGTATATAATCTTTATTGAAAAATTTGTTAAAAGACAAACACATAAAACAGACAATGATGAGGACACATACAATTAACCTCAGGTAAACCAAAATATACAAGCAATAAATAGCATAAGTGCATAATGGTCATGTATCGGGAAGAAAGTGCACCAAAAAGGGTGCTGTCCAAGTTTCTTTGAAGAGCCAATAGTCTTTAAGTAAATGAAGAGTGTCCCAAAGAACACCAATAAGGTGGAACTATATTAAATTTCAAGCTAAACAAAGCTTTTTTTCTTCATTCAAGACTGAATGTATGGGAGCCACAATCCTATTACTACAAAAAGTGGCATATAACAGAGGAAACAAAGAATACATGTGTCTGTGATATTACCAGGATATAATCTTACAAGATGAAAACATAATAATAAAAAGCAAATCCTGAATGGATCAGGTGGTATAACCACAACAATGTTTCCAAATGCCTACAGTCCCAAACCGGGGAGAAGCAGGATCTCGACCATACATATGAAGGAAAGGCAGAAACTGACACAAGTGTCAAAATATAACATTTTTTCCACAGGGCTGGACTAGGAGGCCATATTCCCAGTGTTATAAACAGAGAAAAGGGCGGAATGGCTGCATTACTACAGTACTATACCTTTACAAGGAAACAGAGTCAGCCAAAGGACCGACCCAAACACTGTGGTGAATCCACAAAAACACACACCAGAAGGGTGTTACAGGGCCCAAACTAAAAAGCCATATTCCCAGTACTATAACTCACAGGAAGGCAGCATGGCTGCAATACCACAGTAAATTGCCCCTTGGAAGAAGCTTTTCTGCGAAACACGTGTCGGGGTACCTTTATCCTCAGGTTAATATCTTCCTGGTCTGTGTCTTTGTGGGCTTGCCACTCAGTACTAAGGTCGGTTTTTATGGCTGACTTTGTTCCCTTGTAGGGGCAATTTACTGTGGTATTGCAGCCATGCTGCCTTCCTGTGAGTTATAGTACTGGGAATATGGCTTTTTAGTTTGGGCCCTGTAACACCCTTCTGGTGTGTGTTTTTGTGGATTCACCACAGTGTTTGGGTCGGTCCTTTGGCTGACTCTGTTTCCTTGTAAAGGTATAGTACTGTAGTAATGCAGCCATTCCGCCCTTTTCTCTGTTTATAACACTGGGAATATGGCCTCCTAGTCCAGCCCTGTGGAAAAAATGTTATATTTTGACACTTGTGTCAGTTTCTGCCTTTCCTTCATATGTATGGTCGAGATCCTGCTTCTCCCCGGTTTGGGACTGTAGGCATTTGGAAACATTGTTGTGGTTATACCACCTGATCCATTCAGGATTTGCTTTTTATTATTATGTTTTCATCTTGTAAGATTATATCCTGGTAATATCACAGACACATGTATTCTTTGTTTCCTCTGTTATATGCCACTTTTTGTAGTAATAGGATTGTGGCTCCCATACATTCAGTCTTGAATGAAGAAAAAAAGCTTTGTTTAGCTTGAAATTTAATATAGTTCCACCTTATTGGTGTTCTTTGGGACACTCTTCATTTACTTAAAGACTATTGGCTCTTCAAAGAAACTTGGACAGCACCCTTTTTGGTGCACTTTCTTCCCGATACATGACCATTATGCACTTATGCTATTTATTGCTTGTATATTTTGGTTTACCTGAGGTTAATTGTATGTGTCCTCATCATTGTCTGTTTTATATGTTTGTCTTTTAACAAATTTTTCAATAAAGATTATATACTTTTATATTGGCTGGTTCACTCACATCTTTATAGGTTCTTACTGCTTAAATGAGTGTAGCTATCTTTACTTTTTGGTCATTCAATTGGTTCTTAGTGCCTACAAGTAGTATTCAACCCCCTACAGATTTAGCAGGTTTGATAAGATGCAAATAAGTTAGAGCCTGCAAACTTCAAACAAGAGCAGGATTTATTAACAGATGCATAAATCTTACAAACCAACAAGTTATGTTGCTCAGTTAAATTTTAATAAATTTTCAACATAAAAGTGTGGGTCAATTATTATTCAACCCCTAGATTTAATATTTTGTGGAATAACCCTTGTTTGCAATTACAGCTAATAATCGTCTTTTATAAGACCTGATCAGGCCGGCACAGGTCTCTGGAGTTATCTTGACCCACTCCTCCATGCAGATCTTCTCCAAGTTATCTAGGTTCTTTTGGTGTATCATGTGGACTTTAATCTTGAGCTCCTTCCACAAGTTTTCAATTGGGTTAAGGTCAGGAGACTGACTAGGCCACTGCAACACCTTGATTTGTTCCCTCTTGATCCAGGCCTTGGTTTTCTTGGCTGTGTGCTTTGGGTCGTTGTCTTGTTGGAAGATGAAATGACGACCCATCTTAAGATCCTTGATGGAGGAGCGGAGGTTCTTGGCCAAAATCTCCAGGTAGGCCGTGCTATCCATCTTCCCATGGATGCAGACCAGATGGCCAGGCCCCTTGGCTGAGAAACAGCCCCACAGCATGATGCTGCCACTACCAGGCTTGACTGTAGGGATGGTATTCTTGGGGTCGTATGCAGTGCCATCCAGTCTCCAAACGTCACGTGTGTGGTTGGCACCAAAGATCTCGATCTTGGTCTCATCAGACCAGAGAACCTTGAACCAGTCTGTCTCAGAGTCCTCCAAGTGATCATGAGCAAACTGTACACGAGCCTTGACATGACGCTTTGAAAGTAAAGGTACCTTACGGGCTCGTCTGGAACGGAGACCATTGCGGTGGAGTACGTTACTTATGGTATTGACTGAAACCAATGTCCCTACTATCATGAGATCTTCCCAGAGCTCCTTCCTTGTTGTCCTTGGGTTAGCCTTGACTCTTCGGACAAGCCTGGCCTCGGCACAGGTGGAAACTTTCAAAGGCTGTCCAGGCCGTGGAAGGCTAACAGTAGTTCCATAAGCCTTCCACTTCCGGATGATGCTCCCAACAGTGGAGACAGGTAGGCCCAACTCCTTGGAAAGGGTTTTGTACCCCTTGCCAGCCTTGTGACCCTCCACGATCTTGTCTCTGATGGCCTTGGAATGCTCCTTTGTCTTTCCCATGTTGACCAAGTATGAGTGCTGTTCACAAGTTTGGGGAGGGTCTTAATTAGTCAGAAAATGCTGGAAAAAGATATAATTAATCCAAACATGTGAAGCTCATTGTTCTTTGTGCCTGAAATACTTCTTAATACTTTAGGGGAACCAAACAGAATTCTGGTGGTTTGAGGGGTTGAATAATAAATGACCCTCTGAATAAACTTTTCACAATTTAAAAAAAAAGAAATAACATTCTTTTTTGCTGCAGTGCATTTCACACTTCCAGGCTGATCTACAGTCCAAATGTCACAATGCCAAGTTAATGCCGAATGTGTAAACCTGCTAAATCTGCAGGGGGTTGAATACTACTTGTAGGCACTGTATAATACAGCAACTTGTCTAAGTCCCCATCCAGTCCTATGTGAACACTATGGTTTTCATATTATGCTTTTATACATCCATCTGGTAAATCATGGTGTGGCTGTGGCTGTCTTTGAATGTATATACACACGAGTCTTCTTTTGTGTCTGCATAAGTATTCAGTGACGCTCAACTGCTTCTCACTTTTCCCTGCCTGTGTGCAGGCTGCTCGCTGGCAGGTAAGGTGTGCTTCAGTATTATCCTGATAGATAGATAGCTCTAGGATAACGTTCAGGGGAGGGTTGAGTGATGGATCTGTTCTTGGTATTCACAGGACTTCCATTTTTTAAACATGTTTAGTCTAAGACTCAGAGCAATTTGTCACTCAACACCACAGGGTCTTGCAGTCAGATGTATAGCTAAACACAGCATGGGACAGCCAGGGCAACAAACAGGAGTCTCTAAGAACAAAATACATGGCTAAGATTCACCACCTGGGGATACTTTTTGACATGACAACACATATCCACATATAAGTTTCCTTTGTACACACTTGCCTCATTTTCAATGCATAAATAAAATATAAAAAACACCCTTCTACTGTAGGCTCAGCATGTATCAACACTGTAATATGTACAGTCAGGGCCGAAAGTGTTGGCACCCTTGAAATTGTTTGAATTGAAGTATTTCTCCCAGAAATAGTGGAGGCTCAAATATGTTTTGCAGTTGTTTTGCTGCCTCGGGCATTGGGTGCCTTGACTATGGAAGGCATCATTTAATCTAAAAATTACCAGAGGATTTTGGTTGCAGTGTAGTGCCCAGTGTCAGAAAGATTTGTTTCCTCGGTCAAGGGTCTTCCAGCAGGACAATGACCCCAAACATTCTTCAAGAGGAACCCAGGAATGGATGGAAACAAAGAGCCAGAAACTTCTCCAGTAGTCCGGATCTAAATTCCTACGAACATCTGTGGAAAAATTGCTGTTGGGAGAAGGCACCTTCAAATATGAGAGACCTGTAGCAGTTTTTAAATGAACAGTTGTCCAAAGTTCCAGTTGAGAGGTATAAGAAACTTGTTGATGAGAAAAGCAAATAATGAGATAGCTCACCCTTCCATAGATATAGCACACAAAGGTGTAGCAGAAAAGGAAAATCAAAAGTCCAGGACTGTAATCTCCATAAAAAATAAAGTCTTCATTGTGTAGCTAAAAATTATTAAAAATCTACGTCACAAATACATAAAAAATTAAAAACAGACGTGTTTCAGTGTAGCTACCTTAATCATTATATGTAGCTTGTTGATGTTTATGGGAAGCGATTGATTGTAGTTATTTAGTCCACACGGTGTGAAACCAAATATGAAGCTGAGGGTGCCAACAATTTTGTCCTGCCTGTTAAGGCTGCTTTACACGCAGCGACATCGCTAGTGATGTCACTCGTGAAAGCACCCACCCCCGCCGTTTGTGCATTACGGGCAAATCGCTGCCCGTGGCTTACAAAATCACTAGTACACACATACTTACCTTCCTAACGATGTCGCTGTGGCCGGCGAACTGCCTCTTTTCTAAGGGGGCGGTTCGTGCAGCGTCACAGCGACATCACACGACAGGCGTCCAATAGAAGCGGAGGGGCGGAGAGCAGCCGCATGAAAGTCACGCCCACCTCGTTACCGGAGGACACAGGTACGGTGTTGTTCGTCGTTCCTGGGGTGTCACACGTAGCGATGTGTGCTACCTCTTGAACGACGAACAACCTGCGTCCTGCACCAGCAACGATTTTTTGAAAATGAACGACGTGTCAATGATCAACGATTAGGTGAGTATTTATGATCGTTAACACTCGCTCATAGGTGTCACACGCAACGACGTCGCTAACGACTCCGGAAGTGCGTCACAAATTCCGTGACCCAGATGACATATCGTCAGCGATATTGTTGCGTGTAAAGCCCCCTTTAGAGTTTTTCGTGAAGTGAGGATGTCCAATTTGCCCTTTTTCTTAGTTTTTTTTGTGTTGTTCCAATACACACAATAGAAATAAATGTGTTCAATAAAACATGTGCAATTGCAATATTTTTTTTAGAGAAATACTTCATTTTCTGGAACAATTTTAAGAATACCAACACTTTTTGCCATGACGGTATAAAATCATAATAGACATTCCTACAATGTAGACTCATATTAGTGCACTAATGTGTAATGCTGTGTGCCCTGATGAGTTTTAGCTTAGTTTTTGACTCTGCATATGTGACGCCCTGGGCAAGCCAGGGGTCACAGGTCACAACACCACACGCACCCCACATTCCCTGCAGGTACACCAGCTAACCTAAAAATCCTTGTTGCCTTCCTCCAGGGGCTGGTGTCCACACCAGGGGGTGGAGCCAGGCGGTTGGTGTCCGCCCACCAAGGAGTTCACAGCCCTGGAGGCAGGAAGAGTAAGGCAGTTAGAAAGAGACAAGAAAAGGGAGAGGTTGGAGGAGGAAGTGGAAGGAGTGGAGCTAAGGAAAAGTTAAAGTCTAGCTGAGGGCTAGCGTGAAGTTGAGCTCAGGGGGAGCTCGAGTGAAGGTGAAACAACAGTGAAAGTGACAGAAAGCCTGAAGTTGGTCTGTGGCTGTGTGCCCGGACGGAGTCAGCAAGGTCAGCAGACGGCGGTGAAGGTCTGCAGTGGGACTGTCTGGAGGTTGCTGGAAGGACCACGGATGCTGTGTGCCCGGTGGTCTGGAGCAGTATACAAAGGGCAGTCAGCACCAGGGCAGGGGCCTTTCGGATCCCGGCAAGGCTTGGAATCGCCGTAAATTGCCAAATCCGTTAGTGAAGGGGACGTCTGTCTCCCAACAAGCAAGTCCTGATTGACGGCAAAGGTCCAACCACAACGGGGAAACACCGCCACTGCCAAGGCACCAGTTTCCCAGGGCCGGCGCCTGCGGGCAAGAGAGTGGCTCCTCCGGTCCAGATTGTAGCCGGGGAGTGGGTAACCGGTGGGAACCCATCGCTACCAAACAGACATTTCAAAGGTGCATAGAAGAGATCGTCACCGCTCCCTGCAGGGAACCGCAGCACCGTGAACCGTCCAAGGGACCCGTCCAACCAGCCGTTTGTTTACCGAGAACTGTGTCGTGTTTACTGGCTGAGTGAGTACCTCAGTGCCGCAAGGCACCGCGCGGCCCCCCCGCGTCCCTGCGCCCACCAAGCCTAGCACCTTCCCACCTCCCCACTGGGCCCCGGTATCACCAACCCCTACCCACGGAGGGGCAACACAACAACTGGCTGCTCCACCTCACCATCCCCGGGATCCCCATATAGAGCAGCGGTGGTGTACACTCAATCACCACAACCGTGGGTGGCGTCACGGACAATAGACTTTATTCCCAAAAACACCAACCCCTTTTCACTCACGGGCGAGGAGTGCCGCTCGGGAACCCCCCGGGATCCGGCCCATCGCTCGAGCCACCACTGAGCAGCAGCAGCCGGACCCGAGCAGAGGGGTGAGCGCAGTGCTGACACCCTCCTCCCCGCCCGCGACTCATATTTTTTACTTTCCCTATAGAATTGCAAAAATGTTTCCCTACAGACTTGCAAAAAATTAGACTTTCCCTCATAAGAGCGAAACAGTAAGAATTCCGTGACATGACAAGAATTTGCATAACTAATCATATGCTAAGTGGTTTCAAGTCAAATTAATGTATGAGATAGCCAAGATGATTGTCTATAAAATTAAGGTAGTCTTACCTCTTGGAGCTTAGTGCGACCGCACAGAGTGCAGCAATGATATGTCTGCCCCTGTGTTATAGTCTAGGCACTGCTCATATGTCTGTATTGTTATACCGATCGAGTGTTTGCAAAAGAAAAATGGAGACGTGTCCCTTTTTGAGTCATTAATCAAAATTACTCATTCAAATTTAGTGGTCTATAAAAAATAACTTACAGCATACATTGCCATCTCTGTGCAATCTGTGTGGGTTTTGATGCAGTTATTTTTGTATCAATATAGCCACTGCTATGGTATTTATAGATTATCAAGACCGTATACAGCAAAAAATACCTAAAACATAACCTTTAATAAGTCTCATAAAAAAGAGGTTCACCTTACCTCTGTTAAAACAAATATTTGTCCCAATAACTGCCGTGCTATGGTACCCACTTCTTTTTATAAGGGATCAATGCACTCTGTCACAGAATATATAAAACTGACCACCAGGCCAAAAATTCGGTACAGAATCATAAATTAACAACATACCGGGGAGAAAATAGGTAAATGTCCCCACTAATATGTTGTCTACACAATTATGCAGTGGTCCTTTCAGACAACTGTGAGGGACTAATGCAGACTAATAAGTGACCAGTATCACATATAACATTTCTGACCAACAAGCACCAGTGGTTCAGAACAAACGTGACAATGCTCACAGATACCCAAACTTCACCAGAGCATTGTGCATATAGAAAAATTGGAACAATCTCACCGGTTCTGGTGCATTCAGTTTCCACAGTTTCCAAACAGACAGTTTCCCATCATTATAGGCATCTTCACAATCCCTTTTACTCTGGATCTGGGATCCCTTTAGATTGGGGTCACTGTCTTTCCCAGATTCTCCTTCCCCCGACGCGTTTCATATGTCCCATAATCATCAGGGGAGCTTGAATAAGGAGATACAGGTTCCTGTTATGAAACCTTTCATGGGTTTACAGACAGTGACAGCACGCATCATCCAGGCTGTATAATGATATATATAATCATAATAATCATATATAATGATATATAATCGTATAATGATGGGAAACTGTCTGTTTGGAAACTGTGGAAACTGAATGCACCAGAACCGGTGAGATTGTTCCAATCTTTCTATATGCACAATGCTCCGATGAAGGTTGGGTATTTGTGAGCATTGTCACGTTTGTTCTGAACCACTGGTGCTTGTTGGTCAGAAATGTTATATGTGATATTTAATCAACTGGTCACTTATTAGTCTGCATTAGTCCCTCACAATTGTCTGAAAGGACCACTGCATAATTGTGTAGACAACATATTAGTGGGGACATTTACCTATTTTCTCCCCGGTATGTTGTTAATTTATGATTCTGTACCGAATTTTTGGCCTGGTGGTCAGTTTTTTATATTCTGTGACAGAGTGCATTGATCCCTTATAAAAAGAAGTGGGTACCATAGCTTGGCAGTCTTTGTGACAGATATTTGTTTTAACAGAGGTAAGGTGAACCTCTTTTTTAAGAGACTTATTAAAGGTTATGTTTTAGGTATTTTTTGCTGTATACGGTGCAGTTATTTTTGCCAAAGGAAGATTTGGTTCCAGCTGGAAGAAGTCTACCTTTTACCTTAATGTTTTCTTTGAATTTTCTTCTTGCTTTGGCTCAAAAAACTGCATAAGAAATGGAAAGAAAGACTACATCTTAACAAATCCTGTATGTAAGACTATCCATACACATCTTTTGGCTATAACACAGTCAATATGTTGTTTCTTTCAGTTATTACACGTTATATTCCTTTTTCGGGCAGTAGTAAATTAAGAGCTAGGGTACAATGATAAGACACGGTTTAATCTGAGACATTTTTGTGAAATGTTCTAAAAAGCAAGAAAATAAGTGTGACTTCCACACCTGTGTAATGGAAGCGCCACTATATAACCACCAGGTGACGCAGATCATTCCCACCTTACCACAATGACCTGCGAGAACCATTGTAAACAGTTTATGTTACATGTTATGTGCTTCCAGGTCCTCTCACTTTATGTGTCAGTTGGGCATTAAAATAATTTCTCTGGGTCATGACATTTCTTATCTTTCTGTGTTTAACTTACACCCATGAGATAAGAACGAGTGATGTGAAAATGTGTGAACTCCGAACATATACAGAAAAGATGACCTTCTGCATACAAATCTACCACAATCGCTGTAACACTGGTAATTCTGTTATATTGGTAATAAGATGAGTCCACAAGCATTTGTATTCTCCTAATTCCCATCCAGAACCAATGGTGTGGCAGGTCTTCTGACCACATATGGTACGTGTCTTCCTTAATGCCTGCCTGCTGCTGATTCCCATCCTTAGGCTGTCACATTCTTCAAGTCTATTGATACAATACATTGTGACAGGCCAAATCCCCACAGCCTCTCCCCGACCTCTGCACCCTTTGATGGTGTCATAGCAAGGAGCTGGAGCATGGAAGAATGCAGGATTTTTACAAATCAAGATCAAAGTCAGCAATGAAGACATTGGAGGAAGAAGATGCGGCTGTTGGAGATTGATACTTTTGGAAGCAGCTCTCTTGCATTTTGACAGCAAGCAGCAGTATCCCTTCACATAACAAACCCAATGAAAATAAAGCTTTTTACTAGTGTGCAGTGACCATTGTATCTGTGCTAGCAAATGGAAAAAGAGTGCCTGGAATTGATCACAGTAGGGGAATGATCCATTAATTCTACCTTGGAAAACATGGCATAAAGGTCAATCAATTCCCTTGTATCAGAAAAATTATCTGGATTCTAAAACTGTAACATTCTCCATCAGCACAGAAAGGAAATATGGATTAGTTTTATATGGTGCTCTAATTGAGCTTCAATGGAAGTGCATGTAGCCATGTACCTCTATATGACTGATTTCATATATATATACACTACAGTTCAAAAGTTTAGGGTCATTTTGATATTTCCTTATTTTTTAAAGGAAACCACATTTGTTTTTCAATGAAGCTAACATTAAATTAAACAATTAAACAGAAATATACTCTATACATTGTTAATGTGGTAAATGACTATTCTAGATTCAAACGTCTGGTTTTTAATGCAATATCTATATAGGTATATAGAGGCCCATTTCCAACAACCACCACTCCAGTGTTCTAATGGTACATTGTGTTTGCTAACTGTGTTAAAAGAGTAATGGATGTTTAGAAATCCCTTGAAAACCCTTGTGCAAGTATGTTAGCACAGCTGAAAACAGTTTTGCTGATTAGAGAAGCTACAAACTGACCTTCCTTTAAGCTAGTTGAGAATCTGGAGGATTACATTTGTTGGTTCCATTAAACTCTCAAAATGGCCAGAAAAAGAACTTTCATGTGAAACTTGACAGTCTATTCTTGTTCTTAGAAATAAAGGATATTCCATGTGAGAAATTGCCAAGAAACTGAAGATTTCCTACAACGTGTGTACTACTCCCTTCAGAAGAGAGCACAAACAGGCTCTAACCAGAGTAGAAAGAGAAGTGGGAGGCCCCGCTGCACAACTGAGTACAAGACAAGTACAATAAAGTCTCTAGTTTGAGAAATTGACGCCTCACAGGTCCTGTACTGGCAGCTTAATTAAATAGTACCCGCAAAACACCAGTGTCAATGTCTACAGTGAAGAAGCGACTCCGGGATGCTGGCCTTCAGGGCAGAGTGGCAAAGGAAAAGCCATATCTGAGACTGCCTTATCAAAGGAAAAGATTAATATGGGCAAAAGAACACAGACATTGGACAGGGGAAGATTGGAAAAAAAGTGCTATGAACAGACGAATCGAAGTTTGAGGTGTTTGGATCACACAGAAGAACATTTGTGAGACACAGAACAACTGAAAAGATGCTGGAAGAGTGCCTGATGCCATCTATCAAGCATGGTGGAGGTAATGAAATGGTCTGGGGTTGCTTTGGTGCTGGTAAAGTGAGAGATTTGTACAAGGTAAAAGGGATTTTGAATAAAGAAGGCTATCACTCCATTTTGCAACGTTATGCTATACCCTGTGGACAGCTGTGGCGCCCCTGAGGCTTTTGTCACCACAGAGGTACTGCATCTCTTCCAGAGGTGTTGTATCCCATCCTAAGTAAGAAGGGGGTCATCTACCGGTTCACAGACAAAACCTGCACACACCAATTGTTAGGTCACACACTGGGTCAGGGTTAAAGTAGGTACCCCATTAATTCTGAGGAGCAGTGACCAGTATACCTAGTTATGGGGCCTTAAGTCCCATTCACTGTCCTGGAGGGGTGGATCCTGGCAGGGGTAGTGTAGGAAGAGTCAGTGGGGTAGTTAGGAAAACCGGTTAGTTCAGGTTTTAACCAGGCAGTCTGTCAGAGAAGTGACGGTTGACAGGAGTCAGCGAGAGGGTCTGTGACAGGAAGTCTGAGAGACAGGAGTGAAGAGACTTTGGTTTTGTGGTGAAGACCCTGGGGCCCTGCTAGGTCCAGGTAACACTGAGGAAAAGGGTTCCAGAGTGCCACGGATGTGCAGGAGGCCTCTGTGGACTTGTTCCACCAAGAACACCGGGGTGGAGGAATTTGGTCGCAATAACGGGGACGGTCCCCAGGCTAAAGAAAGAAAGACATTTCCTTTAGGAATCTGACGGCTCGGGTGATTGCTGTAGGCACCCGAGGCCACAACCTGCCACCCATCCCCTGCAAGGGGGGGCAAATAAAGGACCGAGGTCAGCCATGCTTTTGACAGGGCTTGGTGGCAGAGGCGCAGGACAGTCCAGTGAAGGTCGGCGCTAGTGAGACGGCCAGGGAAGGCACATTGAGGGGTGCACCGGTACTGACCCTTGACCTGCTCGGGATCGGCGGAGGTCCGGAACAGTGAATCCCGGCATACCATGGGTAATCGGATAGCGCAACTGTGAGACTAACAGTGACTAAAACATCTTGACTGCAAGCCTTGTTTCGTCTGCTTTGTCCTGCACCCTATCAACATCCACCATAGACTTTACAAACGGTCGCCCCGGGATACCGCTCCACCTGTGGGGAGCAAGAAACACCTCAGCTGCCATAACACCAGCCCCGGAGGTCCCGCCCAGCAGCTGCGGCTTTCAAGCCGCAATCCACAGGTGGCGTCACGAATCTTATACAAACTTTATTACCATCTCCCCCATAGCGCCATATTAATTGACTCCACCAGGGTGCCGGTTTTGGGCCCCGCCACCGCTAACTTCTCCGGTCTAGTCCAGCCCGACACTGAGTCACCTAAGGCCCTGGGGTGGGCGAGTCACAGCGCTTGATTGGAGCCAATTTCATCCTACAACAGGACAATGACCCAATGCATACCTCCAAATTATGCATGAACTATTTATGGAAGAAGCAGGCAGCTGGTATTCTATCTGTAATGGAGTGGCCAGCCCAGTCACCAGATCTCAACCCTATTGAGCTGTTGTGGGAGAAGCTTGACTGTATGGTACGCAAAAAGTGCCCATCAAGCCAATCCAACTTGTGGGAGCGGCTTCTGGAAGCATGGGGTGAAATATCTCCAGATTACCTCAGCAAATTAATAGCTAGAATGCCAAAGGTCTGCAAAGCTAGAATTGCTGCAAAGGAGCATTCTGTGACAAAATCAACGTTTGAAGGAGAAAATTATTATTTCAAGTAAAAGTCATTATTTCTAACCTAGTCAATGTCATGACTATATTTTCTCTTCATTATGCAACTCATTTGATAAATAAAAGTATGATTTTTCATGGAAAAGACAGAATTGTCTGGGTGACTCCAAATGTTTGAACTGTAGTGTATATATATATATATATATATATATACATATATTCAGTTACAAGCAACTGAAATATATGTATATGTAACTGAATATATGTATATTTTTATATATACATATATTCAGTTACAAGCAAAAGGGTAACAATATTTTGAACTTTTCGATTTCAGGCTCCATATCTCACCATCCACTATAGCTTTGAGCGTCAGACTACCTTCATTGTATAGACAATCATCTTGGCTATCTCATAAATAAAATTAGGCTTCCAGCTATTTAGCATATGATTAGTTATACAGATTCTTGTTACGTCACTGCATTGTTACTGTTTTGCTCCATAAAATCTATATTTTAATTGTTACTAGTATTTTATAAATCCACCTTTGTCTTTCAACACTGACTGTCTGAATCCTTCCAGGCATGCTCTCAATCAAAATCAAGCATATCTCAACCGAAATCTGATCTCTTCTACACGTTCCCAATGTTGGTGTATACTGGTTGACTCACTTGGATCTGTATATAGCTTTTTCTTCAACGCTACACACAAATTTTAAATTGGTTGAGGTCTAGAGACTGTGGAGGCCAATCTAACACCTCTACTTCATGGTTTTTGAAGCATTTCTTTTTCAATCTCAACATATGTTTTGGGTTATTGTCCTCCTGGAACACTATGTTTTCCTTTTCATACCCATAGTTTTTGAGTGTATGAAGTAACTCGACTTGTAGGATACTCACATATAGCTCAACATTGAAAGCATCATCAATTCTGGTCAAGTATTCAATGCCTTTGGCTGTGAAACAACCCCAAATCATCAGGCTTCCTCTACTGAACTTGACAGTTTCTTCAGTTTCTCGATCCTTTAGCCCCTTTTTCCCTTGTTTCTTCCAGACTCATTTGCATCCATTAGAGCCTAGTCCATTGACTTTCATCTCACTGTTCCAAATTACTCTTTTCCAATTTTCTACTGTCTTCTTTTCATACTGTTTTGCAAATGAAAGCCAACGCTTCTTATGATAATATTGAAGTAAAGGTTTGTTCACTTTTTTTCAGTCCACCATTTCAGACTTATGCTAATGTGTGTCACACGGTGCTTGTATTGGATGTCTGTGATCTCAATATTGTGAAGCATATGAACCAATTCAACTGCCATATTTGTCATGCTAAAACTAATATACCTTGTGATGAGCCAATTTGTTCACTCCGATATTTTGCATAGACCTCTTGGCTTTTGGATGACTGGATGGACTTAATTTCATATTCTTCCAACTGTCAAGGCACTCACATGATGCAGTTTGGCAATTTTCTTGGACGAGAGACCGCTATTGATCAGCTGAATGATGCTGTTCCTCTTTTCTTGTGAAATCTTCTTCATTTGCTGGTCCTTGATTTGAGCCAGTGACTTTTGCTTGGGAATCAACCTAATAACGCACTGAGCTATTAGGTAATGTGAGAACAGGTAGTAATTTGTAGTACACAGGAAAAAAAAGATTTTTCAAATACCTGGAGCAAAACAGTAACAATGCAGTGACATCACAAGAATCTTCATAACTAATCATATGCTAAATAGTTGCAAATCAAATGTATGTAGGAAATAGCCAAGATAATCTAATATATAAAGCTGAGTGTATGTGTGTGTGTGTGTGTGTGTGTATGTGTATGTCTGCTAAAGGAATCCGCACCCGCAGGTGATAATAGTTTATTGAAAGATAGAACAAAGTATGAATTTTCACGTTTTTTAAAATTATATATATATATATATATATATATATATATATATATATATATATATATATATATATATATATATACATATGTACACAGTATATATATATATATATATATATATATAATGTATATATATTCTGCAGTGTTTTACAGACATCATCATCACTGTATCCATTGGGGCTCTAGATTCCCTACGTCTTCGAGTGTGAGAGTAGAAAGGAGTACCTGAAGGAAAGCCACAATCAACAGTGCTAACCACTCAGCCACCAATCTCAGACATGCTTGCTTTGTCATTTTTGGAATCTCAATAGAGAAAGCAAAAAGCAATTGAGCATCCATTACTCTCTTCCCACTGGTTGAGATGGGGGCATGTTCTTGAGAAAGGTAATGTTTCCAAACATGCAACCCTCTGGTACTTAACTATCAGACATTTACTTATGAATACCATACGTTTATACCTTAAAATTCTGAGGTGGGAATACTTATTTAAAGGATTTGGGTATCCCATAATTTTCATTAAAACTATTTCACTGTTTGTGGCATATAGACTGTATGTTGCACTGATTATTGCTGGCTGCAGAGTTACCTATGAAATCATCAAAGAGCTCCTTCTGATAGGAGAGTATATAACTAGAGATGAGCGAGTATCGTAATATTCATAATTGCTATACTCATAACGAGTACTTTGTAATACTCGCGTATTCATTCCAAATAGCGAGTACAATTCAAGTCAATGAGAAATGCGAGTAATTTTCTCCAGGACCTAACAAAGAGGTATGAGTGCCTGAGGAAAAGGCTGAAATGGATAGGAATGTGATGAAACTTAATGGAGAGAGCCTGAAGAATATGCCTGCATGCATTTCTGACTCACATATGGTTTCTGAGAATAAAGGCCGCTTTACACGCTGCGATATCGGTACCGATATCACTAGTGTGCATACCCGCCCCCATTGTTTGTGCGACACGGGCATATCGCTGCCCGTGGAGCACAAAATCGTGCGGACCTGTCACACTACTTACCTGCCTAGTGACGTCGCTGTGACTGGCGAACCGCCTCCTTTCTAAGAGGGCGGTGTGTTCGGCGTCACAGCGACGTCACTAAGCGGCTGCCCAATAAAAGCGGAGGGGCGGAGATGAGTGGGACAAACATCCCGCCCACCTCCCTCCTTCCTTCCTCATTGCTGGCGGGACGCAGGTAAGGTGAGGTTCCTCGCTCCTGCAGTGTCACACATAGCGATGTGCACTGCCGCAGGAGCGACGAACAACATCGTACCTGCAGCAGCAACGATAATTGAGATTAGGGGTGCATGTAAACGATTAGCGATTTTGAACGTTTTTGCAACGATTCAAAATCGCTACTAACTGTCACACGCAACAACATCGCTAACGCGGCCGGATGTGCGTCACAAAATTCGTTACCCCACCGACATCGCTATAGCGATGTCGTAGCGTGTAAAGTGTAGTGACCAGAAAAGCCACTACTAATTTGTGTTCTGTATTATCTATGTGATTACATTTGTGACACCTATCCCCCACCTTGGGAGGAGGTAAATTATTTAGCGTTGTGCTGCCCTCTACTGCCTTGCTTTGGTATTGCAATTGATTTGAAAGCAAGGAAGTGGCTGTTGGGGGCGGAGCTTGAGGAGGCAGTTAAAAGAAAAACCGGTTAGATGAGGTTGAGTTGCTGTGATGCAGCAGAAAAAAAAGAGACCTCCATTGAGATATGCGGGGAGTGAAATTATCACACTATTCGGAGCGCCCCGTTTCTGCAACAACAGAGTACTGAAAAACGCAGTTAATACAATTGATAGTGACATCCATCCTCCCAAGGCCGGGATAGGAAAAACGCTTGAACTAGTCCACTGTGTAAGAGATCTCTTTATTTATTGCTATGAAATGACTGTCTATTGGAAATGGAAAAACAACTTTGTGTCAGGTTTCCAGGTTTTCCAGTTCTCTTTTGAATGAGCTTGCCCTCGGTTAACATGGAGTTTGCTGTTCTGTTGCCCTACTTCCTGTCCAGCTGCTTAAAAGGCCGCCTCTAAGCCTAGTCCAGTGCCTGAGTATACTGCTTGCTGTGTGCTCCTGCTTTGCTGCTGCTAATCCTGATTGCCTTTGGATCCTCCTAAAGACTACCGACCGACCGACTCTGGACCTTACCTGGTTTCTCAAAGCTGTGCCCGGATTCCTTCTGCCATCTTCGGTCAGCACTCTGCCCGGTTCTCTCTGGTTCGTAACCACTCTGGACAATCATCCCGTACGGACACTCCTGGACTTTTACTGCTTGCCCCTTGTGTCCCGGCTGCTGCGCATTTAGGCCTTCCGGGGTGATTGCCGGACAGTCCCTGTATAGGGGTTCGCTCTGGTGGTCTCCCTGGGGGAGTCCGGTGCGTGGCCCCGGGAATTCCCTTCGCTCCGTTTCGGGAAGGTATTTTGTGTATTTGTACCGCTGTGTTTTCCGTTGTGTATCTACCGTGGTTACATATTATAAAATATCTTGTACCAAGAACTCGTCTCTGATTGTCATTGCCCTACGCTATCGAAATCCTCAGAACATATATAAGTATTACACTTTGATTGACTAAAGGTTGGCTACAAGATTTCAGTAAAGTTCCTCATTTACGTTTTCACAGAATCCTTGGTGTCTGTCTTCCTTCAGCGGCCTTATACCTGGCAGATACCACCACAACTCAGTCTCCTATCTCTGTTATTTTTCTCTTTATAATTTGCCAGCTAACCTAGGGATTTGCTGGAGCCATCGGAGACACCGTGACCTGAACATCCTCTGAGGTAATAGGCCCGGCTTCTCACAAGGCCGTGCGGCAAATTACAAAAGCGGCCTTTAGGATGTCACAGTATTACACTACATGTACAGATTCACAAGAACACCTACCAAACCTAACCTAAATTGCATTTACAGGCCAAATAGGTTAAGAAATAGTTTTTTCTCTATAACAACTTGTATATAAGGCTCAGTAAATTGAAGAAAAAAAATATCCCTTTTAACACTTGTTCACACGTAGTGGTTTTTTTTTTTTTTTTTTACTTTTACAATTGGGAGGGACCTGACATACATTTTGTAGGTCCCTTTGTCATACATAATTTCTAGTTAGCTATTATGTTGATCTTTGACCTGAGGGGCCTCAAGCAGTCCTGTAACATACATTTTGGAAGGACTGCTGTTACTTATACATTTGGGCAGTCCCTTCCTCATTGAGACTCAGATAGTGGAATACATATTCCATAGCAGTTTACAATGTGCCCGTTGTGGTGGTGGCATTTACCCTCCTCCTGGTCCTCTACCACCATGTCATTCTTCGGCCCTCAAATCAAGTTTTCAGAGGGCCATTACTTGTTCATCAACAATCATTGTAAATTGCTATCGAATATGTATCCCCTATCTTAGTCACAATGTGGGACTACCCATGACAAGCGTCTCTAATGACAAATATTAGTTTAGTAGGACTACTGTCCTGGTTTGTCCAGTGCACAATGAGCCTAGTATTTAGAAAAATTAGCCCTACGGCCTGAGTCATGGTTGATTCAGGGAGTCACCATCACAAGGGCCTCCAATGACAAATAGTAGTTAGGCTAGACTAGGACTACTGTTCTTGTTTGTCCACCCACAACTGCACAATGGACCTAGTGTTTACAAAAATTAGCTGTAGGGCCTGAGTCATGGTTGACACAGGGAGTCCCCATCACAAGGGCCTCCAATCAAAAATAGTAGCTAGGCTAGAGTAGGACTACTGTCCTGGTTTTTCCACCACTGCACAAAGTGCCTAGTAGGGCGGCATGGTGGCTCAGTGTTTATCACTACAGCCTCACAGCACTAGGGTCCTGGGTTCAAATCCCACCAAGGACAACATCTGCAAGGAGTTTGTATGTTCTCCCTGTGTTTGCATGGTTTTCCTCCTGGTACTCTCCCTCCTCATCCTCCTCATCATCACTCAATGTTGCCTCAGAATATTGTCTGGGCTGGGTAGTATCATCACTCATTGGGAAATCTGGCTCTATAGCCACATGCTAGGCACTCAAAGCTTTCTCTTTGAGATTATGCAGTGATTGTTTCAAAAGACACAGAAGCAAGATGGTTTAGCTGATAATAGCCTGATCACCGCTCACAAGCTTGATGCAGTACTCAAAGTTAACACGAACCCCACAAATGTCAGCAATCCACACCCACTCGACAGTTGTTATGTGTGGTGGCTGACTCTCAGTCTGACGGGCATGTTGAAGCTAGTATTCAGCTACTGTCCTCTGCTGCTCAGTAATCCTCACCAACATATGATATGTAGAGTTCAACCACATGGGCAGGTTGCACATGAGTCGGTGACCAGCAAAAGCGGTAGAGGAATGGCGGAAATGGGCAATAATACGGCGTACCTTTTCAAGTAGGTAAAGCAAATCAGGGTATGTTTTCAGAAATTTCTGAACAACTAGGTTCAGCACGTGAGCCATGCATGGTACATGTACCAGCTTGCCAATCTTTAAAGCCGCCACCAGGTTACGCCCATTGTTGCAAACGACCAGACCGGGTTGGAGGTGCAGTAGGAAGAGCCACTGATCGGTCTGCTCTTTTATACCTTGCCACAACTCTGCTTCAATGTGTCGTTTCTGACCTAAACAGATCAGCTTCAGCAGAGCGTGTTGCCACTTTGCTGATGTGCTGCTGCACAGCTCCCAGCTTGACAGTGATGGGGAGGGTAATGCAGCAGAGGATGAGGAGCAGGAGGAGAAGGGGAGACATGAAGTGGCTTATGATGAGGAGGAAACGCTGGTGGAAGTTGGGCCCGCTATTCTTGGCATGGGTAGGATGTGTGATGTTACAGTTTGCGACTTTGTCCCAGAATCTACCAGGTTCAGACAGAGTACATGACAGAAAGGTATTGTCCCTGTCCAACAACTTGTGTCTGTTGTTAGGTAGACCTTCCCGATTATGACGTTGGTCAGAGCACATTTGAGATTTTTTAACACGTGCTTGTGCAACGTGGGGACTGCACAATAGGCAAAATAGTGGTCGCTGGGAACACTGCATCATGGGGCAGCCACAGCCAAGAGATCATGGAAACACTGTGTTCCCACAAACCTAAACACCAACATCTTTACGGCTAGCAATTTGGCAATGTGAGACTTTAGGTTTTGTGCCTCTGGGTGCGTGGCTGGGTATTTACACTTCCTTTCCAAGATCTCAGACATGGACAAATGGACGCTTCCCTGGGACAAGGAAGTGGATGTGGTTGATGCTTGCTTTGTCTGTGCAATCACATCTTGTTGACAAGATGTCTGTACACCTGTTTCGTGGACAGCAGTTTGTGAAGGATGTAGCACAAGTGACATGGCACTGGGTTGACCTGCAGACACAAATTTGGTACCCTGGTGTTCTGCCTAGCTACTGGGGTGCTTGGCTGCCATGTGGTTCTACAAACTGGTGGTACTCAGGTTGCCTTTGCCCTGGCCTCTGTTCAACTTGGTATGGCAGATGCTACAGATGCTTTCAGAAAAAAACTTCCAGACAACGGCTGAACGCCCCCTTGTCTTGACTTGGGCTACAGGGGAGGGGGTTTCAGAACAGTTGACACAGTTCTTACTCTGGGCAAACTACTACCCTGTGGTGCCTGTGTTGGTGCTACATATCCATCTTCCTCTGTGTTGCTGTGCTGGCTATGCATGTCAACGGTCCAGGACGGATCAGTGGACTCATCATCGTCATTCATCTTATCCTCCTTCTCAGTTGAGATTGTAGGCTGACCTGATGGCAACTGTGTCTCATCATCATCAGTCTCCACCTCTGGAGACAGTAAATCAGGATCCTCAAAGTGGCTTTCTTCTTGCCGTAGCTCTTTAAATAGTTGCGTATCAATGCATGCCACCTCCTTACGTCCCTCAATGCTGCACGGCTAGAGGCCAGAGCCAACCAAAGGATACATATAAAACAGATCATCAGAGTGACCAAGCTTGGGGTTATATGTGTTCTGTGACTGATGATGGAAGAAGGAAGGAGGACCAGGTTGAGGATTTGATGGGCCAGCCTTCTGTTTATCCACAGTAGACTGCGGTTGGGGAAGATTTGTTGCTGCTTGACAAATGCGAAGAGGCCTTGTCTGCCATCCAAGACAGAATCTGCTCTCGCTCTTCTGGCTTCACATGTGTTTACATTCCAGACCAGTCAATTTAGCAAGAAACATAGTGGATGCATCAAGATTCTTCTGACTTGACAAAGAGACACAGACTCAGTGCCTTGTCGCCCACCACTTACAATACCACGCACACATCCACTTCCCTGTCCCTTAATAACTAGATTTTTTTTGTCATATTGGGTTTTGGTGACATATTTCCAAATGTTAATGGCCCAAGCCAAGCAAACTTTGGCCCCAACAGTATTATGGAAAAAATACAAGTGAGTACTTTGTACCAAGCAGCACAAAATGGTATAGTCCTGCTTTGTATTTGCAAAGGCCATGAGTAATGTATTAATGTGGCTGATGTGGACGGACTGCACAAGTCAGGCTGTGTACCTCTAAAAGTAAATGCTAGAGTACTGCTTGTAACTATTTGCAAAAGCCACTAGCAACATATTAATGTGGCTGATAGGGACGGATGGCACAAATCAGGCTGTGAACCCCTAATTATTGTGGTAACAGGTTCAGATTCCCTACCTAATCCACAATCTCTCCCTCCCTGCTGTGATCTTGTTCAGTGGTTTCAGCTCTTAAAAGAGCTATTGTATTCTAGATGGTACTATGGAGGTAGTGACATACTGCTTTAAACTCTGACCCTGCTCCAAAATATGTCCCTCCATATGCTACACTGACCTATACAATGCAGGAAGCCCTGAAAAGGGCTTTTTGTGTTAATAATAGGCCTTTCCTCTTCCTATCAGTTGCTCGCTCTATCTCTATACTCATACAACACTGGCTCCGGACGCAATGTGCGTAAAATGGTGGCGAATGGGCTTTTATAGACCCTATGACGCTGCGCGGCTAGCCAATCACAGTAATCCCACTACCAAGTTGGCTGTGGCATTACTGTGATTGGTTAAGAAGCCCAGCATGTTTAGTGGCTGCAGATCAGGTGCCAAAACAGCTAGGCGGAACATCTGAATATAGCGAGGCGAATACACAAAACACAATATTGCGAATACTCTGAATACTGTACTATTCGTGTGAGTAGCGAATAGTAATGATTACACTCGCTCATAACTATAACTGTTTTCTTCCTTCTTCTCAGCTCCTCTCAGCAAATTTATGACCACATTAAAGTTGAGCTGAACTTTGTGATAATAAATCACCTGAGAGAAGCATAGAAGGAAGATCAGTTATAAACTCCCAGAACTAGCTTACTCAAATCAAAAAGGTCCGTGGAGCCTCTGTTAAGAGTCTCAACACAGAAACCAGCCAGATATCCCTCCGGGAAGGGCCCAGCCGAGGGGTGACTCTTTTTAGGAGACCACCATAACCACCATATTAAGTAGCCCTTTTAGTCAATATCCAACTTTTTGACAAGTTTAAAGATATGACAAGGGAACTACCAAGGCCAGGTATCCATCCACAGCCAGCTGTTTCGGGGTATTGCCCCTCATCAGTGTGGAGTAGGATTCTGGCTGGGTGGGAGCAATGCCTAGTAGACCAACAAAACAAAACAATCACTGATCTCAGGGAGACCAGCCAGAGAAAACACTGCCGGCAGCCAGCGAGGGCGCTCAAGACAGTGAAATCCTAGGTACATAGCCCCCTGGGAAATATGCAAATCATAAAGGTCCGAGGAGCCTCTGTTAGAAGTCTCAACACAGAAACCAGCCAGATATCCCTCCGGGAAGGGCCCAGCCAAGGGGTGACTCTTTTTAGGAGACCACCATAACCACCATATTAAGTGGCCCTTTTAGTCAATATCCAACTTTTTGACAAGTTTAAAGATATGACAAGGGAAATACCAAGGCCAGGTATCCATCCACAGACAGCTGTTTCGGGGTATTGCCCCTCATCAGTGTGGAGTAGGATTCTGGCTGGGTGGGAGCAATGCCTAGTAGACCAACAGAACAAAACAATCACTGATCTCGGGGAGACCAGCCAGAGAAAACACTGCCGGCAGCCAGCGAGGGCACTCAAGACAGTGAAATTCTAGGTACATTGCCCCCTGGGAAATATGCAAATCATAAAGGTCCGTGTAGCCTCTGTTAGAAGTCTCAACACATAAACCAGCGAGATATCCCTCTGGGAAGGGCCCAGCCAAGGGGTGACTCTTTATAGGAGACCACCATAACCATCATATTAAGTGGCCCTTTTAGTCAATATCCAACTTTTTGACAAGTTTAAAGATATGACAAGGGAAATACCAAGGCCAGGTATCCATCCACAGACAGCTGTTTCGGGTTATTGCCCCTCCTCAGTATGGAGAAGGATTCTGGCTGGGTGGGAGCAATGGCTAGTAGACCAACAAAACAAAACAATCACTGATCTCGGGGAGACCAGCCAGAGAAAACACTGCTGACAGCCAGCGAGGGAGCTCAAGACAGTGAAATCCTTGGTACATTGCCCCCTGGGAAATATGCAAATCAAAAAGGTCCATGGAGCCTCTGTTAGGAGTCTCAACACAGAAACTAGCTTACTGACAGATTCCTAGTAGAGATAAGCCAGCCTCTAAAGGCTCAAGTTTGGTTCGGTTCGTCGAACGGAGGCCATGTTCGAGTTCGGTTTGGCGAACCGTTCGACGAACTTCTTGAACATCATTGAAAACAATGGGAGGCAAACAAAAACACATAAAAACACATTATAAATGCACACATACAGTTAATAAACATTGCCATAACACTTGCAGGTCCTCGCGATGCGTCCTGCACTCTGTCTCCCGAAGCTTTTTCTTTCGATAATCGTTGCCTCTTCCCGGTAACCAGCACTGACGATAGAACCTTCCGTGACGTCAAAAAAAGCATGTGACCAGTCACGTGTCTATTATCTTATTGGCTGCAGACAGGTCACATGGCTATGACGTCATGCTAGGTCTTGTCATTGCACTCTCCGGTATGCGGTGATCATTCTAGCATCTCCGTATACCGGCGAAATGCTCTGGCACATGGTCGACTCCCCGTTCTGCTTCCCCATTCCGTTATTCACTGGCTGCCACAGCCGATCAATAACGGAGATGACCGTTGCTATAGCAACCCGCCTGTCAGCGGTGACGTCACCGCTTACAGCCTGCAGCTTCTGCTCACTGACGGAGTGAATAGACTGCAGTGCACGGGGAGCAGCAGTGTCTTCCTCCCATGCAGCGCTGTCTGATGTAGCAGAGCTGCAAAGGTTGAAGGAGAAAGAAGACAGAAGACCATGTATCGTGGAGGGATGAGAGGGATTAATAAACATGGAGTCTCTAATGTGTCAGTGTATTTATTTCTATTAAAGTATTTTTTCTCTGTGTGGTGTCTTTTTTTTTTAACCCTTTATTGGAGATTCTTAATGGCCGGGTCAAACTTGACAGACATTAAGAATCTCTGACTTAATAGTAGCTAGTAAAACAAAGCTAGTATTAACTCATTATTACCCAGCAAGCCACCCATCACCAGGGCAGCTGGAAGAGTTGGATACAGCGCCAGATGATGGCGCTTCTATGAAAGCAGCATTTTCTGGGGTGGTTGCAGACTGCAATTCGCAGCAGAGGGGCCCAGAAAGCTCGGGCTAAACTGTGCTGAAAATTCCAATCCCCAGCTACCTATTTGTACCTGGCTGGACATAAAAATGTGGCGAAGCTCATGTTGATTTTTTTTTTAATTATTTCATGAAATTTATGAAATAATTAAAAAAAGGGCTTCCCTATTTTTTTTGTTCCCAGCCAGGTACAAATAGGAAGCTGGGGGTTGGGGGCAGCCATAACTGCCTGCTGTACCTGGCTAGCATACAAAAATATGGTGAAGCCCACATCATTTTTTGGGTGGGCAAAAAACTCCTGCATACAGTCCTGGATGGAGTATGCTTAATCTTGTAGTTCTGCAGCTGTTGTCTGCTCTCCTGCATACACTAGTGAATGGAGCATGCTGAGCCTTGTAGTTCTGCAGCTGCTGTCTGCTCTCCTCCATACAGACAGACAGCAGCTGCAGAACTACAAGGCTCAGCATACTCCATCCAGGACTGTATGCCGGAGATTTTTGCCCCCTCAAAAAATTATGTGGGCTTCCCCATGTTTTTGTATGCTAGCCAGGTACAGCAGGTAGCTACGGGCTGCCCCCAACTCCCAGCTGCCTATTTGTACCCAGCTTGGAGCCAAAAATATAGGGAAGTCCTTTTTTTTCTTAATTATTTCATGAATTTCATGAAATAATTTAAAAAAAAATGACGTGGGCTTCGCTTAATTTTTTGTGTCCAGCCAGGTACAACTAGGCAGCTGGGGATTGGAATCCGCAGCTCAGGGTGCCCAAGCTTTCTGGGCACCCCTGCTGTGAATTGCAGTCTGCAGCCGCCCCAGAAAAGGGCGCTTTCATGGAAGCGCCATCTTCTGGCGCTGTATCCAACTCTTCCAGCTGCCCTGGTGACGGGTGGCTCGCTGGGTAATAATAGGGTTAGGGCTAGCTGTATATTATCAACTGGCCCTAAGCCCAAAATTCATGGCGTCACGCCAATATTAGACATGGCCACCATGAATTTCTAGTACAGATAAAAAAAAACACAACACACAGAAAAATATTTTTATTAGAAATAAAACACAACACAATTAGTGACTCCATCTTTATTGAAATAAAGAACCCCCCTCCACAGTAATCCTGGGTCAAGGGTCCCATGCCATCCAATCCGGATCCAATATCATCTGATCGGTTTGCTGGAAGGCAAAGCGATCAGATGATGTGTCAGGTTCAAGGGCCTGAATCACATGATACAGCAGCTGATTGTATATACGGCTTTATACAATCAGATGATGCATCAGTGCAAAACAAAAAAAAAAAAAGTACACACTTCTGTGCAGACTCCTGTCTGAAAGCATTAGCTGATAGTTTAGCCAGCCAGGCGGTAAAAAGCCGGCCACATCGCTCAACTGATAGTATCAGCTGATTCCGTCAGGTGACCGCATCAGCTGATCATCGCCAGGTCTGAGAGAGAGAGAGAAAGAAGAGAGAGAGAAAAGAGAGAAAAAAGAGAGAGAAAAGAGAGAGGTAGAGAGAGAGAGAAGAGGAGAGAAGAGCGAGAGGGAGAGAGAGAGAAGAGAGAGAGGAGAGAGAAGAGAGAAGAGGAGAGAGAAGAGAGAGAGAAGAGCGAGAGGAGAGAGAGAGAAGAGGAGGGAAGAGAGAGAGAGAAAAGGAGGGAAGAGAGAGAGGAGAGAGAGAGGAGAGAGAGAAGAGAGAGAGAAGAGAGAGAGAAGAGAGAGAGAAGAGAGAGAAGAGAGAAGAGGAGAGAGCGACTGACTGACTGAGACTGTCTGACTGACTGACTGACTGACTGAGACTGACTGACTGAGACTGACTGACTGATTGAGACTGACTGACTGACTGAGACGGACTGACTGAATGAGACTGACAGACTGACTGACTGACTGACTGACTGAGACTGACTGACTGACTGAGACTAACTGACTGACTGACTGACTGAGAGAAAGAGATAGAGCAATGCAGCCTCATTCCGTGAACTGCTCAGATTTTAGAGGTGTGGCTCACAGCTGATGTCCGGCTCCTCCCCTCAGTGCTTAATTAAACTAAATTAGAATTATAAATAAATAATGCTAATTTAAAATTAAAAATAAATAAAAAAAAATTAGAGAAGAGGAGAGAAGAAAGAGAGGAGAGAGAGGAGACAGAGAGAAGAGAGAGAGAGAAGAGGAGAGAGAGAGAAGAGAAAGAGAAGAGAGAGAGAAGAGAGAGAGAAGAGGAGAGAGAGAGAAGAGAAAGAGAAGAGAGAGAGAAGAGAGAGAGAAGAGGAGAGAGAGAGAGAAGAGAGAGGAGAGAGAGAAGAGAGAGAAGAGAGAGAAGAGAGAGAAGAGAGAGAAGAGAGAGAAGAGAGAGAAGAGAGAGGGGAGAGAAGAGGAGAGAGAGAGAGAGAGACTGACTGACTGAGACTGACTGACTGAGACTGACTGAGAGAAAGAGATAGAGCAATGCAGCCTCATTCCGTGAACTGCTCCGATTTTAAAGGTGTGGCTCACAGCTGATGCCCGGCTCCTCCCCTCAGAGCTTAATTAAATTAAATTAGAATTATAAATAAATAATTCTAATTTGAAATTAAAAATAAATTACATTTTTTAGAGAAGATAAGAGAAGAGAGAGAGGAGAGAGAGGAGAGAGAGAGAAGAGAGAGAGAAAAGGAGAGAGAGAAGATAGAGAGAGAAAAGGAGAGAAGAGAGAGAGAGAGAGGAGAGAAAGAGAAGAGAAAGAGAGAAGAGAGAGAGGAGAGAAGAAAGAGAAGATAGAGAGAAGATAGAGAGAAGAGGAGAGAAGAGGAGAGAAGAGGAGAGAGACTGACTGAGACTTACTTACTGACTGACTGACTGACTGACTGAGACTGACTGACTGACTTACTGAGACTGACTGACTGACTGAGACTGACTGACTGACTGACTAAGACTGACTGACTGACTGAGAGAAAGAGATAGAGCAATGCAGCCCCATTCCCTGAACTGCTCCGATTTTAGAGGTGTGGCTCATAGCTGATGTCCGTCTCCTCCCCTCAGTGCTTAATTAAATTAGTATTATAAATAAATAATTCTAATTTAAAATTAAAAATAAATTAAATTTTTTACCAGGATGGCCAGGGCTAGAACACGTGAACTAATGCTTCTGAGTCGAGCGCTCTAACCATTGAGCTACTGGCTCTAATGAAAAACATGGAAAGATTTGGTAATCTTGACTTCTGCATTGCAGACTGAAGTCTCAGATTACAGCGCAATTCTCTTCATGTGCTACGTGGAGAGGACACAGAACGCTCCCTGTCATCTTCATGTAGCAGAGCTAGCAGAGCTGACAGTGTCATGTGGATTACTTCGGACCTGGATTTTTGATTTGGGATTAATAAAATGGTGAAAGATGTTTTTTTGTCTTTTATTCCAAATAAAGGATTTTTCGCTGTGTATGTTTCTTTACTTTCACTTACAGTTTAATCATGTTTACTTTCACTTACAGTTTAATCATGGAAGGCTTCTCGGGAAGACGCCTGGCATGATTAAACTTATTATTACCCCGATTGCCACCGCACCAGGGCAATTCGGGATGAGCTGGTTGGAGTCCCGGGACTGTCGTATCTAATGGATGTGTGACGCCCTGGGCAAGCCAGGGGTCACAGGTCATAACATCACCACACCCTACACCCCAGTTAGGAACACCTAGGCCACCAAAATCCTTGTTGCCTTCCTCCAGGGGCTGATGTTCACACCAGGGGGTGGGCCAGGCGGTTGGCTCCGCCCACCGAGGAGTTCACAGCCCTGGAGGCGGGAAGAACCAAGAAGATGAGTTTAGGGGAATGAAGTAGAAGGAAGCAGTAGTGGAGCTAAAGAGAAAAGCTGAAGTGACAGAAAAGTGACAGTAGTAAAGCCTGAAGTTGGTCCGGGTGTGTGACCCGGACTGTGACAGCAAGGTCAGCAGACGGCGGTGATAGTCTGCAGGGGGACTGCTCGGAGGTTGCTGGAAGGACCGCGGACGGGTGGTGACCCGGCGGTCTGGAGCAGTATACGAAGAACAGTCAGCACCAGGACAGGGGCCTTTCGGATCCTGGCAAGGCTAGGAGTCGCCATAATTTGCCAAATCCGTCAGTGAAGGGGACGTCTGTCTCCTAACAACCAAGTCCCGATTGAAGGCAACAGTCCAACCGTAACAGAGAGACACCGCCACCGCCAGGGCACCAGTTTCTCAGGGCCAGCGCCTGCGGGCAAAGTAGGGCTCCTCCGGCCCATATCCAAGCCGGGGAGCGGGTTACCGGTGGGAACCCATCGCAACCATCATCATCTTAGGTGCAGGGAAAAGGGACCGTCACCTACTGGGGAAAGCAAGTGCAGCCATCCGTGGGAACCGTCTTTCCAGCCGTGTGTTTTACCGAGAACTGTGTCATCGTCTCAGGCTGAGTGAGTACCACAGTGCCGCAAGGCACAGAGCTGCCCCCGCGTCCCTGCACCCCACCGAGCCCTGCATCACCCACCTCATCATTGGGCCCCGGGACAACCAACCCCCTACCCACGGAGGGGAGGAATAACATCTGGCTGCTCCATACCACCACTCCCGGGATCCCCATACAGAGCAGCGGTGGTGTCAACAAATCACCACAACCGTGGGTGGCGTCACGGACAATAAACAATCCCAAATCCCAATCCCCTTTCACTCACGGGCGAGGAGCGCTGCTAGAGTTCCCGGGATCCGGCCCATTGCTCGAGCCACCGAGCAGCAGCAGCAGGCTGCTGTGCCAGCCGGACCCGAGCAGTGGGAGAGCGCGGCGTCCCCTCCTCCGCCCGCGACAACTTGGCGTCACGAACAGGATCTTACCGCTCTGCCGTTGGGTAGAGGTGCGCCTTGTGACCGCCGGAGGTATCCGGCCGGAAAAATTCAGAAGTCGCCATCTTTGGCGCGAAAAGTTCCCGCTCGAGCGTCTTCTCGAGTAGTAGAGGCGCGAAGGCCAAAACCCCGCCCCGAGAGAGGAGGGGCCGGAAAGAGGCTGAAGGAGACGGAATGGCGGCTGGCTGCATGTGAACGCAGCTATAAAAGCAGAGACGCCAGGACTCTGCAGCAATACCGGGTTCCTGGAAGGCACGATTGCCAAGATGTACCACCCAACTCCCAACGAGGAAGCCCTCGCGCCCGGCACGGCGACGTGGTTGAGGGACCGGACCGTCCCGCTGAGTAACTGTCTGCAGGCCCACATGCAACTCCTCCTGGAGGAGTGGGAGACTGACATAGCGGACGTGGTGGCAGCTATGCGGAGATGCGAGGTGGAAGAGGATTTGGAGGAGCGGGTAAGAGACCCACGCCCCTGTATTCCCGAGGGATCGGCCATTGAAGCTGAGGGGCCCGGCCTGCCTCCGCTCACCCTGCCTCTCGCCCCGCTACCCACGTTAGCTGCTGCCGCCCCACCACTAGGCCCGCTACCTGCCCAACTGGTAGCGATACCCTGCCAACCCGCCCCGGCGGACCAACCGGCTGCAGACACTCAGGACGTTCCCGAATCGTTCCCGGGGGAACCGCTGGAACCGCGGCCCTGTAATGAAAATGTGCCAGAAGCCCCGGCAGTGATTGTGCCAGACCCCGGGCCCGGGACCGTGGCATGGATGAAAGCCCGGGTGATTCAATTCCACCAACGTCAGCAGGATCAGATCTTCAGGATGATGGAGCAGTGGACCAACGAGGTGGAGATGCTGATTGCAACTGCCCCGATGTACGGAGGGGGACCGGATGTAGCAGAACCGACTGGTGACCCACGTCCCTATGTCCTACCAAGACCGGCCGCTGCGGCTGAGGGGCCCGGCCTAGTCTCGACCTATGCATCAACCTTGCCGTTACTTCTGGGGCACCTCAGTGTAATCTCGCCTGACCTGCTGCCCCGTGCTGCTGCAGAGGGATCTGATGTGCTGGATGCTGGAGGCCAGGAGACTGCGGCAGCTGGCGGTAACCCGTCTGGCGCAGGAACAAGAGATGATGACTCCGGCCCCAGCCCCGGGTCCGCTGCTGAGTTTGAAGAGGCAAGTGAGCGTTCCCGCTATGTAGGAGACCCCATGGTTTTCCATACCCCGCGTACCGGTGGAAATGGGTGCCGGGTACCACTGTCACAGCAGGCATGTCAGTGCATGTTTGATATGCTGGTGGCAGAGGATGGGTCTGCCTCAGCAGAAGAATCTGAGTAAGGCAGCGGCACACCGTTGCACCGTCCCCGTTGGGACCACCAGTCTGAGGATGTTTACAAGTTTAAAAGTTTGTTGAAAAATGATGATAAGTAAAATGAAACCGTGAAGTTCACCTGATTTAACCGTGATTGGAAACCGGCCGTAGCCGGCACCGTTGTCCCCGTAGGGACCGTTTGAAAAGTTTGCATAGGAACTCCTATAGACAAGCCCGTGAACTTGCAGGGCAACCACAAACGTTAGTGGCATGTAAATAAGTTGTTTTACCGTTACCGCTTCCGCAGTTGCCGCCTCCGGAGAGGCAGGTTGGAGGGAGGGCCCTCAGCAGAGCAGGCTGGGGCCCAGCCACCACAGGAACCGGTGGCTACCCTCTGGAGGGGAAGTACAGATCTCGCTCGGGTGACTTGGTGCAGGACTGGGGTCAAGGGGTGCTGCCTGGGCTTTAGGGGCAGCATCAGGGCCAGGTTACTTGGGTGGGAGAGAGCGGAGACCGTAACCGTAAACCGTTTGCAACGTTTAAGGACTGAACCTCCCGATGTGGGATGATGTCATAAGTTGTATGTGTGTTATTCTCTTTTATATATTTTTTTTCAGAAAATAAAACCGGTGTTGGACGGGCAGCCCGTGGACGGTCTGCATTTTGCTAAGGGGGAATGTGACGCCCTGGGCAAGCCAGGGGTCACAGGTCATAACATCACCACACCCTACACCCCAGTTAGGAACACCTAGGCTACCAAAATCCTTGTTGACGTCCTCCAGGGGCTGATGTTCACACCAGGGGGTGGGCCAGGCGGTTGGCTCCGCCCACCGAGGAGTTCACAGCCCTGGAGGCGGGAAGAACCAAGAAGATGAGTTTAGGGGAGTGAAGTAGAAGGAAGCAGTAGTGGAGCTAAAGAGAAAAGCTGAAGTGACAGAAAAGTGACAGTAGTAAAGCCTGAAGTTGGTCCGGGTGTGTGCCCCGGACTGTGACAGCAAGGTCAGCAGACGGCGGTGATAGTCTGCAGGGGGACTGCTCGGAGGTTGCTGGAAGGACCGCGGACGGGTGGTGACCCGGCGGTCTGGAGCAGTATACGAAGAACAGTCAGCACCAGGGCAGGGGCCTTTCGGATCCCGGCAAGGCTAGGAGTCGCCATAATTTGCCAAATCCGTCAGTGAAGGGGACGTCTGTCTCCTAACAACCAAGTCCCGATTGAAGGCAACAGTCCAACCGTAACAGAGAGAAACCGCCACCGCCAGGGCACCAGTTTCTCAGGGCCAGCGCCTGCGGGCAAAGTAGGGCTCCTCCGGTCCATATCCAAGCCGGGGAGCGGGTTACCGGTGGGAACCCATCGCAACCATCATCATCTTAGGTGCAGGGAAAAGGGACCGTCACCTACTGGGGAAAGCAAGTGCAGCCGTCCGTGGGAACCGTCTTTCCAGCCGTGTGTTTTACCGAGAACTGTGTCATCGTCTCAGGCTGAGTGAGTACCACAGTGCCGCAAGGCACAGAGCTGCCCCCGCGTCCCTGCACCCCACCGAGCCCTGCATCACCCACCTCATCATTGGGCCCCGGGACAACCAACCCCCTACCCACGGAGGGGAGGATTAACATCTGGCTGCTCCATACCTCCACTCCCGGGATCCCCATACAGAGCAGAGGTGGTGTCAACAAATCACCACAACCGTGGGTGGCGTCACGGACAATAAACAATCCCAAATCTCAATCCCCTTTCACTCACGGGCGAGGAGCGCCGCTAGAGTCTCCGGGATCCGGCCCATCGCTCGAGCCACCGAGCAGCAGCAGCAGGCCGCAGTGCCAGCCGGACCCGAGCAGTGGGAGAGCGCGGCGTCCCCTCCTCCGCCCGCGACAGATGCGGCAATTCCGGGCGGCTGCTGGATAATATTGTTTGGGTGGGGGGTTCCCCATAATGTGGCGCTCCCCATCCTGACAATACCAGCCTCCAGCCATGCGGCTTTATCCTGGCTGGTATCAAATATGGGGCAACCACATTTTTTTTAATTTATTATTTATTTATTTATTTTACTGCACAATATAGACCCACCTGCCGGCGGCTGTAATTGGTTGCAGTGAGACAGCTGTCACTCATTATGGGGGTGTGTCTGATAGCAACCAATCATGGTCGCCGGTGGGCGGGGAAAGCACGGAATACCTGATTGAATAATGAAGCGGCAGCCATTTTCTAAAAAGGAAAAGACGCTGCAGATTTGTGACAGACGTGCAGAGAGATGCCCGTGATCGGTGAGTAGGAAAGGGAGAGGGATTGTGCTGGGGACGCAGGACGCATGCAGATAGCAATGTGTGCACATAGCCTTACTGTGAAAAGCCACTTTTTTGTTGATCGAACCGTTCTCGAACCTAACTCGAACTGTCGAGCTTTTAGCAACAAGCTCGAGTTCGAGCACCCCCCAAAATCACTCAAACATGAAATTGGCGAACCTCGAACATCGAACATCGCTCAACTCTAATTCCTAGATGAGTTATCCTGCAGTCAGCAATCGATGGTGCAATACAAAGGCTTTAGAAGAAAAATAGTGCAACATGTGTAACAAAACCCAATTGCAAAAATTATTTTTAGTCTAAAATACATAGCTTTAGGTAGAAAATCTTCCTATAATGTGTTCATGTCCTTTAAGAGATGCTATATAGTGTATTTTAGGATGTGACTCATAAGAGGCTTCATTGATGGAACCTCACAGTGGCAGAAAAGGAACCTTTCTTTTCAGATGATGGTGCATAGTTGGTCATGTAGGCACAATTGTTTCCTTTTACAGGTGTAGCCCTGTATATACAGTCACCTGTCCGATGAAGTAGGGGACAACCATTGTGATGGCTGCTCACTGCTCACTTCATATTTGATGAGCTATCTGATTGACATGTCATGAAAATTACTAACTTGAAAAACCCTTTAAAATATATCTGTAGATTTACTGGCAGAAAAGTCAAGGGAATATATTGTGATATTTATTGTGTTCTGCCAGGCGACAAACTCGATTTCTCTATGAGGTCTGTTACATCTTTACATCCAAGGATCATATTGGGAAAAGTCCTTTTTTGTATTGATTTACAAGCCCCATGATTAGGGTTACACCAGTACAGAATACCGCACAGCTCTGCTTCACTTGTAAGAAAGATGTGTTTGAAGTGGGTGAATCTGGTTTGAATCCAAGAATAGTGACCTTGGACAAGTCACCGGAGAGGCTTCATCAAAGTGAATGAAATTGGGGCTAAAGGGAATAATAAGCTATTTTGGAAAAAGACTTTGCTTTTAGTATGCAAAGTAAACAGATTTGAAATCCCAGCCTTAAGTATTACAGTGTCTCAAGTGGTGAAATGAGAAGATCAGCAGTTTGCGGCTCCGGCGGTGTGTGCTGTGTGTGAGGCTGGTGTTGTAGAAGACAAACAGTCCGTATTTACTGAAAACAGAAGAAAAAACAGGATCCTGGGATAAAGTCTAATGGTCTGTAACCGAAACTACTGAAGCCAGAGAGAGGAAGTCATCAACAGCTCATTCAACTTTGGGGATTTCTGAGAAAGAAATAACAGTAATGTCGGGGGAACAAAGCTGGATCATAATATCATTTTAAGACCATATTCCTGCTTTTAAAGGAAAAAAAAAATGCCCTGTTATTTAAAGCAGCTGTTGTCATTGTGCTTGTTTGTTACTTTTTTGTAGCCTATGTTGGGATTATTGCCATTTTCTTTCTATATTTTTTTTAGTTTGTAGCACTATTAATTAGTTACATAAATAGTGTATATTTATACTTGTACCAATAATGAAAAAGTTGGGAAATTGTAAGCATTTCTGGATGTAACTTTTCCAAAGGATAGGGGTACTCTGCACACTGCGACATCGCTAGCCGATGCTTGCGATGACGAGCGCGATAGTACCCGCCCCCGTCGCAGCAGCGATATCTTGTGATTGCTGCCGTAGCGAACATTATCGCTACGGCAGCTTCGCATGCACTCACCTGCCCTGCGACGTCGCTATGGTCGGTGACCCGCCTCCTTCCTAAGGGGGCGGGTCGTATGGCGTCACAGCGACGTCACACGGCAGGCGGCCAATAGAAGCGGAGGGGTGGAGATGAGCGGGACATAAACATCCCGCCCACCTCCGTCCTTCCGCATAGCCGGCATGAGCAGCGGTGACGCAGGTAGGAGATGTTCCTCGCTCCTGCGGCTTCATACACAGCGATGTGTGCTGCCACAAGGGAACGAGGAAGAACATCGTAACGTCGCTGCCGCGCAATTATGAAAATGTCGGACACTACACCGATGATACGATTACAACGCTTTTGCGCTCGTTAATCGTATCAAAAACACTTTACACACTACGATATCACAGCGACGCCGAATGTGCGTCACTTTCGATTTGACCCCACCGACATCGCAGCTGCGATGTCGTAGTGTGAAAAGTACCCCTTAGAGGTAGCCCACCCTGTGACCAACAAATCAGGCATTGGACTGGTCACATCAACCAACATCTGAAGGTGAAGGAATGCAGCACTTAGCTCAGATCCAAATGTTAAATGACTGGATTAGAAGGGGTTGTCCACATCATTATGCTTTGCTTGTATAGCGCCATTAAAGTCTGCAGCACTATTAGGCATGATTGTCCCCATTGGGGTTCACAGACTGAATTCCCTGTCAGTATGTCTTTGGGGTGTCAGAGGACTTCAATGTAGATATGGTGAGAACATAAAACGCCTCTTGGTTGTTGTCTTTGGTGTTTATTTGAATCAAGAATTCCTGTGCTGCCGACCCACCGTGCAAACCACTGAACCATCATGCTGCCTGATTCCATACCTTATTTCATAAGCATTTCAAAATAAGCCTTACTTAAAGGGGTGGTTCAACACTCACCATTAGTGGCCACACCTCTGTAAAACTCATTAAGCAGAAACAAAGGTTCCAGGCGGCACACAATCCAAGGTACACGTGTCCAAGGAAGGCATCCACAGTATAACTTGTACAAAGGACCGTCACTCCAAATTTTCTGGAATATTTTTACACTTTATTCCACATCATACAGGCGTAAATAACGCGTTTCGGCTAATAGTAAGCCTTTTTCACATCTATAGATTAAATAAATGCACACACATATATATATACAAACAATTAGTGGATTACTTCCTTTGTGACTGACCCACCTATCTCATCTGCATATTAAATTAATTAGTTAAATTATGTTAAACAAATTTTCAAATTGAACGATCATCTTAGTGAATCTGATTGTCTTTAATTTACGGTAATTGAAATGAGAAACATATATGGACATTTCATTAACATAATTTAACTAATTAATTTAATATGCAGATAAGATAGGTGGGTTGTCACAAAGGAAGTAATCAACTGTTTGTATATATATAGGTGTGTGCATTAATTTAATCTATAGATGTGAAAAAGGCTCACTATTAGCCGAAACTCGTTATTTACGCCTGTATGATGTGGAATAAAGTGTAAAAATATTCCAGAAGATCTGTAAAACTCATTGGGAAGACTTTTGTCAAATACCTTGTGTAGTATATTCTGCCTCTGCACAGCGCTATTGCGGTCCACTGATCCCCATCAAGTGACCCCTGGGCTCCGTGACCTCTAAGATTCGGTGATGTCACATTAACCTCCAGTTGACCGAACATATCCAAGGCGACCCCAGTCTCCCTGAGTGACTGGGCTTTGGGTGGAGGGGTCACTTGATGGTTGAGTAGTGAACCACCCCTTTAAGCCAGCCATACACTACAGATGCCATGATATCTTCATGGAATCGATGATGTTTTCTTTGGATTTTTAACTTTTTGAATAAAGTTTCTATATTTTCTATATTTTTTCATTGGATATATATTTTTCTACCCTGGAACTGGTTCTGAGTCCCTCCTTCTATTTGACTTACGGACCTGCCTGTCTGGTGGACTGCCTGCATCCCATCTGAACTGAGCGAATACATATACAGGTGAGCTGAACTTTTTTCTTATTTCATACACTGCAGATGGCTTTCATCCTAATGATGCTTTAACTGACAGTGAACTCTTCCATACACAGGGGCACTTGGGTTAGGCCGACATTAGTATAATGTATTCGTGGATTTTACTCTTTGCTGCTCCAGCACTGCCTCGGCACTTCTTTGATGACATGGCTGCAGCAGTGTCATTACTATTACACCTCATGACCGCTGCAGTCAATCACTGGGCTTAATAGTTTGTGCTGTATATAAACAAGAGGAACCTACAGCTTTTTCTCAAATATTGAAGATTAAATATCCTTCTTTATTCATAAAATACCTTTAAAAAACAGTGACATTTTGACTCCAAATTAGTCTTTCTGATACATAGCCAAGGTAAAAGTCTATCACGTGTTTAGTTAACTATGTAAATGTCCAATATAATAATACACTAGCACATATGTCTTTAAAATGCACACTATTTTCCACTAAAGAAGATCCTGTACATTGATTAATGAGTAGAGTTGGTTGAACTCGCAAAAAATAAGGGCCGGCGGGTCCGTGCTAAATTTAAAAAAAAACAAACAAAAAAAATAATCCGCTCCGGAATCCGGTACCCATATAAGTCTATGGGAACCAGAATCTGGAGATTAAAAATATTGGTGGAAGGGAAAGGGGGGTGGGAGCGAGCATGGTGTACTCACTGAGGCTGTCATGGCAGCCACGCTTTTCCTTCCGGACCTGACAATTGAATATTCACTGCTTTGCCCGCCCACTAGCATGTGTAATTGGTTGCAGTTAGATGCGTACCCACCCTGAGTGGTAGCGTGTCCACTGACTGCATCCAATCACAGGCATCAGGACCGCCTGTGGGTGGGGAAAGTAGTGCAAGTGTCTGCGGGTCAGTATTGTGTTATAAAAATAAATTAATAAATAAAACAATCGGCGCAGGATCCTCCCATATTCCGATGCCAACACAGCTAAAGCCCACAGTTGCAGCTCCCAGCTGTCGAGCTTTATCTGTGCTGTGTATCAAAATAAGAACGGAGTCACACGTGCAACGGACTTGCATCACCTCACCCGGCAGCTGCACACTCTCGTGACCGGAGTATTCAGGTACATAGAAACACATGCTGCCGACCCGCTCCTGTCAGAAGAGTGTGCGGCTGTGCTGGATGATACAATGCCAGACTCGTGCGAGTCTGGCATTACATCACCTGGGAGCTGCACACTCTCCTTACAGGAGAGTGCAGGTACATAGAAAAACATGCTGCCGACCCGCTCCTGTCAGAAGAGGGTGCAGCTGTACCGGGTGATGCGATGCAAGACACGTGCGAGTCTGGCATGACATCACTCAACATGGCCTGCTGCTCTCCAAACATGAGCGTGCAGGTACATAGAAACACAACTGCCGACCCGCTAGTGTTAGGAGAGTGTGCAGCTGTGCCTGGTGATGCGACATGAGACTCACGCGAGTCCCTTGCAAGTGTGATTCTGGCCTAAAAGAAACCGCATGTGTCGCGCCCAAAGATATAGGGTACTCGGTCCCGGACAGTGTCTCTCTTAGGAATGTCACGATGTTGGCCGTTGCCCGGTTCCATGCCCTGGGCCCTTTTTGTAATGGGGTGTATTTACAGGGGATTTAGGTTGGTGTTCATATGTGACGCCACTTGCAGTGTTGCGGCAATATATATATGGAGCCGCTGCTGCAAAATGTCACTACTGGGGCTGGTTTTAATTGCAGCCTGCATCGTAGGCCTTCCGCAAGCAGGGCCGGGCCCCAGAGGATGGGTGTTGTGATGGGCATCGGAAGAAGGTAGTCCACACAGAGGTATAGTGCAAGTGGTTTTTACTCACTGTTGCTAAGTGGTAACAGGTTACCCGAGGCAGGCTGGTTTCACCTTCAGGTCCCCTTCGTCCCAGTGCCAGTTCAGTACTCTGGTACCTTCTTCCCCTGCACCTGTCTCTGTTAAATGGGTCCCTGTGGCGTAGAGCAACTGGAGGTCCCCGTCCAGTGGTTTCTCAACTACTGTCTGCCTGACGGTAGCGTGAACCCTGTGGGGTTGGAGGCTCTGGTCCTGTCCCCGGTTCTCCCTTTGCTATTGAGTCTTCGGATTTTTAGGGTCAGCGAGGTAATTGATGGTCCCCTCACTGTGCAGGTGTTAACAGGTCAGCTTGAAGTTCTTTCCTGTCCTAGGGTTCTGTACTACGTCGGTTCATAGTTCCGGGAGTACTCCACCGTACTCCACCGGCAACTACTTTCCTGGGTACCAGGTTACCGTTCCTCTGAGTCAGTACGTTGCTTCACTTCCATCTTCACTCCTCTACTCTGTCAACTCACTCTGACTACTCTCCACAGTCTGGCCCTCCCACCTGGTCAACTAGTGAACTGGTTTAGCTCCACCTCTAGGCGGCCATCCATTGGTCAGACCCTAGCTAAGTACCATTGTATGGGGGATTGTTGGGGATAACTGGGATTACCTGGGTTTTTGGTGTTACCAGCACTAGTCTCGCGGAGACCAAGGGGGTAGGCCCTGCATCCTTGTGGGGATGCAAAACCTTGTGGCACTCTGATGGCTTCAGGGGTGCTACACATGCGGCTTTTTTATTATAATTTAAATAAATAATTTAAAAAAATAAACGATGTGCGGTCCCCCTAAATTTTGATACCCAGGCAAAATAAAGCCAGTTGGGGGCTGGTGTTCTCAGTTCGCAGGTACGGATCAGGACTATAACAATCTGGGTCTGCTCAGCCCTATTCATGAGTATAAATAATAGTAAATATCAAGCAACACAAAAGAGGTAACTGGTTCAAAACATAACTCTTGGCATCAAACCTTCCCATACTGTGCAAGTATTTTAAAAGAAAACATTAACAAAGTCTTCAGGGAACAACATAAAAACCACAAAAAAGACACTTCAAAATTACAAAACGCCAGAAAAAAAGAGCTGTTGCACTGGCATGTTCTGCTTGCAGAAACATGTTTTTGACCACTGGAAAAGGTGAAATGTAAACATACCCTAAGAAGGGTCAAAATTCAGATTAGAGATGGTATACATAAACAAATGAATAGGGAATAGGGAGACTAGAGATGAGCGATGTTCGAATTAAACCACTATCCTAACAATATCAGCCAGCAGCCACCCGGAATTGCCGCATCCATTAAATGCGACAGTCCCAGGACTCTACCCGGATCTTCCCGAATTGCCCTGGTGTGGTGGCAATCGTGGTAATAAGGAGTTAAATGGCAGCTTATAGGTGCCACTAAGTCCTAGGTTAATCATGGCAGGCGTCTCCCCGAGATACCTTCCATGATTAACCTGTAAGTGAAAGTAAATAAACACACACAACGAAAAATCCTTTATTTGGAATAAAAGACAAAAAAACCCCCCTCATTTACCACTTTATTAATCCCCAAACACCCATCCAGGTCCGAAGTAATCCACATGATGCTTTCAGCTCAGCTACATGAAGCTGACAGGGAGCGCCATAGAACACGACTGCTCTGTGTCAGCTCCACGCAGCAACTGAAGTGAGCCGCGCTGTCACCGGAGACTTTACTCATGTAGTGCCTGCGTGTGTGCGGGATGATGATGGGGGCGGTAGTGCCGGGGTGTGTGCGGGGATGATGATGGGGGTGGTAGTGCTTGCGTGTTTGCCGTGATGATGATGGGGGCGGTAGTGCCGGGGTGTGTGCAGGGATGATGATGTGGGCGGTAGAGCTTGCGTGTATGCGGTGATGATGATGGGGACGGTAGTGACGGGGTGTGTGCGGGGATGATGATGGGGCGGTAGTGCTTGCGTGTGTGCGATGATGATGATGGGGGCAGTAGTGCCGGGGTTTGTGCGGAGATGATGATGGGGGCGGTAGTGCTTGCGTGTGTGCGATGATGATGACGGGGGCGGTAGTGCCGGGGTGTGTGCAGGGATGATGATGTGGGCGGTAGAGCTTGCGTGTATGCGGTGATGTTGATGGGGACGGTAGTGACGGGGTGTGTGCGGGGATGATGATGGGGGCGGTAGTGCTTGCGTGTGTGTGGTGATGATGATGGGAGCGGTAGTGCCGGGGTGTGTGTGGGGATGATGATGGGGGCGGTAGTGCTTGCGTGTGTGTGGTGATGATGATGAGTGCGGTAGTGCCGAGGTGTGTGCGGGGATGATGATAGAGGCGGTAGTGCCGGGGTGTGTTCGGTGATGATGATGGGGGCGGTAGTGATGGGGTGTGTTCGGGGATGATGATGGCGGCGGTAGTGCTGGGGTGTGTGCGGGGATGATGATGGGGGCGGTAGTGCTTGCGTGTGTGCGGTAATGATGAGTGCGGTAGTGCCGGTTGTGCGGTGATGATGGGGGCTCGCTCTCTCTCTCGGCTTAACGCAACGCGTTATTTCACAGGAATCCGTTGCCATTATATCACACTATTTACAATGCATCCGTCACATGCGTCATACAACGCATTGTGATGGATGCCGTTCAATGCAAGTGTGAAAGTAGCTTCTGCTGTCAGCGGGCATGGAGCCGAGCTGAATGGCAGAGCAAGCATCCAGCGCGCATACATTCTGCATCAATTCTGCAGTCACAATACATTCATATGTGCTGCCAAATCGCTGCAGAATTATACGCATGGACACTACGCAATGTGCGCAATGTTAATATTAATATTTAAATTCAGTATATAGTGTGCGAGGGGGCGGTTTCCCTGAAATAATGGCGGTCCCCATTTTTTTTTCCTAACCGCGCGTACAGTGGGGCGGTGCAGGCTGTCAGCCAATCACACACAGAGCAAAGTGCATTTTTTGCACACAAGCAAGGGCATGTGTCATTGGCTGTGTATGTCACATGTCCTATAAGGACTTCTGAGTAGTTTCACTTTTGGACACCGTAGAAGGAGTTTACTCTGTGTATACGTACTTCATACCAGAACTCATCTGGATCGATCCGTGCACCTCCTGATTTGTCTTGTGGCTTCTACGCTGGTAAGCTGAACCTTTTTTTTGTGTTTTCTCTGTGTTTGTATGTGTTTGTGTTTGCCTGCCATTGTTTTCAATGGGGTTTGAAGGAGTTTGGCGAACGTTCGGCAAACGTTCGACGAACACACCCACCGTTCGCGAACAGAACCGAACTCGAACACTAGGGGGGTGGCTCATCTCTAATCGGGACCAAGATATATATTCATCTGATTCCTATTTAGAACACTTAATGAGGTCTGCAATAATACTATACCTTACAGATGAAAGCATTGGTCCAGTCATTCATATATACCATCAATCAAATTATAAATGTTATTTATTGTGGTCCATTATGATGGACAAATCCACTCTAAATATGTAGGTTCTATCCCCTTCACCCAATCACATTTGTCACTGGATGATGGGACTAATGGACACCATAAAAATATTTGTGATGGCATGTCTTTCCTAAATATGTGGATATTTTAAGACAGCACTGCACCAACTTCACTTGCTCACAAAAATAGATAGACCAGTCCATGTTATATATTCATATACAGTCATATGAAAAAGTTTGGGCACCTCTATTAATCTTAAACTTTTTTCTTTATAACAATTTGGGTTTTTGCAACAGCTATTTCAGTTTCATATATCTAATAACTGATGGACTGAGTAATATTTCTGGATTGAAATGAGGTTTATTGTACTAACAGAAAATGTGCAATCCGCATTTAAACAAAATTTGACCGGTGCAAAAGTATGGGCACCCTTATCAATTTCTTGATTTGAACACTCCTAACTACTTTTTACTGACTTACTAAATTGATTTTGTAACCTCATTGAGCTTTGAACTTCATAGGTAGGTGTATCCAATCATGAGAAAAGGTATTTATAGTGGCCACTTGCAAGTTGTTCTCCTATTTGAATCGCCTATGAAGAGTGGCATCATGGGCTCCTCAAAACAACTCTCAAATGATCTGAAAACAAAGATTATTCAACATAGTTGTTCAGGGGAAGGATACAAAAAGTTGTCTCAGAGATTTAAACTGTCAGTTTCCACTGTGAGGAACATAGTAAGGAAATGGAAGAACACAGGTACAGTTCTTGTTAAGCCCAGAAGTGGCAGGCCAAGAAAAATATCAGAAAGGCAGAGAAGAAGAATGGTGAGAACAGTCAATGACAATCCACAGACCACCTCCAAAGACCTGCAGCTTCATCTTGCTGCAGATGGTGTCAATGTGCATCGGTCAACAATACAGTGCACGTTGCACGAGGAGAAGCTGTATGGGAGAGTGATGCGAAAGAAGCCGTTTCTGCAAGCACGCCACAAACAGAGTCGCCTGAGGTATGCAAAAGCTCATTTGGACAAGCCAGTTACATTTTGGAAGAAGGTCCTGTGGACTGATGAATCAAAGATTGAGTTGTTTGGTCATACAAAAAGGCGTTATGCATGGAGGCAAAAAAACACGGCATTCCAAGAAAAGCACTTGCTACCAACAGTAAAATTTGGTGGAGGTTCCATCATGCTTTGGGGCTGTGTGGCCAATGCCGGCACTGGGAATCTTGTTAAAGTTGATGGTCGCATGGATTCAACTCAGTATCAGCAGATTCTTGACAATAATGTGCAAGAATCAGTGACGAAGTTGAAGTTACGCAGGGGATGGATATTTCAGCAAGACAATGATCCAAAACACTGCTCCAAATCTACTCAGGCATTCATGCAGAGGAACAATTACAATGTTCTGGAATGGCCATCCCAGTCCGGAACAATTACAATGTTCTGGAATGGCCATCCCAGTCCCCAGACCTGAATATCATTGAATATCTCGGCGACCATCAAACTTAACTGAACTGGAATTGTTTTGTAAACAGGAATGGTCAAATATACCTTCATCCAGGATCCAGAAACTCATTAAAAGCTACAGGAAGCGACTAGAGGCTGTGATTTTTGAAAAAGGAGGATCTACAAAATATTAATGTCACTTTTATGTTGAGGTGCCCATACTTTTGCACCGGTCAAATTTTGTTTAAATGCGGATTGCACATTTTCTGTTAGTACAATAAACCTCATTTCAATCCAGAAATATTACTCAGTCCATCAGTTATTAGATATATGAAACTGAAATAGTTGTTGCAAAAACCCAAATTGTTATAAAGAAAAAAGGTTAACATTAATAGGGGTGCCCAAACTTTTTCATATGACTGTATACAGTGCCTTGAAAAGCTATTTATACTGAGTGAACTTTTCTACATTTTTTCAAGTTACGCCCACAAACTCAAATGTATTTTATTGGGATTTTATATGATATAGGGATGAGCGGACTCATAGATGTTTGGGTTCATCGGGTTCAGCTGGGCTTTAGTTAAAAGTTTGATCAGAACACAAACTTGATCCCGGACACCAAGCCACATATAAGTTCAATGGGGACCAAAATTTTGTGGCTGTAAAATGATTGTAATATAGGCTAGAGGGCTGCAAAAGGAAACAAAATGGGAGTAAGAGCAGGATTATTGCCCTGGAAACCAATGTGGATTGGGAATAGATGAATAAAAGACATGGGTTCCCCTCTATTTTGTTAACCACAGCAAGTAAAGCAGACAGCTGGGGGCTGCAGCCCTCAGCTGCCTGCTTTACATTGGCTGAATGTAAAAAATAGAGTGTAGTCCATGTAGTTTTTTAATATTATTTATTTAAATAATTAAAAAAACTGACTGGGTTCCCCCTATTTTTGATAACCAGCCAAGGTAAAGCAGTTACCTGGAGGCAGGTATTACCAGGCTGGGAAGACCCATATCTACTTGGCCCTTCCAGCCTATAAATAGCAGCCGCTGCAGAAAGGGGCGCATCCATTAGATACGTTAATTCTGGCACTGTGCTCGGCTCTTCCTGATTGCCATTTTGCGGAGCCAATCGAGGTAATACTTTTGTGGCTGATGTCAGCTCTGAATTGACAGCTGGCATCAAGCCCAGTAATGGAGAGGTGTCTATCAAACACATCTATTACTAACCCAGTAAGTGTACAGTTAAAAAACACACACAGTAAGAAAATTGTTTATTTGAATAAAGACTTTCCACTCCCTCATTCACCAATTTATTAAAAAGAAATCATCAAAGCTCACAACGGTCTGCTTTACATGCGCTGGTTATCAAAAATAGCAGGGACCTCATATTATTTTTTGTTTTTAATTATTTTGTTCACAACAGTGTACAGACATCATCCCCATGCCAAAAAGCATGTCAATTGGCTGCGCTGTGGTCTTTCAACAAACTTTATTCAGCATCCTAACAGTACCCTGAACTCTAAACTCAGACACAGACTTCCGTGAAAAGTTTGTGTTTGTAATTGAACTCCAAATACTAAGTGTCTTGTACAAACCCTGAGCTTTACAGTAAGGTACATTTCGGTACAAGTACCTTAGTCATTGCATATAAAGTATCTGAAATCATTAGAATGTATTCTATTTTCTATATGATGTACGACATTGCCTAGACCAATCAGAGATTAACATACAGCTGGTGGTTAATTCAGTGATCACTTACACAGAGCTTTAGGGAGGTGTATTCATTCATAATGGTAAATGAGATCTTGGTGGATATTTATTCCAGCTGGAGATTTAGTCTTAAATTGATAAATCCACCAGGACTCACAATTAACTAATTTTCTTTTCACATCTCTTCATCTAATCCTGTTTAACATTTTCTCAAGAACTTTATCCCTGACTTGTCTGGTGTGTTCCTTGGTTTTCATGAGGATGTTGATTCTTAATATTCTCAAACAAACCTCTGAGTCCTTCACAGAACAGCTGTAGTGATACTGAGAATAAATTACACACAGATGAACTCAGTTACTAATTAGGTGACTTCCAGAGGCAATTAGTCACTCAGGATTTTATTTAGTGGTATCAGACTACAGGGGATTGAATACAAATCTTCCCCACAATTTAAAGATTTGTGTTTTTAAAATATTTAGTAAATCATATATCATCTTCTTTACACTTCACAAATACTTTCTACTTAGTATTGGTATATCACAAAAATTCTAATTTAATAAAACACATTTAAGGTTGTAGGTGTAACGTGAAAAAATGTAGAAAAGTTCATTGGGTATGAATACTTTTTCAAGGCACTATATATTGTCAGTGTTTAAACCATGGGTATTAATTCCAAGTATGAGGAGCAACATGACCAAAATAAACTTTGCTATATATGTGCCCTGTTTATTATTGTTACCATGTTCTCAGGCAATAAGATTACTAGAGGTTAATAGATATGAAAAAGAACAAAAATTATATTTAATTTAGCGATATACAGTATAGCAAAATATAACTTATGTACTGTGTAAGATTGGTATAATGGTAACGTCAACATGTAAGAGCGAATTACCATTGCTTCATCCATCTAGTCTTGTATTCAGTCCATGATCCTTCAGAAATATCTAAAAAATAGCTCTAAAGTTCAGGACTCGTACTAGATACCCGGTGATCCTGAACTATATTATGGATCTCAAGGAATACTTTAATATTCAACCCCAAAATTTGGAAGCAGAAAAAAATAGCCCGGACTTGACACATCAAGTTGGGAAAAAAAATAATTGTTTAGAAAATTGACAATAAAGACTTGTGTAGATGAGATGCTATTCCATTGTTGATACTCAGACTGTGAAGGAATGCTTCAGAGATGCTATTTTCATTGGCCCATTGCCTTATGATGACATAACGTGGAGCTGATTGGATTGGCAACCTGACAGGCCTGCGAGTGACGTGAGTGAAATGCTGTCTGATAACATCATCTGTCAATGCCACTTGCTGTTAGGCCAGGCATGTCGTTGGCAGGTTAGTCTGTGAAGACTTGTCATTCAGTTTGCTGACACCATATGCAAACTCCCACTCAGGATCCGGACACAGACAGAAGAGGGCCGTTGTAGAAGACGAACATAAAGGTCCCTGTGCAGCACAATATCTCCTCCTAATGCTCCACATTATATATGTGAGACAGAAGCCGCTGCTGCTCTGGAGATAGATGTGTCCCTTATACCTTAAAGCCAACCTGTCACCAGGTTTTTTTCCCATATAAACTGCAGCCACCACCAGTAAGACCTTATATACAACATTATAGAATACTATATACAATTCCCCAAGCCTATCTGTATGACATAAAAAACATCTTTTATTATACTCATGTGTCGCCCTGGACAAGCCAGGGGCCACAGGTAACAACACCACCACACCCCACACTCCCTGTAGGCACATCAAAGTCAAAACACAAAATCCTTGTTGCCTTCCCCAGGGGCTGTTGTCCACACCAGGGGGTGGAGCCAGGCGGTTGGTCTCCACCCACCAAGGAGTTCTCAGTCCTGGAGGAGGGAAAACACAGGCAGTTAGAGAAAAGCTAGGGAAGTGAGAGGAGAGACAGAGTTTGGAGGAGGAAGTGGAAGGAGGAAAGTAGTAAAGAGGAGAAAAGTGACAGCAAAGAGCCTGAAGTTGGTCCAGGTGTGTGGCCCGGACAGGACAGCAAGGTTGGCAGGCGGTGGTGACCGTCTGCAGTGGAGGCCGATTGGAGTCTGCCGTAAGGACCGTGGACGGGTGGTGACCCGGCGGTACCGGACCGGCATACAAAGAGAAGCCAGCACCATTGGCAGGGGCCTTTCGGATCCCGGCAAGGCTTGAAGTCGCCGTGAATTTGCCAAATCCATTAGTGAAGGGGACCTCCGGGTTTCCAAACAGTCAAGTCCCGACAGAAGGCAACCGTTCAACCGTGAAGGGGAGACACCACCACCGCCAAGGGCAACCGTTTCCCAGGGCCAGCGCCTGCGGGCAAAAGGGGCTCCTCCGGCCCACATCCAGGTCGGGGAGCGGGTTACCGGTGGGAACCCATCGCTACCAACACTGAACTTAGGTGCAGGGAGAGACAGTCATCACTAACCTGCAGGGAGGAACGACCGCAGCCGTCCAAGGGGCCCGTCCATCCAGCCGCTTGTTTTACCGTGAACTGTGTCATCATCATTGGGCTGAGTGAGTACCTCCGTGCCGTGCGGCACAGCGCTGCCCCTGTGACCCTGCACCTCACCAGGCCCCGCAACCCGCCTGCCATCCACTCCTACCCCCTCACCGGGCTCCGGGACAACCAACCCCCTACCCACAGAGGGGAGAAATAACAACAAAGCTGCTCCCTGTCACCGCTCCCAGGATCCCCGTCCAGAGCAGCGGTGGTGTCTACACAATCACCACAACCGTGGGTGGCGTCACGGACAATATTCCCAAAACCCAAACCACCCCTTTTCACTCACGGGCGAGGAGCGCCGCTCGAGTCCCCGGGATCCGGCCCATCGCTCGAGCCACCGAGCAGCAGCAGCCACAGAGCAGCGGCAGCCGGACCCGAGCAGTGGGAGAGCGCAGCGTCCCCTCCTCCGCCCGTGACACTCACCTTCAGGGCAGTCCGGTTGGATGGGTGGCCTTGCTCATCATCCAGCATCTCATCTCTGCTTGCAATCGCTTTCCCTGCTTTACTTTGTATGGATGATACACCACTGATAAAGGTGACCCGAAATGTGCGCGTCGGGGCTGGCGTCACATGTGCATACAGGTCCTTTTCTGCACAGGTAAATATCCCTTATTTATCATGTTTATACTTGGGAGGCTCCCCCATATACTTGCTCTTAACATTAGTGAATAACACACTATATCTGAGATACCTCATGCTGTAAGTATACCATATCTTTTCTTCACAGTTACATTCATTAGCATATTAATACCATGTACTACAGCTACAACCATTATATATACTAACACAAGTATTATTGGCAACATACGTAGTTCCAGCCCCCAATAACATTAATAGCCAGTTTTATATCACTACAATAATGATATGTACTATGGCTATAGCTATTGCATGATTGCTATACATACCAAATTTGTGAACTCTGTGTGCTCCAATTCTAATTCCTTTTTCTGTGTTATACTTTTACTGATCCTGATTTTTACAGCCAATTGTATTTTTCTCCTATATATTGTAATTTTTTGTATCTAACTTTATACCTCTGCAGAGATACCTGTACTTGATTTTATATATTTATACATGTGACACCCCTGTTCTAGTCATACTGCCAGTTGGCATACATTAATTTTTAACTACTAATAAAATTTGTTATCTTTGACCCAATCGGTTCTTCTTAGAATTTTTTGTTCTACAAAATTGGTGCTTTGTATGGATGATGCGTTCTACATAATCCACAGAGTGTCCTCCATTGCGCTCCTGTGCATGCACTCATCTTTCTGCCCTGCCAAGGTTAGAGCAAAGTACTATAGTGGGCATGTGCGCGAGTTCTTTTCCCTTTTCCCGCACTTGCGCATTACACTACTTTGCTCTCCCCTTCGTAGGACAGAGAGAAGTGCGCAAGAACGTAATGGAGGACACTGTGTGGATGATGTAGGATTTGTCATTCACATGAATCAAGGAGTGCAATTGCAAGCAGAGAGGGGGCGCCGGATCAAGATCAGCGACCCCCTTGAGACTGGACCGTTCTCACAGGTGAGTAGTATAAAAGCTCTTTTTTACGTTCTACAAATCGGCTTGGGGACGTACTGTATGTACAGTATTCTAGAACGCTGTATATAAGAGCTTACTGGTGGTGGCTGCTGTTTATAGGGGAAAAAACCTGGTAACAGGTCCCTTTAAGCCCCTGCCCGGATGCACAGGTTGTGCACCAGTGGTATGTCCGCTCCGCTCTCACCCATATGCTCATCATCAGCTCTTATCCTATAGCTGTTGCTCTATATGACCTTCTTGCTCATTCCACAATGTGTTTGCCAATAAAGCTATGGCACAAGTGTATAAATTACTGTAACATTTTCTATACTGTATCTACCTTCCCTAATGTTTTTTGTGAAACATCTGTCTTTGATGGAGTAAGCATTCTAAGCCTAGTACCCCATTGTAATTTATGGCTGACAATTATAATAAAAGATTTTACTCACAAACCAAGAGGGGAAAATGAGTTTATTTTGGCACATTACAGTCTGAGCTGCATGCCTTAAGAGATCTCTATATTTCAGTAATAAAAAGAACAATTTCTCCATAATCAGTAACTGTAGGTATTCCCAAAATGTCCATCCCTTCCTCATAAAAATATTCAAAAATTCTATGGTCAGATTATTATTGCATTTGATGGTCTCAGGCAGAAAGGGTTACATCCAGTGCTCAGAATAAGTGAAGTGGGAAATGTAACTAAAGACACCTTCCAGGGTGTTTGTGATCCGTGTATGAGACTTGCAAGAAATGAATAATGAATTACTGGCAGGAAGAGATTACAGTCTCATTTGTTACACAGTGAGATACAATGACTTTAGGGAGTGTATAAAATGGCTTCGCTCGTCTGTCACATGGTTAAAGTGTTCTGGCTGCTTTATAATCATGAGTATAATTGCTGAGAATAAATTTACATGCAATATGTTAAACAGTTCAAGTGTTCGGGCTTTGTCTAACATAATCCGATCTTGACAGCTGATTCAGACTTGCTTTTTGTTTCACTTGTATGTGGAAACAGAAGTCGAAGAGTTAAACGAAGTACATCTGCCTCACAGATGCGAACAATGGCATGCACAAAAGTTACATAATCCTGTTTTCTGATCTCTACAGTGACAAAAGCCTGCTGAAGCTGGAGGAAGGATGGGGACAATAATGAGATGATGACACAGCCTGTTTTTCAGATCTAATTTCTATACTAATATCAATTAACTCTATTAGGCCCAGGGCCCATGGTGGAATGTGCACAATGGAAATCACACAATGTAAGAGACCTGTAATACGAGCATCTAAAATGCACATAAGAAGCACCAAAATATTAAATAGCAGTTTAAGACGCACTTACTTTCACTTAGCAATGCCTGGGGGATCCATAAAAGCATTCAATCCTACTAGAGATGAGCGAACCCGAAGTTCAGTGTTCAGTTTTGTTACGAACACAGACTTTATAAAAAAAATAGAGTTTCGGTTCACAGTTCTGGTGCTTTACATATGCTGACCGCTCAAGTAAGCATCACTTTGCTCGGGTACGCTCGGTGCTCAGCCGCGTGTTTGAATAGCTCGCATGCGTGGTAAAGCAGCAGCATTATCAGATCTAGTGTGTGAAAAAAAACATTAAAAAATGGGAAAACCTCGCCCACCCTCCCTTGGAAGTGTTTGGCTTGGAAGTTATGGCTGGCTGCATGTGAAATTCCTAATTAGTGACATCCTTTAGAGTTCTTTTAAAGCCCATGTCCCAAACCAAACTTTAAAGCCTGGATGAAGCTACCAATTCAAGGAAGTTCTCCGATATTCCATGGGTTTAATCGAACTTTAGTTAAAAGCTTAGTTTTGTACCAAGATTTGACCTGAACTTGACCCCGGATTCCAAATCCCATATGTCAAACAAGACCCGAACTTCTGTGCTGTAAAATGGCTGTAAAATTGTAGTTGTAAGGGCTACAGGGATGCAGAAAGAACCAAATGGAAACATGTTGATATGGAATAAATAAAATAATTAAATAATGTGCGTTCCTGCCTATTTTTTATAGCCAGAGCAGGTAAAACAGACAGCTACAGGCTGGAACCCACAGCTGTAAGCTTTACCCTGGCTGGACATCAAAAATAGAGAGAATCCCACACCATTTTTTAAATAAATAATTAAAAAAACGGTGTGAGCTCTGCCATATTTTTGGGTATTTGGCTCGTCCCAGTTTAAAAATAGCAGCCCACAGCATCCCCCGTAGTGGCGCATCCATTGGTTCACCAATTCTGGTGCTTTACCCGACTCTTCCCAATTGCCCTGGTGGCAATCAAGGTAATGCTTTTGGGGTTGATGTCAGCTGTGAATTGACTGCTGACATCAAGCCCAAGGGTTAGTAATGGATAGGCGTCTGTCAGAAAAAAAATTACTAACTGGCAAGTATAGAGTTAAAAAAGACATAGATACAAGGAAAAAAAGATTGCCCACCACACTATAGAAAATCGGAAAGAGTCGGGTTAAACGCCAGAATTGGCAGATCTAATGAACGTGCCACTTTTGGCGGGACTGCATGGTGCTATTTTTAGGCTTGGAGGGGCCAAATAGCCATGGCTTTTCCCACCCTGATAATACCAGCCCCCAACTGTCTGCTTTACCTTGGCTGGTGATCAAAAATAGGCAGAGATAATGCCGTTTTTAAACTTTGTATCTAAATAATTAAAAAAACAGCATGGGATCCCCTCTATTTTTTATATCCAAGCAAGGTAAAGCAGGCAGCTGAGGGTTGTAGCCTGTCATTATCTGTGTTACCTGTGCTGGTTATCGAAAATAGGCAGGAACCCGTGTTGTTTTTTTTAACTCCCTCACCCCCCCAATCCTGTTTTCACCTTCATGACCAGGTCATTTTTTCCAATTCTGACTAGTGTCACTGATGATGTAATACCTCTGGAATGCTTCAACGGATCCCAGTGATTTTCAGAATGTTTTTTTCATGACATATTGTACTTCCTGGTACACTTAGGACAATATTGTTGTGTTGTGTTTATTTGTGAAAATATCGGAAATTTAGAGAAACGTTCGCAATTTTCAAACTTTGAATTTTTATGCCATAAAAAAGGGAGTTATGTCACAGAATAGTTAATAAATAACAATTATCAATAACACTAGCTGTATCACCCGGCATTGCTCGGGATAGTAACTCTCTCTCTGTTTCTCTCCCAGTCTCTGTCTGTCTCCTCCTCTGTCTGTCTCCTCCTCTGTCTATCTCTCTCTGTCCGTGTCTGTCATTCTGTCTTTCTCTCTTTGTCTCTGTCTGTCTCTTTCATTGTCTGTCTGACTCTTTTCCTGTCTGTCTCTGTCTCTTTCCCTGTCTGTCTCTCTATCTCTTCCCTGTCTGTCTGTCTCTTTCCCTGTCTGTCTCTGTCTCTTTCCCTGTCTCTCTCTTTCCCTGTCTTTCTCTGTCTGTCTTTTTCCCTGTCTGACTCTTTGTTTGTCTCTTTGTCTGTGTCTGTCTCTTTCTCTGTCTGTCTCTTTGCCTATCTGTCTGTCTCTTTCCTTGTTTCTTTGTCTGTCTCTTTCCCTGTCTGTCTGTCTGTCTCTTTCCCTGGCTGCATTGTGACACGCCAACATTCTATTTAAGGCCGTGGCTGTGCATTCTTCTGAAGTTCTGGCTGCACTGTGACTCCCAGCTCCAATAACTTTAATGGAGGCTGTTTTTTTTGCGAACAACTGTAAATCGTGGGGTTAAAATTTCCCCTCAAAACATAGTCTATGAAAATCCCTGAGTCAAATGGAGTGTCTGTGCAAAATTTCGTGATTGTACATGCGATGGTGCGAATTCCTTTAGCGGACATACAGTACACATACATACATACATACATATATACTGTATACATACATATATACTGTATACTCAGCTTTATATATAGGAGATTTCCCACATGTCTACTTTACATAATGACAACATTTGAAACATCATTTTTTTGTTAGGAAGTTAGAAGGCTTCAAAGTTTATCACCAGCAATTTCTCAATTTTAAATAAATTTAGTAGTAATAGTAAATTTAGTAGTAGTAAATTTAGTAGTTCAGCACTTTCTGAAGAAATACCCTGGGATACCAGACCTACTTACCAAGGTACAATGTATTTGCTCCCATTTCCGCAAGTCATCTCCCTCTTTTGCTGGCCTGGCAGTGCTGCTGCAGCGCTTACACTTGCCTTGTCACAGACTAATATGTGACCTCCCTACGAGATGGAAATCAACTTATCATATGATGGCCAGGATCCATGAGTAGCAGAGGGCAGTATCCCAATTCCAGCTGGAACATGCCCGTCAGACGCAGCTTTCAGACATAAGTACTACCGAGTGGGTGTGGATTGCAGACATTTGTCAGGTCTTGGAGAATTTTGATTACTGTACCAACATTGTGAGCAGTGATGATCAGCATTACCATTCCACTGATTTTTTTTATTGAAATGCTCTCTGGATGATCTGACTGACCAGAATGTTCATACACCTGAGCTGTCTGTGCATCCAGCCTTCACAATGGTTGCTAGTAATCCACACATCCTCTGCCAACAAGCTCAGGCCACCTTTGCTCAAGATCATGAGGATGAGGATGAGGAGGAGGATGAAGAACAGGAATGCTTTGAAGTTGGTAACCAAGGGATTGAAAACCCAAGTTTCAGGGCTGTCCAGCATGGATGGCCTAAGGAAAAGCAGGAGGAGGAGAGAGAGACTGAATAGGATAGGAGTTTTAGGGAGACAGAATGTATTCTTAGCAGTGACACACAAAGGTTTCCAGTTCGGAGTCTGGGACACATGGCACAGTTCATGTCACACTGCCTTTCTCATATATCCCAAAGCAAACTCCGGCACTCAAAAATTAATGTTGTGATTATATCTTTTATTCAGAATTCAGAGTGACATTGGTCAGAACAAAACAAAACGTTTCAGCTATTTGACTTCTTCAATTTGTTACTGTCTACGACAAAAGAACAAAATATCAATACCAAGTAATAAAACATAAGTAAGAAAATAATACAATGGAAACATCATATGATATGCATACAAAAAGGTGCATTACCTAAAGTAATGGAAGATATACACTGGATTCACAACACTTTTCTTGTGTACAATTGTGACAAAATTACATCTGTATAAAGAAATAATCCTATAGTAATCCACAAATATATAAATGAAGCATCAGCTCATCAAAAGGGGAGAGTATATATAATAGAGAATTTCTACAGAGAAAGACTACACAAAAGGCTATTTAGGAAATCTGATGTCAATAATGTGAAAGTGAGTCAATCCACATTCTATGTAGGTAGAAACAACTACCTCTAATGTTGTAACATGTGCCAAAAATCGCGTTATAACAACTTTCTATCAGTCATTAATAGTAAAAAGGGATCTATATAAAGAGAAAGGTGCTCGTTAATAGAATTGAAATAAAGAAAAAAGGGGGAACTGAAAGTATATACAAAATTATAATTACCATTGGTGGTGTGGGAACATGATAAGCTGGAAAGTAAAGTGAAAGGAGTGAAACTTCCACTCAAAAAGACAATTAGCAGCAAGCACCCATACTATCTAATCGTTACCTGTGTCACCGGGGGTCAGAGGAGGAATGAGTGAAGGAATAACCCTGCACGGGTTTAAGTAGCAGTGAGGGGCGAGCATAATTACCCACTTTCTTATTGTGGAATGCAAGCGGTGATTAGAGTGAAGCGCACACTGCACGTGCGCAGTGAGAACCCGGAAATGGGCGTATGTGCAGTGCGATCAGGAAGAGAATGTGAACGTGAACCGCTCCAGATGAATTGCTCCTGAGTATCAGCGTGTCTGAAAGAGATATTTACCATTCATCAGCCATGATAATCATAGCGTTATGTTATATACTGCCGTAAAATAGTAATTAGATAATAGTGAAAATTGATTCTAATAAAGAGTTTTTACTATATTAATAGAACTTATAGGATTATACTCATATTAAATAGAATACAATAAAATATGTATATACAGGTATAAAACTACCATAAGGAAAACAAGAAATATGACATACATAGATATATAAGGAGAAATATACAGTCATATGAAAAAGTTTGGGCACCCCTATTAATGTTACCCTTTTTTCTTTATAACAATTTGGATTTTTGCAACAGCTATTTCAGTTTCATATATCTAATAACTGATGAACTGAGTAATATTTCTGGATTGAAATGAGGTTTATTGTACTAACAGAAAATGTGCAATCCGCATTTAAACAAAATTTGACCAGTGCAAAAGTATGGGCACCCTTATCAATTTCTTGATTTGAACACTCCTACCTACTTTTTACTGATATACTAAATTGATTTTGTAACCTCATTGAGCTTTGAACTTCATAGGCAGGTGTATCCAATCATGAGAAAAGGTATTTATAGTGACCACTTGCAAGTTGTTCTCCTATTTGAATCTCCTATGAGGAGTGGCATCATGGGCTCCTCAAAACAACTCTCAAATGATCTGAAAACAAAGATTATTCAACATAGTTGTTCAGGGGAAGGATACAAAAAGTTGTCTCAGAGATTTAAACTGTCAGTTTCCACTGTGAGGAACATAGTAAGGAAATGGAAGAACACAGGTACAGTTCTTGTTAAGCCCAGAAGTGGCAGGCCAAGAAAAATATCAGAAAGGCAGAGAAAAAGAATGGTGAGAACAGTCAAGGACAATCCACAGACCACCTCCAAAGACCTGCAGCTTCATCTTGCTGCAGATGGTGTCAATGTGCATCGGTCAACAATACAGCGCACGTTGCACGAGGAGAAGCTGTATGGGAGAGTGATGAGAAAGAAGCCATTTCTGCAAGCATGCCACAAACAGAGTCGCCTGAGGTATGCAAAAGCACATTTGGACAAGCCAGTTACATTTTGGAAGAAGGTCCTGTGGACTGATGAAACAAAGATTGAGTTGTTTGGTCATACAAAAAGGCAAAAAAACAGGGCATTCCAAGAAAAGCACTTGCTACCCACAGTAAAATTTGGTGGAGGTTCCATCATGCTTTGGGGCTGTGTGGCCAATGCCTGCACCGGGAATCTTGTTAAAGTTGATGGTCACATGGATTCAACTCAGTATCAGCAGATTCTTGACAATAATGTGCAAGAATCAGTGACGAAGTTGAAGTTACGCAGGGGATGGATATTTCAGCAAGACAATGATCCAAAACACTGCTCCAAATCTACTCAGGCATTCATGCAGAGGAACAATTACAATGTTCTGGAATGGCCATCCCAGTCCCCAGACCTGAATATCATTGAAAATCTGTGGGATGATTTTAAGCGTACTGTCCATGCTCAGCGACCATCAAACTTAACTGAACTGGAATTGTTTTGTAAACAGGAATGGTCAAATATACCTTCATCCAGGATCCAGGAACTCATTAAAAGCTACAGGAAGCGACTAGAGGCTGTGATTTTTGCCAAAGGAGGATCTACAAAATATTAATGTCACTTTTATGTTGAGATGCCCATACTTTTGCACCAGTCAAATGTTGTTTAAATGCGGATTGCACATTTTCTGCTAGTACAATAAACCTCATTTAAATCCAGAAATATTACTGAGTCCATCAGTTATTAGATATATGAAACTGAAATAGTTGTTGCAAAAACCCAAATTGTTATACAGAAAAAAGGTTAACATTAATAGGGGTGCCCAAACTTTTTCATATGACTGTATCATATAGATTAAAGACAACTAGACAGAACCTCATGGAAATATATCATATTCCCGATTGAGGCCGTGGGGGGACAAAGTTTTAAGAGTGTGGATCCAAAAGGACTCTCTTTCTTTAAGTTTCTTCACTCTGTCTCCACCATGTCTCATCGGTGGAACATGTTCCAGAATTTGAAACCGTAACTGAGAGATTGTATGTCCCAGTGTCAAAAAATGTATCAAAAACGAAGAAACTTCAGATCTCCCCTCTTCACTCCCAAATCTTACCTCCGGTGCACGGAAACACCCTGACCTGGGTGAGAACACATGAAGAAAAGGAGAAATTCCAGCAACTTCAGGAGAAAAAGTCCTAGTGTTGTCTTTGAAGAATTTTTCCAGTTTATTAACCAACAGGTACCAGGTTTCACCAAGCATATTGACCCCCATACTATCAATTTTTTAGATACCCTTATCACCATTGATCCGTATGGCACAATCTCATAAGACTTATATGTTAAATCCACTTATAGGAATAGTTTGCTACACTATGATAGTTGCCATCCTCGTCATCTCAAGCAAACGTTACCCTACTCACAGCATAAACGGGTGGCTAGGATAGTGTCAGGATTTACACAATGAGACCTTAGACATAAGGAGATTCAAGATAAATTTATACAGAGGGGTTATCCCCCACATGTTGCTGATTTCAATCTGCAGGGTTCTGTCAGAAGGAAGAAGAGGCAGGGCCCTTTTGTAACATTTTTATCCATATCCTCCTGTACTAAGAGGCATAATTCTGAAGCATTGGCAGCTTTTACATCAATCTTATCCAAATGTGGATGAATTTGCTGTTACCCCGTTATTTAGTTTTAAACGTCCCTCTAACTTGAAGAACCTTTTAGTCAGGGCCGACATAGGGTCCTCTACTCGTAAGTCTAGACAGACCTTTTTGGCCACACCTAAGCAGGATAATTACCCCTGCCTTCATTGTCCGCAGTGCTCAAACATGGTGAGGGGTAATTCATTTACTCATCCCCATACTGGCAAAGTTTTTTACATAAAAGATTTTTTTACTTGTGATACATCTTACGTAGTTTATCTGTTAAAGTGTCCGTGCGGTCTCGGGTATGTTGGTGAGACTGCCCAACATATGCGGGAACGCATCGGTAAACACAAGTCGACCATCAGATGCAAATTGATGATGTTGCCAATTCCCCACCAGTTTTTGACACTGGGACATACAATCTCTCAGTTACGGTTTCAAATTCTGGAACATGTTCCACCGATGAGACATGGTGGGAACAGAGTGAAGAAACTTAAAGAAAGAGAGTCCTTTTGGATCCACACTCTTAAAACTCTGTCCCCCCACGGCCTCAATCGGGAATATGATATATTTCCATGAGGGTCTGTCTAGTTGGAGATCAGTTTATATCTATTGTTATTGTTCCTTGGTCTTTAATCTATATAATATATTTCTCCTTATATATCTATGTATGTCATATTTCTTGTTTTCCTTATGGTAGTTTTAGGCCTCTATATACATATTTCATTGCATTCTTTTTAATATGAATATAATCTTATAAGTTCTATTAATATAGTAAAAACTCTTTATAAGAATAAATTTTCACTATTATCTAATTACTATTTTACTATAACATATCGCTATGATTATCATGGCTGACGAATGGTAAATATCTCTTTCAGACACGCTGATACTCAGGAGCAATTCATCTGGAGCGGTTCACGTTCACATTCTCTTCCTGATCGCACTGCACATACGCCCATTTCCGGGTTCTCACTGCGCACGTGCAGTGTGCGCTTCACTCTAATCACCGCTTGCGTTCCACAATAAGGAAGTACGTAATTATGCTCGCCCCTCACTGCTACTTAAACCCGTGCAGGGTTATTCCTTCACTCATTCCTCCTCTTACCACCAGTGACACAGGTAACGATTAGATAGTATGGGTGCTTGCTGCTAATTGTCTTTTTGAGTGGAAGTTTCACTCCTTTCACTTTACTTTCCAGCTTATCATGTTCCCACACCACCAATGGTAATTATACTTTTGTATATACTTTCAGTTCCCCCTTTTTTCTTTATTTCAATTCTATTAACAAGCACCTTTTCTCTTTAAAAGATCCCTTTTTGCTAATAATGACTGATAGAAAGTTGCTATAACGCAATTTTTGGCACATGTTACAACATTAGAGGTAGTTGTTTCTACCTACATAGAATGTGGAATGTCTCACTTTCACATTATTGACATCAGATTTCCTAAATAGCCTTTTGTGTAGTCTTTCTCTGTAGAAATTCTCTATTATATATACTCTCCCCTTTTGATGAGCTGATGCTTCATTTATATATTTGTGGATTACTATAGGATTATTTCTTTATACAGATGTAATTTTGTCACAATTATACACAAGAAAAGTGTTGTGAATCCAGTGTATATCTTCCATTACTTTAGGTAATGCACCTTTTTGTATGCATATCATATGATGTTTCCATTGTATTATTTTCTGAAGACATGATGTAATGTACTTTCTGTCACTATGATATACATGTTTTATTACTTGGTATTGATATTTTGTTCTTTTGTCATAGACAGTAACAAATTGAAGAAGGCAAATAGCCGAAACTTTTTGTTTTGTTCTGACCAATGTCACTCTGAATTCTGACTAAAAGATATAATCACAACATAATCATTTTTGAGTGCCATATTTTTCTCCTGGCACCTAATTAACGGTGAAGCTTCGCCATACTCTTGTCACTGCCTTTCTCATGACTGTCGGCTAGTCCACATTTTGGCAAGCAACAAATACTGGTTATGTACTTTCCTTGACCCACGCTACAAAGACAAATTCGCTTCGCTACTTGTCGAGGCAAATAAGGATTGTACTACGGAAACATTCAAGAGGGCTGTAGTGGAACAGTTGATGAAACGATTACCCTTAGATCATGCTGGTAGCAGAGGTAGCGTGTCATCTCACGCAACAGGATTAAAAGAGAGGGCTACGCATAGTAGGAGCAACACAGGCGGGGGACTAATGTGCCAAAACTTGTCCATTTTCCACAAACCATCAACGGCGAATCAGATAACTGTTGGGGAAACTATGTCAAGGAGGGAACAGTTAAGTAAGATTGTGAGGGACTATGTAGGTGACTGTATTAGTGTGCTTTTAGAGTCTACTGTTCCCTTTAACTATTGGGTTTCCAAGCTCAACACTTTGCCAGACCTCGCCTTATACGCTTTGGAAGTGCTAGCTTGCCCTGCTGCTAGTTTGTTGTCTGAGCGTGTTTTCAGCTCTGCAGGGTCAATAATAACAGATACTCGCACATGACTATCCATGGAAAGTGCAGACAGTTTGACGATGATCAAAATTACACATGGCCCAATGCAAAATCAGAATTTTTTTTAGCTCCTTGGCAAATTATGCCCTGTTGCTTGTCCTACCAATTTTTTTAAAAAAAGCTGTTGGGAGCAGTTGGGAGTACCTTGTGATGCAGTGCTCCATGGTGTCTGAACCATTACCCCCTGGGGAAACTGAATGTATTGAACTCCTTGGCATGTTATACTCTGTTGCTTATCCTACAAAATTTTTTAAAAAAAGCTGTTGGGAGCTGTTGATAGTACCTTCTCATGCTGTGCTACATGGTTTTTGAACCATTCCCACGTGGGGAAACTGAATTTTTTTAAATCCTCGGTGTTTGCTAGTGGAATAAAGCCTGATTTCCAGAGTGAAACAACTGCTACTTTCACGGTGCTGCATGCTTCACAAACTGCGGTCTAGGAAGCAGGCGATGATGCCTCCTGTTCCAAACCTGCTTTTGGTCAGATGCAATCATCATCAACGACATCAGCTTCGATGTCCTAGTATTCTGTTCAGTTGTGCATACCACAGACCTTCGAAAAGAAGCGAAAATATCCCATAACGCACCCAAGGGCAGAAACCATAACTGCACACATTGCACGATTGATAGCCCTTGAGATGTTGCCGTATCAGCTTGTGGGAACAGAAGCTTTCTTCAACCGTTTGGTGGTGTTAGAAACTGAATTTAGTAAACTCCTTGGCATGTTATGCACTGTTGAAAATCCTACCAAATTTTAAAAATAAGCTGCTGGGAGCACCTTCTGATGCTGTGCTCCATGGTGTCTGAGCCATTATCCCCCGGGGGAACTGAATTATTTATTAAACTCCTTGGCATGTTATGCCCTGTTGCTTATCCTACCAATTTTTTTTTTTAAAAAAAAGCTGTTGGGAGTACCTATTGATGCAGTGCTCCATGGTGTCTGAACCATTATCCATTGGGGAAACTGAATTTTTTTAAATCCTCGGTGTTAGTCAGTAGAATAAAGCCTGAGTTCCAGAGTGAAACAGCTGCCACTTCTATGGTGCTGCATGCTTCACAAACTGCAGTCTAGGAAGCAGGCGATGAAGCCTCCTTTTCTCCCAACCTGCTTTTGGTCAGTTGCAATCATCATCAACGACATCAACTTTGATGTCCCAGCATGGCATTCATTTGTCCATAAAACATACATTTCTGAATCAATCTGAATTTGAATAGAGGGCCACTGGAGCCGGTGGTGTTGGTGGAGAAGGAGGAGGGCAAGGCCAACTTCCAAATGGCCATATTGGCAATAGCACTGTAAAGTGTTGTGGAGTACGTATTCCAACTTTCACACTAATGATATAGGGGATGCAGAAAACTACAAATGACTGCCATCCCTCCCCAATGTATGTTGCAGGGCCCAACTGAGAGCCTTAAGAAGTTTGAGATTTGAGGACAGCCAGTGGCTCTTCCTACATTTGAGTAGAGGGCCACTGGAGCCGGTGGTGCTGGTGGAGGAGGAGGAGGGCAAGGTCAACATCCCAACGGGCACATTGTAGCTAACCTTTTAAAGTGCTGTCAAATATGTCCCAAAAAAGGAGGTGCAAGACAGACACCAATATAATGTATAAGTTACAGCCCTTTCTAATTGAAAAAGAAGGAAAAATGTAAAAAACGAAATGTGTGAACATATGTTGTAGTGTTTTTTTGGGAGGTCGGGGCTTGATTTGACGTTTTATTAAAGTGATTAGGCACTAGAAACTGTTTCTTAGCAATTTCCCCTCTTTTACTTTGGTTTGAGAGCTGTTCTGGTGACTACATAAACACCACGTGGTGCTCTGACCACATTATTCAAAGACACCAGAAATGCAGTCAGGCACCTTCTACAGGCTGTGCCCATACTGTTTCAGCCTTTTCCCATCCATTTCAGCCTTTTCCTCAGTCACTACAGGTCACCGACAGGTCTGACGTAAAATTATTCTGGTTTCCCATAGACTTACATTGGGGGTCGAAAATGCAGGTATTCGCCGGATATCCGTCGAAGCAAATAATAGGTTATTTGATCATCCCTAAAACTAACCCTTTTTCAATGGATCCTTGAAAAAAACTTAAAATGGAAAACAAACATTTGGCAAACTTTTCATAAATCAATGGTACAAGAGAATATGAAAAAGCTTGCTATATACCTTATCATTATCAAAAAACTATGCCTCTTTCTTAATTTCTTCTCCTGCCCCCTGAACTCAGAATCAAATCTGAAAAAATAGCTAAATTTTTTCTAAAGACAAAACGTATTGTACTACAAAAAAAGGGCAGGATTTCCTCTATGTGCTGTGCTGTGTATGGGAGAGGTCATAGGAACTAGTCTCTACCCACTAGAACAGAGTCAATTGCACAATTAAATTAGAACAAGCAAAAAACAAAAAAAGTAAAAAGGCAGGATAAAAGTCAGGTAATTGATAGAAAAATAGCCCGATTCATGATTTGTGGGTTTTTAAAGTCAAGTTTCATTTTTAACTTGTGGTATTTATTGTCTTTATTTGCACCAAACTTTATAAAGTGGCGCATGTGGTTCTTTAATTTTGCTCAGTAAGTTTTTTTGCAAAATGGCACAAAAATGTATATTAAAATGTTTGTCCTTCATCAAATTACTGCAGGAGAAGACTGGAATATATTTGCCAAAAGTTTTATCTTTTGCAAAAACTGCAATATATATATATATATATATATATATATATATATATATATATATATATATATATATATATATATATATATATATATATATATATATATATATATATATATATATAAAAATGCAAAAAGCCTCTAGAAACACTAAACTCCGCCGACTGTGGCTACTTAAAAAAACTACTTAAAGAAAAACACATACAATAGACGTAAAAGAAAGTGACAAATCAAAATAAGAAGAATTAAGTATATAGAAATAAATTCCTATATGTAAAAAATCTGAGCTGAACCAAAAACAATGTATATTTTGATTATGATTAGTATTTTATTTTCCACTCACAGGTAAAAATATTAATGAATAGTAAGTTACAAGACAAGAGTATACAAACAATAATAAGACATAAATTTGTACATTCAACCAACACTATAAAAGACACTTGTGCATGTAGAGCCCCGGCTGGCGGCTACCATCTACTTAAAAACAAAAATAAAGATAAAAATACTTGTTTTTAATTTATTTTATAGAGAAAAGGTTAGAAATTTACCACAAGTAGAGGGATAAATAAATAAGTAAGTCAATCCAGGGAATTCCAGGAGGTTCACAAGAACAACCTCCATTCTGAAAAATATATAGGTTGTAGTGATGAGCGAGCATGCTTGTTACTACTCAGTACTCGCACGAGTATCACTGTACTCGGGCTACTCGGCGGGGACCGAGTAATCTCGCGATACTCGTGCTGTACTCGTGGTCTTCATCCCTGCATGTTGGCGCTCTTTTGAGAGCCAGCCCTCATGCAGGGATTGGCTGGCAGACCACTGCAATGCCACAGCCCTGTTAGTTGTGGAATTGCAGTGATTGGCCGGCCCGCACAGCGTGACCGAGCCTTTATACCGGCGGGCGCGCTGTGCTAGGCTCACAGCCATCCAGACAGTCAATGCAGGGAGAGGGTCGCTGCTTCAGGGAAAGGTTTGCGGCCCTTTATAGTTAGTTCCGGAGCAGGGCTGCAAACAGTGTGACCAGAAGTCCTTCTCAGGACTATTCTAGTTGTATACAGGCAGGCAGGGTATAGCCAGGTCGGAGTACAGGAGCAGAGTCCTTCTCAGGACTATTGTTGCTGTATACAGGCAGGGTGTAGCCAGGTTGGAATACAGGCTAGTGACCAGAAGAGTCCTTGTCAGGACTATTGTAGCAGTATACAGGCAGGCAGGCAGGGTATATAGCCATTCCTAGTGGTGACCGTATACCAGCCTTCATCATATCTGGGGCTGGTGTACACAGTCTAAAACAGTCCAGATAGTGTCAGACTTCTCAGTAATTGTCGCTCCTAGAAACCTGTTAGGTTCTTATTGCGTCCGTGCTTGCATTTAAAAACCGCACGTGCGTGCCTGTCGGTGGCAGCGTACAGGTGCACTTGTGTGCATTTTTCACAAACTATTATATAACACACAAGTGTAGTGTATAATACACGTCAGTCAGCAGTGGCTGATAGTGTCAGACTTCTCAGTAATTGTCGCTCCTAAAAACCTGTTAGGTTCTTATTGCGTCCGTGCTTGCATTTAAAAACCGCACGTGTGTGCCTGTCGGTGGCAGCGTACAGGTGCACGTTTTGCACAAACTATTATATAACGCACAAGTCTAGTGAATAATACACGTCAGTCAGCAGTGTCTGATAGTGTCAGACTTCTCAGTAATTGTCGCTCCTAAAAACCTGTTAGGTTCTTATTGCGTCCGTGCTTGCATTTAAAAACCGCACGTGTGTGCTTGTCGGTGGCAGCGTACAGGTGCACTTGTGTGCGTTTTTCACAAACTATTATATAACGCACAAGTGTAGTGTATAATACACGTCAGTCAGCAGTGTCTGATAGTGTCAGACTTCTCAGTAATTGTCGCTCCTAAAAACCTGTTAGGTTCTTATTGCGTCCATGCTTGCATTTAAAAACCGCACATGTGTGCCTGTCGGTGGCAGCGTCAGGCTCCATATTGTCCCTGGATAGAGATGTGCATGAGGGCCTCAAAACATTGTTCCCATTGCAAAGGAACGGGTCTCCTGTCGTTGTAATGCCCATTCTGAAAGAATGGGCGAAAAAATTTACCACTGGGGGTATACCTGAAACAACGGCCTAACTATTGTAACGGTCATCATGATGGCGCATGAGGAGAAGGAGGAGCAGTCCAGCGATTAGCCAAAGTCCAGAAGTGTGTTACCATGGGTGAGTGGAGGTACATGGCAAAATCCCGTTACAAACTTTAAATTCCGCTGTCATTTGCTGGTGATGTGGTGAAGTCTGGCCCAATCCAACCCTTGTTCATCTTGATCAGAGTCAGCCTGTCAGCATTTACAGTTGACAGGCAGATGCGTTTATCTGTAATGATTCCACCTGCGGCACTAAAAACACGCTCTGACAAAACGCTAGCGGCAGGGCAGGCCAGGACTTCCAAGGCGTAGAGAGCCAATTCATGCCACGTGTCCAGCTTAGATACCCATTAATTGTAAGGCACAGAGGAATGTCGGAGTACAGTTGTTTGATCTGCAAGGTACTCCTTGAGCATCTGGGCAAACTTAGGATTTCTTGTGGCACTACCCCGCACCTCAGGGGCTGTGGTATGTGAGGGGCTGAGAAAACTGTCCCACATCTTAAAGACTGTTCCCCTACCTCTGGCGGATTGGACTTGTGCCCCTCTCGGCTGTACGCCTTGGTTGTCCACTGATTCCTGACCTATGCCGCTAGCGTTTTGTGAGGGGAATGCTTTGCCTACTTCCGTGACTATGGCCTTCTGGAACGGCTGCATTTTTCCTGACCTCTCCGCCTCGGGAATAAGAGACATAAAGTTCTCCTTTTAGCGTGGGTCTAACAGTGTTACCACCCAGTAATGATTGTCGGCCAAGATGTTCTTAACGCGAGGGTCACGAGACAGGCAGCTTACCATAAAGTCAGCCATGTGTGCCAGACTCTTAACAGCCATCACTTCAGTATCCTGACCAACACGATGACTGAACATGCTGTCCTCCTCCTCCTCCTCCTCCTCCTCATCATCATCTACCCTGTCCTCTGGCCAGCCATGCTGAACCGAGGATATGACTGCATGTCATATCCTCAATTTGGCCAGAGAGTTGCTCCATGTCTTCATCCTCCTCCTCGTCATAGTCCTCCACTGCACGTTGTGATGAGACAAGGCTGGGCGGTGTGTTATCACCCACACCCACTACTGTTTCTTGCTCAAACTCATCGCGCTCCGCCTGCAATGCATCATGGTTGTTTTTTGAGCAGAGACCATTTTAGAAGGCAGAGAAGCGGTATGGTGACGCTAATAATGTCGTCATCGCCGCTCACCATCTTGGTGGAGTCCTCAAAGTTTTGGCGGATGGTACATAGGTCGGACATCCATCTCCACTCCTCAGGTGTTATGTGTGGAGTTTTACCCATTTCCCGACGGCTTAGGTGATGCAGGTACTCAACAACTGCCCTCTTCTGCTAACATATCCTGACCAACATGTGCAGAGTTGAATTCCAACGCGTGGGGACATCACACACCAGTCTGTGAGACGGAAGATGCAAATGGCGCTGAAAGCCGGCAAGGCCGGCTGAAGCAGTAGGTGACTTTCAAAAATGTGCAGACAGGCGGCGAACGTTTACCAGCAGATCAGACAGCTCTGGGTATGACTTTAGAAACCGCTGAACAACGAGGTTGAGCACATGGGCCACGCATGGAACATGTGTCAGCTGGCCTCGCCTCAAAGCCGCCACCAGGTTCCAGCCATTGTCACACACAACCTTTCCTGGCTTTAGGTTCAGAGTTGTGAGCCAGTGATCTGCCTGCTGTTTGAGAGCTGTCCACACCTCTTCTGCATTGTGGGGTTTGTCACCTATGCAGATTAGCTTCAGCACAGCCTGTTGCCGCTTCGCCGAGGCAGTGCTGCAGTGCTTCTGTGTCGCCCTGGACAAGCCAGGGGCCACAGAGCACAACACTTACACACCCCACACTCCCTGCAGGCATATCATAGTCAAAACAAAAAATCCTTGTTGCCTTCCCCAGAGGCTGTTGTCCACACCAGGGGGTGGAGCCAGGCGGTTGGTCTCCACCCACCAAGGAGGAGGGAAAACACAGGCAGTGAGAGTTAAGCTAAGGAAGTGGAAGGAGGAAAGTAGTAGAGAGGAGAAAAGTGACAGCAAAGAGCCTGAAGTTGGTCCGGGTGTGTGGCCCGGACAGGACAGCAAGGTTGGCAGGATGTGGTGACCGTCTGCAGTGGAGGCCGATTGGAGTCTGCCGTAAGGACCGTGGACGGGTGGTGACTCAGCCGTACCGGACCGGTATACAAAGAGAAGCCAGCACCATTGGCAGGGGCCTTTCGGATCCCGGCAAGGCTTGGTGTCGCCATGAATTTGCCAAATCCATTAGTGAAGGGGACCTCAGGGTTTCCAAACAGCCAAGTCACGATAGAAGGCAACTGTCCAACCGTGAAGGGGAGACACCGCCACCGCCAAGGGCAACCGTCTCCCAGGGCCAGCGCCTGTGGGCAGAAGGGGCTCCTCCGGCCCATATCCAGGTCGGGGAGCGGGTTACCGGTGGGAAACCATCACTACCAACACTGAACTTAGGTGCAGGGAGAGACAGTCATCTCTAACCTGCAGGGAGGAACAACCGCAGCCGTCCGAGGGACCCGTCCATCCAGCCACTTGTTTTACCGTGAACTGTGTCATCATCATTGGGCTGAGTGAGTACCTCCGTGCCGTGCGGCACAGCGCTGCCCCTGCGACCCTGCACCTCATCAGGCCCCGCAACCCGCCTGTCATCCATCTCTACCCCATCACCGGGCCCTGGGACAACCAACCCCCCTACCCACGGAGGGGAGAAATAACAACAAAGCTGCTCCCTGTCACAGGCTCCCAGGATCCCCGTCCAGAGCAGCGGTGGTGTCCACACAATCACCACAACCGTGGGTGGCGTCACGGACAATATCCCCAAAACCCAAACGACCCCTTTTCACTCACGGGCGATGAGCGCCGCTCGAGTCCCCGGGATCCGGCCCATCGCTCGAGCCACCGAGCAGCAGCAGCCATAGAGCAGCGGCAGCCGGACCCGAGCAGTGGGAGAGCGCAGCGTCCCCTCCTCCGCCCGCGACACTTCCAGCTTGGGACTGGTGTGTAGGGTAAAGTGGATGAGGATGCGCAGGAGGAGGAGGAGGCTGAGGAGCATGACATTCCGGAGCTTTAGAGTGTGGGTGAAACCCTGACTGAGGTAGGGCCTGCAAAACTTGGTGTGTGAAGGACGTGTTCCGTCCCTCGCTCAGACTGGGTCCCAGCTTCCACAATATTAACCCAGTGTGACGTCAACGAGATGTAGCGGCCTTGCCCACATGCACTTGTCCACGTGTCTGTGGTTAGGTGGACTTTGGCTGAAACAGCGTTGTTCAGGGCACGTGTGATGTTTTGTGACACGTGGTTATGCAATGCGGGGACGGCACACCGGGAGAAATAGTGGCGGCTGGGGACCGAGTAATGTGGGACAGCTGCCACCATCAGGTCGCGGAATGCTTCTGTCTCAACCAGCCTAAAAGGCAACATTTCCAGCGCAAGCAGTCGCGAAATGTTAGCATTTAGAAGTGTGGCATGTGGGGCGTTGGCAGTGTATTTGCGCCTGCGTTCAAAGGTTTGCTGAATGGATAACTGAACGCTGCGCTGGGACAAGGACGTGCTTGATGATGGTGTTATTTCTGCGTGGGCAACTGCAGGTGCAGGGCCGGAGGAGGCTTGTTCGCGGGCAGCATGGACAGGGTATTGGCTCGCATGCACAACAAGCGAAGACGTAGCAGTGACATCAGCAAGCACTGCTCCTCGACTCTGTTGTACATCCCACAAAGTCGGGTGCTTGGCTGACATGTGCCTGCTCATGCTGGTGGTGGTCAGGCTGCTAGTTTTGGTACCCCTGCTGATGCTGGCATGGCAGGTGTTGCAAATGGCCTTTTTAGAATCATCTGGAGCTAACTTAAAAAACTGCCAGACTCGGGAATACCTAACATTTGTACAGGCACCTTGTGTCGTGTTGTTCCGGGGAACAGTTGCCTGACGTCTGCCTGGGGCCACCACCCTGCTTCTTACTGCCTGTTGGGATGCTACGCCTCCCTCCCCCTGTGCACTGCTGTCCTTGCTCTGCATATCCTCCTGCCAGGTTGGGTCAGTTACTGGATCATCCACCACGTCGTCTTCCTCTTCCGCACCCTGCTCCTCCTCCTGACTTCCTGACAATTGTGTCTCATCATCGTCCACCCCTTGTTGAGACACGTTGCCAACTTCGTGAGAACGTGGCTGCTCAAATATTTGGGCATCTGTACATACGATCTCCTCATGACCCACTTCAACATGAGCTGGCGAGAGGCCAGAATGTGCGAATTGAAACGTGAACAGCTCTTCCGAATGTCCAAGTGTGGGATCATTAATGTCCGAGGAGGACGTGTACTCAGCCTTGTGGTAGGAAGGAGGATCAGGTTCTGAAATGTGCGGTGCAGTATCACGGCTACTGACACTTGACCGTGTGGAAGACAGAGTGTTTGTGGTGGTGCCAATCTGACTGGAAGCATTATCCGCTATCCAACTAACAACCTGTTGACACTGGTCTTGGTTCAAGAGCGGTGTACTGCTGCGGTCCCCAAGAATTTGGGACAGGACGTGCGAGCGACTAGATGTGGCCCTTTGTTGTGGCGAAATTAGAGCTTGCCCACGACCTCGGCTTCTGCCTGCACCACCATCACGTCCACTTCCCTGTTCCTTGCCAACGCCCTTGCGCATTTTGCAATGCTGTGCTGATGTGTATTCACTAGACTTGTGCGTTATATAATTGTGCTTCTTACTGCCTGTTGGGATGCTACGCCTTCCTCCCCCTGTGCACTGCTGTCCTCGCTCTGCATATCCTCCTGCCAGGTTGGGTCAGTTACTGGATCATCCACCACGTCGTGTTCCTCTTCCGCACCCTGCTCCTCCTCCTGACTTCCTGACAATTGTGTCTCATCATCGTCCACCCCTTGTTGAGACACGTTGCCAACTTCGTGAGAACGTGGCTGCTCAAATATTTGGGCATCTGTACATACAATCTCGTCATGGCCCACTTCAACAGGAGCTGGCGAGAGGCCAGAATGTGTGAATGGAAACATGAACGAACAGCTCTTCCGAGTGTCCAAGTGTGGGATCAGTAATGTCCGTGGACGTGTACTCGGCCTGGTGGTAGGAAGGAGAATCAGGTTCTGAAATGTGCGGTGCAGTATCACGGCTATTGACACTTGACCGTGTGGAAGACAGAGTGTTTGTGGTGGTGCCAATCTGACTGGAAGCATTATCCGCTATCCAACTAACAACCTGTTGACACTGGTCTTGGTTCAAGAGCGGTGTACTGCTGCGGTCCCCAAGAATTTGGGACAGGACGTGCGAGCGACTAGATGTGGCCCTTTGTTGTGGCAAAATTAGAGCTTGCACACGACCTCGGTCTCTGCCTGCACCACCATCACGTCCACTTCCTTGTTCGTTGACAACGCCCTTGCGCATTTTGCAATGCTGTGCTGATGTGTATTCACTAGACTTGTGCGTTATATCTCAGGCCCTCATGCACGTCTCTATCCAGGGACAATGTGGAGCCTCCCAATTTTTGGCTGCCCTGCCAAAGGGCTATACTACAATAGACCCACTTCCTTACAATGGGCACTTCAGGTTTACAGGCCATCATGCACGTCTCTATCCAGGGACAACGTGGAGCCTCCCAATTTTTGGCTGCCCTGCCTAAGGGCTATACTACAATAGACCCACTTCCTTACAATGGGCACTTCAGGTTTACAGGCTCTCATGCACATCTCTATCCAGGGACAATGTGGAGCCTCCCAATTTTTGGCTGCCCTGCCAAAGGGCTATACTACAATAGACCCACTTCCTTACAATGGGCACGTCAGGTTTACAGGCCCTCATGCACATCTCTATCCAGGGACAATGTGGAGCCTCCCAATTTTTGGCTGCCCTGCCAAAGGGCTATACTACAATAGACCCACTTCCTTACAATGGGCACTTCAGGTTTACAGGCCCTCATGCACGTCTCTATCCAGGGACAACGTGGAGCCTCCCAATTTTTGGCTGCCCTGCCAAAGGGCTATACTACAATAGACCCACTTCCTTACAATAGGCACTTCAGGTTTACAGGCCCTCATGCACGTCTCTATCCAGGGACAACGTGGAGCCTCCCAAATTTTGGCTGCCCTGCCAAAGGGCTATACTACAATAGACCCACTTCCTTACAATAGGCACTTCAGATTTACAGGCCCTCATGCACGTCTCTATCCAGGGACAACGTGGAGCCTCCCTATTTTTGGCTGCCCTGCCAAAGGGCTATACTACAATAGACCCACTTCCTTACAATGGGCACTTCAGGTTTATAGGCCATCATGCACGTCTCTATCCAGGGACAACGTGGAGCCTCCCAATTTTTGGCTGCCCTGCCTAAGGGCTATACTACAATAGACCCACTTCCTTACAATGGGCACTTCAGGTTTACAGGCCCTCATGCACGTCTGTATGCAGGGGCATTGGTGAACCTCACAATTTTGGACTGCCCTGGCAAAGGAAAATACTACAAAGACTCATTTCCTCAAAATGGGCACATTAGACTCAGAGGCCTTTATGTACGTCTCTTCTCAGGGACATCGGAGTGCCACACAATGTTTTACGTAAAATCTTTCATGTATTAATCTCAAAAAGTAACATACATTAGCTCTATCTCACTATTGGGTATGTGCCCTTAACATTTCCGCCATGAAAATTCATTTTGGTGTCATTTTGGAAGGTTTTCTGGTGAGTCCGTAAAAATGGCGTAAAACGCGGACAAAATTGTTCACAGCTGTGACTTTTGAGTGATAAATGCTTCAAGGGGTCTTCCCCATGCTGTTGCCATGTCATTTGAGCACTCTTCTGAGACTTTTGTGCCATTTTTAGGGTTTCTACATGCTGCCGGGGGTCATTTCACAAAAATACTCGGGTCTCCCATAGAATAACATTGGGCTCGGTGCTCGGGCCGAGTACACGAGTATCTTGGGATGCTCGGCCCGAGCCTCGAGAACCCGAGCTTTTTAGTACTCGCTCATCACTTATAGGTTGTTATACTGCAGTTCCGCGGAAAACTTCAGGTATTACTATGAACCATGCGCTCCTTGATCCTTGAGGAAGGGGACCGATTACGCCCCCGAAACGCGCGTCGGATCAAGCTCAGCATACACTTTCTATCTTTCTGTGGTGAAAAAGCCGAATTGTCTAATTCATTCAAGTTTCAAAACTTGCTTAACGGGTAGACGCCCAAGATAATCCCTGTATCCGTGCCCTTGAAGGATTTTGTACCTCGGAGCCTAAACCACCTGTTTGTCTTTCAAGAGCCGGGGTGTGATCTGACACAGCCTCGGTGGTATCCTCGCTCCAGGCACCAGGAATTCATACAAGGGAAAAACCTGCTACATCCCAGCTGGAAACTCCGTGCTTGGGTAGTAAAGAAATCCATAGCGCAGAGACTGCCTTTGCCTCTGGAAACCTCAGAATGGTGATTGTTTAACTCAAACCTGCTATACTCCTGTAAATGTCCGTAGCGGTAACACGCTAAGAGTGCGGGAAAATTCAAATCTACCAAGAAAAGTGTGGCTTATGTGGAGCGCATGGTTCATAGTAATTCCTGAAGTTTTCCGCGGAACTGCAGTATAACAAGCTATATACTTTTCAGAACGGAGGTTGTTCTTGTGAACCTCCTGGAATTCCCTGGATTGACTTATTTATTTATCCCTCTACTTGTGGTAAATTTATAACCCTTTCTCGAAAATATAAATTACAAACAACTATTTTTATCTTTATTTTTATTTTTAAGTAGATGGTAGCCGCCGGCCAGGGCTCCACATGCACAAGTGTCTTTTACAGTGTTCGTTGAATGTACAAATTTATATGTCTTATTATTGTTTGTATACTTTTTTCTTGTAACTTACTATTCATTAATATTTTTACTTGTGAGTGGAAAATAAAATACTAATCATAATCAAAATATACATTGGTTTTGGTTAGGCACAATTTTTTTACATATAGAAATTTATTTCTATATACTTAATTCTTCTAATTTTAATCTAGGCAATAAGGGTTTTTTTGCTTTATAAATCTAGCTCCAGAACCATTAAAACATTGGGTTTTAGCGGTGACCTTTTTTCATATCGATTTTTACAAATCAAAATAAGAATTAGGTGCAAATGAAAAACAAGTGAAAAACACTAAAATCTGGAGAAAAAAAAACATGTAAATGCAATGATAAATCTGTCCCACAGTGTTATTCCTCATGTACACGCATACGACAGAGTTTCTTGAAAAGTTACTTGAAACTAAATTTCCCCTTGTGATTGATCACTGTGTGAGAATGATTGTTATTTTGCACCCATTGAGTTCAAAGGGGATTTTCTTCTGCAAATCTAAATTATGCTATTAACTTACATTGGTATGTCTGCTGCCTATGCGGTTGGTGGAGCACACATACAGTACACAAGACTAAAATGCTTTAGACTGAACTTAGTCTAGACCAAATACAATTGTGTAACTGTCGCGGGCGGAGGAGGGGACGCTGCGCTCTCCCACTACTCGGGTCCGGCTGCCGCTGCTGCTGCGGCTGCTGCTGCTCGGTGGTGGCTCGAGCGGTGGGCCGGATCCCGGGGACTCGAGCGGCGCTCCTCGCCCGTGAGTGAAAAGGGGAATTTTGATTGTGGGGGTTTTGATTATTGTCAGTGACGCCACCCACGGTTGTGGTGATATAGGTGACACCACCGCTGCTCTGGACGGGGATCCCGGGAGCGGTGACAGGGAGCAGCTTTGTTGTTAGTTCTCCGCTCTGTGGGTAGGGGGTTGGTTGTCCTGGGGCCCGGTGATGGGGTAGGGATGAATGGCAGGCAGGTTACGGGGCCTGGTGAGGTGCAGGGTCGCGGGGGCAGCGCTGTGCCGCACGGCACGGTGGTACTCACTTAGCCCAGTGATGCACACAGAGTCTCTGCTGAAACAAACGGCTGGATGGACGGGTCCCACAGGCGGCTGCGGTATTTTTCCCCTGACCCCAGGTTGGTAATGTAAGTCCTTTCCTGCACCTTCCGTACGCTCCTCCTGCGCTCCGGTTTCCAGCTGGCTCCCCGATTCAGTACCGGTGGGCCACCGCCCAGCCCCGGCTACCTACGGTTCCACCAACTGTCTGCCCGGCTCCCTGCAGATGGCCACTACCGTCTGCCTGACTCTCTACTCAAGGGCCCTAGGCTCCAACCTAGGCCCCAGTCTGTGTCTGCCTTTTATCCAGACCTCCTCTCCCTTCCTCTCCTGGACTTGTCTGGACTCGCTTCCTGCCTCAGGCCAGCTAGACTCTTCGGTGGGCGTGCCTATCTGTTTGACTCCGCCCACCTAGTGTGTCTGTCTGAACCCGAAGGAAGGAATCAGGTCTCACTGGAGATGTCTGCTGTGAACTGCTGGGGGTGGGGGTGTGTGTGTGTTGTTACCTGTGGCCCCTGGCTTGTCCAGGGCGACACATTCCCCCTTAGTTAAATGCAGACCGTCAGCGGGATGCCCGTCCATCACCGGTTTTATTTTCCTCTTTTTGAACTGCAAAAGAATAAAACATTTAACAGGCATTTTCAATCTTCCCACAACGGGATGCACATTACTTTAACGTTGCAACAACAATCAAACACTTTTAATAATAACAGTGGAACGGGTCCTTCAGTCACCCACCCAAACAACCTGGCCCTGATGCTGCCCCTAAAAAGTGAGCAGCACCCCTTGACCCCAGTCCAGAACCAGGCTACCCAGATAGTTAACGGGATTGGGTGCTTCGCTGCCGTTGCGTCCGGGCGGACTGCCGGAGCCATCGTCATCTCCGTCACGGCCGGGCGGACTGCCGGGGCCGTCATCATCGGCGGTGCGGCTAGGATGGAGGCCGGGACCGGTGGCAGGGCGGTGACGATGGTAAGGCCTGGGCCCTCCCTCACAGATGCTGCGAGCTCCGCTACCGGTGACAGGGGTAACGGGTCGGTCGGGGTGTTGGCCGCGGGCACGGACACCGAGGTTTCAGCGGTGCCGGACGGACGGCACATCTCGTGCAGCGGTGTTCCAGGAACCAAACACTGGCAGAGTCCTGGCGTCCCTGCTTCCACAGCCGTGGTTCACATGCGGCCGGACGCCATCCCGTCCCCCTTAGTCTCTTTTTAACACTTCCTTCTTCAGGGGGCGGGGCTCCACTTTCGCGCCTTTCCTGCTCGGGGAAGATGCTCGAGCGGGAATTCTTCGCGCCCAAGAAGGCGGCTTCTCAAATTTTCCAGCGGTAACAAGGCACACCTCTACCAGACGGCAGAGCGGTAGGATCCTGTTCGTGACGGCAAGTTGTCGCGGGCGGAGGAGGGGACGCTGCACTCTCCCACTGCTCGGGTCCAGCTGCCGCTGCTGCTACGGCTGCTGCTGCTCGTTGGTGGCTCGAGCGGTGGGCCGGATCCCGGGGACTCGAGCGGCGCTCCTCGCCCGTGAGTGAAAAGGGGAATTTTGATTGTGGGGGGTTTTGATTATTGTCCGTGACGCCACCCACGGTTGTGGTGATATAGGTGACACCATCGCTGCTCTGGACGGGGATCCCGTGAGCGGTGACAGGGAGCAGCTTTGTTGTTAGTTCTCCCCTCCGTGGGTAGGGGGTTGGTTGTCCCGGGACCCAGTGATGGGGTAGGGATGAATGGCAGGCAGGTTACGGGGCCTGGTGAGGTGCAGGGTCGTGGGGGCAGCGCTGTGCCGCACGGCACGGTGGTACTCACTCAGCCCAGTGATGCACACAGAGTCTCTGCTGAAACAAACAGCTGGATGGACGGGTCCCACAGGCGGCTGCGGTATTTTTCCCCTGAACCCAGGTTGGTAATGTAAGTCCTTTCCTGCACCTTCCATAAACTCCTCCTGCGCTCCGGTTTCCAGCTGGCTCCCCGATTCAGTACCGGTGGGCCACCGCCCAGCCCCGGCTACCTACGGTTCCACCAACTGTCTGCCCGGCTCCCTGCAGACGGCCACTACCGTCTGCCTGACTCTCTACTCGAGGGCCCTAGGCTCCAACCTAGGCCCCATTCTGTGTCTGCCTTTCTCCAGACCTCCTCTCCCTTCCTCTCCTGGACTTGTTTGGACCCGCTTCCTGCCTCAGGCCAGCTAGACCCTTCGGTGGGCGTGGCTATCTGCTTGACTCCGCCCACCTAGTGTGTCTGTCTGAACCCGAGGGAAGGAACAAGATAAGAGGATGCCACCAAGAGAACCACACTAGAGAGCACGTCTACCACCAAATGGCATGCGCCTCTGTGTGCGTCACCACAAATCTTACTCAACTAGCTTCCCTGTCTAGATATAATTTTGACAGGTAAGGACTAAATTGCCGAAAAGGCTAAAAATAGCAAAATATTTGAGCAATTCTGAGTTGCACAATAATTTTGCCATTTTTTTAAACGATTCCTGACTTCTATCATAATCAGTTTGATGAATCAGGGCCATAGTCTTCATACCCTCTGACTGTACATATGCCAGGGTGTTTGATTTGTCTGCAAAGCTCTTCGTACACAGACATATATTACATTTTAGGAGTCATGCAAAAAACTACTTTTTATTGAGAGGCTTTCCCTCAATAAGTGCACTCAGTGCGTCAATCTGAAACATCTGATTTCAATCTTCATCCTTTATCAGAGGCCAGCTGATAAAAGGCAACACGTGGGACATAAGAAGGTGTCATTGAAAAAGAACAGACCCCTCTGCCAAAGAGAAAGTAACTGCAGCTACTGGCATATGTGTAGTTTTAATATTTTCTGAAATAATATGATGTAAATGTCCTAAAATGTAGCAATATATTACCTGCAAAGTACTCTCTGCTTTGATCCAGATTTAGGATTTGAAGCCACAAATAGTTAAACAATGTAATAATAATATTTCTAGTAGTTTCATCTGGTACTAAAAACCCATATTAATGCAGGTATGATTAATTCCTCTGAAAAGGAACTGGCGCTGCTAATATATTTAAAGAGATACCGTTTGAAAAGCATAATATAGCAAGTTTTTGGTTTGGCGTCTAAACGTTGCTGTATGTGATAGCTACGACTACAACCAAAATAGTTTTTAAAGGCATATATATTCCATATCGACAATACATTCCTTATTTATACACCCACACGCGCAATATGCAGACAATATACAGTATATACATTTAAAACCAGAAGTTAGCATACACTATCCATAAAGACACATCTGCATGTTTTTCTCACTATTTGACATGAAATAAGTATAAACCTTTCCCTTTTAGGTCAATTAGGAACCAAAATTATTTATATTTGCCAAATGCCACAATAATGAGAGAGAATGTTTTAACATATGTTTTATTATTTTCTGCAAAGTCAAAAGTTTACATCCATTGTCACTTTGACAAGTTATAATTCTGGAATGCCTCAACGAATCCCGGAGATTCTGGCATTGTTTTTGCGTGACCTATTGTAATTCATGAAAATGGTGAATTTAGGCTAATATTGTTTACGTTTAATGGGGAAAGTTTTGGAAATTTGGTGAAAATTTTGAAAATTTTGCAATTTTTTAAACTTTGAAATGTTATGCCCATGAATCCAAGAGATATGTTACACAAAATAGTTACTCAATAACATTTCCCACATGTCTACTTTACATCAGCACAATTTTCAAAACAATTTTATTTGTTAGGAAGTTATGTTGGGGAGACCTCCAGGTCTCTCTCAGGGTCACGGAGTAGGATTTCAAATCAGAACTGCGCAGATGTATATGAATCAGGAAAATGACCACATAGAGAAACGCGTCTCTATTTGGGAGAAGTGAAGGTCTTCTGCCCGTGTATTCAAAAATATAACATTTTATACAGCTTTTTGGACAGTCCTGTAAAACAGCATTCCTTTAAGTCATTCAGGTTGTGTCTGGGAACAAACGAGATTCTGCTCAAAAATATTGCTTATTTATGAGTCTAACCGGTTTTCAAAGAACATGTTCTATTGAAGAATGTCAGTTTACTTATTTATGAGACTACAAACTCATTACTTAGCCCTAAGCATAGTTTGTTTACATATACAATCCTTGCAACGTTTCAGTCAGGTATATGTAGAAAGCAATACATAAAACATTCAAAATACAGATTACTCTTATTATAATATAATATCATACAGGAGAAACGATTCATAGCCTAAGCCTTCACAGTCCCCCCTTAATAAGATTATCTGTCTACTTACTCCGTGAGGGCTACTCAGAGACTACAGTGTCCCACAGCTATGGTATATAGGTGTGTGCTAATCATGGTCTTTCCTAACATCTTCACCTCAGTTCCCACAGAGGGGATCCAAGCCCCGTGGACCCCTTCTATATTAACCTCTTAAGTTTGACTTTGGGTCATTGAGCTTGGTAACCATTGTGTCAGATTTAGAGGGGGCTACTGTTGTATATAATACTGAAGGGAAGATTGCCATGGCTATAGCCTCGTTTGTCCCCTTATTACAAATCTTCTTACAGCAAGGCAAAATACAGTTAACAATAATTATAGCAAAAAACAACACTAGAAGGGTTATAATCCCTATCTGAATTAGTATCCCTTTCAGAGAAGTCATCCAACTAAACTAGTCACCCCAAGGATTGGTTACCCTTGAATTTTCCTTCAATTCTTTAGATAGGGAATGTAATTGTTTCGGGCCTGGCTGACCTTACCATTTGGGCCTGTTTCATCTGTGACATAAGTACAACAGGCCCCGCCTATCATTGCACAAACACCTCCTTTTTCTGCTAATAACATATCCAGAGCCATCCGGTTCTTGTCGGCCAGCAGAGTAGTCTGACCCAACTGAGTAGCTAACCCAGTTAAGGCATTTCTGGAGTGATTAACAAATCTATGTTTGATTATAATAGAGATAATTGATCCATGCAACATTCTTATTCACAGTAAGGCTTTGTGCACACAGTGCATTTTTCGCTGCGTTTTTGCGCTTTTTTAGGGTGCATTTTTGGCCTCAAAACTGCATGACTTTGCTTCCCCAGCAAAGTCTATGAGTTTTCATTTTTGCTGTCCGCACACAACTTTTTTTTAAGCTGCGTTTTTGAGCTTTAAAAAAAAATGGACATGTCAATTCTTTCCTGCGTTTCGCTGCATTTTCCCCCCATGCAATGCATTGGAAAAACGCAGAAAATCGCAGAGATCAAAAACACAGCAAAATGCAGCCAAAAATGTGCCAAATCGCGGTAAAAACGCATGCGTTTTTTGCCGCGGGTGCGTTTATGTGCGTCTTTAGCGGCCAAAAACGCACAAAAACGCAGCGTCAAAAAACGCTAATAATGAGAAGTAAGGACTTAAATCCTGCTGCTACTTCATCTCTGGCCTTACACTCATCTGGGGCCCCCCTTGGGATTCCAATTACATCAATATATACATGGGAGCCTTCCAGTAGGTCAATATTTGACACAGCTCTATGGAGCACTGGCTCCACCCTTGGATACCTATTTTATCTGTTCGAGGGTAATTACATGATTTACAGGGGTTATTAGGATAGGCATTATTACTTTCATTAGGGCACATTGTCCTGACCAAGGAAGTTCCAGTCTAGATCTTATCTTGAGGTCAGCACATAACCAAAAAACATTTGCTACACATTGTCTGTGGTTCTTTTTCAGATGTTAAATGAGAAGGAGGATACTTGGTTGGTGCTAGTCCATCCAGGGCCGACTCGTGAACCTTGGTGATCTGCTCTTGATAAAGAGCCAAAGCGTGATGAGGCTTCATGTGAACAGTTTGAAGTGCTGACTCAGAGAAGCCTTCTGAGATAATGGGTGGAATGGCAGCCGCTCTCTGCTTCAGTTGTTTCAGGTCCACTGGTTTCTGAGGCGAGACATTAACTCGCGTGTCACTGCCAGTGCTCAGCAGACTAGGCCGGGGAGACATCAGCCTGGTGGGATGGGCTCTCTCAAAACATTTCCCGGGATTAGAGGGTTTAGAGCTGGCATTTTGTATTAAGGAAAATCACTGAATATATTTATATATGTGTTACTAGAAAACAAAAGCATTCATAAATATGTATATTAGGCTATATCAACTAAACTGCGTATCTGGGTCTGTGAAATGGCTGAATTAAGTATTTCAGGTTACTCAATTCTTACGGTGCCAGTCCCCCCTAAAGACTTATTTCTGCCATTTCCGAATACTAAGAGTACTGTGTTCCCTTAGGAAGAGAGGAAGAGAGATCTGTTGGGAAAACCTGTCTGACTGAACGTTGAAGCATGGGCGGAGAGAGGAAAGGGTTTTCTTCACCGGTTTGAGACCAAGGTCTCCTAGACGAGTCCTCACCCTTTGTAGTTGGAATTTACCATATCTTAAGGTTCTCTACCTGTTTTGGCAATGGTGGCCTGAGACTGTACAGGTCTTTTAAAAAGGGTAAATACAAGCAAGACGCTCAGTGAAGCTCTGCTGGGTCAACCCTTCTGCAATACGAGACATGAATCCATGTCGTCCTGCCTTCGAGCTTCATCGAAATTTCTATGGTTGGGAGAAGCTGGATCAGCTCATCTACTCATGACTCATGGCTCTTTCTCGCTTGTCCTTTTAGGATCAATTAGACCCCTGACTGAAGACCATATGCTACTAGCTCCGATTTAAGATCTGGAATTGGAGAATACACCTGTTTGTCACACTATTTAGTCAATCATAAAAAATTGTATATGCCTGTGCTAAACCAAAAAATATCTTACCTGTTTATTACAAAAAGAAAACAAAACATACATTTGATTCACAACTTGCCAGTTTCCACCTTTCTATAAAATATACACTTTTTTTTTTACTTCTGTAAACCGATTTTTTACATACCACCTCAATCATGTGCTTTTGGGTATGTGCGCACGTTGCTTTTTACCTGCTTTTTACCTGCTTTTTTGCTGCTTTTTCTTCTGCGCTGTTTAATGCCAAAATGGATGTGTTCTTCTATTCAAGCAAAGTCTATGGGAATTTGGGTTTCTTGTTCACACTATGTTGTTCAAAATGCTGCCTTTTTGTGGCAGAACTTTGGTCAAAAACTCAGCTTTGCAGTGCAAAACCCAAATGGCAAAAACAATTGACATGTTGCTTCTTTGAAAAGCTGAGTTTTTGACCAAAGTTCTGCCACAAAAAGGCAGCATTTTGAACAACATAGTGTGAACAAGAAACCCAAATTCCCATAGACTTTGCTTGAATAGAAGAACACATCCATTTTGGCATTAAACAGCGCAGAAGAAAAAGCAGCAAAAAAGCAGGTAAAAAGCAGGTAAAAAGCAACGTGCGCACATACCCTTTCAGCAATAACGTCGCTTTCTGCACTGGAATGCCTCTGACCAAACCTGGAAAGAAATTTACACAATACGCACAAACTCACATAAACCTACTCATGGTAGATGTATATGACTAATCTGCAATCACTGGAGCAGTAGAGCGGATGAGGGGAGTGTTTCTACAAGGTCTTTTTAGTTTCTCTACCTTGTATTAAGCACAGGTCTTACAAGACTGGATGTGTCTGGCCACCTGAGTACTGAGCAGTGGTGCCGCCCATATCTTGTCCACAACCACACTTATAACGGTCTTTGTCACATGTGTTCATTATTTACCTGGGCCCTTATTGAGTAGAGCACTCATGGCAGAGAAAGCTTACCGCCCTTTATCCATAGACGCTCCTCAGTCAGCTGGCTCCCTGCGTCTCACACTCCGTTCCTTGCTGAATCGCTTTTTTCTGTAAGGATTTAAGGACACGACGAGTGACAAATGTCACGAAAGTGACCGGTGCCACCGAGGTATGGTACTGGTCTGCATTGGTAAAGGACTCAACTCTAGGCCTGTTCACTGCTTCTTTGTTGTCTGCACCTGTGCGAGCATCTCCTCTGGCTCCATCAGTCACCGGCTCCTTTGATAACAGGAGAGCCTCCGTCTGGACTCATACACACTCTTCGGTCTTTATAGGTTTATCACATCACACTAGAAAAGATCTGCTGCCTATATCCACATTTGTCTATCTTACCCCTTTCCGCTCTACGAACCACAGCGATCACAAATCTTCATCTCGTTCTCCTATTCCCATGGGAGAGGAGCGATTGGTTCGCTTTTTATTACCTCATGTTGTGTAACCTCAGCATATCCAGGTGTAGAATCAACCAACATCTTGGTATCTGAACCTTAAAATCTGCATTAACAATCGGCTCAGCTGAGACAAGTTCAAAACCTGACAATTCTTGTTACAGCAGAGCAATCGTGAGATATATCTATGTCTGCTGTGTCTGCTGTATCTTCTATTACAGAGAAAAATATTAAGAAAACTTAATAGAAAAACTCAATTGATGAACAAATTAAAAACTTAAAAATAGGTATGATTTTCCAAATCATCTTTCCCCCCATTTTGAATCCATTATCCAAAGCATAATTAGATTAAAAAAGAGTGTGACACCGGAGCTCTACATTTAGGAATAAATGTCACATTGTATAGATTGTACCTAACTGGAAACACCATAAATATGTTATGTGTAGCCTTTCAATTTCAATTTCAATGGCTTTTTTTAACCTTAGCTTGAACCACAGAAATCTGCATTGCAATCTTTTTTTCTACAAAAGGAAACAGATGATTCAAGACATAAATATCATTAAAAAAAAAAAACAGAATGCCATAAATCATCCACATACCTTAAACCAAATTATTATAATTATTAACAAATTAGAAAATGCTTCAGTATCTACCAATAAATCTAACCATGTCCACAATTTAATTTATTCGTTCAGGATAAAATCAGTAAACAATTGTGACAATTGAAATCCACACCACAGGGTAGGATTCGAGCTACTGGGCCCCCAGCGGGCACCACCACCGAGTCACTATCGGGTACCTTTAACTCCGATGGGGATACAAGCCCTGTCACTCCCTCCTCTCCAAGAACAACCTCGTCGGCAGTGAATACACAGTATGTAACACTTACTGGGGTTGTAGGTTGATCAGACCTGTTGGAGCGGAAGGAGGTCCTGGTCCGTGACGTCCAAGGTATCGGGGTGTCCATGTATCGGGGTGCTCCTTATGGGGGCCCCACGTTGGGTGCCAAACTGTTGGGGAGACCTCCAAGTCTCTCTCAGGGTCACTGAGTAGGATTTCAAATCAGAACTGCACAGATGTATATGAATCAGGAAAATGACCACACAGAGAAACGCGTCTCTATTTGGGAGAAGTGAAGGTCTTCTGCCCGTGTATTCAAAAATATAACATTTCATACAGCTTTTTGGACAGTCCTGTAAAACAGCATTCTTTTAAGTCATTCAGGTGTGTCTGGGAACAGAGGAGATTCTACTCAAGAATATTGCTTATTCATGAGTCTAACCGGTTTTCAAAGAACCTGTTCTATTGAAGAATGTCAGTTTACTTATTTATGAGACTACAAATTCATTACTTAGCCCTAAGCATAATTTGTTTACATATACAATCCTTGCAACATTTCAGTCAGTAATACACAGGAGGACAGGAGTAAAGTGCAAAAATACATATACTTTATTGAAACATACACAACACAGAACGATTAAAAATGGTGGTACACTACCATCAAAAAGGGGGGGATAGGATGCCAGAGTCCAATCTGCCGATCTTGGATGCCGCTTTAGAGATCGTGGCTATAGCAATCGTTCTATTAGGAGGGGATATTTACGTGCTAAGCGGGCCCCACGTGTACAGCTTTTGCAGTATACTCCTAAACATCAACATTCTGATCCCCCTGTTCGCTTTATAGGCACGTATAATGGCCATTGGCAGACCATGCGAGAGATTCTGAAACGACATTGGCCTGTTCTGCAATCGGATCCCATCTTAGCTGACATACTTCCCTCTGGTCCTCTCATGATGGCTCATCGGTCAAAAAACCTCCGGGACATTTTGGTAAGGAGTCATTACATCCCTCCAATTTCTAATCCTTTTAGTACCCGTGGCCCATTGGTAGGCTGCTTTTCGTGTGGTCGATGCTTGGCCTGCCCAAATATCCTTCGCGCCACGTCCTTTACCTCCTCTGACGGTACCAGGACATTTGATATCAGATGCCATATTATGTGTGCTACGACACACGTTATTTATTATGCCACTTGCCCATGCTCTCTCGTGTATGTTGGTCTCACCTCCCGTGAATTGCGGGTACGCACGAGGGAGCATGTGCGCGACATAAGTGCCGCTAAGGATGTTGTTGATGTAACATTGCTTAAGACACTCCCTCGGCATTTTTGGAGGTTCCATGGTAGCAATCCATCTGGCATAAAGATAAGAGGGATTGACATGGTCCGTGGTGGGTCCCGTGGTGGCGATTTAAAGAAGCAACTGGCCCAGGTTGAGGCCAGATGGATTTCTACTTTGGATACTCTAACCCCCAAGGGGCTTAATGAAAATATCAGTTTTGTTTCCTTCTTGTAATTTGCGCAGTAATTCCATTGGTTTTTCTTTTACCTCCTCTTGCATATTCCTCTTTTGTTTTTATAATTTCGTTTTTAATTATTCTGTGTTGTACTGCATCCCTCCTCTTTGGTACCACCATTAGTTATCAATTGCTTAGTGGTGGTGACCACAGACTGGTTGTCTCTTTTGTATATTAATTTCCTCCCCTTTTTCTTTATACTAGTGTTGTTATCGACGCTGTTCTTTCTGTGATCCTCAAGAAGTGTGTCATCATTAGAGATGAGCGAACTGGTCCCGGTTCGGCTCGAGGCCGGTTTGCCGAACGGGGGTCCCGTTCGAGTTCGGTTCGTCGAACGTTCGACGAACCGAACTCGAACGTATAGGCTAGAATGGGAGGCAATCACAAACACATAAAAATGCATTATAAATGTACACAAACAGTTAATAAACATTGCCATAACACTTACCGGTCCTCGCGATCCCTTCTGCACTCTGTCTCCTGCCGCTATTCCATCCGATGATCGCTGAATCCTCCCGGTGACCTGCACTGCCAGCAGAGAAGCAGGACCTATCGTGACGTCAAAATAGCCATGTGACCAGTCACGTGGCTATTATCTCATTGGCTACAGACTGGTCACATGACTATGACACGTCATGTAGGACCTGCGAGTGCATCTCTCCGGTACACGGTGCACATATGTGTATCGCCGTGTACCGGCGACATGCTCTAGCACACGGTCGACTCCCCGTTCCGTTAGGGACCGGCTGACACAGCCGGTCATTAACGGAGATCACCGTTGCCATAGCAACGCAGTTAGCGGTGACGTCACCGCTAACCGCGGCTCCGAGAGCACCGTTGCTATGGTAACGCGTCTGTCAGCGTTACCGCTAGCAGCCAGCACTGATCACTCACGGAGTGAAGGCTGCACGCTGCTTCCCGATTGTAGTGAGCATTGTAGTGAGGATGGAGGTTCCCCAGCCCCAAGTGATGAGCTGGTGCACCTCATCCTCACTACAATCGTCACTACTACTACTACTACACTAGTGAGGATTGTAGTGAGGATGAGGTTCCCCAGCCCCAAGTAATGAGCTGGTGAATCTCATCCTCACTACAATCGTCACTACTACTACTACTACACTAGTGAGGATTGTAGTGAGGATGGAGGTTCCCCAGCCCCAAGTGATGAGCTGGTGAATCTCATCCTCACTACAATCGTCACTACTACTACACTAGAAAGAAAGAAGACAGAAGAGCAGGATCGTGGAGGGCTGACAGGGGGTAATAAAGATGGAGTCTCTAATGTGTCTGTGTATTTATTTCTATTAAAGTATTTTTTCTCTGTGTGGTGTCTTTTTTTTAACCCTTTATTGGAGATTCTTAATGGCCGGGTCAAACGTGCCTGACATTAAGAATCTCTGGCTTAATACTGGCTGGTAAAACAAAGCCAGTATTAACTCATGATTACCCAACAAGCCACCCGGCTCCAGGGCTGTTGGAAGAGTTGGATACAGCGCCAGATGATGGCGCTTCTATCAGAGCGCCATTTTCTGGAACGGCTGCGGACTGAAATCCGCAGCAGAGGCGCCCACAAACCTCGGGCTAACCTGTGCTGCGGATTCCAATCCCCAGCTGCCTAGTTGTACCCAGCTGGACACAAAAATAGGGCGAAGCCCACGTCATTTGTTTTTTAATTATTTCATGAAATAAGTGAAATAATTAAAAAAAACGGGCTTCCCTATATTTTTGGTTCCCAGCCGGGTACAAATAGGCAACTGGGGGTTGGAGGCAGCCCGTGGCTGCCAGCTGTACCTGGCTAGCATACAAAAATATGGCGAAGCCCACGTCATTTTTTTGGTGGGCAAAAAACTTCTGCATACAGTCCTGGATGGAGTATGCTGAGCCTTGTAGTTCTGCAGCTGCTGTCTGCTCTTTTCCATACAGACAGACAGCAGCTGCAGAACTACAAGGCTCAGCATACTCCATCCAGGACTGTATGCAGAAGTTTTTTGCCCCCTGAAAAAATTATGTGGGCTTCGCCATATTTTTGTATGCTAGCCAGGTACAGCAGGCAGGTACGGCTGCCCCCAACCCCCAGTTGCCTATTTGTACCCGGCTGGGAACCAAAAATAAAAGGAAGCCCTTTTTTTATTATTTCATGAATTTCATGAAATAATTAGAAAACAAATGACGTAGGCTTTGCCCCATTTTTGTGTCCAGCCAGGTACAACTAGGCAGCTGGGGATTGGAATCCGCACCACCGGTTGGCCTGAGCTTTCTGGGCCCCACTGCTGCGAATTGCAGTCTGCAGCCACCTCAGAAAATGGCATTTTCATAGAAGCGCCATCTTCTGGCGCTGTATCCAACTCTTCCAGCACCTGCCTGCTATACCTGGCTAGCATACAAAAATATGGCGAAGTTCACGTCCTTTTTTTGTAGTTTTTTGGCAAAAAAAATAAAAAATGCTTCCCTGGATTTTCCATTGCCAGTGAAGGTAACACCAAGCAGTGGGGGTTAGCAGCCAGTAGCTGCTTGGATTACCCTTAGCTAGCAATACTAAAAATGCAGCGGGAGCCCATATATATTTTTTTTAATTATTTATTTAAATAACTAAAAATAAAATGGGCTTCCCTGTATTTTGATTGCTGGACATCACAGTGCTGTAAAAATAAATCTTTAAAAAAATGACGTAGCGCTCCGTGGTATTTTTGATTCTCAGCGCAGATAAAGCAGACAGCTATGGGTTGCCACCCCCATCTGCCTGCCGTTACCTTGGTTGTCAATCAAAATACAGGGAAGCCCATTAATTTTTTCTATTTAAAAAATAGTTAAAAAAAAAAAATTACGTTGGGTCCCCCCATTTTTGATAGCCAGCTAGGGTAAAGCAGGCGGCTGTAGCCTGAAAACCACAGCTGGCAGCTTTACCGTGGTTGGGGATCCAATGTGGAGGTCCCCTCAGGCTCTTTTTTATAATTATTTTATAAATAATAATAATTACACAATAAAAGTAGGGTCCCCCCCAAATTGGATCACCAGCCAAGGTAAAGCGGACAGCTGTGGTCTGGTATTCTCAGGGTGGGAAGGTCCATAGTTATTGGGCCTTCACAGCCTAAAAGTAGCAGGCCGCAGGCACCCCAGACGTGGCGCATCCACTAGATGCGCCAATCCTGGCGCTTCACCCCAGCTCATCCCGTGCCCTGGTGCAGTGGCAAACGGGGTAATAAATCGGGTTGATACTAGCTGTAAAGTCACCTGAGATCAAGCCCAGCAGTTTGTGATGTCATGGCGTCTATTAGATACCCAACATCATAAACTGTCAGTACTAACAAAAACAAAAAATCGACAAAAGAAATTTATTTGAAAAAACAGTCCCCAAAACATTTCCTCTTTCACCAATTTATTGTAAGAAAAAAAATAAAGGGGTCCCACGACGACTCTGGACCGTCTAGAATATGGGGGGGAGACACTCAGGAAACGTATCCCCCATTTTCTAGGAGTGCGGACCCTTCATGTGAGGAGTGTGGGTGCAATGAATCTGCACTCACTCTCCCCGGGTCCACAGCAGCAGAGTCCATGTCGTAATGGTTGCTACCAAAGCTGCAATGCCCTGCTCATGAGGTAAGGGCATGCCTAATCAGGAGAACTACTGTAGAGGAAGCTCTGCTCACTGGTATATAGGTGCTCAGAGGTAATAATAGATAAAATTAGTGAGTAACCTCGGCACTCTATATCTCCCAGACTAAGTCAGTAAGTCACAATGGATAGTAATGCAAAATCACTCTTTATTGGTCCGTATTAAGAAAAAATTTTTTTCATAAGCATATATGTTTTTGTCCAAAACAAGTTACAAATGACGTTTCGGCCTGAGCCTTCGTCAGATTGGACTTATCTGCATGTAATCATGAAAAATGACAATAATCAGTATCACATAAGAGTGAGAGAACAATAACATAAACTCGAACAATGTAGAGGTACAATTGGGATGCAGCAAAAAAATTGCAACACAGCAAGAAATGAAACACATGATACAAATGTCATAATACAGTACAAGGACAATATAGTAATGACAAATATGGGGTCAGAGTAGGCTTAGACAGCTCTGGTACGAAAGAGATGTCAAAGATAAAGTAACATGTGCAGTAGGTGTAGAGCTACACTATGCATGGCAGAGCTAATGGGTAGACCGACCATAGAAAAAGAACGGAGAAAAAGTGGAGAAAAAGTGGAGAAAAAGTGGAGCATAAGAGGAGAAAAAGTGGAGAAAAAGTGGAGAAAAAGTGGAGAATAAGTGGAGAAAAAGTGGAGAAAAAGTGGAGAAAAAGTGGAGAAAAAGTGGAGCATAAGAGGAGAAAAAGTGGAGAAAAAGTGGAGAAAAAGTGGAGAAAAAGTGGAGCATAAGAGGAGAAAAAGTGGAGAAAAAGTGGAGAAAAAGTGGAGAAAAAAGTGGAGAAAAAGTGGAGAAAAAGTGGAGCATAAGAGGAGAAAAAGTGGATATTAAGAGGAGAAAAAGTGGAGAAAAAGTGGAGCATAAGAGGAGAAAAAGTGGAGAAAAAGTGGAGAAAAAGTGGAGAAAAAGTGGAGCATAAGAGGAGAAAAAGTGGAGAAAAAAGTGGAGAAAAAGTGGAGAAAAAGTGGAGAAAAAGTGGAGCATAAGAGGAGAAAAAGTGGAGAAAAAGTGGAGAAAAAAGTGGAGAAAAAAGTGGAGAAAAAAGTGGAGAAAAAGTGGAGAAAAAGTGGAAAAAAAAGTGGAGAAAAAAGTGGAGAAAAAGTGGAGCATAAGAGGAGAAAAAGTGGAGATTAAGAGGAGAAAAAGTGGAGAAAAAGTGGAGCATAAGAGGAGAAAAAGTGGAGAAAAAGTGGAGAAAAAGTGGAGAAAAAGTGGAGCATAAGAGGAGAAAAAGTAGAGAAAAAAGTGGAGAAAAAGTGGAGAAAAAGTGGAGCATGAGAGGAGAAAAAGTGGAGAAAAAAGTGGAGAAAAAAGTGGAGAAAAAAGTGGAGAAAAAGTGGAGAAAATGTGGAGCATAAGAGGAGAAAAAGTGGAGATTAAGAGGAGAAAAAGTGGAGAAAAAGTGGAGCATAAGAGGAGAAAAAGTAGAGCATAAGAGGAGAAAAAGTGGAGAAAAAGTGGAGAAAAAAATTGGAGAAAAAGTGGAGAAAAAGTGGAGCATAAGAGGAGAAAAAGTGGAGAAAAAAGTGGAGAAAAAGTGGAGAAAAAGTGGAGAAAAAGTGGAGAAAAAGTGGAGCATAAGAGGAGAAAAAGTGGAGAAAAAGTGGAGAAAAAGTGGAGAAAAAGTGGAGAAAAAGTGGAGCATAAGAGGAGAAAAAGTGGAGAAAAAAGTGGAGAAAAAGTGGAGAAAAAGTGGAGCATGAGAGGAGAAAAAGTGGAGATTAAGAGGAGAAAAAGTGGAGAAAAAGTGGAGCATAAGAGGAGAAAAAGTGGAGAAAAAGTGGAGAAAAAGTGGAGAAAAAGTGGAGCATAAGAGGAGAAAAAGTGGAGAAAAAAGTGGAGAAAAAGTGGAGAAAAAGTGGAGCATAGGAGGAGAAAAAGTGGAGATTAAGAGGAGAAAAAGTGGAGAAAAAGTGGAGCATAAGAGGAGAAAAAGTGGAGAAAAAGTGGAGAAAAAGTGGAGCATAAGAGGAGAAAAAGTGGAGAAAAAAGTGGAGAAAAAGTGGAGAAAAAAGTGGAGAAAAAGTGGAGAAAAAGTGGAGAAAAAGTGGAGAAAAAGTGGAGATTAAGAGGAGAAAAAGTGGAGAAAAAGTGGAGCATAAGAGGAGAAAAAGTGGAGAAAAAGTGGAGAAAAAGTGGAGCATAAGAGGAGAAAAAGTGGAGAAAAAGTGGAGAAAAAGTGGAGCATAAGAGGAGAAAAAGTGGAGAAAAAGTGGAGAAAAAGTGGAGAAAAAGTGGAGCATAAGAGGAGAAAAAGTGGAGAAAAAAGTGGAGAAAAAGTGGAGAAAAAGTGGAGAAAAAGTGGAGCATAAGAGGAGAAAAAGTGGAGATTAAGAGGAGAAAAAGTGGAGAAAAAGTGGAGCATAAGAGGAGAAAAAGTGGAGAAAAAGTGGAGAAAAAGTGGAGCATAAGAGGAGAAAAAGTAGAGAAAAAAGTGGAGAAAAAGTGGAGCATGAGAGGAGAAAAAGTGGAGAAAAAAGTGGAGAAAAAAGTGGAGAAAAAAGTGGAGAAAAAAGTGGAGAAAAAGTGGAGAAAATGTGGAGCATAAGAGGAGAAAAAGTGGAGATTAAGAGGAGAAAAAGTGGAGAAAAAGTGGAGCATAAGAGGAGAAAAAGTGGAGCATAAGAGGAGAAAAAGTGGAGAAAAAGTGGAGAAAAAAATTGGAGAAAAAGTGGAGAAAAAGTGGAGCATAAGAGGAGAAAAAGTGGAGAAAAAAGTGGAGAAAAAGTGGAGAAAAAGTGGAGAAAAAGTGGAGAAAAAGTGGAGCATAAGAGGAGAAAAAGTGGAGAAAAAGTGGAGAAAAAGTGGAGAAAAAGTGGAGAAAAAGTGGAGCATAAGAGGAGAAAAAGTGGAGAAAAAAGTGGAGAAAAAGTGGAGAAAAAGTGGAGCATGAGAGGAGAAAAAGTGGAGATTAAGAGGAGAAAAAGTGGAGAAAAAGTGGAGCATAAGAGGAGAAAAAGTGGAGAAAAAGTGGAGAAAAAGTGGAGAAAAAGTGGAGCATAAGAGGAGAAAAAGTGGAGAAAAAAGTGGAGAAAAAGTGGAGAAAAAGTGGAGCATAGGAGGAGAAAAAGTGGAGATTAAGAGGAGAAAAAGTGGAGAAAAAGTGGAGCATAAGAGGAGAAAAAGTGGAGAAAAAGTGGAGAAAAAGTGGAGCATAAGAGGAGAAAAAGTGGAGATAAAAGTGGAGAAAAAGTGGAGAAAAAAGTGGAGAAAAAGTGGAGAAAAAGTGGAGAAAAAGTGGAGAAAAAGTGGAGATTAAGAGGAGAAAAAGTGGAGAAAAAGTGGAGCATAAGAGGAGAAAAAGTGGAGAAAAAGTGGAGAAAAAGTGGAGCATAAGAGGAGAAAAAGTGGAGAAAAAGTGGAGAAAAAGTGGAGCATAAGAGGAGAAAAAGTGGAGAAAAAGTGGAGAAAAAGTGGAGAAAAAGTGGAGCATAAGAGGAGAAAAAGTGGAGAAAAAAGTGGAGAAAAAGTGGAGAAAAAGTGGAGAAAAAGTGGAGCATAAGAGGAGGAAAAGTGGAGAAAAAGTGGAGAAAAAGTGGAGCATAAGAGGAGAAAAAGTGGAGAAAAAGTGGAGAAAAAGTGGAGAAAAAGTGGAGCATAAGAGGAGAAAAAGTGGAGAAAAAAGTGGAGAAAAAGTGGAGAAAAAGTGGAGAAAAAGTGGAGCATAAGAGGAGAAAAAGTGGAGATTAAGAGGAGAAAAAGTGGAGAAAAAGTGGAGCATAAGAGGAGAAAAAGTGGAGAAAAAGTGGAGAAAAAGTGGAGCATAAGAGGAGAAAAAGTAGAGAAAAAAGTGGAGAAAAAGTGGAGCATGAGAGGAGAAAAAGTGGAGAAAAAAGTGGAGAAAAAAGTGGAGAAAAAAGTGGAGAAAAAAGTGGAGAAAAAGTGGAGAAAATGTGGAGCATAAGAGGAGAAAAAGTGGAGATTAAGAGGAGAAAAAGTGGAGAAAAAGTGGAGCATAAGAGGAGAAAAAGTGGAGCATAAGAGGAGAAAAAGTGGAGAAAAAGTGGAGAAAAAAATTGGAGAAAAAGTGGAGAAAAAGTGGAGCATAAGAGGAGAAAAAGTGGAGAAAAAAGTGGAGAAAAAGTGGAGAAAAAGTGGAGAAAAAGTGGAGAAAAAGTGGAGCATAAGAGGAGAAAAAGTGGAGAAAAAGTGGAGAAAAAGTGGAGAAAAAGTGGAGAAAAAGTGGAGCATAAGAGGAGAAAAAGTGGAGAAAAAAGTGGAGAAAAAGTGGAGAAAAAGTGGAGCATGAGAGGAGAAAAAGTGGAGATTAAGAGGAGAAAAAGTGGAGAAAAAGTGGAGCATAAGAGGAGAAAAAGTGGAGAAAAAGTGGAGAAAAAGTGGAGAAAAAGTGGAGCATAAGAGGAGAAAAAGTGGAGAAAAAAGTGGAGAAAAAGTGGAGAAAAAGTGGAGCATAGGAGGAGAAAAAGTGGAGATTAAGAGGAGAAAAAGTGGAGAAAAAGTGGAGCATAAGAGGAGAAAAAGTGGAGAAAAAGTGGAGAAAAAGTGGAGCATAAGAGGAGAAAAAGTGGAGATAAAAGTGGAGAAAAAGTGGAGAAAAAAGTGGAGAAAAAGTGGAGAAAAAGTGGAGAAAAAGTGGAGAAAAAGTGGAGATTAAGAGGAGAAAAAGTGGAGAAAAAGTGGAGCATAAGAGGAGAAAAAGTGGAGAAAAAGTGGAGAAAAAGTGGAGCATAAGAGGAGAAAAAGTGGAGAAAAAGTGGAGAAAAAGTGGAGCATAAGAGGAGAAAAAGTGGAGAAAAAGTGGAGAAAAAGTGGAGAAAAAGTGGAGCATAAGAGGAGAAAAAGTGGAGAAAAAAGTGGAGAAAAAGTGGAGAAAAAGTGGAGAAAAAGTGGAGCATAAGAGGAGAAAAAGTGGAGAAAAAGTGGAGAAAAAGTGGAGAAAAAGTGGAGAAAAAGTGGAGCATGAGAGGAGAAAAAGTGGAGAAAAAAGTGGAGAAAAAGTGGAGAAAAAAGTGGAGAAAAAGTGGAGAAAAAGTGGAGAAAAAAATGGAGAAAAAGTGGAGAAAAAGTGGAGAAAAAGTGGAGAATAAGAGGAGAAAAAGTGGAGAATAAGTGGAGAAAAAAATGGAGAAAAAGTGGAGAAAAAAATGGAGAAAAAGTGGAACACCCTTTGGTACCTTTCATGTGGCACTAAGGGGTGCTTAGCTTTGTATTTAGCCAAAAAAATGAAAAAAAAATGACGTAGGGTTCCCCCTAGTTACCCAGCTAGGGTAAAGCAGACGGCGGCAGCCTGCAGACCACAGCTGGCAAACTCACCTTGGCTGGTAATCCAAAACTGAGGGCACCCCACGCTGTTATTTTAAATTAAATAAATAATTAAAAAAAAAACACGTAGGGGTCCCCCAAAATTGGATCACCAGCCAAGGTAAAGCAGACAGCTGGGGCCTGATATTCTCAGACTAGGGAGGTCCATGGTTATTGGAATCTCCCCAGCCTAAAAATAGCAGGCCGCAGCCGCCCCAGAAGTGGCGCATCCATTAGATGCGCCAATCCTGGTGCTTCGCCCCAGCTCATCCCGCGCCCTGGTGCGGTGGCAAACGGGGTAATATATGGGGTTAATACCAGATGTGTAATGTCACCTGGCATCAAGCCCTGGGGTTGGTGAGGTCAGGCGTCTATCAGATACCCGACATCACCAACCCAGTCAGTAATAAAAAAAAATAGACGACAAACACATTTTTATTTGAAAAAACACTCCCCAAAACATTCCCTCTTTAACCAATTTATTAGATTGAAAAACAAATCCAGGTCTGCTGTAATCCAAGGGGTTGCCATGACGATCCACACTGTCCCAGTCAATGAAGAGCAGGATGTTCCCCATTGGCTGGGAGAGCAATGCAGTGACCTGAGCTAACATCAATGGGTCAGCCCAGGTCACTGCAGGGCATGACAAGTGCTGCTGTCAGCGAGGTACATTACCTGCGCTGATCTCCAGCACACTGACAGCCCCTGTCACTGAGTTCAATGACCGGCGCCTTCCCCTCAAGTATCGCGAGAGGTCCGTGACGTCACCGCTAGTCAGTCTCGGGTCGGAAGCGAGAGGTGATGTGACAAGCGGCGGCCATGGAGGAAAGTGACAGCGCTGAGGTCGGGATGGCGGGACTTCATCACCGCAGGTAAGCCGAGCGGGCAGGGGGGCGGGGGGGTTGTGTGTGTGTGTGTGTATGTATGTGTACATGCCGCGGGCAGGAGGGGGCGGAGCGAGCTGAGCGGGAAAGTGTGGGCTTCCTGCACGTAACTAAGATAAACATCGGGTTACTAACCAAAGCGCTTTGCTTGCATACCCGATGTTTATCTTGGTTACCAGCTTGTGGCAGGCTGCCAGCAATAGCTCCTGCTCACTGTAGCTGTAAAAAGCCCTGCTTTTTGCTGCTAGAACCATTCTCGAACGTATCTAGAACTATCGAGCTTTTGCAAAAAGCTCGAGTTCTAGTTCGATCTCGAACAGCCCCAAAAATCACTCGAGCTTAGAACTGGAGAACCTCGAACCACGAACCGCGCTCAACTCTATTCATCATACAGATGGAGATTCCTGATATACCTCTACCTGCTTTGAAGACCCGGATAAAGTCTCGTTTTTATCCTCTCATTTAGGGATATTTATCCAACTTTACTTATAGTATATGTGGCCTTCATTAAATTTTGCAAAAAAATGTTTTTGTGTTGAGATTTAAGAGCGAGATGATGTTACCCGACTGAGAGCCCCCATATATCCAATTTTTTACGTTGCCTTTGGAGACTCCCCTCTTTTCTCCCCCTTCCACTCCCCCCTCATGTTATTGGTTGTGACTTTTTGAGGTAGTTTTCGTCACCTCCTTTGGTGTCTGATCTGACGTTATTGCAGCATACTAACTCCCGTACCCGTGGCTGCGTCGTGTGGTGCACCCGCATCATTGCCGGGGGAACGCGTCCTCCCGGGGCGATGTGGGCGCACCCGCATCACAAGTTACGTGGGATGCGGTGTACCTATGTGTTTACCCGGCTGGATCGAGAGTGGCGGGGCGTGGTTGCAAGGTTGACGCGTCCTCGGAACCACGTGGGGCCCTCTCGTGTCGTGGTAACATGTTCTGCATCACGTCCGCCCTGTGCAGGCCCTTATTGGTGGTGGCGCATATCACTCATCGCGTCCCACCACGTCCCACCACTTGGTGACGTGCGCGCAGGCTTTAGATTATGGGCGGTGCTGTGATGTTTATTACGAAGCAACCGCCCATAATCGCGGGACCGCGCTTTCCCCCTCAGCGTCCTTCATTCTGCGCAAGCGCGGTGCTGCTGACCCCACGTCACCTCCTTCCCATCTTGCCCTGAGGCAGGAAATAGATGGGAAGGAGGTGACGTGCGCAGAACGAAGGATGCCGAGGGGGAAAGCGCGGTCCCGCGATTATGGGCGGTTGCTTGGTAATAAACATCACAGCACCGCCCATAATCTAAAGCCTGCGCGCACGTCACCAGCGGTGACACTGGGCACAGTGCTCATCCACGAGAGATGAGCACTGGGCATGTGCGGGGACCTGTGGAGCACTGGGCGGCGTCCACAGCTATGGAAATCAGCGATGGAAGACGGCCTAAAGTGGCAGGAGGCAGACTAACGGCCATTAGGCAGCCCGCCCCCGTGTCACATTTACAGAATCTGAATACAAAAAGGTACCACTTTATAAAGTCTTTATTTTGGTCAGAAAGGGGGCACAATAATAACAGGGACCTTTCTAGAATGCAGCCCAGGAGCTGCAGAGGGGGAATCTTTTAGGTTTTGGGCGAAATTTCTGCTGACAGGTTCCCTTTAAAGTTTAGTCACACTACAGGACATGTCTCCAAAAATTAAGGTCTTTGTTCCTGTGTGCATTTGCAAACATTAATCTGGCTTTTTTATGTTTCTTTTGGAGTAATGGCTTCTTTTTAGCAGTGTGACCTTTCAGCTCATGTTGATACAGTACATGTTTCACTGTGGTCACTGTGTTCACAATCTTACCAACTTCTGCCAGCATCTTCACAAGGTCTTTTGCTTTTGTTCTTGGGTTGATATGAACATGTGTGACCAAAGCATGTTCATCTCTGGTACACAGAACCTGTCTCCTTCCTTAGCGGTATGATGGCTGGACATTCCCATCTTGTTTGTACTTGCATATAATTGTTTGTACAGATGATTGAGGCCCAATCAGGTATCTTGAAATTGCATCCAAGGATGAACCAGACTTGTGCAAGTTCACAATTCTCTTCCTTAGGTCTTGGTTGATTTCCTTTGACTTTACCATGATACTACACAAATAAGCAGTGTGCATCCACAGGTGTGTCTCTAATTAACTGAGATGTTGCCAATAAACTGATCAGAATCTTCCAAAGACATGACATTATCATATGGGCTGTCCTATATTGTTTATAGGCATAATACTCTCAGTATATGTAAACTTTTGACTTTGAATAAAGTAATAAAAATACCTTAAAACATTCTCTCTCTTTCATGATTCTGACATTTGACAAATATAAATAATTTTAGTAATTCTAATTGACCTAAAATGGGAAAGGTTTTTTTCTGATGTCATGTCAGATAGTGAAAAAAACATGCATATGTGTCTTTTTAGATAGTGTATAAACTTCTGGTTTCAACTGTATTTGCTAATATTATTATTTTTACACCTACTGCATATTAGGATAGGATATAGGAGATGGGAATATCCCTTTAAGTTATGTACAATAATGTGAAATGATGCAGGGAAAAAGTACTGAACTCGCTTGCTGAAATTTATTTAATACTTTTTATAAAAGCCTTTGATGGTGATGACAACTTCAAAATGCCTCCTGTACTGGTAAACTACCAGCATGCATTGCTTATGTGTGACTTTGGCCTATTCTTCCACACAAACATTCTTCAAATCCTGAAAGTTCAATGGGCTCCTTCTATGAACTCAGAACTTTAATTCTATTCAATACATTTTCTGTTAGATTCAGGTCAGGTGATTGGCTGGACCATTCTAGAAGCTTTATTTTCTTTCACTGAAACCAATTGAGAGGGTTTCCTTCGCTGTGTCTTTGGGATCTTTGTCATCCTGAAATGTCCACCCTCATTTTATCTTCATCATCCTGGTAGATGGCAGCAGATTTAGATCATTATGCCTCATCAACCTTCAATTATATGACATTTGACAGAGCCCTATGCTGAAAAACAGGCCCTCACAATGATGTTCCCATCTTCAAACTTCACTGATTGTTTGGTGTTTTGGGGTGATATGCAGTGCCATCTGGCCTGCAATCAGAGTGTGTATTATAGCATCCAAAGAGTTCAATTTTTGTCTCATCTTATACGACTATATTCTTTCAGTATTTCAAAAGATTCTAAAATTGTTGTTGTTAAGCAAACTTAACTTTTTTGAACACGCAATGAAGTCTTGCACGGTGAAGGTGCATACAGGCCTTGGAAGTTGAGTGCATTATATATTGTTCTTTTAATAAATTGTATCTGCTGATTCCAGGTTTCTCTGTAGCTCTCCACAAGTGGTTTTTGACTCTTGGAAGACCCTTCTAAAATTACTTTGACCTTTCTTTCTGAAATATTGTGGGAGCACCTGGTCGTAGCACGTTTATGGTAAAATGTTTTTTCCACTTTTGGATTATGGCCCCAACAGTGCTCACTGGAACCATCAGAAGTTTAGAAATTCCTCTGTAACCAATGTGATCAGTGTGTTTTGAAAAAATAACGTTGCAAAGGTCTTGAGACAGCTCACTAGTTTTACACATCATGAGATGTTTCTTGTGTGGCACCTTGGTAATGAGACATGATTTTATAGGCCATCAGTTAAGCCTGCTGACATTATTTTTCCCTAAGTGAAAAAATTGCTTTCTAATTACTGAAATTGCTGCTGGTGTCATGACTTTCCATGGCTTTCTGCATCTCTCTATTTTCATGTGGTCAATACTTTTCCCCTGTGTCATTTTTCATTATTACACATAATTGAATTTAAGGACATCTATGGTTCGATTTTTTTTCCTGCTTGTATTGGATGGGTTGTTACTGACATCTGGTAAGAAATTAATGTCAATAGCACCTTTAGACATATATCTACTCAGAAAATTATTGATGCGTTCTACACTTATTTCACCCTATTTATATATATATATATATATAATTTTTTTTATATATATATATATATATACATATATATATATATATATATATATATATATATATATATATAAAAATATATAAAATTATTATTATTTATTTATAGAGCACCATAGATTACATGGTATATATTTATTTACATAGTGACAAGCAATAGAGTAATGATGCTTTGAACTTTTGACTTTCAGGCTCCATATCTCACCATTCACTACAGCTTTGAGTATAAGAGTATGATCATTTTACAGACAATCATCTTGACTATGTCATACAGAAATATGACTTGCAACTATCTAGCATATGATTAGTTATGCAGACTCACTGCATTGCTACTGTTTTTATCCTAAAAAGATACATTTAATTTTTTTTTATTTTGTTTGTATTTTGTAACTCCACCTTTTGCTTTCCACACTCCGTGCACCCTTTTGGGCATGTTCTCTATCGGATTGAAACATGTCTTGACCTAAATCCGATTCCAGGTCTCTTCTACATGTTTTTAATGTTGGTATATACTGGTCGACTCACTTGAGTATCTATACCGTTTTTCTTCAACTCTACCCACAAATGTTTGATTTGGTTGAGGTCCTGCTGGAACACTATGTCGTTTTTTTCACACCCATGGTACTCGACTGTACGAAGCAACTCCGTCTTGTAGGATACTCACATATAGCTCAGCATTGAGAGCACCATTGATCATAATTAAGTATCCAACGCTTTTGGATGTGAAACAATCCCATAGGATCATGCTTTCTCAACCAAGCTTGACAGTTCCTTCAATTTCTTGCTTCCTTAGCCCCTTTTTCCCTTGTTTCTTCCAGACCCATTTGCACCCATCAGAGCCTGGTCTTTTCACTTTTGCCTCTTCTATCTAAGTCACCCGTTTCTAATCTCGAACTGTGCCCTTTTCGTACCTCTTTGTAAACTTGAGCTGACGCTTCTTATGATGATATACATGTAGAGAACCTCCAAAAGTGAAAGGGCAGGGATCCCAAAAAAAAAAAGCCATTCTCTATAGAATAAGGCCACATTTTGCCTGTATGATTATCCTAGGAACACACATTTCCTCATAATCAGACACTGTAAATGGGCTGTCATTCACCTAATGAATTAGCAACTCTCGATCACAGGGAACTTGATCAAAAAGAATAATTTTCGGCAGCACATTGTCTTGTATAAAGAGGGAGTGGGATGCCAAACACTATTTATTTTATTTGCTTATATAGTGCCATTTGTTCCACACACTTTACAGGCATCATCATTTCTGTCCCCAGTGGCGTACCGTCAATAGAGGCAGACTACGCCACTGCCATGGGGCCCCTGATGTGAAGGCCCGGCCCCAGCTGCCTGCTGTGTGTGCGTTCTCAATTTCATACTTCCCAGCACCAGCGGGCTGCCCCGGGGAAATCACCAAGTAGCTGATTGTAGCCGATGGGGGCCCGCACTGTTCAAATAGCTGCAGGCTGCTGCAACATCAATATGTAGACACTGCACACACCGCGCGGCCTCTGTGAGAGATGCCAGGAGGAGGACAGCCATTCAGGAGAGGGGGCGGAGCTTGTTCAGGATAGCGCGGGAGATTGAAAGATGAAATTCACAGAGCAGGAGAAGCAGAGAGCATAATGAGCAGAGCATAGAAAACAGAGCAACAAGGCAGAAGGAGCAGAATCAGCACAGCAAACACAGAGCAGAGCACACAGAGAGAAGCAGAGAGCAGGATCTGAACATAGCCAAACCCACAGGAAGTACAGCAGGGAGGGAAGCCACTAATATCTCTCACAGCACAGGAGCAGGTGAGCATTGTAATGTACAAATGTCTGCCTGTAACACTACAGAAACTGCCCGACACTGTGACATCACTGTGTTCACTACCTCCATACTGTGACAGCACTGCATGTTACCCCTGTACTGTGACAGCACTGCATGTTACCCCTGTACTGTGACAGCACTGCATGTTACCCCTGCACTGTGACAGCACTGCATGTTACCCCTGCACTGTGACAGCACTGCATGTTACCCCTGCACTGTGACAGCACTGCATGTTACCCCTGTACTGTGACAGCACTGCATGTTACCCCTGTACTGTGACAGCACTGCATGTTACCCCTGTACTGTGACAGCACTGCATGTTACCCCTGTACTGTGACAGCACTGCATGTTACCCCTGTACTGTGACAGCACTGCATGTTACCCCTGTACTGTGACAGCACTGCATGTTACCCCTGCACTGTGACAGCACTGCATGTTACCCCTGCACTGTGACAGCACTGCATGTTACCCCTGCACTGTGACAGCACTGCATGTTACCCCTGTACTGTGACAGCACTGCATGTTACCCCTGTACTGTGACAGCACTGCATGTTACCCCTGTACTGTGACAGCACTGCATGTTACCCCCTGTACTGTGACAGCACTGCATGTTACCCCTGTACTGTGACATCACTGCATGTTACCTCTGTACTGTGACATCACTGCATGTTATCTCTGTACTATGACATCACTGCATGTGATCCCTGTACTGTGACATCGCTGTGTGTATATCCCTGTACTGTGACATCACTGTGTGCAATATCCCTGTACTGTGACAACACTGCATGTTATCTCTGTACTGTGACATCACTGCATGTTACCCCTGTACTGTGACATCGCTGTGTGTATATCCCTGTACTGTGACATCACTGTGTGCAATATCCCCGTACTGTGATATCACTGCAAGTTATCCCTGTACTGGGGCATCACTGCATGTTATCTCTGTACTGTGACATCTTTGTGTGTATTATCCCTGTACTGTGACATCACTGTGTGTATTATCCCTGTACTGTGACATCACTGTGTGTATTATCCCTGTACTGTGATATCACTGTGTGTATTATCCCTGTACTGTGACATCACTGTGTGTATTATCCCTGTACTGTGATATCACTGTGTGTATTATCCCTGTACTGTGACATCACTGTGTGTATTATCCCTGTACTGTGACATCACTGTGTGTATTATCCCTGTACTGTGACATCACTGTGTGTATTATCCCTGTACTGGGACATCACTGCATGATATCTCTGTACTGTGACATCATTGTGTGTATTATCCCTGTACTGTGACATCACTGTGTGTATTACCCCTGTACTGTGATATCACTGTGTGTTTTATCCCTGTACTGTGACATCACTGTGTGTATTATCCCTGTACTGGGACAGCACTGCATGTTATCCCTGTACTGTGACAGCACTGCATGTTACCCCTATACTGGGATATCACTGCATGTTATCTCTGTACTGTGACATCATTGTGTGTATTATCCCTGTACTGTGACATCACTGTGTGCATTATCCCTGTACTGTGACATCACTGTGTCTATTATCCCTGTACTGGGACATCACTGCATGTTATCTCTGTACTGTGACATCATTGTGTGTATTATCCCTGTACTGTGACATCACTGTGTGTATTACCCCTGTACTGTGATATCACTGTGTGTATTATCCCTGTACTGGGACAGCACTGCATGTTATCCCTGTACTGTGACAGCACTGCATGTTACCCCTATACTGGGATATCACTGCATGTTATCTCTGTACTGTGACATCATTGTGTGTATTATCCCTGTACTGTGACATCACTGTGTGTATTATCCCTGTACTGTGATATCACTGTGTGTATTATCCCTGTACTGTGACATCACTGTGTGTATTATCCCTGTACTGTGATATCACTGTGTGTATTATCCCTGTACTGTGACATCACTGTGTGTATTATCCCTGTACTGTGACATCACTGTGTGTATTATCCCTGTACTGTGACATCACTGTGTGTATTATCCCTGTACTGGGACATCACTGCATGATATCTCTGTACTGTGACATCATTGTGTGTATTATCCCTGTACTGTGACATCACTGTGTGTATTACCCCTGTACTGTGATATCACTGTGTGTTTTATCCCTGTACTGTGACATCACTGTGTGTATTATCCCTGTACTGGGACAGCACTGCATGTTATCCCTGTACTGTGACAGCACTGCATGTTACCCCTATACTGGGATATCACTGCATGTTATCTCTGTACTGTGACATCATTGTGTGTATTATCCCTGTACTGTGACATCACTGTGTGCATTATCCCTGTACTGTGACATCACTGTGTGTATTATCCCTGTACTGGGACATCACTGCATGTTATCTCTGTACTGTGACATCATTGTGTGTATTATCCCTGTACTGTGACATCACTGTGTGTATTACCCCTGTACTGTGATATCACTGTGTGTATTATCCCTGTACTGGGACAGCACTGCATGTTATCCCTGTACTGTGACAGCACTGCATGTTACCCCTATACTGGGATATCACTGCATGTTATCTCTGTACTGTGACATCATTGTGTGTATTATCCCTGTACTGTGACATCACTGTGTGTATTATCCCTGTACTGTGACATCACTGTGTGTATTATCCCTGTACTGGGACATCACTGCATGTTATCTCTGTACTGTGACATCATTGTGTGTATTATCCCTGTACTGTGACATCACTGTGTGTATTACCCCTGTACTGTGACATCACTGTGTGTTTTATCCCTGTACTGTGACATCACTGTGTGTATTATCCCTGTACTGGGACAGCACTGCATGTTATCCCTGTACTGTGACAGCACTGCATGTTACCCCTATACTGGGACATCACTGCATGTTATCTCTGTACTGTGACATCATTGTGTGTATTATCCCTGTACTGTGACATGACTGTGTGTATTATCCCTGTACTGTGACATCACTGTGTGTATTATCCCTGTACTGTGACATCACTGTGTGTATTATCCCTGTACTGTGACATCACTGTGTGTATTATCCCTGTACTATGACATCACTGTGTGTATTATCCCTGTACTGTGACATCACTGTGTGTATTATCCCTGTACTGTGACATCACTGTGTGCATTACCTCTGTACTGTGACATCACTGAACCCTATACTATGCAGAGTTTTACTATAACTCCTAAGACTATAAAGAGGGTCATAATCATTACCATGATATGGGGGAGACAGATGTGAAAATGTATATTGTGTGTGGTGAGGGGCATGAAGGAGGACATTGCTACATTAGGCCAAGTTCACACACTGCAGATTTTTTGGGGGGGATTTGTGCTGTGAACCCACTGGTCTTGGTGCAGTGGGCCCTGCTTATTCACTGGATGGTAGCTGTATTCAGACTCTGTGGTGATAATATTTTGTCATGGTGTGGCGGCATTATTGTGCAATGTATAGTAGTATTATTGGTTTTGATATGGTGGGTGTTGTTCAGTGATACTATATAGAATGTGTTATCTGATAATTGTATGACTATTTTGCTGATACATTACTAAAAAAAAATGTAGATATTTATAGATTTGTATAATTGAATTATTTTTATGGTGTTAGTAAATGTATCAGTAATTACTGTGAGGCACTTGCTAGGACTATTTTTTATTACTGTTTACTCTGGAGTTCTTTGGTTTGTTGGCTGCGGCGCATTCCACTGTTTGCAGGCGCTGCAGTGCTCAGCGAGTGTAAGCCACTGCGGTGCTCAGCGAGCGTTGGGCACTGATACTTTGGCTGCTTTGGTTTGAAAATCCAAGTGCATGCTAGGAGGCTTAAACGAGTCATGATCAGGGGGCAGAGGCTGTGGTCACTGTTGGAGCCTCTGTCCCTACCCTGAAATGAATTGTCATTAGTGACGTCCATTTCAGGGGCAGAACTAGTCCCTGCTCTATTGAGTATATGCCGGCTGTCAGTTACAACGGATGCTCAGTAGAATCTTGTAACTGTGTCGATGTAATACTTATTCTATATTCTGAGGATTTCGATAGCGTAGGGCAATGACAATCAGAGACGAGTTCCGGGTACAAGATGTTTTATAGTATGTCACCACGGTAGAAACAGAACAAACACAACAATACAATAACACATACAATACTTTCCGGAATAGACGCGCAGGGGATTCCCGGGACCACGCACCGGACTCCCCCAGGGAGACCACCGGAGCGAACCCCTATACAGGGACTGTCCGGCAATCTACCCCGGAAGGCCTAAATGCGCAGCGGCCGGGATAAGGAGCAAGCGGTAAAGTCAATGAGTGTCCGTACGGAAATGTTTATCCAGGATGGTTACGAACCAAAAGAGAACCAGGCGGAGTGCTGACCGAAGATGGTAAACGGAATCCGGGCACAGCCTTAAGAGCCGGGTACAGTCCTGAGACAATCGGTAGGTAGTCCTTTAGGGGAATCCCGAGGCAATCCGGAATAAGCAGCAAACACAGCAGGAGCACACAGCAGGCAGTATACTCAGGCACTGGACTGGGCTGGGAGGCGGCCTTTTAAGCTGCTGGACAGGAAGTAGGGCAACAGAACGGTAACCTCCATGTTAACCGAGGGCAAGGGCAGTCAAAAGAGAACTGGAAAACCTGGAAACCTGACATGACTCCCCCCCCCAGAGACGGCCTCAGGACGGATCAGGGCCAGGTTTGTCCGGGTACCGGCGATGAAACTGAGCAATCTTCCGGGGTGCCCGAATGTTACCCACCGGTTCCCAGGAATCGTCCTCGGGGGCGTACCCCTGCCAACGTACCAGATACTGAAGCCGACGACGATGGAGCCGGGAGTCAATAATGTCCTCAACCACGAACTGCTCCTCGCCGTCGACCATCACAGGCGGAGGAGGAGGCACAATACGACCATGAAAAGTATTAGGGGAAACGGGTTTGAGGAGAGACACATGAAAGACCGGGTGTACCTTTAGATGGTGCGGTAACCGTAGCCGACAGGCCACAGGGCTCACGATCCCGGTGATTTTGAACGGACCGATGAATTTTTGTCCCAGTTTCTGCGAAGGAACACCCAATCTCAGGTTTTTGGTGGATAACCATACAGAGTCCCCTACCTTGTACATGGGTGCCGGTTTCCGGTGAGTGTCCGCCGACCTCTTGTAACGCTCCTGGGCCGTAGCTACGGTGTTCCTTAGAACCTCCAGATTTTGTCGTAGTTCTGTCACTCTGTCCTCCACCGCTGGTACCGAAACCGCAACCGGTGACCTAGGCAAAATAGTCGGATGGTAACCCAGGTTAGCGAAAAAGGGCGTTACCTTAGTGGAGCTGCTCTGAGTGTTGTTGTAGGAGAACTCCGCCAACGGAAGCATCTTCAACCAATCGTCTTGGAGATGGCTGACATAACAGCGAAGATATTGTTCCAGGGTTTGATTCGTCCGTTCGGTTTGTCCATTTGTCTGAGGATGGTATGCAGAAGACAAACAGACATCAATCTGGAGTGCCGTACAAAACCCCTTCCAGAATCTCGACGTGAACTGCACGCCCCGATCGGAGATGATCTCATCCGGTACCCCATGCAATCGGAATACGTTCTGGACAACCAAATCCACTGTCTCTGCGGCTGAGGGAAGACCGGTACACGGAATGAAGTGAGCAGCTTTAGTCAATCGATCCACCACCACTAAAATGGTATTATGCCCGCCTGAGACCGGCAACTCCACAATAAAATCCATGGAGATAGACCCCCAAGGGCGAGATGGCACGGGTAACGGTTGGAGGAGTCCCGTAGGAGCCACACGAGGGACCTTGCACCGGGCACAAACCACACATGAGTGGACATAGTCCTTCACGTCCTTTAAACAGGTAGGCCACCAGAAAAACCGGCTCAGAAATTCCTGCGTCTTCTGTACCCCCCTATGACCGGCCAACACGGAGTCATGAACCAACTTGAGAACCCGAAGTCTTACGGCCTCCGGGACATAAATGCGTCGTTCTCTTAACCACACCCCATTCCGAAGAACAAGAGTTACATCATTCGGGGGGGCAGCAAGAAATACATCACCATCATAGGCCAGCTTGATGTCCTTCCACAAGTCCTGGTCCTGGATTACTCCAACGAAATTGGCATCTGTTAACACGGTCTGCGACGGGGTTCCAGGCACGGAGTCCACGGCAGGGATTCGGGACAAGGCATCGGCTTTCCCATTACGTGAACCTGGACGGTATGTAACAACAAAATTGAATTGGTTAAGAAATAGGCTCCAACGGGCTTGTCGTGGAGACAGGCACCTGGCAGACTTGAGAAATTCCAGATTACGGTGATCTGTGAGTACTATCACTTGCTGCGCGGCTCCCTGTAAGTGGTGTCTCCATTCCTTGAAGGCGGCAATAATCGCCAATAATTCCTTATCCGCAATGTCGTAGTTCCTTTCCGCAGGGGACAACCTGCGGGAGAAGAAGGCACACGGATGCAGGAGACTCTTGTCCCCGGTCCTTTGAGAAAGAATGGCCCCTAATGCGTAGTCGGAAGCGTCGACCTCCACGATGAAGGGAAGTGCGGGATTCGGATGCACTAGTATGGGTGCTGAGGTAAAACATCCCTTGAGACGATGGAACGCTTCCTGAGCCTGGGCGGACCATACAAACTTCTGTCCTTTCTTAGTCAACAGGGTGATGGGACGAACAATCTCTGAAAAGTTACGGATAAAGCGTCGGTAAAAGTTGGCAAAACCGACAAAGCGTTGTACCTCTTTGATGTTTCCCGGTTCCGGCCAGTCGAGAATGGCTTGTATCTTGCTAGATTCCATGTTCAGTCCCTGAGGAGAGATGACATAACCTAAGAATTGTATTTGTGAGCAGTGGAACTCACATTTCTCCAGTTTAATGTACAGGTGGTTGTCCCTCAGCCGGGTAAGTACGGTCTTGACGTGCTCCTGGTGTTCCTGGAGAGAATCAGAAAAGATTAGAATATCATCCAGATAGATCACCATGAATTGGTCCATGATATCCCTGAAAATATCATTAACTAGATGTTGAAATGCCGCAGGAGCGTTACAAAGTCCAAAAGGCATCACTAAATACTCAAAATGTCCGTACCGACATCGGAACGCGGTCTTCCACTCATCTCCGGGACGTATACGAAGCAGATTATATGCCCCACGGAGGTCCAATTTGGTGAATATCTTTGCCTGTTGGACTCTCTCCAATAGCTCCGGAATCAACGGTAACGGATACCGGTTCCGGATGGTTATTTTATTCAGTTCCCGGTAGTCAATACAGGGTTTCAGAGTCCCCTCCTTCTTTTTCACAAAAAAGATGGGTGCCCCTGCGGGCGAGGTAGACGGGCGAATAAATCCCTTGGCCAGGCTTTCATCAATATACTCCTTTAGGGCTTCTAGCTCAGGTGCCGCCAACGGGTAAACATGACCAAACGGGATTTCTGCCCCTGGGAGTAAGTCTATGGGGCAATCATACGGTCTATGCGGAGGAAGCCGATCGGCCTTTCTTTTGTCGCATATGTCAGTGAAGTCACGATAAACCGAGGGTAAAACGGGTACCTGTACCGTGCCTTCTGCATGTGGTGTTACCGGAACCGGAACAGTTGGACAAATGGCCGGATCACTCTGCGGTGGGAAGGATATCTCCTTAGTTTCCCAATTGATGACCGGATTTGTAGACCGTAGCCACGGAATACCTAGAATAATCGGAAAATGTGGAGAAGAGATCATCATGAAAACAAGAGTCTCCTGCTGACCTGGTTTCATCACGCATTCTAGCGGTACTGTTTCCCGATCCACTGGTCCAGATGTTAACGGAGATCCGTCTACCGTCTCCATGGTAACCGGTAAGGATCTTTGCTGAGTCCGGATACCGTGTTTACTAGCAAAAGAAAAGTCCATGAAATTTCCCCCTGCCCCAGAGTCTATCATTGCAGAGGTAGGAATTAGCTGTCCCTCCCACCGGATCTGAATGGGGAGTGAACAATGGGTATATTTCCCTTCTGAGTCCTTCGGTGAGGTAGACATTACCGTCAAGGGAAATACCGCATCCAAGTGTCCACTTGCCTCAGAGATATCAGACTCTGCGTCCGTGTTATCACACTCTGCCATGGCTGCCAATACCTTATTTGGGCGATTCGGACGTTTCGGGCAGTCGATTAAAAAATGGTCCGATTGACCGCAGTAGAAACACAAACGCTCACGGAGCCGGTGTTCACGACGTTCGTTGGTCTCTCGCTTTTGTAGAGAGTCCACTTGCATAGGAACGTCCTCAGCCTCCCGTGGCGTCCTGAAAGCCGGTTCTCTGGAAGGAAATGTATTATTATTTATACGGTTTATAGCTGCCCATTTTTCCTGTCTACGTTCCGTTAAACGGGTATCTATGCGCACACAGTGCTGGAGAAACAGGTCAAAATCCCCTGGGGATTCGGAACGGGCTAACTCGTCCTTGATGGTACCGGACAAACCCTTTCTGAAAACGGACAATAATGCATTGTTTCCCCAGTCGGTGTCTACCACTAACCTCCTGAACTCAGTGGCGTATTCAATGACAGAGCGCTTTCCCTGACGTAAGGAAAGGAGAGCAGATTCAGCGGTAGCACGGCGATTCGGATCATCAAACATCTGCGCCATTGCGTTCAGAAAGTCATCTAGGTGATTTAAACGGATGTCCCGGTTTTCTATCATCGGATTAGCCCAAGCCAGTGCTCGTGAGGTTAATAACATGATGATACATAACACCTTTGACCGGTCAGAACGGTAATATTCAGCATGTACATCGAAAAACAGTATACATTGGTTAATAAATCCACGGAACTGACTACGATCACCATTAAAACGGAATGGGGGTAACCTAGGCATACCGGCAGCTGGTACGGACGTAGGGGGGACGGCTTCCTGAGCCTCCACTCTGACTTGCAAATCCTGTATAGCCGGACCCAGTACCTGGTGATCATGGCCCAGCTGCGTTTCCACATCTCTAAGCTTAGTCTGCACCACCTCCATCTCCTGCTGCAGGGAGTTAATCATGGAGAACAGCTGATCTACTCGTGTCTCAGTCATTGCCCCAGCGAAATCCTCTAATGGCCTGAGTATAATGTAATACTTATTCTATATTCTGAGGATTTCGATAGCGTAGGGCAATGACAATCAGAGACGAGTTCCGGGTACAAGATGTTTTATAGTATGTCACCACGGTAGAAACAGAACAAACACAACAATACAATAACACATACAATACTTTCCGGAATAGACGCGCAGGGGATTCCCGGGACCACGCACCGGACTCCCCCAGGGAGACCACCGGAGCGAACCCCTATACAGGGACTGTCCGGCAATCTACCCCGGAAGGCCTAAATGCGCAGCGGCCGGGATAAGGAGCAAGCGGTAAAGTCAATGAGTGTCCGTACGGAAATGTTTATCCAGGATGGTTACGAACCAAAAGAGAACCAGGCGGAGTGCTGACCGAAGATGGTAAACGGAATCCGGGCACAGCCTTAAGAGCCGGGTACAGTCCTGAGACAATCGGTAGGTAGTCCTTTAGGGGAATCCCGAGGCAATCCGGAATAAGCAGCAAACACAGCAGGAGCACACAGCAGGCAGTATACTCAGGCACTGGACTGGGCTGGGAGGCGGCCTTTTAAGCTGCTGGACAGGAAGTAGGGCAACAGAACGGTAACCTCCATGTTAACCGAGGGCAAGGGCAGTCAAAAGAGAACTGGAAAACCTGGAAACCTGACAGTCGAGTTCTTCCCAGTGCACAATGGCAGTGCACTACCTCGCCGACTCTGATTACAAGTGACAAGTTGGCAGCAGACCGCACTGTCAGTGTACATGGTAAGTAAAGAATGAAAAAAGCACCAGTCATTTACCTCTAAAATTATACTTTTATTAACAATCTCATTAAAATAGACACATAGGGTGTCCTTTCAACCAACATACAACATACTTCGTGCCAGTGAGTGCTAGGTAGGTATAAGGTCCACACCGTGAGGGATTGATAGATTATCAGTATTTTTCGGAAAGACTCAAATTACTAGATCACATCCTATATTGCCCTTCCTACCGACGGAGGATGTCATAATTTTTTGGGCATCCCCCGTTCCGGGTAGCTGACCCTCCCTCACCCTATAGCTGACTAGCAAGGTAACCACCACCGAAACAGGTGCAAAGAAAGGTGAAATACAAACCACATACACATAATACAAAAATTGCATTAAATATAATATGGTTTCTAACTAGTACTGAATCCCTAGTAAGAGCAAAAAATTGTTTAGGAATGCAGTCAACGGGCCTACTCTTCTAAATAGGCACCCTCAACGCTCCCAACGTGTTTCCCCCCCTTCGTAACGCAATGAAAGGGGGATCATCAGGGGATATAAAGAGATGACACATAAAATAAATCTCGCCAATGCGCAGATGGCTAGTCGGACCAGAGGACTCTCATAGCCAAGAAAGAAACAATTTTGTTGTACCCCTTCTCAAGTGGTGTAATATTTCAGGGGCCAATCCAAAGATGCAGGTTCTTTACTCAAAATATGTCCAGACTCCTGAGTACTTTTACTTCAACAAGACAGTGCTTTCAGAAATAAATCCAGAAGGGCAAGTTCTTTTTAATAACAAACATAGGACCAAGGAGAAATATCCATCTATATAGGTAGACGGCACCTCATCAGATGATCCTGTAAGGAAAAATTCTTGGACCAAATTCTGTCCCAATAAATAGAATTTACTCAGGAGTCCGCAGTCCATATAGGTGAGATGCCCGTAAATGAACTGGGCCGCTGCAGCGCTATCCCAAGCAGTGCCAACTGAGCTTGTACCTGATGCTCCCAGGCTTTCTTCTTCTGGATGAATCATTGGATACATTCCAGGTCATCCTCTCGACACTCCTTCTTGACAGGAGTGACACAGGCAACAGACAGCTTATGGGCCAGTTCCTGCGCCGCCTCCTTCTCCCGTGTAGTCTTTTTTCCCGGTCCATGCGGCCTCCTCCTGAGCCCGCTCTGCTTGCCCTTGGGCCCGCTTCGCCACCTCCTGAGCCTGCATCGCCTTCTCCTAGGCCTTTCCCAGCTCGCCTTGGCCTTCATCACTTCCCGCTGGGCCCACACCGCTTCCTCCATCTGTCACGACTGAGCTTCTCGGTTGTGGCCCAGCCCGGCAAGTGGAGCGGGGAGCTTTTCCTTGGGTGACCGGTTGACGTCATCCACTCCCACCGTTTCTGCTGGGCCAAGGTCCTGCAGCCATACTTTCAGTCCTCCAGGCCTCCTAGTCTCCAATTGCTCCAGCTGGCTCTTCAAGGCTCTCTGCCCACTGCCGCAGGTACAGTGGAAGATCCAGTGAGCCTCACGTTTTGGAGTGGGTCCTGGTCTACTCTCCATCTTCCTCTCTGGCAGCTTTCCTCCACACACTAATTTCCAGGGTACAGTCCAGAAATCACTTATATCCGGCCATTCCTGTGGTGGTGCGTTTTTCTTCTTTTGTCACACCCGACTTCTTTTCACAAGCACATAAAAACACATAGAAAACACCTTCAAAGGTGTCTAGAAGGTGACAAACAACTCACAAGACAACACAAACACATGGGAAAGTGACAAGGACAAATACTCATGCAAAAACAAAACAGCTGGACGAGGAAAAGGAGGAGGACACACAGATATAGGCATGTCATGCCCTTCTAAAATCATGTAAAACACAGCAATGGGACTCCAAGCGGAGTCTCCCTTTTTTCCAAAAATTGGGCCCCACAGACACCACTTCAGTGGCATCACTTGTTCCCCAGTTGCAAACTGCACAGGTTGATTTGCATCAAGCACATTCAAAAATATGCCAGCCTTAACTGTTGTCACGCTCCCGGTGTCCCGGCACCGCTCCTTACCCACTGATGCGGTCTCACCATCACATCACCGCTCCTTACCCACTGATCCGGTCCACGTGACCGCCGGTCGTGGCCGCTGCTCCCGCTCGTGCTCCCCTGCGTCCTGTCCCAGGCCTCCTGTGTTTGCCTCTGGCTCCTAGGCTTCATGCATGTACATTAGGGCGGGGCCGCGCTCACTCACCTTGTCTTATAGGCCCAGCATCCCTGGAACCGGATATGGCTGATACAGGTGCAGGGTATATAAGACTTCCCTTTCCAGGTGGGCGGCGCCTGATCAACATGTTTATATTGCTAGGTGCTCAGGTCCCCTTGTGCTTTGTCTCGTTATTAACACTCTCATCGACGCAAAAAACAGCGACTGCATCCGCATCTATTTCCTCCTCAGTGTCGCAACTCCGCCTTGCTTCTCCGCCTCGTTATGCTGGGGACCCCAAGAGCTGTAGAGGTTTTCTAAATCAATGCTCCCTACATTTCGAGTTGCTTCCACACCTCTTTGCCTCTGATCGAGCAAAGGTGGCCTTTCTGATGTCCCATCTGGAAGGCAAAGCCTTGGCCTGGATAAATTCTTTGTGGGAGAATGAGGACCCAGTGACTACAGACATCCTGGAATACCTTCAGGCCTTCAGTAGCACCTTTGATGAACCAGGACGCACCACCGCGGTCACCTCCTCGCTCCTCCGGCTACGCCAAGGAACCCTAACAGTTGGCCAGTACGCCATCCAGTTCTGTATGCTTGCCTCTTAGTTAGGCATTGACGGCAGCCTTCTGGGAGGTCCTCTCCGGCCGCATCAAGGATGAATTAGCCGGTCGTGATGTTCTTCGTACCTTGGAGGCGCTGGTCTCTCTGGCGACCCGGATTGATCTTCGTTTTCAGGAACGATCCAAGGAAGTATCCCGGGAGAGGCGACCAATCCGTCACACCTCCACTCCGCAGAGGTCTACCGTTCCCCCGCCACTGCCATCCTGCGATACTACTCCAGAACCTATGCAAATAGACCGTCTGGGACTTGCCGAGCAAGGCCGAGCAAAGTGGCTCGCCCTGGGTCTGTGCTTCTACTGTGGAAGCGGTACACACCTGCTTCGCTCTTGCCCTGAGAGACCGGAAAAACCGCAAGTCCTAGGGTTGGTGGGAGACGCCACCCTAGATACTGGAACCCCTCAGTCCCGGTTACGCAGACTGTCCAGGTGACGACGGAGAAGACCCGGTTCACGGCAGAGGCTCACATTGATTCGGGGGCAGCGGGCAATTTCATCCAACAGGCTACGGTGGACCGATACTGGGTACCTGTCATCCCGCTTGCTAAACCCCTCAAGCTCGCCTCCGTGGACGGTAAACCCTTATTCGAACCCGTATTGTTTATAACCGAACCCGTGAAACTCCGTGTTGGCGCTCTGCATACCGAAAAGATTGCTCTATACGTAATCCCGAAAATGGCTCACGCGGTCCTGCTGGGTCTGCCCTGGTTACGAGTCCATGAACCTGTTGTCAGTTGGCGCTCTGGAGCGATTACTTGTTGGGGCCAGTTGTACCACAACAACTGTCTACAGCCCGTACGGCCCGTTCCTCAGTCACCGGCACCGGAGTCCTTCATGCCGGAGGAACAAGAAGAGGAGATGACTCAGTCTAGCGTTGGTCCCAGTAAAATTGTCCCAATGGCTACATCCACCCTGGCATGGCTACCTCCAGGGAAGACCTGCGTTGTGGAAACCGACAGTCTTGAGGTTCTTCAGTGGGGGCATTTTTCGGAGTCGACCAAACACGCCAGTTGAAAGAAAACTCAGAGCGCTATTAGTCGGCACTATTGGTGGCCGTCTCTTCGTCAGGATGTCGCCTCTTTTGTCTCTGCTTGTTGGTCCCGTGCCTGGACAAAGACACCCGAGTCGGTCTTCCTTGGTTCCCTCTCTTCTGCTGTCAGTGCTCCTTCTCTTCCCGTTGCTACTGACAAGGGGTATCCGGTAAGAGGTAAGAGGTATAGTGGCCATGAAGCGAGTGCGGGGTAAGCAGTCCTTCCTTGTCGATTGGGTGGGTTGCGGCCCTGAAGCCCGGTACTGGGTACCCCGGGGGTACATTGCTGCCCCTCTTCTATGTGGTTTCTTGTCCCGGTCGCGGGGCGGAGGGCGTGAGGGAGGGAGTACTGTCATGCTCCCGGTGTCCCGCCACTGCTCCTTACCCACTGATCCGGTCTCACCATCACATCACCGCTCCTTACCCACTGATCCGGTCCACGTGCCCGCCGGTCGCTGCCGCTGCTCGCGCTTGTGCTCTCCTGCGTCCTGTCCCAGGCCTCCTGTGTTTGCCTCTGGCTTCTAGGCTTCATGTATGTGCATTAGGGTGGGGCCGCGCTCAGTCACCTTGTCTTATAGGCCCAGCATCCCTGGAACAGGATATGGCTGATACAGGTGAAGGGTATATAAGACTTCCTTTTCCAGGTGGGCGGCGCCTGATCAACATGCTTCTATTGCTAGGTGCTCAGGTCTCCTTGTGCTTTATCTCATTATTAACACTGTCTCGTCTGCAGAGTCTATCCGCTGGTCCTGACTATTGGTTCTCCAGGAAGTGTCCTGTTGACCGTCTGCTGAGGATCCCACCATCTTCCGTCAGCCTGCACCCGTCACCGATCCCCGACTCTACCTGGTACATCGCTCTGTACATCTCGTCTGGATTCGGATCCTGCTCGTTGTCTCTACTCGGTACCTGGACCCGGTTCCAGTCATCCGGCCTGCCTACAGTTTCCTTTGGACTCTTGCAGACTTCTATAGGACTTGGACTTCGTACCTCCCGTGTTCCGGCTACCGTGCATTTAGGCCCTCTGGCGTGGTGACCGGACAGTCCCTGTATAGGGGTTAGCTCCGGGTTGCCTCTCTGGGGGAGTCCGGTGCACGGCCCAGTGAATCCACATCCAGGAAGTTACAACTGTCCCCGGGATGACACCGGTGTAGGTAGCAAAGTCTTTGCTGATCCATGATTTGTTCATCTTGGATCATTTTTAAAAACACAACAAGGGGACTCCAAGCGGAGTCTCCCCTTTTTCCAAAAATTGGGCCCCACAGACACCCCTTCAGTGGCATCACTTGTGCCCCATTTGCAAAGTTGACAGGTAGATTTGCATCAAGCACTGTTAAAAAGCGCCAGTCTTTACTCTCCCCAGGATGGCACAAGGGTAGTAAAGTCCTTGCAGATCCATGACTTGTTCATCTTGATGAACGTTAGTCTGTCCATATTGTCACTGGACAGACGCGTGCGCTTATCTATCAGCACACACCCAGCAGCACTGAAGACACGTTCAGAGACAACGCTGGCTGCGGGACACAACAAGATCTCTAAGGCGTAAGTGTCGAGCTCAGACAATTTTTCAAGATTTGAAGCCCAAAATGAGTCATACAAAGTCATGGCATCGATGTTCATTTGGAGATACTCCTGTATCTCCAGCCGTTGACTATGTGTCAGACTTCTTGTCTCTTGTGGCCTTGCATTGGATGGTCTAAAAAAAAATTAAGAAACGATTCCATAAAATTGCTGGTACCAGCACCAGATATGGTGTTGCTGGTACGGTGTGACTGATAATGACGAGACAGTCCCATGCTTGGCAAGTGCCAACTGGGAGATTCACTCCGTGCACCACTGGAGTTTGGTGGACAAGCCAAGCTAAGATTGAGTAACAGCTTCTGCTGATACTCCTGCATACGTGCGTCCCTTTCTATGGCTGGAATTATTTCACAAAATTTGGACTTGTATCGGGGATCTAATAGTGTGGCAACCCAGTAGTCATTATCACTTCTAATTTTGACAGTCCGAGGGTCATGTTGTAGGTAGTGCAGCAAGAAGGCACTCATGTGTCTTGCGCATCCATGCAGACCAAGTCTTCGCTGTGTTTGTGGCATGGAGGTGTTAACCGTGCTTTCTTCCTCTGACATCTTCTCCCAACCTCGTTCAAACGAAATTTGACCAAGGTCTCCCTCATCTGCTGAGTCTTCCATGTCCATCGAGAGTTCGTCCTCCATTTCTTCATGGTCTCCTGCACCTTCCTCAACATTTTGGCTGCTACCATGCGCCCTTGTTAATCCCTCTCCCCCACCATCCCATGCCTGCCGCCTTGGTGATGATGAACGTCTGGACCTTGGTGATGTTGGTATCCCCTGCGCATATGAATCCTCCTGTACTTCTTCCCCTTCCTCTTGTCCCACCCCCTGACTCCAAATAGTGTTCAGCGTGTGCTCCAGCATGTAAATGACTGGAATTGTCATGCTAATAATGGCATTGTCAGCGCTAAACGTATTCGTCACTATGTCGAAACTGTGCAGAAGGGTGCATAGGTCCTTGATTTGAGACCACTGCATCAGCGGGATCTGCCCCACCTCTGCATCTCATTGGCCCACGCTATACATCATGACGTATTGCACCAGGGCTCGGCGGTGCTGCCACAGTTGCTGTAACATGTGGAGAGTCGAATTCCAGCGTGTCGATACATTGCATTTAAGGCAATTTTAGGTTGTATCACGGGTCTGACCCCTCAAGTTTTAAGGTGAGGGGGATTGACCGTGTACACCTTGGACTGAGGGGTGGTAATATTCATAAGGTGTTGGCACGGGCTGAATGTCGATGGATATTTCTCCTCGACACAGTGGTCCCTCGGGGATTGAATGAGAGGCAGACCTTTAGTTCCTACTTATAAACCAGTGGATCTTGTCTGCGGTTGATGTGTATCCCGTTATGGGTTGTATTTGTTTTTGGCCGCGGGTTCCCTGTATTGAATCTGCTCTGTACATAATGGTTTTTAATAATTTATATTTTTTTAACTGGACTTTTTGTGTCCTTCTTTTTCTACAGTTTCTTACGTTTGTGCTCTTGGTGGATATTTTTCTATGTCACTAACCTGGTGGTCCGTCTGCATTGGAACATGAGCTGGGAAGGAATACAATATACCCAAGTCATCCATATGTGATTGTCTATTAGACTCTGTTCTATCGATTAATATGCTGTCATATCTGATACTGTTCTAATGTATAAACAGTGTAAATATTGTCTATGTACATCACTTTGGATGCTATTATGATGTAATTGTATGTATTTTCGTCTCCCTACAGTGTTCTGTATTCTCTGTGATTCCTAATGCGATTTGCCCTTTCTTCTGCCAGGAGTAGACATGGCATTTGCAGCTTTATTTCCTGTTTGCGGTTCTGCGCATGCGCAGTGTGCGCGGCTCTCCTTGAAGCGTCTCCTGGGTAATATTGACGTCATCAAAGGGGTTTTCCCTAGCCCAGGTGACACTGGAGTAGCCGCCCACGCTAGCTCAGCGTGTCTCAGTATTCTGAAGCCGCGACAGGTGCTGCAAATGAATTGATATACACTAGTGTATAAATTTGACCATTTCCCTCCTTTGTCCACGGTCCCCCGAGGAAGTCATCACGAAATACGTATTGGGACTGCTCCCCATGTGCGTCTGCATGTGAGTGTTACATTTGGTGGATTCCCTGCCGGGTTATGTGTTTGGGTAATGTGCCTATGGCTTTTTACTAAGCATTGCCTTGTCTTGATACCTTGAACCTGTTTATTGCTAAGGCACTTACACTGGCCCTGCTGGGAGTATACCTTTGTGTCTACCCTGTTAGATCCATGCAGCACCACATGGAGATTTTTTGCTCGCTCTTTTGTGTCATTTAACCTCTTCACTTGCTATGATGTTTTATATCCCATGTAAAATTTATATGCCTGACCCAATCAATTAAAGTTTTCTATGTGCAATTTGCTTTGGTGTTGGTGGTTGTTGGGCCATGGGATATGATGTAATATGAGGCAAATTTAAAGACTTCTCTTTCTGCCTGTTTAATATGTTCCTGAAGTTGTTGCCTCTCACTCCATCTAAGTCTGTTGTGACTGTCTTGGTTGTCTCTAATTGCATTTAAGGCGATGAACCGGCAGGCTGAAAGTCTTCTGAAGCGATGTAAGTCGGTCAGCTGCGGCAGTTGAACAGCGGAAGTGAGCAGAGAGTGACCGTGCCCTGTACAAAAGCACATCTAGGCTGGGATAGTGGGTTAAAAATTGCTGCACAACAAGGTTCAACACGTGAGCCAAACAAGGCACGTGTGTCACCTTGCCCAGGAGAAGGGCCGCACCCAGGTTTGCAGCATTGTTGCACACGGCCTTTCTTGGCTGCAGGTTGGGTGGAGACAACCATTTATGAAACTCGGACTGCAGAGCTGACCACAACTCATCCGCTGTATGACTCTTATTTCCAAGACATTTCAAGGTAAAGACCGCCTGATGCCATTGAGCTCTGCTGCCAGCATAGTAAGCAGGTGTTCAGGATTCCTTGTGCGCAGTTACAACGCGGGTGGCCTGACCAGGCAGGCTTGGGGTGGAGGTGCAGGACCTAGACGAGGTTGAGGAGGCAGAAGCAGTGAAGGAACTTCGACATACAGAGGATTGACGCACAAGTCTTGGGGACAGCAAACTTGTTCAGCAGACCCTTCTCCATCTATCACCATAGTTACCCAGTGCCCAGTCAGCGACATGTAAAGCCCCTGTCCATGCTTACTGGTCCAAATATCGGTGGTGAAATGCACCCGGGCACACGCAGAGTTTCTCAAGAAAGCTGTGATGTTCTGTGCGACATGCAGGTGTAGCGCAGGCACACCTTTCTTGGAGAAGTAGTGGCGACTGGGCATCTGGTACTGGGGCACTGCGACAGACATAAGGTCTCGAAAATCCTGTGTGTCCACCAGGCGGAAAGGCAGCATTTCGGTAGCCAAGAGCTTACAGAGGGATAAAGTCAACCTCTTAGCTTTGTCATGGGTCGGAGGAAATGGCCTTTTATTTGTCTACATCTGAGGGACAGAGATCTGGCTGCTGTGTAGAGACGATGGTGAGTAGGGTGTCCCTGGAAAAATGCAGGTCTGTGAGGAAAATGCAGGCGGAGACATGATGTTGCCTTCATCCAAAGTTGGTGCTCTCGATGTCTGAGAGAGCCGTACACCAGCCCTTGTTTCCCCTTCCAAACCAACTGACGACCTACCAAGCAAACTGCCTGTTGCGGTTAAAGTGGTGGAAGGTCTGTGTGGAAAACCAGTTGTGACAGCTGTCCCCACAGTCATAGAAGATGAATAGCGCGCGGAGGAACTTGAAGGGGCAGACGGTGTTTGGCCCGCTCCGCTAGGCTTTATTGCAGCACGGTGAGCTTCCCACTGGGACTTATGCTTGTTATTCATGTGACGATACATGGAAGAAGTTGTCAAACTGGTGAGGTTTTAGCTTCTACATATAGATTGCAGACAAATTTTACAGATCACATAATTTGGGAGATCCTTTGCAAGGTCAAAAAAGGACCAGGCTAGGCAAGGCTTAGAGGCCATGCGACCTGCAGAGCCACCCCGACTTGTGCTCAGAGGCAGAGTTTCGGCTGAGGATGCAGTTGTAGACGTGCTTCCAGTACTCCGACTTTGTCCAGGAAGGCGCAAGATAACTTCGTCGTCAGTTGCATCCTCCTCCACCGCCTCTGGTGACCTCCTCGAGTGCCTGACTGTGGGTTGACAGTAAGGGGGATCTAGAACTTCATCATCAAGCGTTGTGTTTGCACTCCCCTCGCCCTCAGACCTAACCTCGTCCTGCCCTAACTGAATAGTTAAGTTGTCATCCCAATCCGGGATCTGCGTCTCATCATCATCAGTATGTTCCTCATTGTCTCCACCAACATGTGTTACAGTTTGGGAATGAGGGTGTACATTTTGCTCAGAAACTTGGTCATCAGGGCCTGAATCTGAGTCACAAAGCTTCTGGGCATCACTGCAGACCATTTCCTGGTCTGTACTCACTGTAGCTTGGGAGCAGACCTCTGATTCACAGGCTATAGTGTGACTGAACAGCTCTGCAGACTCAGCCATCTCTGTTACTCCATACTGTGCAGGGCGGGTGGAGACTTGAGAGCTGGGAGAAAGCAAGTGTGATTGCGATGACAACTCAGAGGACTGTTGTTTTTTGGATGTTGAAATTGAGGTGGAGGAGAGGGCACTTGTTGGAGCACTTGAGATCCATTCAAGCATGTTCTTTTTTTGTGCATCATCTACCTTTGTTACAGTTGTTCGGGTCCATAAAAAAGGGAGCACATCAGATTGCCCACGGAAAGTAGTAGACATCTTACTTTTGCTGGACGATGGCCTATCTTCAGCAGATTTTAATGTAGCTTTCCCACTTTCCCCACGGACACAAACTTTTTTTCCTTTTCCAACACGCCTGTTCCCCTTTCCACCAGCATCTGTCCTTTTGCCACTAATTTTGTTAGCGACAAGATTGGCCTCTTAAAATGTGGATGCAAAATTTGAGAGGTGGTGTAGATTGCAGAGGTGGTCTAGCTTTATTGACAGCTGAATGACCAGCTGAGGGAGGATTCTCCGGTCGTGATGTCTGTGTTACCTTATCCTCTAAGAATAAACACACGGACTGCATGCGACTTGGTTCAAAATGGCCACAGCAGCCTTTTATTGCCTATTGTTTACAAATTAACACCTTAGGGACGCCGTCCAATGGGCGACCAAAAACAACAACATAAAGGTAACAATAGACAATAACATTTACAAGACCCCCCCGGGGTAGGCCCAGTCCAATAACTACTACTCCCCCTGTCCCTGGCCGCAACACACCGACCCAGAGACGAGGTGCCAATCACCTATGGATTGACACCCCACACTCTGGCAGAACCCCGTGCCTGTCACATCCCGGAACCGAGAGCCACCATACCAAGACAATGACTTCCGGTCCAGCCACCAAATCACTTCCAAACCTCTGGACCAGACCTACCCCCCCCCCCCCCCCCCCCGCTGCTGTGACAAATAGCATCCCAACTACCCAAACCACATCCCCCCGATAACAACACAAAGGGAGGGTGGGCGGGGATCGATCGGCGTCCGGAAGCAGAAGAGGAGGTAACTCTTCACTCTCCCAGACTAACCCTTTCCCTACTCCTCCTCTTCCTCCCAGGCTAGGACCATCCCCTAATGCCATATTAGGCATACCTACAACTGTCCCTATTAACCCAATCACTCCCTACCTCCCCCTTGGTCATGTCGCCCCCCCCCCCAAGTGGGTCCGTGGCTTTTTTGACCAGCTGAGGGAGGATTCTCCGGTCGTGATGTCTGTGTTACCTTATCCTCTAAGAATAAACACACGGACTGCATGCGACTTGGTTCAAGATGGCCACAGCAGCCTTTTATTGCCTATTGTTTACAAACTAACACCTTAGGGACGCCGTCCAACGGGTGACCCAAAACAACAACATAAAGGTAACAATAGACAATAACATTTACAAGACACCCCGGGGTAGGCCCAGTCCAATAACTACTACTCCCCCTGTCCCTGGCCGCAACACACCGACCCAGAGACGAGGTGCCAATCACCTACGGATTGACACCCCACACTTTGGCAGAACCCCGTGCCTGCCACATCCCGGAACCGAGAGCCACCATGCCAAGACAATGACTCCCGGTCCAGCCACCAATCACTTCCAAACCTCTGGACCAGACCTACCCCCCCACCACAGGACAGACCACGTGACACCTTATGTGGCCTGGACCTGCCACATACCAAATGCACGCTCCACACCATCCTGCAGGCCCAACGCCCATAAATCCGCACCGATATCGTTGAGGTGCACACCATCACCCCTCCGAAATCGCCAATCTGCCGGCTCTAAATCCCTGTGCCTTACCACAATCCCACCGTTCCTGGTCACAAACCGAGAAACCACCCGATTCACCTGGGCCCTGGCCTTGTTGACCTTCTCCACTGACCGAGCCCCCCTCCATGCCAACCTGGTCACTATGTCGGACCATACAACCAGCAAACCAGGGTACCGCTTCCATAACTGCAGTAAATCAATCTTTATATCACGGATCAGATCCCGCGATGCCCGGGCACCAAGATCATTACCCCCCACATGTAATACCAGCACATCCAGGGGCCGCTCAACTTTACAATGGAAACGAAATTCCGGGACCACCCTGCACCTCTCCATGCCCCGAACACCGATCCACCGAACAGTCGCCTGCGCGCGATCCAAACCCAGCTGCCGACCATTTGGGCAAACCTCAGCCGGGCACCCCAAAATATGAAGGAATGCCCCAAGATCCAGATCAGGCACTTCCCTACAACAAATAAAAGAGAAGAAAAAATCAAAACCAATAACATCACAACCACCAACACAGCTAGAAACACCCCCTTCACAAACCACCCGCACGTAACCAAATTACCATGATGCTACAACAACTGTGGTCTCACATACCACCGAAAACAAGAAGATTCCCATCTACCAATACGCTTTACCACCTCATCTTCAAGCCCCCAACGAGCTGCCTCTGTCGCTGCACCAATCCGGAATGAATGCGACCTGAATTCCTCCGTGCGCTCCCCCGCGTTACGTAAACTTCGCCGCAGAACCGCCACAAACTGAAACCTTGATAAGAAAGACCCATTCAAATGCCGCAACAACAGGCCAGGTAAGCCCCCCTCACGGCCACAAATCTCTCGACTAAACGCACAGGGCACAATTCCTCTCCTGGAACCGCATATAACACCACCAACCTACCACGGCCCAGCTGATCCATCTTTGACCGACGAATTCGGCACTCCACCTGACTACCGCTCACTCGCACATCCTCAAGCATCAAACCGCCACCCGTCACCCTTGACGGGCTTACCAGCTCCCCGATCCGGAAAGCCCCATAAAAAGCAAGACCGAAAGCTGTTGTAAACAAAACCGTCTCGTATGCCGACTCACAAATGCCACTCAGGCCTCCCACCATCCGTCTCAACAAACCGAACAATACAGGACTCCTCTTGTCCCTCTCCCGTATGCCGCGGTGAAAACCCCGCAAAGCCTGACAAACCCGAAAATCCTGTGAAACATCGCACTCCTCTCTCAGTTTCAACCAAAACGCCACTGCCGACACCCGGTGTGCCACAGCCGATGCCGATCGCCCGGCCGGGAAATCCGTACTCACCAATGACAGCAAAGCCACCAAGTAATCCACGCTCACCCCACCAAACATCAGACACAACAACTCCTCCCATTCAGCCCACACCTTAGCATACCGGCACCAAGTCACCTTGGTCACCGAGTTCCGAATCAAGTCTAAGATCACCGCCTCACCAGACGCCACATATCCTCGGGACACTCCACTCCGACTTTGTCCGCCCACGGCAACAGCGCCCGAAACCTGCCGAACTGAAAATGAGACAAAGCGTCATCCTCCTCGTTGTCAACTCCTGGAACATGCTTTGCCACTACCTGCACATTCAACTGCAGACATCGCAACACTAAATGCCGCAAATACACCACCACTGGCTCCGACTTAGCAGACAAATTGTTGATCGCGTGCACCATCGCCTGGTTATCGCAATGAAAACACACCTTCCTCCAGGCAAAGTGCGACCCCCATAGTTCCACTGCCACTACAATGGGGAATAGCTCCAACAGAGCCAAATTCCTAACCAATTCGCTCTCCCGCCACGCCTGTGGCCACTGCCCTACGCACCAATGTCCTCGAAATACGGCCCCAAACCCGGCCGACCCGGCCGTATCCGTGAACAGCAGCAACGGCCCGTTAGACGCCACCTTCTCCATCACCAGTGCCCGGCCATTAAAATGCTGCAAAAATTGATCCCATACTTCCAGATCGTCCTTGATCGCCTTCGTGATTCACACAAAATGCGCCAGAGACCTTACACCGGCCGTCGCCAAGCGCCTCGCAAATACTCTCCCCATCGGCACGATTCTGCAAGCAAAATTCAATTTCCCAAGCAAGGACTGCACCGCCTTAAGCCGCACCTTCTTCGCCGCTTTCACCCCCCGTCACCGCAGCCCTCAAATCACGAACCTTCTCCTCCGGCAACCTGCATTCCATAGCAATGGAATCAATCTCAATTCCCAGAAAACACATCACCGGCGCCGGGCCTTCCATCTTATCCGGTGCCAAAGGAATTCCGAAGCTGGCTGCGACTTTTTGCAACGCAAATAGCAAACCCGCACAAACCATCGAACCCGCCGGCCCGACACAAAGGAAATCGTCCACGTAATGAATAATGGACGTAAGCCCGGATACATCCCGAACCACCCACTCAACAAACGAACTAAACGCCTCGAAGTACGAACACGAAATGGAACAACCCATTGGCAAACAACGATCAACATAATAACTGCCATCCCACCAGCAACCCAACAAATGCTGACTATCTGGATGAACCGGTAACAACCGAAGTGCCGCTTCTACATCTGCCTTCGCCATCAATGCACCCCGACCCGCCGCCCTGACCAGGTCCAACGCCTTATCGAACGACACATAATATACCGCCGATAACTCCGGTGCAATGCCATCATTCTCCGATAACCCTTGCGGGTAAGACAAATGATGAATAAGCCAAAATTTGTTCTGCTCTTTCTTCGGTACCACCCCCAACGGTGAAACCACCAAATTCAAACATGGTGGGGCGACATAAGGACCGCCCATCCTGCCCAAAGCCACCTCCTTTTTCAACTTCTCATCTACCACTTCCTGATCCCGAGTGTAACGCAAATTACGATACGGCAGATCCGATGCACTAACAACCGACGGGATACGAAAACCATCAGAAAAACCAAAACATAACAACGCCGCAGCCTCACCGTCCGGATACCTATTTAAAAACGGAACCATCACTTCTACCTTCACCGGCATCATCCCTCTTACCAGCCCCGTCACCAGCCTTTCCTTTTCCCTTTTTAAAACACTTGGACAGGCTATGTCCTCCCCCACATCCGGAGCATTCATGCTTAAAACGGCACGCCATTCCAAACCTGCACTGCCCTTCATTGTACTGCTAACAGAAACCTTTTTTGTAACTTGGGGGCCCCCGGCACCCCCTTCCCGAAAGGGCTGAGTCGGTGCCAACATCTGTCGCATCCATAAGGAAATATCCTTCCCATCGCATACCCGCTGCCTGAATTGCTCGTCATAACGCAGCCACGCCAGCCCGCCGTAAACCCGATAAGCCTCCCCTATCGCATCCATGTAACCAAACAAAGCCGAACAATGCTCCGGCTCCTTCTCCCCGCCAAAATCGCAAATGCCTGTAACCAGTTGGCAAAAGTCCGAGGAATAAGCCTATAACAGCGCTTTTCCTCCTCGTCCTCCTTTTTGGAGTCGCTTGGCTTAACCCTATCCAGATTAAATTTCTCCAGGGGAAGCAGAGAAAATATTTCTACATATTCCCCTTTCCAAATTTTTTCCCGAACTTCCTTCTTTAAATGGGCCCCCAGCGGGCCCTCAAAACAAACATAATCCTCACTTCTAGCCCTATCATCCAAGCGCACTACTTTGTCCTCCTTTTCCTTTTCTTTCTCCTTTGCCCCCCCGCCTCACTCCCCCCCTCTCCCTCTCCTTCACCGCGCCGGCTCCGTCTCCCTCCGCCACCGACGCAGCCCCCAAACCGGCCGTTCCCACCCACGCCGCCGCCGGCGCCTGCGCCCCCTCCCCCGCTGCCCCTGAAGCCGCCTCCAGCCCCTGCAACAGTCCCAACAATTGGCCCCACACTGCTAAACCGCCGGGCGCTGCCGTAGCCGCAGCCGCCCCCCTTCCCCGAAACACCCTGCCAGCGCAGCCCCTGCCGACTCCGCGGCTGTCTCCCCCGACCGCAGCTCGGCGTCCCCCGAGACCGCCGCCTCGCTGTCCTCTGTCTGCCGTCCATCCGACTCCTCCGAAACAAAAGCCTCTTCCTCCTCCTCGCCGCTGGCCTCATCTTCCAACCGACATCCGGGGGGGCGCCGCCACAGCACCCCCCCACCACGGCCGCCATACCGGGCTGCCGCGTGGGCAGAGTCATCCCCGCTCCGTCTCTTGCCCCGGGGCGACAACCCAGGAGACCGTCCTGTCCCCCCTGATCTCTTGCGCCCGCGCCCGCCCCCTCGCTGACTGCCAGGGGCCTCTGGACGCGGACGGACAGACGCCCCGGCTCTGGATCCCAGGCGTCGCCACCTCTGGCCCTCCTGGGCCACTGCAGGCCTCCTGCCGCTGGGTCCTCCCGCTCCCACAGGAGACCACCTTATCCGGGGGCTGCACAGCAGTCCTGAGTGACCTGGCGGTCACCGCAGGGCTAATGCCATCATTCCTTCCCTCTGCCGCACCAGGGTCAGGCACCGCAGACCTCCCCCTGGCGCTGGACCTACCGTCACCTGCAGCCCCGCGGTCCCCCCGCCGACTGCAGGGGGATCTGCTGGCCTCTCTCCCGCGCCGAGCGCACTCCCGACCTGGAGCCACTGCTTTCTCAGGAAATCCAGCCTGGAGGCCGGGACCGGAAGTAGGCCCCGTGCTGGCCCCTCCCACCTCCCAACCGCCACGGCTGGAACGAAGATTCCTCCCGCTCGCGTCCACAGCAGCCAGACGCCGCTGCTGCTCTGCACTCTGCGGAGGGTCCCTGGAGGGGCTCTTGCATCTCCTCCTCACCCCCCCCCCCCACACCCGAGTAATAACGGCGGGGGGCCCGCGACTGGCGCCCGCCGCTGCTGGGGGGAAGAGGGGCAAGCGCCGACGGGTTAACTCCGACAGCCCTGATGTGGGTCTGCACTGCCAGGGGCCCGTGCGCTGCTACCGCTGCCTGGATCAGACGCTGGAGTTCTTGGAGGTCCGCCATGGAGGTCCACGTGCAGATCGATCAGCGTCCGGAAGCAGAGGAGGAGGTAACTCTTCACTCTCCCAGACTAACCCCTTCCCTACTCCTCCTCTTCCTCCTAGGCTAGGACCATCCCCTAATGCCATATTAGGCATACCTACAACTGTCCCTATTAACTCCATCACTTCATACCTCCCCCTTGGTCATGTCGCCCCTCCCCCCAAGTGCGTCCGTTGCTTTCTGAACAAACACTGACTATCACAGACAATATTTGTATGCCCCTAACAGTGGCAGCACAGTTTTCTATTAGAATTGCGTATCAAAAATGGACAGGTGTGTATAATGCAGAGGTGATCTAGCTTTATAGACAGCTGAAGAACCAACACTGACTATCACAGACAATTTTTGTATGCCTGTTACATTGACAGCACAGTTTTCAATTAGAATTGCGTATCAAAAATTGACAGGTATGTACAGTCATGGCCAAAAGTTTTGAGAATGCTACAAATATTAATTTTTACAAAGTCTACTGCTTAAGTTATTCTAATGGCAATTTGCATATACTCCAGAATGTCATAAAGAGTGATCAGCTTAACAGCAATTACTTGCAAAGTCAATATTGGCTAAGAAAATGAACTTCAACCCCCAAAACACATTTTAACATCATTGCATTCCTGCCCTAAAAGGAGCAGCTAACATTGTTTGTGATTGTTCCATTTAGTGATTGTTCCACAGGTGAGGGTATTGATGAGGACAGGGCTGGCGATCAATCAGTCATGATTAAGTAAGAATGACACCACTGGACACTTTAAAAGGAGGCTGGTGCTTGGTATCATTGTTTCTCTTCAGTTAACCTTGGTTATCTCTAAAGAAACATGTGCAGCCATCATTGCTCTGCACAAAAATGGCCTAACAGGGAAGAGTATCACAGCTACAAAGATTGCACCTCAGTCAACAAACTATTACATCATCAAGAACTTCAAGGAGAGAGCTTCCATTGTTGCCAAAAAGGCTCCAGGGCGCCCAAGAAGGACCAGCAAACGCCAGGACCGTATCTTAAAACTGTTTCAGCTGCGGGATCAGACTACCAGCAGTGCCAAGCTAGCTCAGCAATGGCAGCAGGCTGGTGTGAGTGCTTCTGCACGCACTGTGAGGCGGAGACTGCTTGAGCAACGCCTTGTTTCAAGGAGGGCAGCAAAGAAGTCACTTCTCTCCAGAAAAAACATCAGGGACCGACTGATATTCTGCAAAAGGTACAGGGAGTGGACTGCTGAGGACTGGGGTAAAGTCATTTTCTCAGATGAGTCCCCTTTTCGATTGTTTGGGACATCTGGAAAACAGCTTATTAGGAGAAGAAGAGGTGAGCGCTACCACCAGTCTTGTCTCATGCCAACTGTTAAGCATCCTGAAATGATTCATGTGTGGGGTTGCTTCTCAGCCAAGGCAATTGGCTCACCCACAGTCTTGCCTAAAAACACAGCCATGAATAAAGAATGGTACCAGAATGTCCTCCAAGAGCAACTTCTCCCAACTGTCCAAGAGCAGTTTGGTGCCCAACAATGCCTTTTCCAGCATGATGGAGCACCTTGCCATAAAGCAAAGGTGGTCACTAAATGGCTTATGGAACAAAACATAGAGATTTTGGTTGCATGGCCTGGAAACTCCCCAGATCTTAATCCCATTGAGAACTTGTGGGCAATCATCAAGAGACGGGTGGACAAACAAAAACCAACAAATTCTGGCAAAATGCAAGCATTACTTATGCAAGAATGTAAAGCTATCAGTCAGGATTTGGTCCAGAAGTTGATTGAGAGCATGCCAGGGAGAATTGCAGAGGTCATGAAGAAGAAGGGTCAACACTGCAAATACAATTAAAAACCAGACAAATACAATTAAAAACCAGAGGGCAACAGATCATGTGAAAATATAATTTTGGTGTCATTCTCAAAACGTTTGGCCATGACTGTACAATGCAGAGGTGGTCTAGCTTTATAGACAGCTGAAGAACCAACACTGACTATCACAGATAATTTTTGTCTGCCCCTAACAGTGGCTGCACAGTTTGCAAATAAAATAGGGTGGCAAAAGTGTGCAGGTGAGTACAGTGTCAGGGTTCTGTGGGTCAGTGGACAGGAAAGGAAAACTATCTTAGTATTCCAGACACTTTTAGGATGGCAGAAAAAGTTTTTAGCTCTTTGGGCAAATAAAATAGTGTGGCAAAACTGGGCAAGTGGGTACAGTGCCCAGGTTCTGTGGGTCAGTGGACAGGAAAAGAACACTAACTTAGTATTCCAGACACTTTTAGGATGGCAGAAAAAGTGTCAGCTCTTTGGGCAAATAAAATGGCAAGGCAAAACTGGGAAGGTGGGTACAGTGCCCGGGTTCTGTGGGTACCAGGACAGGAAAGGAAGCCTCACTTTTTTGTCCCTCCTAATGATGAAATGCAGCAAGGAATTCCCTGAGCTGAGGTATACAGATGCTGTTATCTAAAGCTGTACACAGCGTTTGCACGGACCTGCCTAGCAGCTATGGCAATGAACGCCTGTAAATCAGCCCTGAAAGGGGCTGAAATAACAAGCAGTCCCTAATCCCTACAGCGCTGTGTAGCTTGCACTATGTCTATAGCGCACACAGCAGGATTGGTGGCAACAGCGTGAGCGGTGACTGTCACCCACACGCAGAGGGCAGATAATGGCTGCGACAGGGAAAATGACCATATTTTATAAGGCAAGGACATATGACATTCACAGCCTATGACACATGCCCTTGCTTGTCTGGCAAAAATCCACTTAGCTGTGTGTGTGTCTTTGTGATTGGCTGACATCCTGGCCCGCCCCACTGCACGCGCGTTTAGGAAAGAAAAGAAAAAAAAAGGCGATCGGCATTCTCTCAGCACCACAGATCTAAACCGCGTCCCCCCCGCACACTATACGCTGAAATTTGATAATAGCGTGAATCACAGTGACTCACACTATTACAGTGAAAAGCCAGCTAGTAACTAGCTAGGCTTTTTGCTGATCGAACCGTTCTCGAACGTAACTCGTAACTCGAGCTATTGAGCTTTTAGCAAACAGCTCGCGTTCGATCTCGAGCACCCCCCAAAGTCACTCGAACATGAAATTGGCAAACCTCGAACCTCGAACATCACTCAACTCTACAGACCATCACCTGGCACGGTGATACAAGTCCTGGAACAGTTGATTGCTGTCATCCGTGAGTACGGCTCCACTATACAGCTTCACGCTGCAGGGCACGACTTTCTGTTTTGTAGCACCTATCTTCATCTACACTACATGGGCATCACTTCTGGTCTCATAGGGGTTCCCTCCAGACTCCACCCCACAATACAATTGAACGGCCGACTGCTTTCCTAACACCTGGGGTCCATAATACACCGCTAGGCCCCTCATTCTTCTGTCTGACGTCACGCTGCACGTACCGATTCAAATAGTCCTTAAGCCTATCTGTCCCACCCACAGGGATTAGACCCAACCCCTTTCGTGTTTCATCCCTGGGCTTGATTTTCAGCGACGCCAGCGGTTTATTTTTCAAGGCAAACAATAAACATAACTCATGTACAACTATTGTCCTGACCACACATAGTCCTGTGGTCCAATTGTCCATAAATCAATAAATAACTTTGTGCATTCAAGAATACTCAATAAGTTCCTATAGTAGTTTCTGTAGGCACAGTACGCTTAATGGCTACAAAATAACAAAACAGGTACATTTACATCATGAACTTCTTTACATTTCTATTTACACTGCTTTACTCTCAAAAACGGACAGGGATCTGACCATGGGAACTACGTTGTGACCTACGTAGGACTGGTTGTAAGTCTTCGCTGGTGTGTCTACTGATCTGTTCTGGTTTTTTTATGTTTCTGTTCAAAGTAGGCCTAGATCTTACCTGTAGGGTGGGAAGTCTCCTACGACTCCTTAGAATCACCATGGGCATGACAGATTTGCCGCTGGGAGGGGGTATGTTCTCTGGTTCTACTGCTGGTGGGGCATCTCTTTCTATAGCCGACTGGTCTTCAGGTTGGTCTTGAGTCTCTACCGCTTCTGGTTAATCAACGAGGAAAAGTCAGGACTGGTACTACAATGGCTTGGTTCACCTGTGTCCAGGTCTTGGGAAACTCTCCAAGGATGGTTTGAACTGTCTCTACCACTTTTTCTGCAGGCTACGGTACTTCTTGATCTGTCTCCCTGGTATACAATTTGTTAGGACATACCTTCAGGTGATCCATTGAAACCGCTTTTGAAGTATTTCCTCCATCTTTACTGATGAGGCACACTTTGTGGTGGTCGAAGTTCGAGGGCATAACGGTGTATGGCTCCGCCTCCCACTGGTCATCAAGTTTGTGCATCCTCTGCTTCCTTTTGAGGACCTGTTCTCCAGGTGCTAAGGGAGTTGCTGAGACCATCAGGTCATAATTTTTCTCCTGTCTCAGGCTTGCCTGGGATAGACTCTTCTCCACGTACTCTTAGACCTTGCGTTACTGTTGCTGCAGCTCAATATCACAATCCAGATCTGGTGGACTACCTTAGGTGCTAACATTCCCATGTCTATGTCTACAGGTAACTTTCCAGGTCGTGACCGCGTCAAGTAGGCCGGGGTACAGTTGGTGGAATTCACCAGCAACTTCTCTGGCCACAAATTTCTCTTTTCAAGGAGCAATGTCTTTAACAGGTCTATGACCACCTGGTTCATCTTCTAACATAACCCGTTGGTTTGGGGATGGTATGGTGTCATCCTGATTTTCTTGCAGCCGTACAGATGACAAAACTCTTGGAATACTTATGCTTCAAAGGCTAGGCCCTGAAAAGTGAGCACTCTTTTGAAGGGTAACCATGGAGCCGACAAAATTATTCTTGTAATGCCTCAGCTTCTCTCTTTTCCATTTGATCTTTCACTAGAACTACTACCAGGAAATGGGAGTAATGGCCTACAATGGTAAGGGCGTAGACATAGCCTGACCTGCTTGGAGTTAGCTTCACGTGGTCAAAGGCTACTAGTTAAAGCGGTTGCTTCGGGATAATTGGCTGCAGAGGAGCCTTCTGGCTTTCACAGTCTTTCCGCCTCAGGTTGCATGGACCACACTCTCGGCACCATTTCTCAATTGCCTTTCACATGCCAATCCAGTAGAAACGGTCGCGAAGTAGGACCTCCAGCTTCTTCCACCCGAAGTGTCCTGCTCCATCATGGTACGCTTCTAGGACTGGCCAGGCCAGTTCATGTGTTCGTGGATTGACACTTCTTCTACACAGCTTTCCCTTGTAAATGAACAATTTACCCTGCTCTTTCCACAACTGCTGTGCTTCCTGTGAAGCATCTTGACCGGGGTGTGAGTCAGCTTGTGTCAGCAGCTCTTTGACTAAACAGATGGCTGGGTCCCTGTCTTGCATTTCCTCTCATCTATGGTGGAACAACGGGTTGAAAGAGACCTCTTGTACGGTTAAGCGCTTTTCTTTCATGTAATGTAAGCACTGTGATACACCGTGCTGGTGGAAGGCTTATAGCTTGAAACTTTTCCAAAGCCAGGTAATGCTTGAATTGCTCAGTGACAGCCCAGACTATGACGAGAAATTCCAACTTAAAGGAACTATAATTGTCGGGATTCCTTTCAGTAGGCAATCACTTTTTCTCTGCTTCCCTGCACCTGAGACAGTACCGCTCCGTCTGTGTAGAGTATAAACGGTTGGCCATAGTCAGGGTAGGCCAGGACTTCCTCTCCCGTAAGAGCCATTTTCAACCAGATGTAGGACTCCTCTTGTTGGCTGTTCCACTTGAGCGGAGGACTCTGGTTCTTGGTCTTCTTGGTCCACTAAGAGGTCTTGGAGAGGTGCCGCTATTTTGGTGAAACCATGGATGAACTTCCTGTAATAGCCTACCAGACCAAGGAACTGCCGAATCTCCTTGATTGTGGTGGGTCTTGGCCAGTCCTTGATGACTGTGATATTTTCAGGATCACGTGCCACATCTTCAGTGCTTACCACATGACCTAGGTACTGCACCTTCGGCTTTAACAGGTGACAATTGGACAGCTTCAGTTTCAGGCCAAACCTGGACAAGGCCTCAAACACCTCGGCCAGGTGCTTCAGGTGGTCCTCATAGGTCTTCGAGTAGACTATGATGTCATCCTCCTTTTCCTGTGAGGAGGGCAATGCTAAGGTGGCAATCGGATCACTGGGGTGCCACACTTACATAATTCCCTATATACAGGATAAGTCCTCACTCATCCCATACACATATAAAAAAACACAACACATACACACCTTCCATCTGCTCCCCTGGCACTCTGCTCTGGTCACCGGGGATCCACTTCTTCTGTCTAGCGTGTACAGGCTGGTGCATTGGCTGATGATGTCATTGTGCTGACACATTGAAGAAGAGGTGATGGGAGATCTCCTGCTATTCTATTATGCTACCAGTGGAGCTACAGGAAAGGTCCCTGTCCTTGGATGCCATTGTGATGGGGCAGTCTAAATATGGGCCCCTCTCGAGCCTCGATCCCTGAGCGGTAGACCAGATTGCCCTAATTATAATCTGCCTAGTTGTGTATTGTATCGTGTTTTTGTATTTAAGAGCTGACATGACCCACATAGCCACTGGTGGATTACTTCCAGTACTGCCTAGTCATGTAACTTAAGTGTCAAAGGACATATCCATTACCACCTTACCGGTAAACATGTATGTGAGCTGTAAGGTAAGACATTCTATTGAAAAGATCTGACGTTTCCCTGTTACATAGAGGCACATATTGCACTAAAGAAAGTGTTTGTGTCATATGCCCAGCAGGCAATGTGAGCTGGAAAGAAAATAAAGAGAAACGCTTCCCTGAATAGATGTGTCATATGCGCTGTCAATAGGCAGGCTCACTCATCAGAAATCATCTTAAGTTTAATTGACCTGAAAAGGGACATATGTTTTAATGCATTTTTAATTCCCTTTTGTTTTATCAGCCATTTGTCCTCCACACTCACTTAGATACAGAAAATCCACTATTTATTTACCAACTAAACATAACTGACACTTATGGGAGTATATGTTTCCGCCTGATGTTAGAGGAGAGGGATGAATAAGAGAATAACAAAATGTATTTGTATTGATTGTTGTGTCTTAGAAATGTGTGTTGATTCTTCTCATCTCATGTGCTTTATAACCATTGACATAACCAAAATGATTCTGTGCTGCCTATTACTGCCTGCAATGCTGTAATTACAGAGATTGCATTAAAAACTCTGAATTGTTATAAATAAATTGTGGAATTTATAAATGCTTCATAACTAGTGATGGGGCCCGCAGAACAGCTTGGAATGGGCCCCATGCCTCCATCATCACCGGCTGCAGCACGTTAGCTGGGACATTGAAATCTTATAATGATTTATGACTATGTTATTTTACCAATTATTGACCAATCACCTAATTTTCCATACATTTAAAGAGTAACTGTTGTTTGAATTTTTGTTTCATAAATCACTAGTTTACATGAAAATTAGCAGCTTTGTAATATATCTAGGAGATAGCAGCCGTTACTGATGAGATGCTATGACAATGGAAGGAGCTAAAGGCAGCAGAAGGAATTAGAGGCAAAGGGAGGAGCTACAGGCAGGGAGAGGTGCTAGAGGCAGAGTTCCACCCCTCCTACCTTTTTTATCTACATACAATCTCCTCAGTAACAGCCGCCATCTCCTATCCCAGTAATGGGAAAGTCGTCACTGAATACAGATTTTACCTCAGAATTGAGAATTTTGATAATGACTTATCAGCTCTGGCAGAAAAAGAAGCAAATTTGTCTGATAAGTAGAGATGAGCGAACCGGTCGCGGTTCGGCTCGAGGTCGGTTCGCCGAACGGAGCTCCCGTTCGAGTTCGGTTCGTCGAACGTTCGACGAACCGAACTCGAACTGCATAGGAAACAATGGCAGGCAATCACAAACACATAAAAACACCTAGAAAACACCCTCAAAGGTGTCCAAAAGGTGACAAACAACTCACAACACAACACAAACACATGGGAAAGTGACAAGGATAAATTCTCATGTGAAAACAAAACAGCGTTACGAGGAAAAAGAGGACGAGACACAGATATAGGCATGGCATGCCCCTTCTAAAATCATGTAAAACACCGCAAGGTGACTCCAAGCGGAGTCTCCCTTTTTTCCAAAAATTGGGCCCCACACACACCCACCCCTTCAGTGGCAGCACTTGTGCCCTAGTTGTACAATTCACAGCTAGATTTGCATCAAGCACATTCAAAAATACGCCATACTTAACCGTCCCCAGGATGACACCGGGGTAGGTAGCAAAGTCTTTCCTGATCCCAGCTCTGTTCATCTTGGATCATTTTTAAATTAGAGGCAGAGGGAGGAGCTACAGGCAGGGGGAGGTGCTAGAGGCAGAGCTCCACCCCTCCTACCTTTTTTATCTACATACAATCTCCTCAGTAACAGCCGCCATCTCCTATCTCAGTAATGGGAAAGTCGTCACTGAATACAGATTTTACCTCAGAATTGAGAATTTTGATAATGACTTATCAGCTCTGGCAGAAAAAGAAGCAAATTTGTCTGATAAGTAGAGATGAGCGAACCGGTCGCGGTTTGGCTCGAGGTCGGTTCGCCGAACGGAGCTCCCGTTCAAGTTCGGTTCGTCGAACGTTCGACGAACCGAACTCGAACTGCATAGGAAACAATGGCAGGCAATCACAAACACATAAAAACACCTAGAAAACACCCTCAAAGGTGTCCAAAAGGTGACAAACAACTCACAACACAACACAAACACATGGGAAAGTGACAAGGACAAATTCTCATGTGAAAACAAAACAGCGTTACGAGGAAAAAGAGGACGAGACACAGATATAGGCATGGCATGCCCCTTCTAAAATCATGTAAAACACCGCAAGGTGACTCCAAGCGGAGTCTCCCTTTTTTCCAAAAATTGGGCCACACAGACACCCCTTCAGTGGCAGCACTTGTGCCCCAGTTGTACACTTCACAGCTAGATTTGCATCAAGCACATTCAAAAATACGCCATACTTAACCGTCCCCAGGATGACACCGGGGTAGGTAGCAAAGTCTTTGCTGAACCATGACTTGTTCATCTTGGCTTCTTTTAAAAACAATGTAAGCAAGGGTTACTCCAAGCGGAGTCTCCCTTTTTTCCAAAAATTGGGCCCCACACACACCCACCCCTTCAGTGGCAGCACTTGTGCCCTAGTTGTACACTTCACAGCTAGATTTGCATCAAGCACATTCAAAAATACGCCATACTTAACCATCCCCAGGATGACACCGGGTGTCAGGTTTCCGGGTTTTCCAGTCCTCTTTTGAAAAAGCTTGCCCTCAGTTAACATGGAGTTTTGTGTTCTGTTGCCCTACTTCCTGTCCAGCTGCTTAAAAGGCCGCCTCTAAGCTTAGTCCAGTGCCTGAGTATACTGCTTGCTGTGTGCTCCTGCTTTGCTGCTGCTGCTACTTGATTACCTTTGGATCCTCCTGGAAATCTACCGACCGACTCTGGACCATACCCGGTTTCTTCAAACTGTGCCCGGACTCCGTCTGCCGTCTTTTGTCAGCACGTCTGCCCGGTTTCTTCCGGTTCATAACCATTCTGGACTTTCATTCCGTACGGACACTTCTGGACTTTACCGCTTGCCCCTTGTGTCCCGGCTGCACCGCATTTAGGCCTTCCGGGGTTGATTGCCGGACAGTCCCTGTATAGGGGTTCGCTCTGGTGGTCTCCCTGGGGGAGTCCGGTGCGTGGCCCCGGGAATCCCCTTCGCTCCGTTTCAGAAAGGTATTTTTTGTGTTTGTTATACTGTGTATTTCCGTTGTGTATCTACCGTGGTTACATATCATAAAAACATCTTGTACCACTAACTCGTCTCTGGCTGTCATTGCCCTAACGCTATCGAAATCCTCAAACATACAATAGTATTACATTATACTCAGGCCATAAGAGGATTTCGCTGGGGCAATGACTGAGACACGAGTAGATCAGCTCTTTTCTATGATTAACTCCTTGCAGCAGGAGATGGAGGTGGTGCAGACTAAACTTAGAGATGTGGAGACACAGCTGGGCCATGATCACCAGGTACTGGGTCCGGCTATACAGGATTTGCAAGTCAGAGTGGAGGCTCAGGAAGCCGGCCCCACTACGTCCGTATCAGCTGCCGGTATGCCTAGGTTACCCCCATTCCGTTTCAATGGTGACCGTAGTCAGTTTCGTGGATTTGTGAACCAATGTATACTGTTTTTTGATGTACATGCTGATTATTACCGTTCTGACCGGTCCAAAGTGTTATGTATAATTATGTTATTAACCTCACGAGCACTGGCTTGGGCTAATCCTATGATAGAGAACCGGGACATCCGTTTAAATCACCTAGAGGACTTTCTGACCGCAATGGCGCAGATGTTTGATGATCCGAATCGCCGTGCTACCGCTGAATCGGCTCTCCTTTCCTTACGTCAGGGAAAGCGTTCTGTCGTTGAATACGCCACTGAATTTAAGAGGTTAGTGGTAGACACCGACTGGGGAAACAATGCATTATTGTCTGTTTTCAGAAAGGGTTTGTCCGGTACCATCAAAGACGAGTTAGCTCGTTCCGATTCTCCAGGGGAGTTTGAACAGTTTCTCCAGCACTGTGTGCGTATTGATACCCGCTTGACCGAACGTAGACAGGAAAAATGGGCAGCTGTAAACCGTGTAAACAACTTTGCCTTTCCTTCCAGAGAACCCGCTCTCAGGACGCCACGGGAGGCCGAGGACGTTCCTATGCAAGTGGACTCTCTGCAAAAGCGAGAGACCAATGAACATCGCGAACACCGGCTCCATGAGCGTTTGTGTTTCTATTGCGGTCAATCGGACCATTTCTTGATCGACTGCCCGAAACGTCCGAATCGCCCAAATAAGGTATTGGCAGCCATGGCAGAGTGTGACAACACGGACGCAGAGTCCGATATCTCTGAGGCAAGTGGACACCTGGATGCGGTATTTCCCTTGACTGTAATGTCAACCTCACCGAAGGACTCGGAAGGGAAATATACCCATTGCTCGCTCCCCATTCAGATCCGGTGGGAGGGACAGCTAATACCTACCTCTGCAATGATAGATTCTGGGGCAGGGGGAAATTTCATGGACTCCTCTTTTGCCAGGAAACACGGTATCCGGACTCAGCAAAGATCCTCACCGGTTACCATGGAGACGGTTGACGGATCTCCGTTAATCTCTGGACCAGTTGATCGGGAAACCGTACCGCTAGAATGCGTCATGAAGCCAGGTCAGCAGGAGACCCTTGTTTTCATGTTAATTTCTTCTCCTCATTTTCCGATTATTCTAGGTATTCCGTGGCTACGGTCTACAAATCCGGTCATCGATTGGGAAACTAAGGAAATATCCTTCCCACCGCAGAGTATTCCGACCATTAGTCCAACTGTTCCGGTTCCAGTAACACCGAATGCGGAGGGCACTGTACAGGTACCTGTTCTACCCCCGGTGTATAATGACTTTGCGGATATATGCGACAAAAGAAAAGCCGATCGGCTTCCCCCGCATAGACCGTATGATTGCCCCATAGACTTACTCCCAGGGGCGGAGATCCCGTTTGGTCATGTCTACCCGTTGGCGGCACCTGAGCTAGAAGCACTAAAAGAATACATTGATGAAAGTCTAGCTAAGGGATTCATTCGTCCGTCTACCTCACCAGCAGGGGCACCCATCTTTTTCGTGAAAAAGAAAGAGGGGACTCTGAGACCCTGTATTGACTACCGGGAACTGAATAAAATAACTATCCGGAACCGGTATCCGTTACCGTTGATTCCTGAGCTATTGGAGAGGGTCCAACAGGCAAAACTATTCACCAAATTGGATCTCCGTGGGGCATACAATCTACTCCGTATACGTCCCGGAGACGAGTGGAAGACCGCGTTCCGATGTCGGTATGGACATTTTGAGTACCTAGTGATGCCTTTTGGACTTTGTAACGCTCCCGCGACTTTCCAACATCTAGTTAACGATATTTTTAGGGATATCATGGACCAATTCATGGTGATTTATCTGGACGATATCCTAATCTTTTCTGATTCCCTACAGGAACACCAGGAACACGTCAAGACCGTACTTACCCGGCTGAGGGAAAACCACCTGTACATCAAACTGGAGAAATGCGAGTTCCACTGCTCACAAATACAATTCTTAGGTTATGTCATCTCTCCTCAGGGACTGAACATGGAGTCTGGCAAGATACAAGCAATTCTAGACTGGCCGGAACCGGGGAACATCAAGGAGGTACAACGCTTTGTCGGTTTTGCCAACTTTTACCGACGTTTTATCCGTAATTTTTCAGAGATCGTTCGTTCCATCACTCTGTTAACCAAGAAAGGACAGAAGTTTGTGTGGTCCGCCCAGGCCCAGGAAGCTTTCCATCGTCTCAAGGTTTGTTTTACCTCAGCGCCTATATTGGTACATCCGAATCCCGCACTTCCCTTTATCGTGGAAGTCGACGCTTCCGACTACGCATTAGGGGCCATCCTTTCACAAAGGACTGGGGACAAGAGTCTCTTACATCCGTGTGCTTTCTTTTCCCGCCGGTTGTCCCCTGCAGAAAGGAACTATGACATTGCGGACAAGGAATTGTTAGCGATTATTTCCGCTTTCAAGGAATGGAGACACCACTTACAGGGAGCCGCGCAGCAAGTGATAGTACTCACAGATCATCGTAATCTGGAATTTCTTAAGTCTGCCAGGTGCCTGTCTCCACGGCAAGCCCGTTGGAGCCTATTCCTTAACCAGTTCAATTTTGTCGTTACATACCGTCCAGGTTCACGTAATGGGAAAGCCGATGCCTTGTCCCGAATCCACGCCGTGGACTCCGTGCCTGGAACCCCGTCTCAGACCGTGTTATCGGATGCCAATTTCGTTGGAGTAATCCAGGACCAGGACTTGTGGAAGGACATCAAGCTGGCCTATGATGGTGATGTATTTCTTGCTGCCCCCCCGAATGATGTAACTCTTGTTCTTCGGAATGGTGTGTGGTTGAGAGAGCGACGCATTTATGTCCCGGAGGCCGTAAGACTTCGGGTTCTCAAGTTGGTCCATGACTCCGTGTTGGCTGGTCATAGGGGGGTACAGAAGACGCAGGAATTTCTGAACCGTTTTTTCTGGTGGCCTACCTGTTTAAAGGACGTAAAGGACTATGTCCACTCATGTGTGGTTTGTGCCCGGTGCAAGGTCCCTCGTGTGGCTCCTACAGGACTCCTCCAACCGTTACCCGTGCCATCTCGCCCTTGGGGGTCTATCTCAATGGATTTTATTGTGGAGTTGCCCGTCTCAGACGGTCACAATACCATTTTAGTGGTGGTGGATCGGTTGACTAAAGCTGCTCACTTTATTCCGTGTGCCGGTCTTCCCTCAGCCGCAGAGACAGTGGATCTGGTTATCCAGAACGTATTCCGATTGCACGGGGTACCAGACGAGATCATCTCTGACCGGGGCGTGCAGTTCACGTCTAGGTTCTGGAAGGGGTTTTGTACGGCACTCCAGATTGATGTCTGTTTGTCTTCTGCATACCATCCTCAGACAAATGGGCAAACCGAACGGACCAATCAAACACTGGAACAATACCTTCGCTGTTATGTCAGCCATCTGCAGGACGATTGGTTGAAGATGCTTCCGTTGGCGGAGTTCTCGTATAACAACACTCAGAGCAGCTCCACTAAGGTAACGCCCTTCTTTGCTAACTTGGGTTACCATCCGACTATTTTGCCTAGGTCACCGGTTGCGGTCTCAGTGCCTGCGGTGGAGGACAGATTGACAGAGCTACGACAAAATCTGGAGGTTCTGAAGGACACTGTGGCTACAGCTCAGGAGCGTTACAAGAGGTCGGCAGACGCTCACCGGAGACCGGCACCCATGTATAAGGTAGGGGACTCTGTATGGTTGTCCACCAAGAACCTGAGATTGGGTGTTCCTTCGCAGAAACTGGGACAAAAATTCATCGGTCCGTTCAAGATCACCGGGATCGTGAGCCCTGTGGCCTGTCGGCTGCGGTTACCGCACCATCTAAAGGTACACCCGGTCTTTCATGTTTCTCTCCTCAAATCCGTCTCTCCCAATACGTTTCATGGTCGTGTCGTGCCTCCTCCTCCGCCTGTGATGGTCGACGGCGAGGAGCAGTTCGTGGTTGAGGACATTATTGACTCCCGGCTTCATCGTCGTCGGCTTCAGTATCTGGTACGTTGGCAGGGGTACGCCCCCGAGGACGATTCCTGGGAACCGGTGGGTAACATTCGAGCACCACGGAAGATCGCTCAGTTTCATCGACGGTACCCGGACAAGCCGGGCCCTGACCCGTCCTGAGGCCGTTTCTGGGGGGGGGAGTAATGTCAGGTTTCCGGGTTTTCCAGTCCTCTTTTGAAAAAGCTTGCCCTCAGTTAACATGGAGTTTTGTGTTCTGTTGCCCTACTTCCTGTCCAGCTGCTTAAAAGGCCGCCTCTAAGCTTAGTCCAGTGCCTGAGTATACTGCTTGCTGTGTGCTCCTGCTTTGCTGCTGCTGCTACTTGATTACCTTTGGATCCTCCTGGAAATCTACCGACCGACTCTGGACCATACCCGGTTTCTTCAAACTGTGCCCGGACTCCGTCTGCCGTCTTTTGTCAGCACGTCTGCCCGGTTTCTTCCGGTTCATAACCATTCTGGACTTTCATTCCGTACGGACACTTCTGGACTTTACCGCTTGCCCCTTGTGTCCCGGCTGCACCGCATTTAGGCCTTCCGGGGTTGATTGCCGGACAGTCCCTGTATAGGGGTTCGCTCTGGTGGTCTCCCTGGGGGAGTCCGGTACGTGGCCCCGGGAATCCCCTTCGCTCCGTTTCAGAAAGGTATTTTTTGTGTTTGTTATACTGTGTATTTCCGTTGTGTATCTACCGTGGTTACATATCATAAAAACATCTTGTACCACAAACTCGTCTCTGGCTGTCATTGCCCTAACGCTATCGAAATCCTCAAACATACAATAGTATTACACCGGGGTAGGTAGAAAAGTCTTTCCTGATCCCAGCTCTGTTCATCTTGGATCATTTTTAAAAAACACAGCAAGCAAGGGTTACTCCAAGCGGAGTCTCCCTTTTTTTCCAAAAATTGTGCCCCACACACACCCACCCATTCAGTGGCAGCACTTTTGCCCTAGTTGTACACTTCACAGCTAGATTTGCATCAAGCACATTCCAAATCCACAAGCATTTACTCTCCCCAGGATGACACAGGGGTAGTAAATTCCTGGTGGATCCATGACTTGTTCATTTTGATGAACGTTAGTCTGTCCACATTTTCACTGGACAGACGCGTGCGCTTATCTGTCAGCACACACCCAGCAGCACTGAAGACACGTTCAGAGACAACGCTGGCAGCTGGACACGACAAAATCTCCAAGGCGTAACTGGAGAGCTCTGGCCATTTTTCTAGATTTGAAGCCCAAAATGAGCAAGGCTCCATTTGCAAAGTCATGGCATCGATGTTCATTTGGAGATACTCCTGTATCATCCTCTCCAGCCGTTGACTATGGGTCAGACTTGTTATCTCTGGTGGCCTTGCAAAGGAGGGTCTAAAAACATTATGAAAAGATTCCATAAAATTGCTGTTACCAGCATCAGATACAGTCCTACTGGTACGGGTAGACTGTTGAAGATGACGAGACCGTCCCATGTTTGTCAAGTTACAACTGGGAGATTCACTCCCTGCACCTGCACGGTTGTTTGGTGGAAAAGCCGAGCTAAGATCGAGTAACAGCTTCTGCTGATACTCCTGCATACGTGCGTCCCTTTCTATGGCTGGAATTATGTCACAAAATTTGGACTTGTACCGGGGATCTAATAGTGTGGCAATCCAGTAGTCATCATCACTTCTAATTTTGACAATACGAGGGTCATGTTGAAGGTAGTGCAACAAGAAGGCACTCATGTGTCTTGCGCAGCCATGCGGACCAAGTCCACGCTGTGTTTGTGGCATAGAGGTGCTACCCGTTCTTTCTTCCTCTGACATCTCCCCCCAACCTCTTTCAACTGAAATTTGACCAAGGTATCCCTCATCCGCTGAGTCTTCCATGTCCATGGACAGTTCGTCCTCCATTTCTTCATGTTCTCCTGCACCTTCCTCAACATTTCGCCTGCTACTATGCGCCCTTGTTGATCCCTGTCCCCCATGGTCCCATGCCTGCTGCGTTGGTGATGATGAACGTCTGGACCTTGGTGATGTTGTTGTCCCTTGCGCATATGAATCCTCCTGTAGTTCCTCTCCTTCCTGTTGTCCCACCCCCTGACTCCGAATAGTGTTTAACGTGTGCTCCAGCATGTAAATGACTGGAATTGTCATGCTGATAATGGCATTGTCAGCGCTAAACATATTCGTCGCCATGTCGAAACTGTGCAGAAGGGTGCATAGGTCCTTGATCTGAGACCACTCCATCAGGGTGATCTGCCCCACCTCTGCATCTCGTTGGCCCAGGCTATACATCATGACGTATTGCACCAGGGCTCGGCGGTGCTGCCACAGTCGCTGTAACATGTGGAGAGTCGAATTCCAGCGTGTCGCCACATCGCATTTCAGGCGATGAACCGGCAGGCCGAAAGACTTCTGGAGCGATGCAAGTCGCTCAGCTGCGGCGGTTGAACGGCGGAAGTGAGCAGACAGTTTTCGTGCCCTGGTCAGAAGGCCATCTAGGCCGGGATAGTGTGTTAAAAATTGCTGGACAACAAGGTTCAACACGTGAGCCATACAAGGCACGTGTGTCACCTTGCCCAGGTGAAGGGCCGCACCCAGGTTTGCAGCATTGTCGCACATGGCCTTACCAGGCTGCAGGTTGAGTGGAGACAACCATTTATTAAACTCGGACCGCAGAGCTGACCACAACTCCTCAGCTGTGTGACTCCTATTACCAAGACATGTCAAGCTAAAGACCGCCTGATGCCGTTGCGCTCTGCTGCCAGCATAGTAATAAGGGGTGCGTGATTCCTTCTGCGCAGTGAGAACGTTGGTGGCCTGACCAGGCAGGCTTGGGGCGGAGGTGGAGGACCCAGATGAGGTGGAGAAGGCAGAAGCAGTGGCGGAACTTGGACAGACAGAGGATTGACACACAAGTCGTGGGGACAGAAAGACTTATGCAGCAGACCCTTCACCATCTATCACCATAGTTACCCAGTGCCCAGTCAGCGACATGTAACGTCCCTGTCCATGCTTACTGGTCCAAGTATCGGTGGTGAAATGCACCCGTTCACACACAGAGTTTCTCAAGGAAGCGGTGATGTTGTGTGCGACATGCTGGTGTAGCGCGGGCACACCTTTCTTAGAGAAGTAGTGGCGACTAGGCATCTGGTACTGGGGCACAGCGACAGTCATAAGGTCTCTAAAATCCTGTGTGTCCACTAGGCGGAAAGGCAGCATTTCGGTAGCCAAGAGCTTACAGAGGGATAAAGTCAAGCTCTTAGCTTTGTCATGGGTCGCAGGAAATGGCCTTTTATTTGACCACATCTGAGGGACAGAGATCTGGCTGCTGTGTGTAGACGGTGTTGAGTAGGGTGTCCCTGGAAAAATGCAGGTTTGTGAGGAAAGTGCAGGCAGAGACATGATGTTGCCTTCATCCAACGTTGGTGCTATCGATGTCTGAGAGAGCTGTACACACTCACTTGTTTCCCCTTCCAAACCAACTGACGACCTACCAAGCAAACTGCCTGTTGCGGTTACAGTGGTGGAAGTTGTGCGTGGAAAACCAGGTGTGACAGCTGTCCCCACAGTCCTAGAAGATGAAGAGCGCGCAAATGCACTGGAAGGGGCAGGCCGTGGATGGTTCGCTCCGCTAGGCTGCATTGCAGCACGGTGAACTTCCCACTGGGACCTATGATATTTATTCATGTGACGATTCATGGAAGAAGTTGTCAAACTGCTGAGGTTTTGACCTCTACTAACAGAATCACGACAAATTTTACACATCACATAATTTGGGCGATCTTTTTCTATGTCAAAAAAGGACCAGGCTAGGCAAGGCTTAGAGGGCATGCGACCTGCTGAGCCCCCCCGACTAGTGCTCAGAGGCAGAGTGGTGGCTGATGATGCAGTTTTAGACGTGCTACCAGTGCTCCGACTCTGTCCAGGAAGGCGCAAGGTAACTTCGTCGTCAGTTGCATCCTCCTCCACCACCTCTGTTGACCTCCTCGAGTGCCTGACTGGGGGTTGACAGTAGGTGGGATCTAGAACTTCATCATCAATTGTTGTGTTTGCACTCCCCTCCCCCTCAGACTGAGCCTCTTCTTGCCCTGACCGAATATTTAAGTTGTCATCCCAATCTGGTGTCTGCGTCTCATCGTCATCAGTATGTTCCTCATTGTCTATAACCACAGGTGTTACAGTTTGTGACAAAGGGTCAACATTATGCTCAGAAACTTGGTCCTCACTGACTGAATCAGAGTCACAAAGGTTCTGGGCATCACTGCAGACCATTTCCTGGTCTGTACTCACTGTAGCTTGGGAGCAGACCTCTGATTCCCAGGCTATAGTGTGACTGAACAGCTCTGCAGACTCAGCCATCTCAGTTCCACCATACTGTGCAGGGCTGATGGAGACTTCAGAGCTGGGAGAAAGCAAGTGTGATTGGGATGACAACTCAGAGGACTGGTGTTTTTTGGATGCGGTACTTGAAGTGGCTGAGAGGGCACTTGTTGGACCACTTGAGATCCATTCAAGCATTTTCCTTTTTTGGCCATCATCTACCTTTGTTCCTGTTGTTTGTGTCTGTAAAAAAGGGAGCACATCGGATTGTCCACGGTAAGTAGAAGACATCTTACTTTTGCTGGTAGATGGTCTATCTTCAGCAGATGATAATGGAGCTTTGCCACCTTCCCCACGGACAAACCCTTTTTTTCCTTTTCCACCACGCCTCTTCCCCTTTCCACCAGCATCTGTCATTTTGCCACTCATGTTGATTGCAACAAGATTGTGCCCTGAAAATATGGTAGTAAAAATTGAGAGGTGGTGTAGATTGCAGCGGTGGTCTAGCTTTATTAACAGCAGAATAATCAAGAATAAATATCCCTGACAATGCAACTATGGCCCTTAAACTGGCAGCATAAATTGCTAGTATAATAACTTAGTTAGAATGAGTTTGAGTGTGCAATGCAGGCAGACGTGCTGCAAATATCTTTGCACTAGTGGGACTATACAGAAGTCCAATAGCCACGTTTAGGATGCCACTAGGTTCACTCAGTGTTTGCTAGTATAATGGCTTAGTTATAATGAGTTTGAGTGTGCAATGCAGGCAGACGTTTTGCAAATATCTGTGCACTACTGGGACTATACAGAAGTCCAATAGCCACGTTTAGGATGCCACTAGGTTCACTCAGTGTTTGCTAGTATAATGGCTTAGTTCTAATGAGTTTGAGTGTGCAATGTAGCCAGACGTGCTGCAAATATCTGTGCACTACTGTGACTATACAGAAGTCCAATAGCCACGTTTAGGATGCCACTAGGTTCACTCAGTGTTTGCTAGTATAATGGCTTAGTTATAATGAGTTTGAGTGTGCAATGCAGGCAGACGTGCTGCAAATATCTTTGCACTACTGGGACTATACAGAAGTCCAATAGCCACATTTAGGATGCCACTAAGTTCACTCAGTGTTTGCTAGTATAATGGCTTAGTTATAATGAGTTTGAGTGTGCAATGCAGGCAGACGTGCTGCAAATATCTTTGCACTACTGGGACTATACAGAAGTCCAATAGCCACGTTTAGGATGCCACTAAGTTCACTCAGTGTTTGCTAATATAATGGCTTAGTAACAATGAGTTGGAGTGTGCAAAGGGCAGGAGGGTACAGTGGCAGGGTTGTGGGTCTCTGGGTAGAGGAAAGGAAGCCTGCCTTTCTTTCCCTCCTAATGGGGAAAGCAGCGAGGAAATCCCTGACCTTAGCTACACAGACGCTGTCATCTTGTGTAGCTGTTAAACTCTGTTTTCAGGACCTGTCACCTATGGCTCTGACCCTGCCGGTATGAGCCCTTAAAAGGACTGATAGAAAGTGCTCTCCCTAAGCTGTCCAGCGCTGTGTATGGAGCGTAATACAGCTGTATCGGCGATAGGAGCTGCGCCAGTGATGTCTGACACCAAGGACGCAGAAGAGATATTGGCGTCCGGACGGGCAGATACTCGTTTTTATAATGCAGGGACATGTGACATGGACATCCTATCACACATGCCGTTGCTTCTCTGGCTAAAAGTCCACTTAGCTGTGTGTGTGTCTGGGATTGGCTGACCCTCCCCACTACACGCGCGCGCTTAGGGAAGGAAGACAAGGAAAAAAAAATGGCGATCGCCATTATACATACAGTAGTGATCTGAATGCGCTGTTCCCGCACACTGAAATGTCATAATAGTGTAAGTCACAGAGTGACTTACACTATTACAGCGGAAAGCCAGCTAGGAATTAGCTGTTTTTTTTTGCTGCTAGAACCGTTCTCGAACGTATCTAGAACTATCGAGCTTTTGCAAAAAAGCTCGAGTTCTAGTTCGATTTAGAACAGTCCCCAAAATCACTCTAGCCGTGAACTGGAGAACCACGAACCACGAACCGCGCTCAACTCTACTGATAAGATAGACTGGGTGGGCCATTTATATGGATACACCTAAATAAAATGGGAATGGTTTGTAATATCAACTTCCTGTTTGTTGTTCATTAGTATATGGGTGGAATGAAACTTTTCAAGATGGGTGGTGACCATGGCGGCCATTTTGAAGTGGCCATTTTGGATCCAACTTTATTTTTTCCATTGGGAAGAGGGTCATGTAACATGTCAAACGTATTGAGAATTCACAAAAAAACAAGAGTGCTTGGTTTTAACGTAACTTAATTCGTTCATTGCTTATTTACAATTTTATGACCACTTGTAAAATGTGTTCAAAATGCTGCCCATTGTGTTGGATTGTCAACGCAACCCTCTTCTACCACTCTTGATACACTATTATGTACATTATTGATTTTTGTTCCTGAAGAAGGGGTATTCCGTTGCGAAACGTGTAGAACAATAAAATGCAGTGTCTTATTCCCCATTGATCTTCAGTGATCTTCTTCTGGCAGCACGGATTAACCCTTTTCTTTCATCTCCTCCAACGCTATCTTCCTGGGTTCTGCAGAAGCCTTCCTCAACATGTGGTTATAGTGGTTGTGTCTATAACAGAACCATACCAGGTTAGTCAACCTAATTAAATTCTTTCTGGTACCACCGGATAAGACACAATTTGCGCCCCCCTTCTGTGTCATTTCAGTTTCACGACATACAATTTGCTGATCAGATTAAAAATCACATCAATGATGGCAAGCCATCCTGCTCAATTTCACCAAAACAGGCTGAAACCATGATGCTTCCACCACTGTGTTTTACAGTCGCAATAAGGTTTTTATATTCTAAAGCAGTTTATTTTTTTTCTAAACATGACTCCTCTCATTTAAACTTAAAAGCTCTCTTTTGGTCTCCTATATTCTTACATAGTAAGTTACATAGTTACTTAGGTTGAAAAAAGACCTAGGTCCATCTAGTTCAACCTTCCTCCACCAGTTCTACATTTAGTCACTAAGTCATTTCTAACCAACAATGTTTTGTGTACTGAGGAAATCATCCAGCCCTTTTTTAAAAGCTGTTATAGTATCTGCCATTACTACCTCTTGTGGTAGTGTATTCCACAGTCTGACCGCTCTAACTGTAAAGAACCCTTTCCTATTTAGGTGTCGGAATCGCTTTTCTTCCACTCGCAGTGAGTGCCCCCTGGTCCTTAGTACTGTCTTTGGAAGAAATAAGTCATGTGCCAGTCCTTTATATTGACCACACATGTATTTATACATATAAATGAGATCTCCTCTGAGACGTCTTTTTTCTAAGCTAAACATATCTAACTTTTTCAACCTGTCATCATATGGGAGGCCTTCCATTCCTTGTAATAGTCTAGTTGCCCGCCTTTGAACTGACTCTAACTTCTGAATGTCCTTTTTAAAATGTGGAGCCCAAAACTGGATCCCGTATTCCAGATGTGGCCTTACAAGTGATTTATAGAGGGGTAACAATACGTTGGGATCACGGGATCTAATCTCTCTTTTTATACACCCTAAAATCTTGTTTGCTTTAGCAGCTGCTGCTTGACATTGAATGCTGCTGCTCAGCTTATTTGTAATGAGAATACCCAAGTCCTTGTGCTGTTCTGTAGTCCCGAGTTTACTTCCATTTAATGTATACGCAGCTATAGGATTACTCCGTCCTAGGTGCATTACTTTACATTTATCAACATTAAATCTCATTTGCCAAGTATCTGCCCATTCTGACATCTTATCCAGATCTTTTTGTAATATTGTACTATCCAGGTCAGTTTTTAATATCCTACATAGTTTGGTGTCATCGGCAAAGACTGACACTGTACTATCAATCCCATCCACAAGGTCATTAATAAAGAGAGTAAAAAGAATCGGTCCAAGCACAGATCCCTGCGGCACCCCACTGCTGACTATAGCCCATTTAGAGAATGTACCATTTATGACTACTCTTTGTTTCCTATCTTTTAGCCAATTCCTTACCCAGTTGCATATTGTGTCCCCTAGTCCTTGCTTCTGGAGCTTTAGTATAAGGCTATTATGTGGTACAGTATCAAATGCCTTTGCAAAGTCCAAATAAATCACATCAGCTGCATTACCAATATCCAGGTTTGAACTTACCCCCTCATAGAACCCCAACAGGTTGGTTAGACACGACTTATCTTTCATGAATCCATGCTGTTTGTCAGTTATCATATTATTTTCTGCAATATATTTTTGCATGTCTTCCCTTAAAATGCCCTCAAAAACTTTGCATACTACTGATGTCAGGCTTACTGGACGGTAGTTGCCTGGATCTACCCTCTTACCTTTCTTAAATATCGGTACCACATCAGCAATCCTCCAATCCTGAGGCACCAACCCTGTTACAAGTGAGTCTAAAAAGATGAGATACAGCGGTCTGTCGATTACGGAGCTCAATTCCCTCAATATTCGTGGATGAATGCCATCTGGCCCTGGGGATTTATCAATGTTTAATTTACTCAGACGTAGGCGTACTTCATCTTGTGTTAAATTAATTTTATCGGGTGGTGGACTTTGATTTTTCACTTGTTGAATGATCCCTGGTACAGTCAGTTCCTTGGTGAATACAGATGAGAAATGCCTATTTAATATCTCAGTCTTTTGTTTGTCCTCTATAACTAACTTGTTATTATATTTTAAGAGGCCGATACTATCCTTTGTTTTCCTTTTGGCATTAATGTATTTATAAAAGATTTTCGGATTTATTTTAATGTCATTGGCGATTTTTGTTTCAGTAGCTAATTTTGCTTGTTTGATTTCTTTTTTACATTTCCTATTGATATCTTTATACTCCTGCAATGCTATTTCTGTATTCTCAGCCTTTAAGATTTTAAATGCCCTTTGTTTTTGTTTTATTATATTTTGTACAGTCTTATTTATCCATAGTGGTTTCTTTTTATTCCTGGACATTTTATTACCAGAGGGTATACGTTTTTTACAGGACTCTAGTAGTATATCCTTAAACTTACCCCATTTATGTTCGGTATCCCCAGTTACCATGACTTTGTCCCAATCTACACATTTAAGCTCTTCCCTTAATTTGTTGAAATCAGCTTTCCTAAAATTCCAGATTTTAGCATTCCCCCTTTGAAATGTTCTATTGAATATTATGTTGAAGCTTACCATATTATGATCGCTGGTGCCCAAGGTTCTCTTTAAAAAGCTTTCTCCTAGCAATCCTGTCCTGTGCATCTCTGCTGTTCGGTGTCCTCCTGAAGGTGGACTCATCTACGTTAACATTATCCAACCACTCCTGTAAGGTATACGTAATAATGGCCTTGAATTTTCTCCATTTGTACACAATCTGTATAAATGTGGATTGGAGGAGTCTACAGATTTTAGAAATGGTTTTGTAAACTTTTTCAGCCAGATGAGCAGGAACTTTTCTTCTGAGGTTCTAATAAAACTTCCTTGCTTTTTACATGATAAACTTCCACAAATGCGTGATGAATTTCAGATTTTGGTGAAGTAATAATCTTTAAATAAACCCGGTTGCGCACTCACACCTGATTGTCATCTCATTGAATGAAAACACCAGACTCTAATTTCACCTTAAAAATTTTGGCAAGTCTAAAAGATACTGTTGCTACTCACAGATATGTAATATTGGATCATTTTTCTTAACATTGTTTTTACAAAATCTATTATTTGAAATTTGTTTTATTTGGTTCTGTTTATCTACTTTATGGACTTGTCTGAAAATCTCCAAATCTCTGAAAAGAACCACTCAAACCCCATAGGAAACAATGGGAGGCAATCACAAACACATAAAAACACCTAGAAAACACCCTCAAAGGTGTCCAAAAGGTGACAAACAACTCACAACACAACACAAACACATGGGAAAGTGACAAGGACATATACTCATGCAAAAACAAAACAACTGGACAAGGAAAAAGAGGAGGAGACACAGATATATGAGTATATGCAAGGGAACATCGATGCCATTACTGTGCAACTTGAGCCTTGCTCATTTTAGGCTTCCAATCTGAATAAATTGCCTGAGCTCGCCACGTACGCCTTGGGGATCTTGTCGTGTCCTGCAGCCAGCGTTCTCTCGGAACCTGTCTTCTGTGCTGCTGGGGGTGTGCTGACAGATAAGCACACGCATCTGTCCACTGACAATGTGGACATACTAACGTTCACCAAAATGAGGAAGTCATGGATCACAGAGGACTTTTCTTCCCCTGGGTCATCCAGGAGAGCCGAAAGGCACGTGTAGTTTTGAGAGTGCTTCATGCAAAGCATCTTTTTCATTTTGAAAATGGGCGTCAACTGATGCCAGTCAAGTGGGGTGTGTATGTGTGTGTGTGGCCCAATTAGTGGAAATGAGGGAGACTGTGGTTGGAGTCCCCTCGCTTTTGAAAAAAGAGCCAAAATGAACAAGTCATGGGTCACAGAGGACTTTTCTTCCCCTGGGTCATCCAGAGGAGGCGAAAGGCACGTGTATTTTTGAGAGTGCTTCATGCAAAGCATCTTTTTCATTTTGAAAATGGGAGTCAACTGATGCCAGTCAAGTGGGGTGTGTGTGTGTGTGTGTGTGTGGCCCAATTAATGGAAACGAGGGAGACTGGTTGGAGTCCCCTCGCTGTGTTTTACATGATTTTCGAAGGGCATGACATGCTTAAGAGGTTGAGTTTCAGCATCTGCAACTTGTTGGCTACAGAAAGGCTGCCTTTACACCCTTTTGAGACCGAGGATTTCCGAGACCTTATGCCCATCGCAGTGCCCCAAGAGCCGATGCACAGTCGCCACTCCTTCTCCAAGAAAGGCGTGCCCGCGCTACCACAGCAGGTCGCACACAACATCACTGATTCCTTGAGAAACTCTGTGTGTGACAGGGTGCATTTCACCACAGATACTTGGACCAGTAAGCATGGACAGGGGAGTTACATGTCACTGACTGGGCACTGGGTAACTATGATGAGAGATGGAGCAGGGTCTGCTGTACAAGTCTTGCCGTCCCCACGAGTTGTGTGTCAATCCTTCCTCTGTATGTAGAAGTTCCTCCACTGCTTCTGTCTCCTCAACCTCGTGTGGGTCCTCCACCTCAGACCAAACCCTGTGTGGTCAGGCCACCCGCGTTGTAACTGCGCACAAGGAATCCCACACACCTCCTTACTATGCTGGCAGCAGAGTTGAACAGCATGATGCGGTCGACTCTTTACTTTGAAATGTCTGGGAAATGTGAGTCACACCGCTGGGAAGTTGTGGATGGTAAGCTCTGGAGAGTGAGACCGAGTTCCATCAATGGTTGTCTCCACTCAACCAGCAGCCAGGGAAGGCCGGGTGCGACAATGATGCAAACCAGTCTGCGGCCCTTCTTCAGGGCAATGTGACACACGTGCCTTGTATGGCTCACGTGTTGAACCTGGTTGTCCAGCAATTTTTAAACCACTATCCCGGCCTACATGGCCTTCTGCAGAGGGCACGGTGTAACGCCTGCCTGGATTGACACACTCAGATGGGCTGTAAAGGATAGGCTAGAGGGAAGTAACTCACCAAGCAGGACCCCCAGAAACCTTAAACCTTTTTGGATGCCACTAAGTTTCAGCACTGGTTGCTATTATTATAGCTTAGTAAAAATGAGCAGGAGGGTGGAATGCTGAGGTGCTGGAAATTGCTTGGCACCAGTGGGACACTAATGGAGTACAGCAGCCACTTTTTGGATGGCACTAACTGGCAGCACTCTGCAATTAAAATGGCTTTGCAAAAAAGGGCAGGAGGGTACAGTGGCCGGGTTGTGGGTCAATGTAGAGGAAAGGAAGCCTCACTTTCTATCCCTCCTAATGGTGAAATGCAGCAAGGAAGTCCCTGACTTAAGGTACACAGATGCTGTTATCTGAAGCTGTATACAGCGTTTCCATGGACCTGACTGTCACCTATGGCTCTGAGCCTGAGGAAATGAGCCCTCAAAAGGGCTGAAATAAACTTCTGTCCCTAATCTGTAGAGCGCTGAGTGTATAGCGTACACAACAGGACCGGCGACAGGAGCTGCGTGAGCGGTGACTGTCACCCAGACGCAGAAGGCAGATAATGGCATCCTGAGGGAAAATGGCCGTATTTATAATGCAGGGACATGTGACATTCACAGCCTATGACACATGCCCTTGCTTGTCTGGCAAAAAGTCCAATTAGCTGTGTGTGTATCTGGGATTGGCTGACATGCTGGCCCGCCCCACTACACGCGCGCTTAGTAAAAAAATAAATGGCGATCAGCATTTTCTCAGCACCACAGATCTAAAACCCGTCCCCCTGGACACTATCCGCTGAAATTTGATAATAGTTGAATCACAGAGTGACTCACACTATTACAGTGAAAAGCCAGCTAGTAATTAGCTAGGCTTTTTGCTGATAGAACCGTTCTCAAACGTAACACGAGCTGCCGAACCTTTAGCAAAAAGCTCGAGTTCTAGTTCTATCTAGAACACCCCCAAAATCACTCGAACCTAGAACTGGCGAACCTCGAACCATGAACCGCGCTCAACTCTACTCGTAGCCAATTAGTGCTTTCCCCCCATTATTACCTGGCTATTTTCCAGATGCACCAGGGCCTAGCCTTAACATGGGCTAGGTAATAGAGGAGGTATATGTAGACATATTTTTGCCTCCTGAGAAAGCCCAAAAAAACTTTCTGGCAAAGAGTTGTTATTATGAGTGACACATATGATGTGAGCACTGTTCGACTACGAGGCCTAGGAGTTTGAATTTAAGAGACAAGGTTTAAACAAGGTTATCAGTCAATTATATTATTCAGCAATTTTTGTCTTTTAGCTATTTTTTTTTTTTTTAAAGTAGTTTTTCATAAATGTTGGTCATTGTTCACATAATAGTATCTTCCTCTTTTTAAAAAGTTATTATTTTATTTAAAAAGTTATTATATAGGAGTAAATCTTAGCACAGCCTTTACAGCTACAGCACAACTACACACAAATGAGCTGCTATTGATAGTAGAACGCATTGTATATATTATATATTGATAGCTGCAGCTGCTTAAATCCATTGCATTTAAACAAAAGCACAATGAAGTCCTTAGAAATAAGTCCTACATATGTAGAACACATCATATTATTCACACAACTAATTTACATTTTCTTTAAATCAGAGATATTGTGACATTCCTGCCAATCTTTATCCAGTTCTTATAAAATGTTCTAATACCTCATTATCCCTTAGGAATAAGAAATGAGTAAAACATGGATCCCATATTGCAATAAAATCTAATCAAGCCACTTCACTAACGATAGTGTTATCTACAGTGCTTTCATAATAATCACATTTATTGTTGAGACTTTATTAATAGATCAGTAGATAATGGTACTCCAGTATATTGTGTGTGTTACACAGAGGCTAGGAATGTAACACGCAGTAAGGACGACTCAGTGGTGACTTCAACAGGTTTTATTGGGGGGGGGAGATAGAAAAGGGGGAGGAATGTGTAAGGGTAGCGCCCCATGAGGCAGGTGTTTTAACCTACTCGTTGCCGGGCCGGGGAACAGATTCTTCTGCATCGTCACGCAGTTGCCTGGCCCGGTTACGGCGTACAGGAAGGAGGATTGGAGGGTGGTAGGGAAATGGAGGTAGTACTTGGGGGTTTTAGGAAAGTCTATTAGGATTGTGATGCCATCTGTGGTGCACGGCCAGGAATGGGGGCCACCGCTGCAGGGTCTGTCACCAGGGCAGATGTCAGGTGCAGTTGGAATCGTGGCGCTCCACACAGGCGGAACGGGATTACCCCAGGAGGATGGCTGGGGTAGTAGTGGTCCCTGTTGGCGCCACAGCGCTGGGCAACGACGCCGGTAAAGGAGAGGCAGAGACAGGGGCTGCGGTTCCAGGTGTTTTTACTCATAAGTTTTTCAGACGCTGCTCGAGGTACCGTTCTCGCCACGATGGGCTCTAGCCGATCCTGGATCCATGAAAGGTCAAGTCCGGTGTGTGTGTCAGCCTGTGAGCTCTCTCTTCTCCTTTTGTGCGCTAAGTATCGAACCCCCATGGCGTGAAGCACTTGAGGGTCCCGGTGTCAGTAAATTGTGTCCCATTCTGTATGCCGATAACACAGTTCCGTTACGGGGCCGGTTCTCAACCCCGGATCCTATGTGCTATTTGTTGCAAACTCAAGGGATGGGTCCGGTGACTTTCAGTAGCCATTTCCCGCGACCCTTGTAGAGTTGGTAGACAACTTGGAGTATGCCTGCCCTAGGAATCTGTATCCCGACAGCACCAGTCCTGTGGAAGCAGCTGCGCTGCCTCTCCCCAGTGACTGAGTGTTGAATGCCTTGGCCCACAGAGTTGTGCGTGGCACATCCGCTTTGCTCTGTATCTGAAGCTGAACTCTCTGTTGTTATTGTGTTGTGTGTTCTGAGCTGTTGCCCCTAGCCACTGCCACCGACTGGTTCACTACTCTCACTATTCTGTGCTCCTAACTCCCCCTGTTGGTTGCTTCTCCCTGACCCTGAGTCCCCAGTCCAGTGGGTCTGGGGAGCCCCTGGTGCGGTGGCGTCCTGTGAACACAACGCTGTAGTGACCCCCTATTGTGATCTGACCCTGGCCCAGTCCCCACTGGGGAGAGCAACCGACTATCTGTATGTTTGTGTATGTGTAAACCGGCCTCGATCTTCCTCGGACCTAGGATGAGTACTACACCCTAATGGGGGTGCAATACCCTGTCGCGCCTGAAGTTGCAGGGGCACCACATAAGCAACAGGCAATGCCGGAGTACAAGGCAAAAGAAATCAAATAGTAGTTGGCACGTTTCACAGTTACACTACACTGATGAAGTACACGCAATCACTGAAGGTTGTAACAATCAAATTCATTGAACAGTAACCCAACACCGGTCCTTCCATCAGGCAAGCACTGGTGTCAACCTACATAGGCTCACAATATGCAGTTAAACAGAAAAACTTGAACTTTTATATACAGTTTGTACGGAAAGTATTCAGACCACATTACATTTTTCACTCTTTGTTTCGTTGCAGACATTTAGTAAATTCAAAAAAGTTCATTTTTTTCTCATTAATGTACACTATGCACCCTATCTTGACAGAAAAAAACCCAGAAATGTTGACATTTTTGCTAATTTTTTAAACACGAAAAACTGAAATATCACATGGTCATAAGTATTCAGATCCATTGCTGTCCATTTCTTTGTGATCCTCCTTGAGATGGTTCTACTCCTTCATTGAAGTCCAGCTGTGTTTAATTAAACTGATAGGACTTGATTTGGAAAGGCACGCACCTGTCTACATAAGACCTCACAGTTCACAGTGCATGTCACACCATATGAGAATCATGAGGTCAAAGGAACTGCCCAAGGAGCTCAAGACAGAATTGTGGCAAGGCACAGATCTGGCCAAGGTGACAAAAGAATTTCTGCAGTACTCAAGGTCCCTAAGAGCATAGTGGCCTCCATAATCCTTAAATGGAAGACGTTTTGGACCACCAGAACTCTTCCTTGACCTGGCCGTCCAGCTAAACTGAGCAATCGTGGGAAAAGAGCCTTGGTGAGAGAGGTAAAGAAGAACCCCAAGATTACTGTGACTGAGCTCCAGAGATGCAGTAGGGAGATGGGAGAAAGATGCACAAAGTCAACTATCACTGCAGCCCTCCATCAGTTGGAACTTAGCAGAATGGCCGACGGAAGCCACTCGTCAGTGCAAGACATATATTAGTGTGAAGCCCTGGCCTATGAGGTCATCACAAGGTATTGTGTGGCGCCCCTGAGGCTTCCGTCGCCACAGGTCATTGCACCCCATCCAGCGGTGTGATGCCCCATTCTGAGAGAAGAAGAGAGTGAACTCCGGTCCCCTGGTAAATCCACACTACACCCATTGCTAGGAACACACTGGGACCAGGGAAAGTGGCAGACAACCCTCCCATGCTGCATGCTGGGAGGGGTCGTAAGACCCATCCTTGCTCCTATAGGGTAGAACAGGGCAATTGGGGAGGTGGGAGGAGCCATCAGAGAGCAGACACAGAGAGGAAGGTCAAGTTTAGTCAGTCTACCTCAGGGAGTGAGAGAGTAAAGAACCAGCATGTAGTTGGAGAAGAAGAACGAGAGAAAGGAGGGAGGAGGAGGCCTGCTGGAGGCAGGCAAGGAGGAGAAAAGAAAGAAAGAAAGAAAGAAAGCTCCAAGTCAGACAGGAGTAGAGAAACAGAAGGAGACGTTCCTGGTGAAGATCCTGGGACCCAGAGGTCCAGGTGACACCACGTAGAAGACAGAAGGAGTCGCAGGGCCACGGGTAGTCTGTATAGCTGTCGGGGCAGTTTAGAGCTACGGTGGCCTGTTCCACAAGAACATCGGTGGAGGGATCAAGCTGCGACAGGGGACGGTCCCTAGAGACTGGAGGAGTGCAAAGATCATCTCCAAACAGTAAAAACCGAGGCCCAGGGAATGTTGTAGACTCCCCGGGCCAGAACCCATAGCAGAACTTCCAGAAAAGGGGTAATCAGCCGACAGGTGACCCCCCAGCCTGGAGGCTGCAGTGGAGGCCAAGCCAGGTTTATCCTATCAAAGGCAAGGCTAAGGAAGACAGCAGAAGATAGAGACACTAAGAGAAGGGTACCGGCTTTCACTCTCAGAATCACCCAGAAACGGCGGAGGTCCCTGACAGTGGTCCCAGCAGTCCAAGGGTCCCTGCAGCGCTGTGACAAGAATTGTGAGTAAAGAACTTGAACTGCACCCTTGAAGTGGTCTCTGTTATTTCAGCTGCATAGACATTCACAAGCACCAACTGTGTCCCCGGGGCTCCGCTCCACCTGTGGGGAGCAGTACCACCATTGCTGCCATAACATCACCCCGGAGGCCTCACACAGCAGCGGCGGCTTAATAGCCGCAGACCGCAGGTGGCGTCACGAACACAATCATTAATAAGCAAACCCCAAGTCATCAGTCATTTTCTACTGACACCCACCAGGGCCACGGAGCCGGGCCCAGCCACCACTGACTACCACCGGACTAGTCCGGCCCGGCACCGGGTGTCCCATAGCCCTGGGGTGGGCGAGTCAATTGTACAAACTGCTGTTCTGTGCAATATCCACCTCCTCCTTGGTTACAGGTCTCTAACCACATGGTGTTGCCAAAGACCAGCTAATCAAAATCCTATGAACACTCTGAACCACACCCACTAGACACACCAGTGGATGGCCTGAGTGGAATAGAGTCGCCAAGTGCTCTATTCCACTCAGGAGGAGGTCAGGGGTGTCAGGAGAAGGCCAGTATAGTGTTGGTGGTGAAAGTGAGAGGAGGTCAGGAGCTGGGCTCCGTGAAGTACTAGGTAGCAGACGTTGGTCTGGGCCTGGTAGGAGCTGGAACCCCAGTCGCAGGGGATCATGACAAGGGGAACGGTATTGTCGTGGAGGACAGCCAGCGGCCTTGTAACATCACCAGGCAGGGGCCAGGGCATGACAGGGTACGTGGACCCTAGGTCAGGGAGTAGCTTCAGGCAACCTGACAATTTACCCAATGAGAACGGAGTCTTCAAGATCCGCTCTCCACCCGCTTCAAAATCGAGGTACTAGCACAACGAGAGGGATAGTACTTTCCACAAATATGGTCCAAGAAATCCCAAGTGTGAACCCTGAGAGCAAGCTCCCTCAGTTAGCCATACTGGGGAGCGGGACCCGACTAGTTTCAAGTTACAAGGACCAACCAGTGGGAAACAAGGTGCAAAGGGAAAGGTCACAGATCAACAGGCAACACCAACGGCAATGAGACCCAGGCATGCTTCCCCTCAGTGGCAGTGGTGTCCAGAACTTTGGTTTACTACAGTTTTCGGTGTCAGCGTTATTGGACTGAGTGAGTACACAAGTGATCCTTACCTCCCCAACGGCAAATCCCCGACACCATCACCGAGTCCCGGGGCATCTCCCCCTACCCGTGGAGGGGTTAAACACCTGGCTGCCCACTCCATCGCCACCGGGTACTCCCAGCCACAGCGGTGGTACTCCACCTTACCACACACCACGTGTTACGGGGGCTGTCTGATTATAAAAACCAAAGGGATATCAGACAGTCAGGGTCCACCGTGCAAAGCCTCTGCTGCAGACTATAGCAGAGGATAAGGGGTATCTTGTACTACGGAAGCAGTACTGACACTGATACGTCTCAGTGACACTAGAGCCAATCACGGCGTGTACTGTTAAAGTCACAGCGACTACCGTATTTAGCATTAACGTAAAAGGGATAGGTTAATGAGTGAGGAAGAGTATATGTGTGCCGCTGTAAATAGTAGTAGCACAAGTGCAGAGTGCAATACCTCTGTTAAACTCACAGAGGCATATAGTTAGGAAATAAAGCAATTCCTCCCTTACTCGGAGGGTGTGTGGTATGGTCTCTGTTAATGATCACAGAGACAAAAGCAGTGAGTGTGAAATGGCACCTACCTAGGTCCGTTCCTCTAGTGGTGCCAGGAGACGGACAGCAGCGTAAGCCGCACAAAGCTCCTACCTGCGTTCGCTCCACTAGTGTGCGAGGACACGAACCACTAGATATGGCACCTGCCTAGGTCCGCTCCACTAGTGGTGCAAAAGAGACGGACAGCAGCACAAGCCGCACAAAGCTCCTACCTATGTTCTCTCCCCTAGTGTGCGAGGATACGAACAGCTGCCAGACGCAGTATAAGGAACGTTACCCTAGCGGCAACGTCCACCTACGAGTAGAATCACAAGGCCCAGCCGGACCATGTACCTCAGGCACCTGCCTATGTCCGCTCCACTAAGATGTAAGGATACGGACCGCAGCCGAAGCTGTAAGGTACAAGAACGCTACCCTGCCGGTAGCGCTCACCTAGCATAGACAGAGAGATGCCTAGAGGGACGTGCACAGAGCGTCTACTCTCATGCATGAACCAAGAAGACTGAGTGCCGGACGGCGTGCATCAGGGTCTTAAATAGACTCTGTGCCTCATCCAAGATGGAGGACACCAGAGCCAATCCGCTGCCAGAATGACAGCAATGACGTCACGCTGGCCTATCACCGAGCAAAGCGTCACAAGCACATGACCAGCGACCAATCGGCATAGAAGGTGTCAGAGACATGTGACCACGTGTCACAAGCACATGACCAGCGGCCAATCAGCTTAGAACGTGTCAGAGACATGTGACCTCGTGTCAGCGATGATGTCACCCGCACATGTGCAATGGCTCCAAGATAGGACTTAGTCTCCAGCGCTTGCACATGTGCAGTAGCAAGAAATCCGAACATAGTCTCCAGTGCTCGCACATGTGCAGTAGCAAGAAATCCGAACATAGTCTCCAGTGTCACAGCAACCGTAACACCACGGGTGGCGTCACAAACTATTCCATACAATACTCCCCTATAAATACCCCCCTCTTTTCTTTTCGAGTGACTGTGAGACCCCCGGGTCCGGACGCCCCTCGAGCCACCGCAGATCCAGATCCGAGCAGCCCGGCTGCTGACATGGGGGCGGTACATTAGCCCGCATAGAGTTTGCAAAAAAAAATACATAAAGGACTCCCAGACTATGAGAAATAAGATTCTCAGGTCTAATGAGACAAAGATAGAACTTTATGATGATAATTCTAAGCGGTGTGTTTGGAGAAAAACAGGTACCTAATCCCAGTGAAACATGGTGGTTTTCAGCAACATGCCAGGGGGATATTTTTCAGCTACAGTGACAGGATAACCGGTTGCAATTGAAGGAAAGATGAATGTGGCCAAGTACAGAGATATCCTCAAAGAAAACCTCTTACAGAGTGTTCTGGACCTCAGCCTTGGCCGAAGGTTCACCTTCCAACAAGACAATGACCCTAAGTACACAGCTAAAATAGCAAAAGGGTGGCTTCAGAACAACTCTGTGACCATTCTTGACTGGCTCAGCCAGAGCCCTGACCTAAACCCAATTGAGCATCTCTAGAGAGACCTGAAAATGGCTGTCCACCAACGTTCATCATCCAACCTGACGGAACTGGAGAGGATCTGCAAGGAAGAATGGCAGAGGATCCCCAAATCCAGGTGTGAAAAACTTGTTGCATCTTTCCCATGGCTGTACTAGCTCAAAAGGGTGCTTCTACTCAATACTAAGCAAAGGGTCTGAATACTTATGACCATGTGATATTTCAGTTTTTCTTTTTTTTAAAATTTGCAAAAATTTCTACATTTCTGTTTTTTTTCTGTCAAGATGAGGTGCAGAGTGTACATTAATGAGAAAAAAAAATAACTCTTTTGAATTTACCAAATGTCTGCAATCAAACAAAGAGTGAAAAATTTAAAGAAGTCTGAATACTTTCCATACCCACTGTTCGTCTGTTTATATTAGGAAATTATTAAACGTGGTGCAGTTGTGTGGTAATGCACTACACCAACAGTTGACTTTAGTAATTAGCTATTCTCTCTCTCAGTACTGTACTTCAATGCGGGAAGTAAAGGCCCGGTGTAATTGGATGCTGCACCAGAACAAATGTCCATTTCTCAGTCTCTGATTCTCAATGTCCAATCTTTGGTGCTTGACTGTGTAGGTTGATGCTCTTCCAGTGACACTATTTGATCTTCAGGTTTCTTTGGTGACGAGGTTCATTCTTCGGGTTCCTCTGGCAATGATAATCATGTTTGGGTTTCTTTGGCAATGATATTCGGTCTTCAGGTTCCTCTGGCAACAATTTCCGGTCTTTCAGTTTCTCTGGTGATGCTATGCAGGCTTTGTGTACGTCTGTCAATGCTATGCAGGCTTCATGTCCCTCTGACAATGGTATGCAAGCTTTGGGTTCTCCTGGCAATGGTATGCTGGCTTCAGGTGCCTCTGGGATAGGGAGTTGCCAGATGATTCCCCTAAAAAACAAAAGCGGTGTGCTCTGCTGTGTACATACTAGTGTTGGAGGTAGCCAGACTACCCCATTCCTATAGTGTTTATACATATAGTGTTTTATATTCTGTGCATCTTAATAGTCGTGCTTTATAAAATGTCTACGTTTTGCTGCTACTGAAGAATATGAGCTGGTGGTGTAGCAGAGCCGAAGCAGTGCAGTGGTTGGCGCAATCTTGCGACCAAGAATTTAAAGTGTTTATTGAAGATTGCATTTTGTAGAAATGTGTATTTTATAGTAATGCAAAGTACAGTCATATGAAAAAGTTTGGGCACCCCTATTAATGTTAACCTTTTTTCTTTATAACAATTTGGGTTTTTGCAACAGCTATTTCAGTTTCATATATCTAATAACTGATGGACTGAGTAATATTTCTGGATAGAAATGAGGTTTATTGTACTAACAGAAAATGTGCAATCCACATTTAAACAAAATTTGACCGGTGCAAAAGTATGGGCACCCTTATCAATTTCTTGATTTGAACACTCCTAACTACTTTTTACTGACTTACTAAAGCACTAAATTGGTTTTGTAACCTCGATGAGCTTTGAACTTCATAGGCAGGTGTATCCAATCATGAGAAAAGGTATTTAAGGTGGCCACTTGCAAGTTGTTCTCCTATTTGAATCTCCTATGAAGAGAGGCATCATGGGCTCCTCAAAACAACGCTCAAATGATCTGAAAACAAAGATTATTCAAAATAGTTGTTCAGGGGAAGGATAAAAAAAGTTGTCTCAGATATTTAAACTGTCAGTTTCCACTGTGAGGAACATAGTAAGGAAATGGAAGAACACAGGTACAGTTCTTGTTAAGCCCAGAAGTGGCAGGCCAAGAAAAATATCAGAAAGGCAGAGAAGAAGAATGGTGAGAACAGTCAAGGACAATCCACAGACCACCTCCAAAGACCTGCAGCATCATCTTGCTACAGATGGTGTCAATGTGCATCGGTCAACAATACATCACATGTTGCTGTCATATGTTGATGTCACATGTCATAAAGAGTGATCAGCTTAACAGCAATTAATTGCAAAGTCAATATTGGCTAAGAAAATGAACTTTAACCCCCAAAACACATTTCAACATCATTGCATTCCTGCCTTAAAAGGAGCAGCTAACATTGTTTTAGTGATTGTTCCATTAACACAGGTGTGGGTGTTGATGAGGACAGGGCTGGCGATCAATCAATCATGATTAAGCAAGAATGACACCACTGGATACTTTAAAAGGAGGCTGGTGCTTGGTATCATTGTTTCTCTTCGTTTAACCATGGTTATCTCTAAAGAAACACGTGCAGCCATCATTGCTCTGCACAAAAATGGCCTAACAGGGAAGAGTATCGCAGCTACAAAGATTGCACCTCAGTCAACAATCTATCGCATCATCAAGAACTTCAAGGAGAGAGCTTCCATTGTTGCCAAAAAGGCTCCAGGGCGCCCAAGAAGGACCAGCAAACGCCAGGACCGTATCTTAAAGCTTTCTCAGCTGCGGGATCGGACTACCAGCAGTGCCGAGCTAGCTCAGCAATGGCAGCAGGCTGGTGTGAGTGCTTCTGCACGCACTGTGAGGCGGAGACTCTTTGAGCAAGGCCTGGTTTCAAGGAGGGCAGCAAAGAAGCCACTTCTCTCCAGAAAAAACATCAGGGACCGACTTATATCCTGCAAATGGTACAGGGAGTGGACTGCTGAGGACTGGGGTAAAGTCATTTTCTCAGATGAATCCCCTTTTTGATTGTTTGGGACATCTGGAAAACAGCTTATTAGGAGAAGAAGAGGTGAGCACTACCACCAGTCTTGTCTCATGCCAACTGTTAAGCATCCTGAAACGATTCATGTGTAGGGTTGCTTCTCAGCCAAGGGAATCGGCTCACTCACAGTCTTGCCTAAAAACACAGCCATGAATAAAGAATGGTACCAGAATGTCCTCCAAGAGCAGCTTCTCCCAACTGTCCAAGAGCAGTTTGGCGCCCAACAATGCCTTTTCCAGCATGATGGAGCACCTTGCCATAATGCAAAGGTGATCACTAAATGGCTCATGGAATAAAACATAGAGATTTTGGGTCCATGATCTGGAAACTCCCCAGATCTTAATCCCATTGAGAACTTGTGGGCAATCATCAAGAGACGGGTGGACAAACAAAAACCAACAAATTCTGGCAAATTGCAAGCATTGCTTATGCAAGAATGGACAGCTATCAGTCAGGATTTGGTCTAGAAGTTGATTGAGAGCATGCCAGGGAGAATTGCAGAGGTCCTGAAGAAGAAGGGTCAACACTGCAAATATTGACTTGCTGCATTAACTCATTCTAACTGTCAATATAACCTTTTGGTACTCATAATATGATTGCAATTATATTTCTGTATGTGATGTAAACATCAGACAAACACAATTAAAAACTAGAGGGCAACAGATCATGTGAAAATATAATTTTGGTGTCATTCTCAAAACTTTTGGCCATGACTGTATAGCCGGCCCCAAATAGGCATTAGTTTTCCCATAGGAATTTAATGCCAGTTAGCTTGGTAGTGGGATCCTTCTATGCATTTGAGGAATACTATAATGGACCCACTTAGTACTTTGTGTGAGCAAGTGGCCAACCTCACTCAGTTGGTTCAGGATTTGGCTGCAGAGCATCGCATCCTGGTAGGTTCACATAATATGCTGCAGAGTGAGGTCTCCGCCTCCGCGAGGGTCACCTTAGGGGCATCTATCTTACAAAATGTAGGTCATCATAGTCCCACTGATGTCCAACTTAACACTCCCGAACCCACGGTGATGCTCACCAATAAATTCTCTGGGGAGGAAAAACCTATTCCAGACGTTTAGAAAGAGCTCCCGACTTATTTTCACTCTCCGACCTCGGTCCCCAAGGGACGAAACTCAGCGGGTGGGGATCGTTATGTCGTTACTTAGAGGGGGTCCCCAGGCCTGGGCGTTTTCCCTACCCCTTCGGCACCAGAATGACATTCGGTTGACATGTTCTTTGACTCCCTCGGGGTGATATACGATGAACCAGACCAAGTACGGGTGGCTGAGGACAGGGTTATGTGTCTAACTCAGGGGAATCACACTGCTGAGCAATATTGTTTTGAGTTTCGGCAGTGGTCCACTGAGGTACGGTGGAATGATTCTGCACTCATGTGCCAGTTCTGGAGAGGTCTTTCGGAGTCACTGAAAGATGCCTTGGCTCTGCACCCTACTCCCAGTACCTTGGACGAAGCAATGACGGAGGCAGTTCGCATGGACCGTAGATTACGGGAAAGAAGGGGTACCATGCGTGAGATTCCTCCCACTCTGCCTAGAGCGCCTCCTTTGCCAGCTACGGAGCACATGGAAGTTTGAGCCGTTAGTCCGGATGAGAAAGAGAGGAGAAGACGCCGGGATCTCAAGCTGTGTTTATATTGTGGACACCATGGACACTGGAGGAAGGACTGCCCAGCTTGCCCCCCCCCACTAAACAGTCATCGGGAAACTTCTAAGTCTGGGTAACGGCTGAGGAGGTTGCCCAGACTATCAGGTACCTTTCCTCTCCTCCAATAGGATACTTCTAAAGGTTGCCCTCCGGGTCAAGGAGTCGGTCTGGTCAACTACTGCCTTTGTTGATTGTGGGTCCGCTATGAACTTCATTGACTCTAGATGTGTTCAAAGATTAGAGTTAGGGACAGTGAGGTTAGATGGACCTATCCAACTCCTGGCAATTGATAAAACTCCGTTGTCTCAAAACTGCATTCGGTTTGCTACAGAAATGTTTACTCTGGTGATCGGGTCTCTGCATTCTGAACTGATTTCTTGTTTTGTAATAGACAAACTCCCTGCTGACTTAGTGTTGGGGTATCGTTGCTTAATGTTGCATAATCCTGTTATTGATTGGGAATGTCATACCATATCAAGTGGAGTTCTGCCTATCATAAAAGGTGTTTAAAAACCATATCTGTGTCCTCCGTAAGTCCTGAGGGTCTTCCGGAATACCTGATGGACTACGGAGATGTGTACTTGGAAATAGAGGCCGAGGTTTTGCCACCTCATCGCCCATGTGACTGTGCCATCGATTTGATTCCCAACTCCAAATTACCCAAGGCCCGTTTATATCACCTCTCGGGTCCAGAAAGGGCTGCCATGAAATCTTACATATCCGACAGTATATGTAAAGGGCATTTCCGTCCTTCTTCTTGCCCTGTGGCCGCTGGGTTCTTTTTTGTAAAGAAGAAGGACGGAGGGTTATGGCCGTGTCTCGATTTCCGAGAATTGAACAAAATTATCATGAAAAATGCGTATCCGCTTCCACTCATCCCTGATCTCTACAACCAACTCTCCGAAGCGCGGTGTTTTACTAAACAAGATCTTAGGGGGGGGCCTATGATCTTATTCATGTCAGAGAAGGGGATGAGTGGAAAACGGCCTTTCTTAAGTCAGATGGGTTATTCGAGAATTTGGTGATGCCCTTCGGTTTATCAAATGCTCCTGCGGTGTTTCAAAATTTCATCAATGATGTCTTCTCTGATTTTCTTGGTCATTTCATGGTCATCTATCTCGATGACATTTTGATTTATTCTGTCAACAAGGAGACGCATATTACACATGTCCGTTCTGTATTACAGAGGTTACGTGATAATCAATTGTTTGCCAAGCTTGAAAAATGTGTTTTTTCTGTTCAGAAAATAGCCTTTCATGGGTTACTCCTTTCTCGTGATGGGTTTAAAATGGACCCGGGGAAATGTGCAGGCTATCATTGACTGGGTGCAACCCAGGGATATCAAGGCGTTACAATGCTTTTTGGGTTTCGCCAATTATTATCAGAGGTTTATTAAGGGGTTTTCCCAGATTGTCAAGCCCTTGACTGACCTTACTCGAAAATGGGCGGATCTGCAGAACTGGTCTCAGACAGCTGTCCAGGCCTTTCTTGAATTGAAAGATCGATTCATGTCCTCCCCGGTCCTGGTACAGCCCACCCTCAAGGCGCCATTTATTGTGGAGGTGGACGCCTCGGAGGTAGGGGTGGGAGCAGTTCTCTCTCAGGGTCCTGCTACTCTGACCAATCTGCGACCTTGTGCATTCTTTTCCAAGAAATTCACTCCAACTGAGCGGAATTAGAATGTGAGTAACCGCGAATTATTGGCAGTAAAGTTGGCATTTAAAGAATGTAGGCATTTTTTGGAGGGTGCTACTCATCGTATTACAGTCATCACTGATCATAAAAATCTTGCGTATATCGAGTCGGCCAAGAGACTAAAGCCTGCTTTACACCCTGCAATTAAGCATACGATATTGTATGCGATGTGACACGCCCCCATCGTATGTGCGGCACGTTCAATTTGTTGACCGTGTCGCACAATCGATTAAAAGCTGTCACACGTACTTACCCCTCCATACGACCTCGATGTGGGCGGCGAACATCCACTTCCTGGAGTGGGAGGGACGTTTGGCGTCACACCGACGGCAGACGGCCAATAGAAGCGCCCACCTCTTTCCTTCCGCATTGCCGGCGGGAGCCGCGGGACGCAGGTAAAATCTGTTCATCGTTCCCGGGGTGTCACACGGAGCGATGTGTGCTTCCTCAGGAACATTGAACAACCCAACGTGCAATTTTTAGGAAATGAACGACATGTATGCGATGAACGGTTTTACATTCAATCACAGTCACACGTAGCTGTCACACGCTACAACACCACTAACGATGCTGGATGTGCGTCACTTACGATGTGACCCCGCCGACACATCGTTAGATATGTTGTAGCATGTAAAGCGCCCTTAATGCCTTGACAGGTGAGGTGGGCCCTTTTTTTTTCTAGATTCCATTTTACTTTTACTTTTCGGCCTGGGTCCAAAAACATGCGGGCAGATGCCCTATCCTGTAGTTTGGACCCCGTGTCCCCTCCAGAGCCTCCTTCCTCCATTCTTCCGCGAGGGGTGGTGGTCGCTGCCTTGTCATCCGAGTTGGAGGCTGAGGTTCGGGAAGCCCAGTCCTTAGCGCCATCCTCCGCTCCAGCCACTAAATTGTTTGTCCCTTTGCACCTTCAGTTACAGGTATTACAAGAGTTCCATGAGTCTGTACTTAGTGGCCACCCAGGCATTACAGTCACTCGCAGGGCTATTGCTCGACTGTTTTGGTGGTCATCTCTTCATTTGGATGTGGCTCGTTTTGTTTCTGCCTGTGCTATATGTGCCCATGCTAAGGTATGTCGTAATGTCGTAACCGGCTGGCCGGGGAACTGGTTCCATTGCCTGTTCCTGAAAGGCCATGGACCCACTTGTCCATGGATTTCATTACGGACCTTCCTGTCTCTAATGGCATGACTGTGATCTGGGTGGTGGTGGATCGCTTTAGTAAACAGGCACATTTCGTTCCCCTCTCGAGTCTACCTAATGCGGCGACCCTTACCAACCACTTTATTGACCAGGTGGTTCGGTTACATGAGTTGCCCCTGAATATTGTATCTGACAGGGGGGTGAAATTCGTTTCTTGGTTTTGGAGGGCCTTGTGAAGGCAGATGGGGATTGAGTTGTCCTTCTCGTCCGCCTATCATCCTGAATCCAATGGACAGAAGGAGAGGACGAATCAGACCCTTGAGAAAATCCTGCGGTGCTTGGTTTCTGCTCAGCAGGAGGATTGGTGCACATTTTTGCCCCTTGAGGAGTTTGCATTTAATAGCAGAGTCCACCAGTCTACGGGTACGTCTCCCTTCTTCTGTAATTACGGGTTTCACCCTCACTTTGGGGCCTTCTCCAGAGTAGATTCGGGGGGTGTCCAGGGGCCGACTTCGTTGTTCAGCGTCTCGGGGAGGTATGGAAGGAGGTACGACGGTGCATCGAGAGGGCTCAGCAGTCCCAGAAACACCAGGCTGACAAACGGCGTTCTCCAGGACCCTCCTTTCAAGTGGGGGACAAAGTGTGGCTGTCCACTCGGAATGTTAGGCTTAGGGTTCCATCTGCTAAGTTGGGTCCTAAGTTTATAGGACCCTATGAGGTCATCGAGGTGGTCAACCCGGTGGCCTTTCGGCTGCAACTGCCCCAGACCTTGCATATTCCTAACGAATTTCATACCTCCTTGCTTAAGCCACTGGTTCCATTGGTGGTGGATTCTCAGACCCCTCCGGCTCCGATATTGGTGGATGGTGAGGATCAGTAAGAGAGCCAGTGTATTATCGATTCTCGTTGGGTTTGTAGTTCCCTCCAGTATCTGATCCATTGGAAGGGTTACGGTCCGGAGGACAGGTCCTGGGTGCGGCTCGATCCGTGCGGGCCGATCGGTTGATTGCGGCTTTCCATCGGAAGTTTCCTGGGAACCCCGGGGGTCCGGTGTCCCCTCCTTGAGGAGGGGGTACTGTCATGGTTCGCCTCCCCGTCCGCATGGCTAGGGGTTGGAACCTTCTCCCGGACCTCACTTCCGGAGCCTGGATGCCTTAAAAGCTGACATTTCCAGTGAACCAGCGCCGGCTATAAGCTTAGCACTGCTTTTCCTGTGATTGCTGGTCCTGTGAGTGATATCCTGATCTGTCTTTTCCTGTGCCCCCGTGCACTTGTCTGTGTTCTGTCCCCTGGTCGTCCCTCCTGTCCTCTGTCCCCTCTCCTACTTCCCCACTCGGTTGCTTCCTCTGGTACTGACCTTGGCCTTACTTTGACTCCGCTTCTGCTCGTTCCTCCGGTCCTGTTTCTGCCCGTACTGTGTTTGACCTAGCCTGCCTGACTATTCCTCGCACGCTCCGCAGCTCTGCTTCTCAGCTGTGCTGTGAGGCAGTGTATGAGAACACTGTGTACTTACTTCTTGGTTCTCATTGCTCTCTGTAGTGTCTTCTGCTGCAGAGCTCCGGCTCCCCCTGGTGGCAGCTTGACACACGTGACTTTGATGTGACTGTAAAGGGGGACTTTGCTTTCCATACTTATGTACCGCCCCGCTCTCAGCAGCCGAGCTGCTCGGATCTGGACCTTCCATGGGTGGCTCAAGGGTCTCCGGACCCGGGGGTCTTGTGGTCACTCCGATTAAAAAAAGGGGGTTGTAGTGGTGGATGTAGAACGTATATGTATGGGCTGAACCATGTTAAGTTTGTAACGCCACCCATGGTATGTGGTGAGGTTGGACACCACCGCTGCAGCTACGGGGAACCCGGGGGAGATGTTATGCAGCAAGTTGTTAACCCCTCCGTGGGCAGCGATGGTGGCCCCGGGACCCGTTGAGGTTTTGGTGCAGGGATATGGGTGACCGCAGGGTGCTGGTGTACTCACTATTGATGGAAATACACAAGTCTCTGGTAAACCAAGGTGATGGTGGTCGGTGCCCACAGCTGCGTTCTGGTCCCCCACCCAGCTGGTGGTCTTTGTCTTTCTCCTGCACCTTTGTAAGATGGTGGACTGCCTGTGCTTGCAACTTCAGGAGTATGCTCCCAGCTGGATGTAGCCTAAGGAGCCCTTGCCCGCAGACGCTGGCCCGTGGGATCTCTGAGCCTTGGCGGTGGCCTTCTATCCCCCTCGGTGGGCTGTTGTCTTCTAATCGGGACTTTGGGTGGGACAGGACCCCTAGTCCTGGCCTCAATCGGTAAATTAACCAGTTCCAGTCACTTCTGGTCCTGGTTTCAGGGTCCAAGTACCCCCCTGTGTGCTCCGGTTTCCCCCGGGTCGGTACCGGCGGGCCACTACCATGTCCTGGTCCACCTCGGTTCCACCGAGCCATCTTCCTGGCTCCTGCAGATGGAGACCGCCATCTGCCTCCTAGCCACTGGCACCAGGGCTCCTACCCTGGCGCCGTTCAATTTGGGGTATTCGCCTCTGCTGGAGCTGTACACAGCTCCAGCCCACACTCCTCTCCAACTTGAACTCTCACACTCTACTGACACTTTTCCCGCCCCGAGCTGTCCAGACTCCTTGGTGGGCGTCTTTCAACCGCCTGGTTACGCCCCCTGGTGTGTCTATCTAGCCCTGAGGGGGTGACTAGAGTTATAAAGGTTGGCTGATGTCACCTGTGAGAGAATGATGTAGTGCAGGGGCCTATCTGTGACTACCTGGCCCGGCCAGGGCATCACACTTACTCATCCACTCATATATCACAATAGGTTGATAATGAGCTAAGTGCATCCCAGTCAGGTCTTACATCCACACCACTTTTTGCTGCTACCAGTCATCATTTTGATAGGCCAGAGAGACACTTGCACTCGGCCACACACCAACACACATACACATACCACCCAGCTTTCCCAATCACCTGATAGGTAGTCTGCTTGCACTCTGGCATACATCAGGCAACATAACCAAGCTATACTCTTGCTCTTCAGGGTTTTCTGGTACGTTTAGAATAGCAAAGAACAAACTTGATAAATTTTATATTTAACAAAAAGAAAGTACAGTGCTAAAACAGTTACAAAAGATGAAATAACAAAAAGACATACATACAGACAAATGCAGTATAAAAGAAAAGGGATGAAATACAGATATGTCTTACAAATTGGATCTATGAGTGCTTTTGGTTGAGGAGAATGCTGTGGGAAATATGGACAGTTCTGCAATACTCACCCACAGATGAGAATATATTCCCCAATCATGAATATACTGTATCCGTGGATTCTATAAAGCACTGATTCTATAGATGTGGTGTAGAAAATATTGCTTTAATTACCTCTTTACAGCAGGAGATGCAGCAAATGATCGAATGCCCTCAGCCTTTATTCAGTATAACTAATTTATTGCAGTATATAGTCTAAGTGGTCAGATAGTTGAATTTTCAAGACTCCTAAATGGACTAAACAATAAAGAATAAATACTGTAAGAGCAAACCCTCCAAAACAGTGAAGCAATTACTGCACTGGGGTGATGGTCGTCACTTCAATTTTCACCTCAGGCAGCAGAAAAGCTAGAATCAGCGCTGGCTATGCTACAAAAGTACCTGAAAGTTTGTAGACCCCCTGTTTTATTTCACTTTCAAAATACCTTAGCAATCCCAAGATCAGCACTGTGCGTTTTAACCTTGCCCTAACATCATATAGATTTGAACTTAAAGCTGCAAGCTTTGAATTGTAGAGTCCATACTGTGCATATATGTATGCCTTCCAATTTCATGCAGAGTCCATATGAATCCGCTGGAGAAAAATACAGTATGCTTCACTAGATGCTTTATCATAAAGATGTTCTGTTATAGGAACCTAGGACAAAACTATACAGTCATGGCCAAAAGTTTTGAGAATGACACCAAAATGATATTTTCACATGATCTGTTGCCCTCTGGTTTTTAATTGTGTTTGTCTGATGTTGTTTACATCACATACAGAAATATAATTGCAATCATATTATGAGTACCAAAAGGTTATATTGACAGAATGAGTTAATGCAGCAAGTCAATATTTGCAGTGTTGACCCTTCTTCTTCAGGACCTCTGCAATTCTCCCTGGCATGCTCTCAATCAACTTCTGGACTAAATCCTGACTGATAGCTGTCCATTCTTGCATAAGTAATGCTTGCATTTTGCCAGAATTTGTTGGTTTTTGTTTGTCCACTCGTCTCTTGATGATTGCCCACAAGTTCTCAATGGGACTAAGATCTGGGGAGTTTCCAGGCCATGGACCCAAAATCTCTATGTTTTGTTCCATGAGCCATTTAGTGATCACCTTTGCTTTATGGCAAGGTGCTCCATCAAGCTGGAAAAGGCATTGTTGGGTGCCAAACTGCTTTTGGACAGTTGGGAGAAGTTGCTCTTGGAGGACATTCTGGTACCATTCTTTATTCATGGCTGTGTTTTTAGGCAAGTCTGTGAGTGAGCCGATTCCCTTGGCTGAGAAGCAACCCCACACATGAATCGTTTCAGGATGCTTAACAGTTGGCATGAGACAAGACTGGTGGTAGCGCTCACCTCTTCTTCTCCTAATAAGCTGTTTTCCAGATGTCCTAAACAATCAAAAAGGGGATTCATCTGAGAAAATGACTTTACCCCAGTCCTCAGCAGTCCACTCCCTGTATTTTTTGCAGAATATCAGTCGGTCCCTGATGTTTTTTCTGGAGAGAAGTGGCTTCTTTGCTGCCCTCCTTGAAACCAGGCCTTGCTCAAAGAGTCTCCGCCTCACAGTGCGTGCAGAAGCACTCACACCAGCCTGCTGCCATTGCTGAGCTAGCTCGGCACTGCTGGTTGTCCGATCCTGCAGCTGAAACAGTTTTAAGATACGGTCCTGGCGTTTGCTGGTTCTTCTTGGGCGCCCTGGAGCCTTTTTGGCAACAATGGAAGCTCTCTCCTTGAAGTTCTTGATGATGCGATAGATTGTTGACTGAGGTGCAATCTTTGTAGCTGCGATACTCTTCCCTGTTAGGCCATTTTTGTGCAGAGCAATGATGGCTGCACGTGTTTCTTTAGAGATAACCATGGTTAACTGAAGAGAAACAATGATACCAAGCACCAGCCTCCTTTTAAAGTGTCCAGTGGTGTCATTCTTACTTAATCATGACTGATTGATCACCAGCCCTGTCCTCATCAACACCCACACCTGTGTTAATGGAACAATCACTAAAACAATGTTAGCTGCTCCTTTTAAGGCAGGAATGCAATGATGTTGAAATGTGTTTTGGGGGTTAAAGTTCATTTTCTTAGCCAATATTGACTTTGCAATTAATTGCTGTTAAGCTGATCACTCTTTATGACATTCTGGAGTATATGCAAATTGCCATTAGAAAAACTTAAGCAGTAGACTTTGTAAAAATTAATATTTGTAGCATTCTCAAATCTTTTGGCCACGACTGTATAGTGGAACATGGAGTCATTACAATCTTCTATGCAAGACTGTAATAAACTTGGTTGCTGAGGTTGCATTAATGCCCTGAGAAATACAGGGTCAGGACGCTGCATGTCTTCATCAAGCTAGGAGCATCATTCTCGCTTGCTGTTACAGTTTGTAAACCTGGAAAGAAGATACGATTGCCCTGGGCACTGACATCTGTTCTGAGCAGCTATTGAGCTAATGTACAATACTATATCTCTGTGCCCCACCTAGCAGGACAAAGACAAGCAGTGGACAATGAAAGCATTTGGTGAAAATTAATTTAGTGGAATGGCTGGTGAACAATAGTGTAGGAAATCTGAGTGAGCCTCAGACTGCTGAGACCCCCAACAAACCCAAACTGATTGTGAAATGTAATAAAAACCACACTCAGGTATATAAAACAGAATTCTCTTAATTTGGAGATTTATTAACCAAATCTCATCTTTTAGTGGATGATGGTTGGTCGCAGCCCAAAATATTAAAGAAAACCAGTGAAATAAGCCATAGTAAATCAGTCCAAAGCTTTGTGCCACAGCTGGACTCTCGGCGCAGGTAGCTTTTGTACCAAAAACCATCAACGTTATTAAATTGACCGCAAAGGAGGAGCAAAGTAGCAAACTGTGCTCTTACCCCTATCCAGAAAATAAGGCAGGCTCGATACCATCCTGCAAAGCAATATATTCACTGTAATTTCTGTTAAATGTATACCATTGGGAAACAGAAGTTCAATAAAAGCAACAAAAAAGTGTACTCCACAATCCTTAAATAGCCGCTATATCATACAACGAGAGGAATGACCTCTAACTAACCCAATATAAACTCCTACAGAAACCACGGAACTCATCATCGTGAGAAGTTACACTAAGCGAAAGAGGCAGAGGCCATTCCCAGCATTGAAAAACAGAACAGCAGGTGAAGAGGCACCACGGGAGATCCCATCTAGAGATGAGCGAACCTGTTCAATAAAGGTTTGGCTGGAGCTCGGTAACATGAGCACTTTCATCAAAAGTTTTTTGTTTTGTTCAATAACTGGTTGTGTTTTCTAAAAATGTTTTTCTAAAAACATGTTATGCTTTTGGATAGGATTGTGGTGCTGTATTATGAACGGGAGGATGTATTTAATGAGTGGAGGGGGTGGGGACTCGAAGACTTTTTTTTCTTAACTTCATTTGCAGATGTTCCTACAGCCAATCACGGAGCAGCAAACAGCCACAATGTTCTGACACAACTACTTGTGTCAATGGCGGCCAAAGTCAAATGTCCCTCTGCATATAAAATGAGGACATGCGGCATCGACGCCATTTTGTGAATGATAAAAATTAGGGAAGGTGCTGCTGCCTCTGCTTCCGCTGGTGCTGCTTGACAGTTAACTTAGTTAGGGGTTTAATGATACTTTGTTCCGATAAATAGGAGAGTGATACTGTAGAATAGGTAGAATAGGGACATGCAGTTTAGGGAAAGGTTTGTGCCACAAATCGGCATTTCATCATTGTTACTTGTGAGTGCCTGCTAAAGAGTGGCCAGTGAATCATCTAAATAGGTATTGCTACTTATTACTGCCTGCTCCAAATTAGCCAGTGAACCACATTTCTAGGTATTGTTAGTTAGTAGTGCCTTCTGTAAATTTGCTAGGGAACTAGCTAAATAGGTCTTCGCACTTTTCAGTGTCTGCTCTAAATTACGCAGTGAACCAAATTTTTAGATATTGCTACTTATTACTGCCTGCTCCAAATTAGCCAGTGAACCACATTTCTAGGTATTGTTAGTTAGTTTTGCCTGCTGTAAATTTGCTAGTGAACTAGTTAAATAGGTCTTGGCACTTTTCAGTGTCTGCTCCAAATTAGCCAGAGAACCATATTTCTAAATATGGTTAGATAGTAGTGCCTGTTGTAAGTTTGCTAGTGGACTAGCTAAATAGGCCTTCGCACTTTTCAGTGCCTGCTCTAAATTACACAGTGAGCCACATTTCTAGATAATCCTACTTATTACTGCCTATTCTAAATTACCCTGTGAACCAAATTTCTAGGTATTGTTACTTAGCAGTGCCTGCTGTAAATTTGCTAGTGAACTAGCTAAATAGATCTTGGCACTGAAGTGCCTGCTTCAAATTACACATTGAACCACATTTCTAGGTATTTGTACTTGATATTGCCTGCTCTAAATTTGCTAGTGAACTAGCTAAATAGGTCTTGGCACGTTTCAGTGCCTGCTCCAAATTACACAGTGAACCACATTTATAGTTACTCATACTTTTTAGGGCCTTCACAACATTGCTATCTTAGGAAAGAAATAAGAATTTATCTTTTGTGTTAGGTATCTGACAGGTGTGGACGTAGGGCTGCGAAATTGTGTTTGAAAGGGAAAGAGTACATAAAAAATGAGTGATAAATCATGATGAGGTTGTGGTTGAAGAGGCAGGGTGTTCAAGGTGTACCTGTGGTTCATTTTAATGTTAGTCAAAGCTCTACTAAGCAAACACTGGCTCATCCTATCCCAAGATAAATAAGAACAACTTCCATTACTGGACAGCCTACTCCACTAGATTTCTTTGTCAGCCAAACATCGGTTCAACTTCGAAATTATGCTGATAAACAGCATGTGCTACAGTGGATGGCAAGTGCTGCATCAAGTGGCCTCTCCTCCTCTTCCTGTACCTAAACATCACACACAGTTCATTCCTGAGAGTTGTCACCCCAATTACACTTGTTTCCCCCCCGCATCACAAATCTCCAACCGGCAAACTGACTATGGGGAACCACACATGGGAGAGTCTGCAGAACTGTTCACACATATCTCGTGGACATCAGCGGTCTGCTCCAAAGAATTTCAGACTCAAGAGGAGGAAAGCATCTGCATCGATGCCCAAAATCTTTGTCAGTTGGATCCTAGCCAGACAAAGTAGGGTCCGAGCAGGATCTGGACCCTCGTCAACTGATGTTAACCCCCCGGGGGTGGAGGTAATGATAATGAGACTCTGATACCTGAGACGCACGTGTACTGTTATATGATGTCAGGTCAGGAAGAGGAGGATTGGAACAACATAGAGTAAGAAGATGAAGTTCTAGATTCCACTTTGTGTGAAACCAGAGGCACACAGCTGAGTAGCTCAGGAGATGAGGAGAAGGAGGAGAAGGAAAATGAGGATGTTACATTGTAAATTCTCATACAAACACATAGTGATGCAACCGTGAAGCACTGCATCCTCAGCCACAACTCTGGCTGTGGCCAGCAGTGGTCACAGCTCTGCAATTCTAAGTAAGGGTTGCCTAGCCTGAGCCTTTTTTGAGACTGCAAAGGAAGACTTAACCTTTGTTATGTGCCAACGTTGTAAACAATGACTCAGTAAAGGCAAAAATTTTAATAATTTGACTACTACTTGCATGAATCGACACATTCACAATCAACATGCATTACTGTGGGAATCTTACTGCTCTAAAATGAGGACTACCTGGTCTACCCAAACATGGGCCAACAAATCAACTGTGTCTGCTGCTTCTTCCTCCTCCTACATCACCATGAAAACTAATCTCAGTCAGGTCTCTGACTGCAGAACCTCCACTTGTTTACCGCTACAGTTGGGGTGAGTGAGAGCCCATCAGCTGTTACAGAAGTGAACGTACCTGGTGTTTTTGACCCATAAGAGACACTAAGCACACCACATGCTTCTCAATTCAGCATTACATCTCCACCTACACCACCTCCCTCACAGTCCACGGGTTGGTCATGTACACCTTACTCCACCCTCTCTCAGCAAAGCAGCCAGCCCTCAGTCCCACAGTTTTGCTCACATAAAAGATAATTTCCTTCCACACATGCCAAGGCGAAGAGCTTGAACATCATCATATCTAAACTATTGGCCATGGAATTGCTGCCTTTCTGTCCAGTGGATACAGATGGTTTCTGAAACCTGATGGCCGTTGCAGTCCCACACTAGTAGTTGCCCAGTCGCCATTACTTCTCTAGTAAAGCTATGCCTGCGCTATACCATCATGTCATAGACATTACCTTTTCCTTCTACTCTGTGCTTCCCAGGGTGCATTTCACCACTAACACCTAGAAAAGCAAGCATGGCCAGGGGCGTTACATCTCGCTGACTAGGACCTTGGTTACTCTAGTGGCTGCAGAAACCAGCAGGGAAGGGGCTGCTTCCCAGGTCTTGAAATCCCCAAGGCTTGTGGGACAAACTTCTGGATCTACCACTTCCCCCACTGCTTCTGATTCTTTCACCTCCTCTAGGGCCTCCATCTGTACCCTCAACCTTTCCCTTTATGTAACACGTGTTGCAAGAGAATACCCACACCTCCGTACAGCTCAGCCAGGGCGCAATGCAATCAGGCAGTGCTGAAATTAAAATGCATTGGGAAGGCAGTCATATAGCTGCAGAGTTGTGTACCGCTATGCGGGATGAGTTTGATAAATGGCTGATTCCACTGAACCTGGAGTCAGGGAAGGCTGTGTATGATAATGGTGTAAACCTGTTGGCGGCCCTACACCTGGGACACTTCATACATGTACCTTGCATGGCTCATGTCCTCAACCTGGTTGTACAGAAATTTCTAGCCCACTATGCTGACTTGAATGCGCTGCTGCAGAAGGCACGGTCGATGTGTGCTCACTTCCGCCGTTTGCACCAGTTGGCTAATTGACTTGCAACGCTACATAAGGTCTTTCAGCCTACCGGTGAACTAGTTGATATGCGATGTGCCAATGTGGCACTCTAGTGGTCCGGTTGCCACAGTAACATTGCTCTCCTCACAGGGGGTGATGCTATGCCTGGAATCAAGAGAGGGGTCTTCCATACTAGGTACACTAGCTCTCAACACTTCCTACTCCAGACCAGAAAGGGGAGCTCGAGAACCCGCTTTGAGGAGAGCTTCCCTATACATTCTGGCCTGGAGGAGGAGTTAGGCAGACACAGGGACAGAAAGTGAAACTGATAAGAACAAGTCAGGAGTGGTGAGTGGCTGGTCGCTGAAAAAAGAGCTTTGCCATAGCTTCCTCAGGGCCGAGCGCATAAAACCGGATATCGGAGTCCGAGGCTGCGTGGGTACTGAAGTCCCCACAGCAGAATCCAAAGGGCAGGAGACTGCAGGTCTTCTTGCCCACAGAGTGCCCGGAGCACAGCAGCACACTAGAGCCAGGAGCTGTGAGAGAAGAAGTAGCACCAGTAATGGAATCGTGCTGCCTGCCATACGGGTGAAAACCAGAATAAACATAAGGAAGAGGGTGTCCTCCTAGCTTCAAGCTGCAGGGACCCACACATTACAACGCAAGCAGGAAAGCCTTCAACCTACCTGGCTAGGGGGATCACCTCAATTTCTTCCAGGCTGACGGGACCTCCGTTACCTACTGGACCAGTCTCCCAGGCCTGTACCATCAACTACCAAGTAAAAGGTAAAGGAAACTACGGTCCTTGTGTTGTCTAGTTATTACCGGCAACCTCAGTCCTGCACCCCAACGTTAGGTCCCTCCATCAATCACCTACTACTACTCCCATCTGCCCTGGGGCCCAGTTCTACCTATGGAGAGCTATACGAACTAAGCTGCGTCACCATCTGCCCCAGAGGCCACATCCCACACAGTGGTGGCACCTAACGTTTATCAATGTGAGAAGGGCACCACCCATTGGGATCTCCTGGTATACAAATTGGAAACGTTAAGAAAAAAGAGAAGAGGTATACCATAAAGGGATCACCAAACAATTTGAGAAAGTAGAAAAGCTTTATTGAAAAAACAACGTGGACAAGTCCTGGCTCAAGGAGCAGCAGAAGCACACAAACGGACAGTTTAAAACCAATTAAAAAGCCAGAATGTCATAGATCCTCGATACGCCGACCTCCAATAGGATGTTACAACAATATAGAGTACCTCACACTTTTAAATACAAGTACAAAATTATTGTCTTCCCCTAGGACTAATGTAAACAGTAACAAATGAATATAGGTGTAACGAGCCGGTATACTGGAAACCACTAGAGACAATACCTCTATAAAAATATCTTTATTATAAAAATTAAAATACGACACCATGAGTCTTGGATAACATAAATGACATGGACAGTGTGCTAGTGAAAGATCAGATGAAAAACAGGATGGTGTGAGGAAAAAATCCTGATAAATAGCTAGATAGCGTTAAGAGGGGACTGAATTAAATCCTCCACTTGCCCTTCCTGTCAACGGAGGGTATCATAATTTTTAGGGTACCCCTGCTCCGGGTGGCTGACCCTCACTATCCCTGTTATTCACTGGCCTAATCCCTCCACCAAGACAAGGACAATGACATAAATGAATTGAATAAATTGGTTCCTAGACTGGACCAGGTTTTCCAGTCACTGCAGCAAAATGGAATGGTTAGGACTGAGCCGGTGGTTCCACCAAGTATGTCGGAACCTCCTGCTCTCCCGACGCGTTTCCCCCCTTCCTAACTGGATAGTAAGGGGTTCATCAGGGGTATTTTGCCAAGGACACCTGAAACCAAGACAAAAGAGATGTCGTTCAATAGAAAATAAATGCCGATGCCTAACTAAGCATCATATATGCATATAGCTTACTTAGAAGGTAGTTCCTAGGGCTGTTTATTAAATGAAGCAACATATGCTGTGTACCTCCTCTTATGATACCTGAGGAGATGATTGTTTTCTCTCTACACAAACAAAAAAAATGGAGAAAAAGGAAAGAAAATTATCTCCATCACAGGTCCCTAACGGAGTAGGTAGCTGGACATCATAGATCTATACCTTGTCCAAGCCAAAAGGATGCAGCGCAGTTAGCTGGACCTAATTCCTTCACAGATGTAGGAAAGCAGAAGACACCTGCGGGAAAAGGAGCCAAGTCTCAATGCCAGTATACCAAATGGGAGCATTCAATGGGAGTGAGTAACCGCCCTCTTATATTCAAACTACCTGGCCTATCATTTATCCAGTAAGCAGTGCGGCACAGTGGTATCGAGATAATTCCTAGGTACCTATGAGATGCACATAGGATACCTAAAGGAGCAAAAACACAGAAACCTCATCTTCATATATTGATACGAAAAGATTCCTGGCTAACTCCATAGGGGACAGTCTAAGGGTGTTGTGGGGTTAATAACCAATCTCTAATCGATCCATAGGCAGGTGCCCTTTAAAATATATACTAGTAGCTCATCTTAATATAAAGCCATAATGTTAGGGTATACCTGCAAAAATCACGAGAATTCAGGGAAACTCCCCGTGGATCTATTACAATCAGTATTAGAGCCGCCCAACAGTATTTTGATGATACCCAGGTACTTGTGAGATAAGCATGGGATAACCTATAGGATAAACAGAAACCTCATATTAGTATCCTTAAATGAATTCAAGTGACTTGATCCATAGAAGAGGGTCTGATGATGTTATGGGGTTAATAGCCCATCAGAAATTATTAATCTCAAAAATGGCTCTAGGCCTAGGGAATAATATATGTATATAACAACCAATTCTTCCCCAAAATATATGCAATTTTTATTTAAGTAGATAAAACAGTTTATGATACCACACCATTTAGTGTAAATTGAAAAACACACACCATCAATTTGTCTCCAAAGATAGACCAATGTATAGGTCACCCCTGGTCTTGAATATCAAGAACAGGGTTTACATACATAATATTATGACAAATTGATACAATTTAGACAGTAGATACATTGAGGTACACAAAACGGACATTGATGAATCACGCCAAGTCAAACTTAACTTTCAGGTTTTCTGAATGTTCCTTCAGGCACATTGGTTCTAAGACGTAAATCACATACAGGAGTTAATAATCCAAGAAAGTGTCCAGAATTGGGTCACAAGGCGTTTGATATACAGTCCATTAAAGAAGGTGCACCGCCGACCATTTATAATGGATTATTGTAGTCTCCACCTCGACGCGTTTCCCCACACATTACATGTGGTTCATCAGGAGGCTAAGAAAATAAGTATAGTCTATCAGAATTTAGACACACAGACACAGATCACCACAAAATTACACCAAACATATGGAACAAGAGCAGGATAAAACACTCACTTGTTAGAATAAAGATATAGGGCATGCAGATCCATGGCGCCGTTACTCAGATCAGTAGTATCGCAGTACAATTCTGTGTTGATAATGGTGTACCACCGTCTGTGGAGGCGTCATGGAGCTGCATGTCCGGGAGGGCTTTAAGTAACCCACGTAAGCATAATCAGCTGTGGGGAACCCAAACACTCCCACAATCACCAGGACTGAAATCACGAGTGCGCATGCGCAATGAGCGCTATCCATTGCGCACGCGTGAAAAGACAATGGGGACACAAAGGATACCAGTCAGCGTTGCTCGCGCTTGCGCAGGACCCCAGTCAGAGACACCTCCCCCATTATAATCCAAATCAGTAACTTGCTAATCAAAAGAGCACGGAGTCTCCACTGCTATCAACTGCGCAAGCGCAGGAAACAGCGGGGACACCATAGATACTGATAACTTTCAATTGCGCATGCGTGAGGCCACAGGCGATATTGGTGAACTAGATCAGTCACATGATAGCCCCGGAGGCGTGTTAAACCAAAGCATCACGCAGTCGCAGTAGATCAATTAATGAAATTAAGGGTCTCATAGTTAAAGCGCCAAGACCAGTCACAATGGATAAATTATAGAACTTAAGGGTCTCATAATTTGCACAATAGCATAGAACAATCTAGTCTATTTCAAAGAATTAAAGCGCCAGGACCCACATTAAGGAGGAAGGTGTACTATCTGGGATCCCGTGCATGTAAAACAAGCAAAGTATACAGCCATTTCAAAACACAATGTTTATTCATAGATATTTTCAAAGCACCATAGATAGCAAGTATCAGGAATAACTTAAACCCTGTACAGGAAGTAAAATTACAGAAAAGGTATAAATAGATAATTGATGACCCCTTAATCAATTCATTATCCCAGAATTCTCCATGAACAAGTGAGTAAACTAGAACATCAAAGCATATTTCCCAACAATGTGGACAACCCCACAGGGGGGTCTGTCCCATAAATATGTCATATTGGATTCCACAAACAGTAGGGGCCTATCAACAGTTAAGTAGGGAGGAAACAATTAAAGGAAAGTTGTTCATTAAGCCCTCCCAGAGTTAGGGATCCCATTCTATAAATCCAAGCGGATTCCTTCTGCAGAAGTACTCTATCAAAGTCACCTCCCCTAGGGCTACGTCTAACTACTTCTAATGCTGAAAACCGAATAAGTTTGGTATCCCCATGGTGTACACTATTCATGTGTCGGGAAATGGGGGTGTCATGCTCATTTCGAACATCCGACAGATGTTCACCCACCTGTCTCCGCAGCTCTCTCAGGGTTTTACCAACATAGTCCAGGGGGCATGTACAGGTGGCCCTGTACACAACCCTCATGGTCTTACAATTACAAAAGTCCCGCAAATAGAATAGTTTCCCTGTTGATGCACTCCTAACCATCTTACATTGTTCCATTGAGTCACAGAAACTACAATTCCCACATCGGAACATGCCGACCAACTGTCTATCGAGCCAGGTCCCTGTTGGATGAAGTCCCTGGTACAAACTGTGCACCAGTCTATCCCCTATGGAACGACCCCGTCTATACGTGATAGATGGTGCCCCTGAGACAAACTTTACCAAATCTGGGTTTGCCTTCAACACATTCCAATGTTTTCTGATTATTGAGAAGACACGTTCAGACTGTTGGTCATAGGTGCCAATGATACGTATAACGTTAGGGTCAGCAGTCCTAGTCCTTGATGTCATCAGAGAGTGCCTTCTGGTATTTTTAGCAAATGCATAGGATTGCTGTAAAACCCGTTTGGGATATCCTCGATCAAGAAATCTACCAAACAGGTCCGAAGCTTGTGTCTTAAAGTCCACTTCCCTAGAGCAGTTTCTGCGAATCCGCAGAAACTGCCCTTTGGGAATTCCCCTCTTCAGAGGGAGAGGATGATGACTCTCCCACCTTAGGAGGGAATTCGTGGCCGTCGGTTTTCGGTATGTCACAGTATGAATTCTACCAGTCTCGTCTTTTGATATTGTTAAATCCAGGAAGGTAATGCAGCTTGGATCACATGTATAGGTAAATCTCAATCCCACTGTATTCTTATTCAAGGCCCCACAAATCGCTCAAAATCAAAAATAAATCCAGACCAGAGGATGAGGATGTCATCAATGTATTGGACCCATAGTCCGATACATTGATGAAATTCCCCATCCTCCCCCCCAAAAACCATTGTTTCCTCCCACCAGCCCAGGAATAAATTAGCATAACTGGGGGCACATTGGCTCCCCATAGCTGTACCCCTGAGCTGGTGGAAGTACTTGGTGTTAAATAAAAAATAATTATGGTTGAGGGTAAAAGACAATAGCTCCTCAATAAGAGCATTATGTCTATCACAATCAACCGATCTCGTTTTCAGGAAATATTTTACCGCCTGGATTCCCAGATCATGGGGGATGGAACTATACAGGGCCTCAACATCAATGGAGGCCAAGATGGTTTCTGGGCCTACATTGATGTCTTCAAGAATCTGAAGAAGATGTGGGGTATCCCGTACATAGGATGGTAAAGATGTGACAAAAGGTCTAAGCACCCTATCAATGTAGATACCGATATTCTGGGACAGTGAATTAATTCCTGCCACAATGGGCCTGCCCTTCAAAGGGTCCAGGCCATTGTGCACTTTAGGCAGGGCGTAAAATACAGGGATGACAGGACAACAAGGCATAAGAAATTCAAACTCGTTGGATGATATTAAATTATTCTGTTTAGCATTACTATTACTATTAGTTAATAGCCCATCAGAAAACCCCATGATGAAGCCCTTTGGTAATGGCAAACACTAGTCACCCATTTCAGTGTGAATTAATAGCGTTTGAGATGTACCTACACAGACAACGAAGATTCAATGAGGCTCCCCTTAATGTCTGTTACAAACACACTTATGATATGATATACAGCTCGGTAAGCAGCCCTGTAAAAGAAGCAGAAGCAGAATGGCACATAATATGGAATCTGCAAAGAAGAAACATAGGGCAAAGTTCCATGGCAATTCAATACCTGCAGCAAAATGACAAAAGAGGAAATCTCCTCCAAAGGGCCTCCCAATCTTGGGACAAAAAACAAAAAAGCTAGCACTAAATGTGCACTACAGCACTAAAAAATTCCAACTGTACTTATTAGAAATATGAGATTTTTGGCAAAAAAATTGCAATTTCTTGAGCCACCCCGCCACTCCACGGCAATCTCTGTAGGGGCAGTCCTAACACTAAAATATTTTTATAAAATGTGCCAAACGGCCTCACATATGAAATAGCAGAACTGCTCTCAGCAGCATTCACCTGGTCTATTTCAATCCCATACCCATGACTGAATCATGGCTGTGGGCAGGACAGGTCCAGGCAAATGCACCATGAAGTAAATAGCCTGTGGACAGGGCCTGATGACTGAATGTGAAGAGTCACCAATCGCCAAAATCTAGACAGGTGAAATACATCCCAAATTGGGGTGCATAGCAAGGTGGGGGTCACCCACCGACCAATTCAATGAAGAAAAAACAAAAAAGCTAGCACTAAATGTGCACTACAGCACTAAAAAATTCCAACTGTACTTATTATAGATATTAGATTTTTGGCAGAAAATTGCAATTTCTTGAGCCACCCCGCCACTCCACGGCAATCTCTGTAGGGGCAGTCCTAATGTGACACCCCAGGGTTCAGTTGCCACAAATATACCTGTACCTGGGCAGGGAAGGATCTCCACATTAGGTAATCCCACATACAACATTTCCACTTCAAGCCTGGAGGGGGAGCTCTACAAGTCGAGTTCAGGTGAGGTCCCCTTTAAAGCCAGGTTTGGAGGCGGAGTCAGAGAGACATTTGACAGTTGGAGAAAAAGAGACTGTGCGAGCAGAGAGTGAGGGGAGACATAAAAATGGAGAGGGCAGTGCTTAGCCCGCACAAGTAACTGTGTGACCGCCTGAGGGATCAAGAGTGAGGCAAAAGAGGAGTGACCGGGGAGGTGGAGCCAGACCAGTTCATCCCCAAGGAACAGCGCTGATTATCGGACACCGGCGTCCGAGATTGTGAGGGATCTAATCTGCCCATCAATAAAGACCGGGGGCCAGGGAGACTGCAGATCTCCTGGCCGCAGCAGCACCTGAAGGCAAAGCCGCTACAGAGAGCTTAGGGATCACAGTGAGTACAGCAGTGCCCCTTACAGAAGCTCCCGACGCCTGCCATACAGGTGAAGACAGTGAGAGAGGGACAAGGTATAGCTACAGGCAGCCTAGTACCAAGGAGAAACATAGCGCAGCAGGGAGGCCACACAACTGACCTGGTGCAGAGATCCTGAACTGTTCCCCGATCACCAAAAACTGTAACATCAGAAACTGAACCCCCTTTTAACACCTGCAAGTAAAATCTGGTCAGAGTTAATGAATTGGTGTGACACACTTTATTTCTTCATCTGAGGAGCCATAGGCTGCTGCACTAAAGTGACAGTTGAAAAGGCTGTGAGAAAAAACGGCCGCCATTTCTGTGTACTAATAAAACTGCCCTGGGGACCTCGCTTCACCTACGGGAAGCGTAAACAACTGGCTGCCTAACCATCACCCCAGAGGTCTGACCTGCAGCCCCAGTAACCATACTGGAACCGTAGGTGGCGTCACGAAATACTTTTATTTATTTATTTATTTATTTTTTTCTTTATTATTTTTTTTATTTATTTATTTATTTTTTTTATTATTTATTGACTTTCAGCGACCACCAGGGCCACAGAACCGGTCACAGGCCCCCGTGACATAATCCCATTAACCAACACCCGGAACCGAGTACCCCACGGCCCTGGGGCGGGTCACTAACACTAAAATATTTTTATAAAATGTGCCAAACGGCCTCACATATGAAATAGCAGAACTGCTCTCAGCAGCACTCACCTGGTCTATTTCAATCCCGTACCCATGACTGAATCATGGCTGTGGACGAAACAGGTCCAGGCAAATGCTGCATGAAGTAAATAGCCTGTGGACAGGTCATTGAATTGGTCGGTGGCTGACCCCCACCTTGCTATGCACCCCAATTTGGGATGTATTCCACCTGTCTAGATTTTGGCGATTGGTGACTGTTCCCATTCAGTCATCAGGCCCTGTCCACAGGCTATTTACTTCATGCAGCATTTGCTTGGACCTGTCTTGCCCACAGCCATGACTCAGTCATGGGTACGGGACTGAAATAGACCAGGTGAGTGCTGCTAAGAGCAGTTCTACTATTTCATATGTGAGGCTGTTTGGCACATTTTATAAAAATATTTTAGTGTTAGGACTGCCCCAAATGATATGTGCCGTGGAGTGGCGGGGTGGCTCAAGAAATTGCAATTTTTTGCCAAAAATCTCAAATTTATAATAAGTACAGTTGGAATTTTTAGTGCTGTAGTGCACATTTAGTGCTAGCTTTTTTGTTTTTTCTTCAATCTTGGGACAGCAGCGTCCTAATAGACGTTATCAGCACCTAAATCAAACAGTAGATCCTAGGGAAAAAGGGGGGAAGGTATCCTGGAACAAAAATAGCACCAAGTATAGGTACCTACCAGGGGCCTTTACAGCAGGTCACTCAATCTGCAGAGACACAAGGGTCCCGAGCGCTATCGCACATCTAATACGCAGAGAGTGTGAGTCCAAAGTCCATGTGCTGAAGGGGGCTACTTCCAAGAAAGTTTGTGTGTTCCATGTGCACTGATCTGCACCACTGCCCTATTTGAGAGGCCCGCGTCCGGAAATGAGGTTTGGTAACGCCCCCCTTTGGCAACCCGTCTCCTGAAGGACAGGTTAAGGAGCCAATACAGGACCAGATGTGATCATGGAGTGACACATGGGGGGGCCTATCACAATGGATAGATCGCCGCGGCCGGAAGTGACGTGGGTCAGGGGCGGTAACCATGGAGGCTCAAACAGAGAGCGAATCCAAGTGCCAATCCATACCAGTGGGCGGAACTAGCCCCGCATCGCGTCTTTAGCTACTGTTGCCAGGGGCTGGCAAAACTCATTCAGACTCAATACACGAGCATGAACATGCCCCTGCAGCTCGGGCCGGCGCTATATTGAGAACAGCCAGACATGTTCCTACCAGCAGGGCCAAGTAAATGTACTAATCAGGAGGTGGAAAGAACTCCCAGGCAGCCATCCATGTTACTAAGCTTCCACCAGAGGGGCATAGTGCCCTAAGTGACAGTGATAGTATCAATTTAGGTGTCTATATACAGTACTCCCTGCACACGTCTTATGGGGAATGCTGTAGATAGGAGGAAATAGCCTCAAGCCTGAATAAACTTACCAATGTAACAAAAGCTTAGTAATCAGTGCAGGCTAAAAATTGTACCTTAGAGAAAACTATAGGTACCGCTATATACCAATAAGCTAGCCTGAACAGATATAATATTATGCAGGATATGGAGTAGTAACCAACATTACCCAAGGAAAGACTGTACAGGATAGATTAAAGAATGCAAGGAAGCCCTAGATAAATGTAAAAATGCACTATATGGGTGTATGACACCTTGAAAAAGAAGAGGCAAGAGGCAGATAACTATAAAGGGGTAAATATGACCAAAAAGGGGGATTTAATTTGCATATAAAGAAATGTCAAGTCCTAATCCAAAACCCAGAGGTTAGATGAAGCTCACAAAGCTGAGGGTCTCATTCAGTCCCCCCGGGGAGACTGAGTCTAATAAAAAGGTCCATCTTGCCTCTCGTTGAAGGATCCTCCTATCCCAATCTCCTCCACATGATGGTTGGTTCACCACCTCGATAACTTGAAGGGATATGGCCTTGGTGTCCCCATTATGGCACAGATTGACGTGCCTGGCAATAGCCGTATCCCTTTTGTGGCCTATATCCCCCAGGTGTTCCCCTATTCTGACCCGCAGCTGCCTCCTGGTTTTGCCCACATATCCCTGGGGACAGCTGCAGGTACAAAGGTACACCACACCCTGCGTCCAGCAATTAGCAAAATCCCTTATTGTAAAGGTTCTGCCAGTTTTCCAGTTGCAGAATTCCTTGCTCTGATTTATTAAGGGGCAATAAATACACCTTCTACTTTTAAAAGTACCCTGCGGTTTACGGTCCAGCCATGTCCCTTGTCCTCTAGGAGATGAGAAATGGCTATGCGTTAGATGGTCTTTTATGGAACGCCCCCTCCTGAACGTCACACTTGGGTGTGGGGAGATAAATCTCCCTATGTCTGGATCAGACCTCAAAATCGGCCAGTAGTGTTTAAGAATCTCCATGACCCTGGGATTTTGGTCATCGAAGAAGGCAATAAGTCTGGTGATCTGATTGTCATCTTTTCTCTTTTTTGGGGTCAGCAGATCCCTTCTAGAGTTTGCTTGTGCAAATTTTTATGCTGGCTCAAGGACCCATGAAGGATATCCCCTTTGCCGAAACCGACTCCTCATATCTTCAGCCTGGGTTTCAAAATCAGAGAGGGACGAACAGTTTCTCCTTAGTCGGAGAAATTGACCCTTAGGGATTCCTCTCCTCAGGGGTGCTGGATGGTAGCTTTCTCACCTGAGGAGACTATTTGTTGCCGTGGGCTTTCTATAGATAGAAGTGGCCAATTTTCCCCCTGTATCTCTGGAGATCTTTAAATCAAGGAAGGCCAGGGAGTCCCTATTGATCTCAAACGTGAACCTGAGTCCGATGTTGTTGGAATTCAGTCTATCGATGAACCGTGTAAAAAGAGACTCATCTCCTGTCCACAGAACGAGAATGTCATCGATGTAGCGTCTCCAGAATTGAATCTGGGGAGGAAAGATGACATCCCCATCTATGAACACGTGGGTGTCCTCCCACCAGCCCAGGAACATGTTAGCGTATGTGGGAGCACAGGGGCTCTCCATCGCTGTGCCCCTGAGCTGCTGGTACACTTTACCATCAAATAAAAAATAGTTGTGTGTCAAGATGAAGTGTAATAGGTCACCCGAGAACTTGCTGTGTTCACGGCATTGATTTCCTCATGTGGAAAGGTAATAGTGGACTGCTTCTAGACCCCTATCGTGCGGAATGCTGCTATACAGTTGCTCTACGTCAATTGACGCCAAGAAGGTGCCTGGGTCCAAAGTTATACCATCCAGTTTTTGAGATAAGATCGCTTGTGTCCCTGATATACGAGGGTAGGCTGATGACGAAAGGGCGCAAGACTGCGTCTAAGTAGAGGCTAGAATTCTGTCCAACCGCATCGATTCCTGAAAGAATGGGGCGCCCTTTCAATGGATGTAGCCCTTTGTGTATCTTTGGAATAGCATAAAAAGTTGCAGATACAGGGAACTTCTGATACAAGAAATCATATTCCTTGTCTGATATCACTTTAGATTCAAAGGCTTTGTTGAGGAGAACCTGTAACTCCCGTAGATAGTCTAGTGTTGGGTCTCGAGGGAGTTTTTCATAGGTTGCCTTATCGGCCAGAATTCTCTTGCACATCAATGGGTAGTCCTTGGTATCCATCACTACGGTGTTGCCGCCTTTGTCGGACGGTTTGATGGTGATCTGTGCATAATTTTCCAACCTGGTAAGGGCCTCCCATTCTTCCATAGTCAGATTTGATTTGACCAAACTCAACTTGGGTTGGATGGTGCGAATGTCATTGGTCACTAATTTTGAGAAGATGTCAAGGCTACTGTAGTCTAGTGAAGGTGGCATTTTTTTATTTTTGGGTCTGAGGCTTGTAAAAGGCCCAATTCCCGTGCACTCCCCACTAACATCCCTCAAACTCGATAACAGTCTGACCTCCTCTAGCATATCAGCCGGAATACCCAACCGTATACACTCAGCCTCGTCATTATGTGCAAAGAATTTTTTCCATTTGAGTTTTCTAAGGAATAATTCAATATCCTTTACCCAAGAAAAGGGGTCAAATCTGGTTGTAGGAACGAATGAAAGCCCATAGCCCAAAACTCGCATTTCTACACTAGAAAGATGGTAACTAGACAGATTGATGACTTGGTTGTCCATGGTCACAAAGGGATCTATTTTTTCTGGGTGGTCCTGTAACCTTGGTTTCTCAGGTTGTAGGGATCCCGTCCCCCTAAAAAAGAGATGGGAGGTATTTGGTGGGGCCCCAGAGGTGGAGGACCTGGGGGAAAGCCCGGGGAAGAGGGGGTGGGAAGGGCTACATTGTCCAGGGTTCTCGGTTGGCTCGTACCTGGCCCATATGCCCCAAAGGAGGATGATGAGGTATATCTTCCATTCGACCGACCCCATTGTCGGTTTCTATTCTCCTGTCTGTCCCAGTTTTTTTGTTGTTGTCTGACCTGGTTTCTCCTACCCCTCCCTCTGCTCCACTCAAACCGTCCCTGGGACTCGGAGTCTGAACAGTCCGAGGATGAAATATAGACCGAGGGGCCAGATGTCCCGGAACAAAGTTCCTTTTGATCTGTAAAATCAGTCAAATCTCTCAGAAAATGTTTATGTTTCCTGGTTTTTAAGTTCTGCTGATATTTGTCAACTGGCACCTGTAAGGATGTCTCTTTCGTGACAAAAATCAGGGTCTCCTTTGAAATTTAATGCTTCTTCTCTAAGATTTTGTAAGATTTTGGAGCTGTTTTCGAGTTTGACTTTCTCCTCTTCAAGGAGAATCATCATCAATCTGATAGAAGAATTGGTGAGTTCTTCCTCCCACCTCCCAACAAGTCTCTCTGTCCTGAATCGCTCTGCTGGTACCAGGTTGATTCTCAGACCTTGGGGAACAATCCTCTGTTTGATATAACGTTCTAAGGACTGCACCTCCCACCAAGATTTCACATTAAGTTTATATGCATCCAAGAGTTCAGAGAACAGGTTCCTAATGGTGGCCTTTCCTGAACCCTGGCTACCGGACACTTTGTCACAAAAGACCTCTTCAGCGTCATCCAACCATCTGGTTGTATTAATAGGACCCGATAAGAACCCCGCCATACCTGAGCTGGTATACTGATATCAGGCTACAAAAGGAGAAATAATTAAGTCAGAATACATGAGGGTATCACCAGTTAATATGAAGCATGTAATAATATACAGAAATGTGTATTAAATACACACATCTCATTAGCATGAAACTAATGTGTTACCCATACAAATATATAGGATTAGACTTTAACAACCCTCCTAGAAGCAAAGAATGGAACACCAATTGTTTAGCGCAAAGATGCAAATACCCAGCGTTCCCACAGGGTTAAGCAACACATGTATTTAGGAGCAGGGTCACGCGTCTATGTCAGAATGTACCATCAATGTGCTGGTAATAGCCCAGCTAGTTAATGAAAGGGTGTTAATACCTGATGTTCCCACATGGTAAAGCAAACATACATGTTAAGGATCAGGGTCACATCATCCATAACAGATAACTCAATCAGCATGCTATGGGAAAGTTATAAATTCTGTATCGCCCAGCCCTAAATAGTGTGGACTGCCTAACTTTCATAAAAATGAACAAGTCGTGGATGTCCAATGACTTTGCCACCCCAGTATCAGACTGTGCAGACTAGGCGATAGTGTAGTTCCAGGAATGTGGGAGCAAGACGCCTTGCTGTCTCTGGTGAACACAGTTACAGGGCCAGTCCCACACATCCATGTTGCGGCATTGGACTATTTGTAGTCTTGTCAGTTGTCACTTTTCCTGTTGTCTGACCTTAATTTTTGGAAATATGGAGACTCTAAGTAGTGTATCAAAATTGTCTTTTGTCTGTATTGCCAGGGTTTTGGGAACAAGAGGCCTACGCTTGTTTGTCATCTTGCTGTCTCTGGTGAAGGTAGAAATGCTGTTTCAGGCCTTGTTACAGGGCTTGTTCCATGCATCCATGTTGCCGCAACAATTGCTGCCAATTTTCCTGTTGTCTGATCTTAATTTTTGGAAATGTTGATGTATCGCCCCCGTGCCAGCAGCCGACGCTGCTCAGATCCGAACCTTCAGGGGTGGTGGCTCGAGAGTCTCCGGACCCGGGGGTCTTGCGGACACGCCGAATAAAATGGGGGGACATAGATGTATGGGCTAGGTCGTAGTAAGTTCGTGACGCCACCCACGGTGTGTGGTGAGGTGGGACACCACTGCTGCTGTTACGGGGCACCCGGGGGAGATGTTGTGCAGCAAGATGTTAACCCCTCCGTTGGCAGGGATGGTGGCCCTGGGACCCGATGGCTCTGGTGCAGGGGGAATGATGACCGCAGTGGGTGCTGGTGTACTCACTGTTAGTAAAACAAACAAGTATCTGGTAAACCAAGGTGGTAATGGCCGGTGCCGTGGACGGTTGTGTTCGGGATCCCCCACCCGGCTGGTGGTCTCTATCCTTTTCCTGCACCGTTGTGTAAGTTGGACTTTCCCAGTATAAAACTCAGGAGTCTGCTCCCGGTTGGATGTGGCCTAAGGAGCCGTGCCCGCAGACACTGGCCCGTGGGATCTATGGGCCTTGGCGGTGACCTCTTATCCCTAATCGGTGGGCTGTTGTCTTCTATGCGGGACTTTGGGTGGGACAGGACCACTAGTCCTGGCCTCAATCGGTTAATTAACTAGTTCCACTTGTTTCTGGTTCCTGGCTTCAGGGTCCGAGAACCCCCCTTTGTGCTACAGTTTCCGGGTCAGTTTCCCATGTCGGTACCGGCGGGCTATAACTCTGGCTCGCTCCACCTCGGTTCCACTGAGCTGTCTTCCCGTCTCCTGTTGATGGAGACTACCATCTGCCCCCTAGCCAAGGCACCAGGGTTCGTACCCTGGCACCTTTTATCTTGGACTTGACTGCTGGAGCTACTCCTAGCTCCAGCCCACACTCCTCTCCAAACTGAACTCTAAAAGCCAACTGACTTATTTTCCCGCCCCCGGGCTGTCTGGACCCCTTGGTGGGCATGCCCCAACTGCCTGGTCACGCCCACTGGTGTGTCTTTCTGTCCCTAAGAGGGGGTGACTAGGGTTTTCTGGTTGGCTGTGTGTTTCCTAATGAGGGAAGGTGTTATGTAGGGGCCTATTTGTGACTACCTGGTTTTGCCAGGGCGTCACACTCCCCCATGGTTAAACACAGACCGTCCGCGGGCTGTCCGACCACCACCGGTTTATTTTTACAGCAAAGAGATAAAACGGGTAAAACATTTTACAAATATAATAACATATTTAAATTTCAAGAATATTTTTGTTTTTCTTCCCTTACGGGAGGCAGGTTGCTTAAACGTTGCACATACATAACCGTGACGGACATGGTCCTTTTCACTTCACCCACCCAAAGCAACCTAGCCCTGGTGCCACCACTAAAAACAAAGGTTGGCACCCCTTGCCCAAGTCCAGGGTAGGTCCGGGTGTTGCCCAAACGGGCTGAGTAAAAAGTTCCTTACCCGGCTGTCCATTTTCAAGGGCCCCACGTCCAGGGGACTCCTGACCCGGAGGTTAGTCACCGGTTTTGCTGGTGACAGGGCCTCGGCCGACTCTACTGCAGGCCCATCCTCCAATCAGCCTCTCCAGAGACTGCGGCTTGGTGAAAAGGTTGGTCTGGGACTATTTACAAGGCCCACTAGTTTATGGGTTGGCCTGCAAGTTCACGGCCGTTGTCTTTGTATTAAACTTTTGAACTGCAAACGGGACATTAGACGGTCCCAACAGGGACTAAACTTGTGGGTAGCCGGGAACCGCTACCACTGCTGCATGGGCCCGCATGGCTTCCCCAGCAGTCTGGAGATGGGCTTTCCATTTTAATTTAAAAGAGTGCTGCCAGTTAGTGGCATACAAAAAGTGGCTGTTGTACTCCATTTGTGCCCCACTGGTGCCAAGCTATTTCTAGCACCTCAGCATTACACCCTCCTGCTCTGTTTTTAATAAGCTATAATAATAGCAAAAAAATGCTGCAACTTAGTGGCATACAAAAAGTGTCTGTTATACTCCATTTGTGCCCCACTGGTGCCAAGCTATTTCTAGCACCTCTGCATTACACCCTCCTGCACATTTTTGCAAAGCCATTTTAATTTAAAGAGTGCTGCCAGTTAGTGGCATCCAAAAAGTGGCTGTTGTACTCCATTTGTGCCCCACTGGTGCCAAGCTATTTCTAGCACCTCAGCATTACACCCTCCAGCTCTGTTTTTAATAAGCTACAGTCAGGGCCAGAAATATTTGGACAGTGACACAAGTTTTGTTATTTTAGCTGTTTACAAAAACATGTTCAGAAATACAATTATATATATATAATATGGGCTGAAAGTGCACACTCCCAGCTGCAATATGAGAGTTTTCACATCCAAATCGGAGAAAGGGTTTAGGAATCATAGCTCTGTAATGCATAGCCTCCTCTTTTTCAAGGGACCAAAAGTCCCAAAATTGGACAAGGGACTCTAAGGGCTGCAATTAACTCTGAAGGCATCTCCCTCGTTAACCTGTAATCAATGAAGTAGTTAAAAGGTCTGGGGTTGATTACAGGTGTGTGGTTTTGCATTTGGAAGCTGTTGCTGTAACCAGACAACATGCGGTCTAAGGAACTCTCAATTGAGGTGAAGCAGAACATCCTGAGGCTGAAAAAAAAGAAAAAATCCATCAGAGAGATAGCAGACATGCTTGGAGTAGCAAAATCAACAGTCGGGTACATTCTGAGAAAAAATGAATTGACTGGTGAGCTTGGGAACTCAAAAAGGCCTGGGCGTCCACGGATGACAACAGTGGTGGATGATTGCCGCATACTTTCTTTGGTGAAGAATAACCCGTTCACAACATCAACTGAAGTCCAGAACACTCTCAGTGAAGTAGGTGTATCTGTCTCTAAGTCAACAGTAAAGAGAAGACTCCATGAAAGTAAATACAAAGGGTTCACATCTAGATGCAAACCATTCATCAATTCCAAAAATAGACAGGCCAGAGTTAAATTTGCTGAAAAACACCTCATGAAGCCAGCTCAGTTCTGGAAAAGTATTCTATGGACAGATGAGACAAAGATCAACCTGTACCAGAATGATGGGAAGAAAAAAGTTTGGAGAAGAAAGGGAACGGCACATGATCCAAGGCACACCACATCCTCTGTAAAACATGGTGGAGGCAACGTGATGGCATGGGCATGCATGGCTTTCAATGGCACGGGGTCACTTGTGTGTATTGATGACATAACAGCAGACAAGAGTAGCCGGATGAATTCTAAAGTGTACAGGGATATACTTTCAGCCCAGATTCAGCCAAATGCCACAAAGTTGATCGGACGGCGCTTCATAGTACAGATGGACAATGACCCCAAACATACAGCCAAAGCTACCCAGGAGTTCATGAGTGCAAAAAAGTGGAACATTCTGCAATGGCCAAGTCAATCACCAGATCTTAACCCAATTGAGCATGCATTTCACTTGCTCAAATCCAGACTTAAGACGGAAAGACCCACAAACAAGCAAGACCTAAAGGCTGCGGCTGTAAAGGCCTGGCAAAGCATTAAGAAGGAGGAAACCCAGCGTTTGGTGATGTCAATGGGTTCCAGACTTAAGGCAGTGATTGCCTCCAAAGGATTCACAACAAAATATTGAAAATAAAAATATTTTGTTTGGGTTTGGATTATTTGTCCAATTACATTTGACCTCCTAAAATGTGGAGTGTTTGTAAAGAAATGTGTACAATTCCTACAATTTCTATCAGATATTTTTGTTCAAACGTTCAAATTAAACGTTACAATCTGCACTTGAATTCTGTTGTAGAGGTTTCATTTCAAATCCAATGTGGTGGCATGCAGAGCCCAACTCGCGAAAATTGTGTCACTGTCCAAATATTTCTGGACCTAACTGTATAATAATAGCAAAAAATGCTGCAACTTAGTGGCATCCAAAGAGTGGTTGCTGTACTCCATTTGTGCCCCACTGGTGCCAAACTATTTCTAGCACCTCTGCATTACACCCTCCTGCTCTGTTTTTAATAAGCTATAATAATAGCAAAAAATACTGCAACTTAGTGGCATACAAAAAGTGGCTGTTGTACTCCATTTGTGCCCCAATGGTGCCAAGCTATTTCTAGCACCTCTGCATTACACTCTCCTGCTCTGTTTTTGATAAGCTATAATAATAGCAAGAAATGCTGCAACTTAGTGGCATACAAAAAGTGGCTGTTGTACTCAATTTCTGCCCGACTGGTGGCAAGCAATTTCCAGCACCTCTGCATTACACCCTCCTGCTCATTTAGCTACGCTATTTTTATAGCAAACTCATGGAATTCCTTGCTGCATTTCATCATTAGGAGGGATAGAAAGTGAGGCTTCCTTTACTGTCCTGGTACCCACAGAACACGGCCACTGTACCCACCTGCCCACTTTTGCCATGCTATTTTATTTGCCCAAAGAGCTGACTCTTTTTTTGCCATCATAAAATTGTTTGGAACACTAAGTTATTGTTCCTTTGCTGCCAAGCAAGGTGCAACACATGGGCATTCTACACTCCTTTCCATTTGTGGAACGCAATAATTAACTGCAGGTATTCCAGCCAATCTTTGACGAAGGTGCAGGCGTGGATATAATGTAGCCTGCATCCAATGGTGGTTCTTTCGATGTCTGACAGCTCAACAATACCATCTGTTTGCACTTACAAAACAAGTGACGACCTGCCAATCACACTCCCGCTTACGGGTAAAGGGGTGGAAGTTCAGTGTGAAAAAGCATGTGTAACTGCTGTCCCCACAGTCACAGAGGATGAAGAGCACGCAGATGCACGTGATGGGGCAGGCGGTGGTTGCACAGCCCCGCTAGGCCGCATTGTAGCACAGTGAAATTCCCATTGCGACTTATGCTTCATTTTAAGTCTTGTGTTTGGTGGGATCCCCAGTATGCAGCAAAACCACGCAACATGAAAAACACTGTATGCAGTTGGGTTCATAAATGATTGTTTCACTTTCCCAAAACAAACAATAAGAACCATGCATTAAATTGAAATAATAGAACAGTCTATTCAGTTGCCTATTGCTTGCTAAGCCCTCTGCGTAGCATCAGTAATTGTGTGTTTGTGTGTGTGTGTGTGTGTGTGTGTGTGTGTGCGAAGACAACTTACTAGTGGCGCATCACAAGAGCTTCCCAGTTATCTACCTAAACATAGACAAAACACATCACCCACCCTGAATACCCTTGTTAGCTGAAGCCTCACAGATAAGGCAGATGATAACAGTTGTGAGGTAGCGACCACCAATGTGGTAAATGGTCGCTATATGTCACAGTGGAGAAGGTACCTGCGATATCTAAACGGAAGAGGTTGCTATGGGACTTGTAGTCCACAAAGGATTCTTGCTGCACATAAGGGTCAGGTTCCCTTTAATAATCCCAAGGTGCTGTGCATGGCTGAGAATCACAGACCTCCACCTGTGGGTGTGGCTCGAGGGGTTAAAGCAATCCAGTCTCAGAACCTGGGTGGAGTGTGTCTAGGGCAGTCTAGTTAGAGACTAGCTCTAGACTTCCAGCGTGTGTGCTGGGAGAGAGTGAGAGCAGAGCCGAGAGTTCTGCATGGAGTGTGTTTGGGGCAGTCTAGATAGAGACTAGCTCCAAACGTCCAGTGTGTGGACTGGAAACAAGTGAGAGCAGGGAGCTCTGAGTGTGTGTTTGGGGCAGTCTAGATAGAGACTAGCTCCAGACGTCCAGTGTGTGTGTGTACTGGAAACGAGCGAGAGCAGAGCCGGGAGCTCTGGGTGTTTCAGCCTGCGTGGAGGCTGAACACAAGGCTCTGATATTGAGTCTGAGGTGAGTGCGGCCAAGCCAGGCCAGGGCTGTAGGACCGAGTCTCTCCTGGAGGACAGACAGACAGGGGTCTGCAGAGGGCCCTGGGTGCTGGAAGGAACCTTGGCTAGAGCAGTATGCTGGCAGGAGCCAGAGAGTGGGGAAGTTGCTAAAACTTCCAGTATGGACTTATTGTTTATGTGTGAGGGCAGTTTGTACTGTTTGTTTTTAAATAAACTGCCAGAATTTCTATGAAGAGACTGTGTACGTGTGTTGCTGAAGCTACCTCACACCGCTGAAAGCGAGTGGAACCCCCACGTTGCAGGGCACAACGTTACACAGTGTGAATGCAAACCACACAGCTCTGCAACATAGTCATGTAAATCTTGAAATCAACATTCAATGCAAACATGTGTCGCTGTCCCTCTATGATTTAAACTGTAAGTGACAATTTGACAGTGCAGAGGCAGCAAGTGTGATTGTCTATATAGTCGTCCTACCCAGAACAGATATGTGTTTTCATAATAAAACAAAGTGTTGCGTGCATGCATTACTGTCTGGGCACAGCCTACCATACCCAGGTACTGTGATGTCCATTTGCCATAAATACAGACTTTACGCTCCTATCGTGGTTAACAGTATAGACAGCACCAGAAGAATGTTGGTCTGTGGCACAGGATGCTGCTCACTGGCGTTACGGTACTCCTCACCAATGTCCAAAATGACTCCCCTCACAATTGAACTGTGTTTCCGCGGTTGCTCCTTGCTGTAACACACACCTTTATTTTTCATTCTGTTCATAGACAGCATCTCCAAGTCCACACCCGAAGATCATTTTGCTATTGCTATAGTGAACAAACAGACAAAAGCAGCTCCAAAAAAACTGCAGCCCCTTGTGTGTAGTCTACAACAATGCACGCAATGAACGGCAAATAAGCATGTTGCATTGACAGTGGCTAAAGCTGAGCAATACATCCTCATGCTATCAATTCATATCAATGTGACACTTCATGGTGGTAGTACTCAAACTTGAATTTTTTTTACTTCTACTTAGAGATTGTTACAGATTACATGACTTGGGTGATCCTTTGCTATGTCCAAAAAATTCCCAGGATAGGCAAGGCTTACAGCCCATGCGAACTGCATAGCCAACATGACTTATGCTCATAGGCAGAGTTGTGGCCGAGGATTCAGTTGTTGACTTGCTTCCAGTACTTTGTCTTTGTCCATGAAAACACAACGTAAACTCGTCATCAGGAGCATCCTCCTCCACCTCCACTGCTGACGTCATGGATTGGCTCACTTTGGTTTGACAGTAAGTGGTGTCTCCAACCTCATCATCACCCTGTGTGTTTTCATTCCCCTCAACCTGAGTCCTCCGTGAAAACCTCTTCCTGCCCTGACCCAATAGCAAAGTTGATGTTACAATTAGGTATCTGAGTCTCATTATCATGTTACCCATTGTCTCCACCAGGATGATGTACGGTTTGGAAATGAGGGTGTACATTATGATCTGCACCTTCTTCATCGGGGCGTGGATCCAACTCACAAACTATCTGGCCATCTGTGCAGATCATTTCTCCTGTCTCCTATAACTCGCTGCTTCAACACGTCAGATTATCTGCTACATCCACAAGCTTCAAACGGAACCTGAAAAATCATCTGTTCATTGATTACTATAACCATTAAATGACACCACCACGGTGCGAGAGCTTCTGCCCAACCTACACCCCACCTACTGTCTACTCCACAAAATACTTTACAATGTAATCCCGCAAGGGCTGAGTCCTCTGCCCTCTGTACCAGTCTGTCTATTGTTACTTGTATATGTATTCTGTATGTAACCCCCTTGTCATGTACAACACCATGGAATCAATGGTGCTCTATAAATAAATATTAATGATAATAATAATACTGATAATAAGAACTTCTTTGTCTGTACTCACTGTAGCTTTATAGCAGATCTCTGATTCCCAGGCTGCAGTGTGACTGAACGGCTCTGCAGACTTAACCATCTCTGTTACCCCTTATTCAGCAGTGCTGGTAGAAACTTGAGAGCAGTTATGAAGCAAGTGCGATTGGGTTCACACCACTGTGGAATGTAGTATTTGTGATATTGAACTTGTGGTGGAGGAGAGCCCACTTTATTGCACACTTCTATCCATTGAAGCAGCTGCTGTTTGGGTGCCTCCTCTACTTTTGTTAACGATGGTCGTGTCCATGAAAAAAAGATCATATCAGATTATCTACGGGAAGAAGTACACCTGTTATTTTAGCTGTTATTTGTTGTTACGAATTGGTGCCGCTGTAAACGCAAGCAACCTGCTGCGGTCCCAGTTGTGCCCAGACATCAGCTGCCATTTAGGGCTGTGGCTCGGGTTGTCCAGCTGGCTGCTTTCTCAACCACGTGTAAGTGTGGAGAGGCGGCCAGTGCATGTGCCGATTTACCCCAGCCGCAGCCTAACTCCAGTGTTTCGCCTACTGATTATGCTCAGCCTGACTGTGTCATTCCTGAGGCAAAGTCTTAATTTTGGGCTACAGCGCATGCTCGTTTCGACTGTGCCTGAGTCATTCTGCGACTTGCGGCTCAACACACTTACACAGGGCCCTGGGGCTTGACTCACTGTCGGGAGGCCACTAAAACTAACTGCACCCAACATCAGCCCCAGGTGTCCCCTTACACTGCTGTGGTGGTCCCCACTAACCGCAATACCGAGAGTGGCGTCACGAAAATACACATAAAGAAGCAACCTAAGTGTGACCAGACTCTTCTTCCACATGGAGTCCCTGAAGGTAATGCACCAACACAACACCTGTGGGGCTTCACACTTACTGATAAAAGCCTCTTTGCACAGGTACTTGCACTCCGTGCCGGGTCTAAGTCCTGTGTTGTGACTAGACAGCATGCTGAAGCGGATAGTCTTTTTTTTCAGAAACTGTATTTCATGCTACTGAGCATGCTCAGGCACTTACTGCATCAGAGGCTAGGTCCGGTAATGAACTTTTTGGCCCTGCCCCTGATGTGGGGGGCCCATATAGACCACAGGGCATCAGGTGTCCTAACAATTTGGCCAGGCCACTCCCAACAGGCTTGCAGAGGCCCGCCCCTATGACTTGTCACCTCATTGTTGTTGGTCAGACGATGACTGTTGAGGTGTTTTGGTTGTGGCAGCCATGAGGCTATCATTCAAGTGGCGGCTCAAAATAGGACGCTAGTTATGCTACTCATGATGTGTCACTCTGCTTTTGTCTCCAGGAGGTGCATTGTGGTCCACCCTGGTTTGGGGCAGACCCAGGTTATAAAAGGGGCTGGAGCCAACAAGAAGGTGCCCAGTCTTCTATTATGCTACGAAACAGCACACCTCCATGTGTTGAACACATTGCGGCTTTAGCCCAGAGGTAGGCAGGGATAGGTCATCGATGCAGGCCGCCACCACAGTTGGTAACGCAGAATGTTTAAGAACAGCTCCTGTCCTACCAGTCCTGCTAGTGCAGCCCAGTGGCATAAACAGGCCTGCTGCTGTCCACAGGTGTGTCCGCTACGCACACGGACAGCGTACCCAATGGCCCCTGTGTTGTTAACAAGGAGTTCCGGGGCTGGGTGGTCGTGTTGACCCTGTCACGCTAACAGGGCTCCCAGTCTCCAGATCCAAGTGGCGTCTAACTTGGTTCAGGCTACTATTTGTTTGAGAGTCAACCTGCTCTGTATCCTCCACCTAACCTTCCAGTTGCCAACCTCTCCTTTTCCATCTGTGAGAACGGTGGACACCGATTGGCGATTGGGATATCTACCTTTCTCTTTCTTTTCTTCTTAATTTTTTTATATAGCGGTAACATAGTATATACCACCTAATCCAAATCTGCCAGTCCCACCATACCAGATGTTGTTTCTTCAGCAAATGTTAATTTTGCTTAACCATCAAACCCACAGACACAAACTTTTTTCCCCTTTCCAACACACCTGTTCCCCTTTCCACCAGCATCTGTCTTTTTTCAACTCAGTTTATATATGACCAAAAATGCAACTCTGCAGGGACACCGTACTCAACGCCGTCTCAGCACAGCAGCCAGCCCTCGGTCCCTCAGATGTGGACAAGTAAGACCATTTCCTCCTATCGATGAAAAAGCGTTGAGATTCACTCTGTGCACCACTGGTGTTTAGTGGAAAAGCAGATGTAAGATTGCGTAACACCTTCTGCTCATACTCCTGCATACGTGCGTCCCTTTCTATGGCAGGAGTTATTTCGCAAAATTTTGTTTTTTACCAGGGATCTAACAGTGTGGCAACCCAGTAGTCAGCATGACTTGGAATTCGTACAATCCGAGGGTCATGTTGTAGGTAGTGCAGCAAGAAGGCGCTCATGTGTCTTGTGCATCCAAGAGGACCAAGTCCTTGGTGTGTTGATGGCGGAGAGGTGAGAATCGTGCGTCCTTCCTCTGCCCTCTCCCCCCAACCTCGCACAACCAAAATGTGAGCAAGCTCTCACTAATCTGCTGAGTCTTCCATGCCCATCGCCAGTTCGTTCTCCATTTCTTCCTGGGCTCCTGCACCTTTCTCAACTGTTTTGCTGATACTATGTGTCATTGATAATCCCTCTCCCCCACCGTACCATGACTGCCTCCAAGGTGCCGCTGACCGTCTGGACCTTGGAGATCTTGTTATTCCTTCTGCATATGACTCTTCCAGTACTTCCTCCCCTTCCTCTTGGACCAACACCTGACTTCGAATAATGCTTACAGTGTGCTCCATCATGTAGATGACCAAAATTGTCACGCTGAGAATGTCATCGCCAGTATTAAACATCTGCGGCGACATTTGTAAACTGTGTAGAACGGTGCATAGGTCCTTGATCTGACACCATTCCAGCAGCGTGATCTGCACCACCTCTGGATCAAGTTAGCCCAGGGTATACATCATAACGTATTTCAGCAGGGCTCTGCGGTGCTGCCACAGACGCTGCAACATGTGCAGATTCAAATTCCTGCGTGTCGGAACATCGCATGTCAGGCGTTTAACCGCCAGACCTTAAGACTTCAGGAGCGATGAAAGTTGTTGAGCTACTGGGTGCGAATGATGGAAGTGAGCACATAGCGAGCGTGCCCGCTGTACAAGGCCATGTAGGCCGGGATGTTGTTTTAAAAATTGCTGGAGAATCAGATTAAACACGTGAGCCATACAAGTCATGTGTGTCACATTGCACGCTGCCATGTTTGCATCATTGCCGCACACGGCTGTTAAGTCACCACCAGAGTCCGCTACGTCAATTTGTACTCCTGTCGCAAGGTGACAACGTCTTCCTTTCGTGCATAGTGCTGATGATGAGGAGTCGACGCCAGCGGCGCAGGTGGACACAGGTTATGCTCACCCACTGGGCTGCGTTACTTTGACATATGCAGAACCAATGGCTGAATGCAGGTGGTGGGTATCTCACAGGTGAAGTACCATCATTCAGCTACAACCAATGGGAAGACACAACACTCTTTTTTATGCCCCTCCTGTCTGAAGACCACTGCCAGACATAGCTATGAACCTCTGGTTACTGTTACCCCCAGTTCAGTTTTATGAGTTTGTGTGCTTGTTACCTGACTACTTTTCCTGCTTTCTGTTTATGTACCTCGTTGGCCGATTCGCATTTCACCTCTGCTTGGTTTCTGATTAAGTCCTGTCACTCCCATTCTGTTCCTCTTCCTCAATTGATGTTTTGACCCTGCATGACTACTATTCTCTGGAACTGCAGCCTTCCACAGGTATTGATCAACTTGGGCCCTGTGTCATTCAAAATCACTGTATAGGGGTTAAAAGAAAAAGAGGGTGCGCTCCTGTGTAAAATCTAATGATAACTTATTACGTGTGCAGTGTGATGGTCACACTCACCTGATCCTGTTGTACATCAGGTACAACACTGGGGAGACAGCCGAAGGGAGGTCCACGGTGTACCGCTATGGCATCAGCGGGGATCTCGTCCTTTCCAGCCCGCAGTATTTCCAGCTCAGGCCGCAGCTCACGCGATCGATATCCCACATGGAGAGCACAGCCGTCAGACCAGCGCTGAGCTGCAGCTCCTCCTCTGTGGTGGACGGACCCGTAGAACAGATGCCGGTAACTCACCCGCCCTTTAGAGGCTTGATGTGATTCAGGCAGAGTCTTGGAATAGCTGCAGCAGCCCCGTGCACTCCAGGAAGGAGAAGGAGAATGGATTAGGGGATAATGAAAAAACCACGGTATTGGCTGCGCTGCTATTAAAGTTCATAAAGATGATGGTATTGTTCCAAAAAACTTTTTTTATTGCAAGATTATAAGCCACAACGCGTTTCGGGGTTAAATGTTCCCCCTTCCTCAGGTAGCAACAATCATATAAAGTGGTATGCCTTATATATACATGAATATGTAGGTCCCCACACCCCTTGATTAATTCAACATATGGATCATAATGATCAATCAGCAGGGTTTTCAGGGACCTCGCCTCACAAAAATCAATTGTACATAATCACATTTGACAGCGATGTTCAAGAAACCACAAATATATTTTGTCTCAAGTATATTGTGATACCCTCATCATTAAAAAAATCTTTTGAAATATATTTAAAAATTAATAAACATGAATAAAAGACTCATCAAGGAAATTACTTTAAAAACAAGAAAATATGAAATTTAGATTTTGAGATTTAAAATTTACAAATAGAGGGTGAAAATGGATTAAATTAAATATAAATAAAAAAAACAAATTTTTAAAAAAATTTTTAAAAAAAAAAACAAAAAAAAAACAACAAAATATTACTATACGGTTCTAATACAGGGCTAAAATATTAATTGTTAAAAGTGAGAGTGATAGCTCTAAAAATCCATAGAAAGGATCGCTAACAAAAACAGGTCATAATCCATAATTTATAGTGTTTGACATATGAAAAATACATTTGCTGAAAAATAACTGCCTATATAGTAATTAAACCATATTTTAACCTCAATTTTACTTTATTTATTGTGCTAGTAAAAATTATGCTTTATTTGATCTGCTCAGTCATTATATTGAGGCCTTCTGGATTCAAAGTGGCTAATTTAAATATCCAGAAGGATTCGCGTTCCACCAACCTCCAATACCTAGCTGTAACATCAGCCATAACCTGCTCAATAATCACCATTTTGACATTGTCTCTGTCTTTATCATGTTCCAATAAAAAATGCCTGGAGAGACTGTGGGTTACTATACCATGGCGAATATTGTATCTATGACCGTTTAGTCTATTGTGTACCATTTGCGTTGTGCGGCCTACATATTGTAGGCCGCACGGACATTCTAATAGATAAATGACATAGGAGCTGGTGCAACAGAGATGTTGCTTTATTAAGAATTCCTCTCCTGTTATATTTGATTTGAAGGATTGTACGCCATGTTTTAATGTTCTGCAGCATAAACATCGGATTTGTCCACAATGGAAATTCCCGACTGGTTTGTTAATATCTAATCCATTTTGAGGCAACTGAGTTTTTTTTAAAATTGTTGTTTTGCTAGGTGCGATTAAATTTTTGAGGTTTTTACTTCTCCTAAAAATAACCTGAGGTTTATCGGGTAAACAACCCGAAAGGATCCTGTCCCCTTTTAAAATATGCCAGTGTCTCCCTACAAGCTCCTTTACTTTACCATACGAATCACTAAAGGTAGTCACTAAACAGCTTTCGAAGGTGGTTTCATTTCCCTGTACTCCTATATTTGTCTTTTTCCCTTCAATAATATCCAAACATTTATCTTGATCCAATAGGAGGCTTCTTTTGTAAGCATCAGTCAATATTTTTTTCGGATAGCCTTTACTACTGAAGCGACTTTGCAATATTCTAGCTTCAGCTTTGAAAGAAGCAATATTGGTACAGTTCTTCCTGATGCGCCAATATTGCCCATAAGGTATATTTTTTATTCATGTAGGGAGATGGCTGCTTGAAAAATCAAGATAACTATTGACATCCACCCTTTTAAAGAAGGTGGATGTTTCAATAGTGTCCTCCTCATTGAATTTGATATTAAGATCCAGGAACTGGATAGATTTCCGGGACATTGTGGCCGTAAATCTTAGCCCCCATTCATTCAGATTGAGTGACTTTACGAAATTTTGAGCACTTTCCTCAGAACCTGACCAGACAAAGAACAGGTCATCTATGAATCTACGATAAAATACCATGTTCTCCAGCGCTAGGGGGGACTGTGCAATATGAAGGGACTCGAAGCACCCCATATACAGATTTGCAAAACTGGGGGCAAATCTCGTCCCCATTGCACAGCCCTTCAATTGTCGGTAGGTCCTTTCCTCAAAAGTAAAGACATTGTGATGTAAAATAAACTCAATGGATTGCAAAATAAATTCCCTCTGGGAGGTTGGAAGTGAGTCATCCATTGCCAGATAGGATTCCACACTTTTCAACCCCAACTGATGATCAATGTTTGAATATAATGCAGCTACATCCAATGTAATAAAAAAGACCATTCGGAATGGCAGGTAGTTTTCTCAGTAGCCTACTAAGGTGTGAGGAGTCTCTTAAATGTGAATCTAGTTTGCCGACATATTTTTGCAAAAAAAGGTCAACATAATGTGACAAATTAGCCGTAATAGAATTGATTCCAGAAATGATTGGTCTTCCCGGCGGGTTGGTAAAGCTTTTGTGGATTTTCGGGAGAAAATAATAAAAAGGTACTGAATAATGCTTAATGTCCAGATACTGTCTCTCCCTTTTATTCAGTATCATGTCCTCACCCGCCTTTTTAATCATAGTTTTATACACAATTAAGTACTCAGGGGATGGGTCTTCTATTAGGGTCTCATAATATTCCAGATCTCCTAGTTGTTTCAAACCCTCCTCCACATACCATTCCCTATTCATCAAAACCACCCCTCCCCCTTTATCCGCACTTCTTATTATCAATCCATGATTATTTTTGAGAGAATATATTGCACGCCTCTCTTTCCTTGTTAGATTATCATTTTTAAATTTACACTGGAATTCTCTGATATCCTTAAGCAGAAGTTGGTGAAAAGTTTCAATATTATTTCCCCTGTGGTGGTGGGGATAAAAATTCTTGTTGCCTTTCACTTGTACATGTACGAAACCATCAGGGGCTTCCCCATCAGTATCAACCCTTTTCCCACTTGCCTGTTTTGATAATATTAGAAAATGTCTTCTTAGCGTGATTTTGCGCACAAAATCATTGATGTCTAAGAAGAGACGGAAGGTGTCAACATTACTAGATGGGCAAAAGGAAAGACCCCTTTTGAGCAATCGAATTTCACCTCGTTCTAACTGGTGACTAGAAAGATTGAAAATTCCAATGTCCTTGTACTCTATGTTCTCTAAACCGCTGTCCTTTTTAGTGGAGTTGGGTTTATCCCTGTTCTTGTTTCCTCCTCCCCCTCTACATCCTCTTCTCTTATTTTTCTTTTTATTCGAGCTTTTGAGGGTAACAGGTGAAAAAACTCAGTAATTTTTTTCTCCATAGCTCCCCGAGGAGGTATGGGTGAGGTTGAAACCTGTTCAGTTGCTCCTACACCCATACTATTGGGACAGGGTTCGTCAAGTTTAGAATTTATATTATCCTGTACAGTCCGCAGACCCCCCAAGTCTGAGGAGGGGGGTTCACTAGCAATAATTTCTGAAACCTCTGGATTTTTTTGAAATTCTTGAATTTTTTGATTTTTTTGGATTTTTTGCATTTTTTGGGGCTCATATATCACTGACTCCTGAGTTTCATGTAGAGTAATAATGGAGGAGTTTAATATATCCATGATTTCAGGGTCAGTTACAGCCTCATCTCTTACTGGTATTGCTAAAGGCACTTTTCCTATTTTATTCTGAATGGGTACATCAGATATCCTGGAGTTTGGATTTTTATATTTTTTAGAATTTAAAAATACCCTAGTTGTTACTGGTGTAACATATCCGCCCCCATTTTTTGGTCTGGCTGTTGTACTTGGCCCATGGACCCTAGGAGTAAAGTTATCCTGCGTGGTATTTGGGGTACGGGGTTTGGTGGATGCTAAATGATTTCCCCAGTCATTAGTTTTATATGAATTAAATCCTCGGCGAGAATCATTATACCTAGGATAATTTATACTGGTCCTGTTAATATTATTGTTACTATTGCTAATTCCCCTTTCAATCCCATCCCTACGTCCCTGGGGTTGTTTATTTTGGGGCAGAGTATTAGCACCTGGATCCACTCTGGGGTTTGCTTTAGTATATTTTCTACTATGATTCCATGAGGGAGCTTGTGGGGAGTTGTAGTCCTGTCTATCACGGCTGAGTTTTTTTGCCTTCTTTGATATCAGGTCCCCTTCAAATTTTGTGAGCCTCTCAGTTAATGCCATGTTCATTCCTTTATATTCTAATGCCTCAGAATAATCAAATAATTCCTCTTTAATTTTTAAAATATTTACCATTGCCGTCTCAGCCAATTTATCCCTTTTTGCAATAAGAAGTTTGATCATACCACTCGAGCAATCTAACATATAACTGTCCCATTCCTTGGTGAAATAATCGTCCTGAGGAAATGTGGAGGTAAATGGCATTCTAAGCCCTCTTGGTATAATTTTTTCTTTCAAATATTGCCTCAGAAATAAAGTGTCAATTTTCTGGATTATTTCCTTTTTAGATTGATCCTCAAATTTGAGAAAAAGATCAGTCATGGTGTTTAAGGACATTTTAGAAAGTCCAGATTCAGCAATTGTCAATTCATCCTGTGATTCAAGATCACAGGATCCAATAATTTTAGATATGAGAATATGGCGAATAGTGTCTCTGTTGTTAGAGAATTCCATTATAAAAAATTCCTCACAATTCAATTGTCCTTAATAAAGTCGATATTCTTTAAAAACTTACTTCAATTCACAATCTTGAATACTTTACACAGTTTGCTGCACTTAAAAATGGATTTTATCGATCCTCAGGCGAAGCCCGCACTGTAAAATAAAAGAAAAAGAGGGTGCGCTCCTGTGTAAAATCTAATGATAACTTATTACGTGTGCAGTGTGATGGTCACACTCACCTGATCCTGTTGTACGTCAGGTACAACACTGGGGAGACAGCCGAAGGGAGGTCCACGGTGTACCGCTATGGCATCAGCGGGGATCTCGTCCTTTCCAGCCCGCAGTATTTCCAGCTCAGGCCGCCGCTCACGCGATCGATATCCCACATGGAGAGCACAGCCGTCAGACCAGCGCTGAGATGCAGCTCCTCCTCTGTGGTGGACGGACCCGTAGAACAGATGCCGGTAACTCACCCGCCCATAGGGTGTATAGGGGTTAAAGGGTTTCAGGGTTCTGGGGGTCCAGCTTGGTGAGTGGCTTCCCTCTAGCCTATCCTTTACAGCCCGTCTGAGTGTGTCGATCCAGGCAAGCGTTACACCGTGCCCTCGACAGAAGGACATGTAGGCCGGGAAAGTGTTTTAAAAATTGCTGGAGATTCAGATTCAACACGTGAGCCATACAAGGCACGTGTGTCACATTGCCCTGAAGAAGGGCCGCAGACTGTTTTGCATCATTGTTGCACCCGGAATATCCTGGCTGCTGTTTGAGTGGAGACAACCATTGATGAAACTCGGTCTCACTCTACAGAGCTAACCGTCCACAACTCCTCAGCGGTGTCTCACATTTCCCCTACATTTCAAAGTAAACATTTGACCGCCTGATGGCCTTGAGCTCTGCTGCCAGCATAGTAAGGAGGTGTGTGGGATTCCTTGGGCGCAGTTACAAGGAAGGGTGGCCTGACCACACAGGGTTTGGGCTGAGGTGCAGGAACAACACGAGGTTGATGAGGCAGAAGCAGTGGAGGAACTTGTACATACAGAGGAAGGATTGAAACACACAACTCGTGGGGACGGAAAGACTTGTACAGCAGACCCTTCTCCATCTCTCACCATAGTTACCCAGTGCCCAGTCAGCGACATGTAACGCCCCTGTTCATGCTTACTGTTCCAAGTATCTGTGGTGAAATGCACTCTGTCACACACAGAGTTTCTCAAGGAAGAGGTGATGTTGTGTGCGACCTGCTGTGGTAGCGCCAGCACCCCTTTCTTGGAGAAGGAGTGGCGAATGGCCATCGGCTCTTGGGGCACTGCAATGGGCATAAGGTCTCAAAAATCCTCGGTGACAAAAGGGTGTAAAGGCAGCCTTTCTGTAGCCAACAAGTTTGAGATGCTGAAAATAAACCTCTTAGGCATGTCATGCACTTCGAAAATCATGTAAAAAACAGCGAGGGGACTCCAACCACAGTCTCGCTCGTTTCCACTAATTGGGCCACACATACCCCACTTGACTGGCATCAGTTGACCACCATTTTCAAGATGAAAAAGATGCTTTGCATGGAGCACTCTCAAAAATACAGGTGCGCCCTTCGCCTTCCCTGGCTGAGCCAGGGGAAGAAAAGTCCTCTGAGAGCCATGACTTCCTCATCTTGGTGAATGTTAGTATGTCCACATTGTCAGTGGACAGACACGTGTGCTTATCTGTCAGCACACCCCCAGCAGCACTGAGGACACGTTCCGAGAGAAAGCTGGCTGCGGGACACGACAAGATCCCCAAGGCGTACGTGGTGAGCTCAGGCAATTTATCCAGATTGGAAGCCTAAAATGAGCAGGGCTCAAGTTGCACAGTAATGGCATCGATGTTCCCTTGCATATACTCATATATCTGTGTCTCCTCCTCTTTTTCCTTGTCCAGCTCTTTTGTTTTCGCATGAGTATATGTCCTTGTCACTTTCCCATGTGTTTGTGTTGTGTTGTGAGTTGTTTGTCACCTTTTGGACACCTTTGGGGGTGTTTTCTAGGTGTTTTTATGTGTTTGTGATTGCCTCCCATTGTTTCCTATGGGTTCGAGTGGTTCGCCAAACCGGTTCGCCTAACCAAACTAGAACCAGACATCGGTTCGGCGAACCGAGCTCGAGCCGAACTGCGACCGGTTCGCTCATCTCTAATTGTGACTTAAATTTCAACATGATCCATGATCCATAATGTGGAAAACCAATAGTTTATAATGCTTGCAAAAGTCATAGAAGAACAGGGCCTCATTGTTATTCATATATATATATATATATATATATATATATGTATATATATATACCGTGTGTGTGTGTGTGTATATAGGTAGATAGATAGATAGATAGATAGAATTAAATCATCAGGCTTTCATCAGTGTCGTTTATTTTAATTTTAATAGTCTATCATTACTTTTGGTCCAGATTCTTGGGCAAGTTGTTCTATTTTCAACTGTCTGCATTTATGTTGTTTGATAACCTACGTCATGGGTCCCCAATTCCAGTCCTCAAGGGCCGCCAACAGTGCATGTTTTCAGGATTTCCTTAGTATTGCACATGTGATAATTTAATTACCTACACAGTTGATGATTCCAACACCCATGCAATGCTAAGGAAATCCTGAAAACATGCACTGTTGGCGGACCTCGAGGACTGGAGGTGGGGAACCCTGACCTACTTATTTAAATTGTTGTATGTGTGTGGATGAATATCTAGTGTTCCTTTTATCACCCAACAAAGCGGAGAATCTGTGCTTTTATTTCTTGGAATATTCCATTTTCTTAACCTGCCATATTGCAGAGATACATGCCTTTTTATTTGGTGGTCATTTTTCTGGTCTCTACAAGGGGGCTGTGCTCACAGGATTCTCTGGGGGCATGTCATTTGGTTGTTTTGTATTATTACCCTGTGAGCCATGCCCCTTGGTAAAGACCATAAAGAATAGTATTAAATTTAGAGGCCCATATCTCTGGAGCATTATGGCCAATGTGAATGAAATAAAAAACCTGTCACGCTCAGTGAGCAGTGGCAATAGAATAAGAGCAGAGACTGTCCACTTTTGACCTGGTGACGGGTCCTTTGTAAAGCCATAGTGATCAGTAAATCAGCCCTCTGCACATCATCTTAAGATGTCATTGTGTTGTTGGTGCAATATTTCGGCACATTTAATTCTACTAAGGACTCACATGTTTTCTCGAGCTGGATCTTCTCATCTAATCAAGTACAATGTGCTGCTCACACGAGGAAATTCCTCTTATTTGTTTACAGAGAAAAACATTTTGCACTAATCAAAATGTGTTGATTATAATAGTGAAAGAATAAGCAAAAGAAGATGTATTTTCTACATGAATGCCTCAAAGACTGTCTAAAATGATGACGCACTCCATGTGAAATATATATTCTGATTGCTAAAAAGATTTAGTTGTGCTCTAAAATTAAAGGTTTTCCCAGACAAATCTGTGGAGAAAGGGTTAAACCTCTTCCCACAGTCCTTTTCTCTCACTCCACCTAAAATCCCCTCTTTTTCCTTCTTTTCATTTTTTTTCGATCATATTGTGCCCTTCTGAGCCGGTCCTTTGTCTGAGTAATTATTAGCTTCACTTTCCGTTCAGAGCTAAATGCTTTGTGTTCTTTGGTTGCGAGTTCTACCCCAATTATCTCCCTCCCAATTAAGCAACCTCAAATAATCGTGTTCTGTTTTCTCGAGGGCTTTTTTGTGTTCCCCAAGAGAGTCAGAGAAATCAGTAACCCCTTTAGTGCCAATCGACCATAGTTGCCTATTGTGGGACGGCTTTTGTATGTCTATTGAGTATTACACGCACTACATTTTTTTTCTCATCTGTTTTTCCCATTTTATTTGTTATGAATCCTACATTGGAGTGTCCTTTAATATGATGCATTAGAATGTGCCCACTGTTGACTCGCATGGAAAGTTTGTGCAAAAAAAGACATTGTTCCTGTAAAATCCTTTAGCGGTCCTCATATTTTAGCTTGTTTGCCATGAGCTTAATTGGTCACCTAGGAATGTTGAAGTACATACTATTATGGGGCTATTTTTTCTAACCTAAAGCTTATGTCTCAGCGGAGATTCAATGCTGCCCATATATCAAAGGAGAACAGTTGTAGGGCACAGCGATTAGTCACTATTTATCACAGCTATATTCCATTGGATACTTTTCCTTTTCTAATAAAACATACTACTTGCTTTAAGATTTCTTTAGTAAAATTACTTTTGCCTCTGGGACAGTAGTTATTATTACAGCTAAACGATACCAAGCTACATAAAGACAATTCATAAAAATAACACAGAACGAGGCTGAAATATATTATTATTCCTTAACCCCTTCCTAACATATGACCTTCATTTATGTCACATGTCCCTTTTTTAGATGCAATCTTAGAAACTGAGCTTGCATCATTGATGTCAGAGAATTGCTGCGCTATTTAGCCATCATCTGCCTTTCACAGCAGCGGGAGGAGCTGGGGTTCACCCATTGCTATTAACCACTTTAAGGGAATCTGTCACAAGGTTTGTGCTATCTAATCAGAGAGCAGCATAATGTAGATATGGAGATCCGGATTCCAGAGACGTGTTCCTTACTGGGGTACTTGTTGTCATTGTTGTCATTTTAATAAAATCACTGTTTTATCAGCAGGAGATTATCACTAGAGGACTAGTAAACCTGTTACCAGGTAGCTGTCCATATTCATGAGCTCTGTATAACCCGTCCCACCACAGTATACAGTGTGTCCACCCATATCCTGTCCACCGCCATTAACTTGAGAACGACGGCAGCTATAGGCATCAAAGTGGTGTCTAGGTATAGTAAAGTAGCCATGCGCTACGCAATGAAACTACCTATAGCGCCACCTGGTGGAAAACAACGGAGTTAGCATTTTTATCTCGAAAACAGAACGAGATAGAGAAAAAAAGTGAATTACACCCTGATACAGAAAGCCATGGAACCCATAGGGCACACCTCCCAACCATCCCGGATACAGCGGGACTATCATGCTATGCAGAGTTTGTCCGTATCCCCTGGCTCCGCCCACCCACCCTCTCCCCGCCTCGCTGCTTTTCCCTCCTACCATCCTAACACGTGTCGTGAGCATTACAGAGCAGAGCGCGCTAGTCTCTGTGCTGCTGCTGCTGCTGCTAAGGTAATGAATGTCCCCAGCGCTGATTCCCTCCCCCTCCCATCCCTCCAGCCTGGAGCCTGTGCTCCTCCAGCTGTTTCTCTGACTCCCGTGTGTTTGTGTCCTGATTAGTGATGAGCGAGTACTAAAAAGCTCGGGTGCTCGAGGCTCGGGCCGAGCAACCCAAGATACTCGTGTACTCGGCCCGAGCACCGAACCCAATGTTATCCTATGGGAGACCCGAGTATTTTTATGAAATGACCCCCAGCAGCATGTAGAAACCCCAAAAATGTCACAAAAGTCTCAGAAGAGTGCTCAAATGACATGGCAACAGCATGGGGAAGACCCCTAGCACTCAAAAGTCACAGCTGTGAACAATTTTGTCCGAGTTTTACGCCATTTTTACGGAATCACCAGAAAACCTTCCAAAATGACACCAAAATGAATTTTCATGGCGGAAATGTTAAGGGCACATACCCAATAGTGAGATAGAGCTGGTGTATGTTACTTTTTGAGATTAATACATGAAAGATTTTACGTGAAAACATTGTGTGGCACTCCGATGTCCAAAACGCACGTTTTGTGCTTTTTACTAGCGATGTCGGTCATTTTTTTTTCATTCTATCTCCCGTCGGTCGGTCTTGCTCTGTCTGTCTCTCTCTGTCTTGTCTGTCCCCCTCTCACAGTCTGTCGGTCATTCTCCCCCCTCTCTCTTACTTACCGTTCCCCGATCACTGCCGCGGCGCTGCACAGCTGTTCACTAAACTCCGGCGGCTTTTCCTCTTTTGAAAAAGCCGGCCGCTCATTAAACAATCTCGTATTCCCTGCTTTCCTGCTTTTCGGCGCCTATGATTGGTTGCAGTGAGACACGCCCCCACGCTGAGTGACAGGTGTCTCACTGCACCCAAACACAGCAGCCGGTGTGTGTGTGTATACTGTGCAGTGAAATAAATAATTAATTAAAAAAAACGGCGTGCAGTCCCCCCAATTTTAATACCAGCCAGATAAAGCCATATGGCTGAAGGCTGGTATTCTCAGGATGGGGAGCTCCACGTTATGGCGAGCCCCCCAGCCTAACAATATCAGTCAGCAGCCGCCCAGAATTGCCGCATACATTATATGCGACAGTTCTGGGACTGTACCCGGCTCTTCCCGATTTACCCTAGTGCATTGGCAAATCGGGGTAATAAGGAGTTAATGGCAGCCCATAGCTGCCACTAAATCCTAGATTAATCATGTCAGGCGTCTCCCCGAGATTCCTTCCATGATTAATCTGTAAATTACAGTTAAAAAACACACACACCCGAAAAATCCTTTATTAGAAATAAAAAACACTAACAAAGTCCCTCATCACCAATTTATTAACCCCGACAAACCCTCCATGTCCGGCGTACTCCAGGATGGTCCAGCGTCGCGTCCAGCTCTGCTGCATGGAGGTGACAGGAGCTGCAGAATACACCGCCGCTCCGGTCAGCTTCACACAGCAACTGAAGACAGCCGCGCGATCAGCTGAGCTGTCACTGAGGTTACCTGGATCCAGCGGTGGATGCAGCGGTGGCCGCGGGTAACCTCAGTGACAGCTCAGCTGATCGCGCTACTCACCGCCGCTCCGGTTAGCTCCATGCAGCAACTGAGGTGAGTATAGCGATCAGCTGAGCTGTCACTGAGGTTACCTGGATCCAGCGGTGGATGCACCGGTGGCCGCGGGTAACCTCAGTGACAGCTCAGCTGATCGCGCTACTCACCGCCGCTCCGGTCAGCTCCATGCAGCAACTGAGGTGAGTATCGCGATCAGCTGAGCTGTCACTGAGGTTAATCGCAGCCACCGCTGGATCCAGCGGTGGCCGTGAGTTACCTGACTGACAGCAGCTGATCGCGCTACTCACCTCAGTTGCTGTGTGAAGCTGACAGAAGCGGCGGTGTATTCTGCAGCTCCGGTCACCTCCATGCAGCAGAGCTGGACGCGACGCTGGAGGACTGTGGAGTACGCCGGACATGGAGGGTTTGTCGGGGTTAATAAATTGGTGATGAGGGACTTTGTTATTGTTTTTTATTTCTAATAAAGGATTTTTTCAGGTGTGTGTGTGTTTTTTAACTGTAATTTACAGATTAATCATGGAAGGAATCTCGGGGAGACGCCTGACATGATTAATCTAGGATTTAGTGGCAGCTATGGGCTGCCATTAACTCCTTATTACCCTGATTTGCCAACGCACTAGGGTAAATCGGGAAGAGCCGGGTACAGTCCCAGAACTGTCGCATCTAATGTATGCGGCAATTCTGGGCGGCTGCTGACTGATATTGTTAGGCTGGGGGGCTCCCCATAACGTGGGGCTCCCCATCCTGAGAATACCAGCCTTCAGCTGTATGGCTTTATCTGGCTGGTATTAAAATTGGGGGGACCGCACGCCGGTTTTTTTAATTATTTATTTATTTATTTTACTGCACAGTATAGACACGCCCACCAGCTGCTGTGATTGGGTGCAGTGAGACACCTGTCACTCAGCGTGGGGGCGTGTCTCACTGCAACCAATCATAGGCGCCTGTGGGCGTGGAAAGCAGGGAGATGGCTGTGTGCAGAGCACAGCGCGCCCACTGGTATAAAGGCTCGGTCACGCTGTGTAGGCCGGCCAATCACTGCAATTCCACAACTAACAGGGCTGTGGCATTGCAGTGGTCTGCCAGCCAATCCCTGCATGAGGGCTGGCTCTCAAAAGAGCACCAACATGCAGGGATGAAGACCACGAGTACAGCACGAGTATCGCGAAATTACTCGGTACCCGCCGAGTAGCCCGAGTACAGTGATACTCGTGCGAGTACCGAGTAGTAACAAGCATACTCGCTCATCACTAGTCCTGATCTATCATGTGTGCAGTGTTTGCTTCTCAATGTTGCAGGCACACACGGTAGATCAGGACATTGGGGAGAAGACAGTGTGTACTTACCACTTGTGTCCTCTCCTGCAGATGCACAGCACTGACCTGTAATATGCAAAGATAGAAGCATTGCCAATGCTTCTATCAGCTACCGACCACATGATCTCCTGCCTGGCAGTGCTGCTTCATCGGCTAAGTTCATACTTCAGTTTTTTCCAATCAGGCACAATCCGGTTTGTCTCAGATTGTGAAAAAACTGATGCGACAGATCCGTTTTTTTTTTTTGTTTTTTGTTTTTTTTTATGCTGAGACAGAGAGAGAGACCCCATCATCACCGCACACACGCAGGCACTACCTCACACGCATCATCACCGCACACACGCAGGCACTACCTCACACGCATCATCACCGCACACGCCGGCACTACCCAGCACGTATCATCACCGCACACCCCAGCACTATCGCACGCATCATCACCGCACACCCCTGCACTACCGCATCCATCATCACCGCACACCCCTGCACTACCGCACGCATCATCACTGCACACCCCTGCACTACCGCACGCATCATCACCGCACACCCCTGCACTACCGCACGCATCATCACCGCACACCCCTGCACTACCGCATCCATCATCACCGCACACCCCTTCACCACTGCACGCATCATCACCGCACACCCCTGCACTACCGCATCCATCATCACCGCACACCCCTGCACTACCGCACGCATCATCACCGCACACAACCCGGCATTACCTCAGTGACGTCACCGCTGACAGCGCGACTCCCTTCACTTGCTGCGTGGAGCTGATAGAGAGAGGTGGTGTACTACTGCCGTTCCTGTCAGCTTCATGTAGCAGAGCTGAGAGCGTCGCGGGACCTCTGTGGATTACGTCGGACCTGGAGGAGTATTTGGGGATTTTAATAAAATGGTGAAAGAGGGGTTTTTTTGTCTTTTATTCCAAATAAAGGATTTTTTTGAGTGTATGTGTTTATTTACTTTCACTTACAGGTTAATCATTGGGGGTGTCCCAGACGCCTGCCATGATTAACCCCTTATTACCCCGATTGCCACCGCACAAGGGCAATTCGGGAAGAGCTGGGTAGAGTCCCGGGACTGTCGCATCTAATGGATGCGGCAATTCCGGGCGGCTGCTGGCTGATATTTTTAGGCTGGGGGGCTCCCCATAACGTAGAGCTCCCCATCCTGAGAATACCAGCCTTCAGCCGTGTGGCTTTATCTTGGCTGGTATCAAAATTGGGGGGAACCGCACGCCGTTTTTCTTTTAATTATTTATTTATTTTACTGCACAATATAGACCCGCCCACCGGCGGCTGTGATTGGTTGCAGTGAGACAGCTGTCACTCAGCATGGGGGCGTGTCTGACTGCAACTAATCATAGGCGCCGGTGTGCGGGGAAAGCAGTGAATACGAGATTGAATAATGGGCGGCCGGCATTTTCAAATCAGAAGCCGCCGGAGCAGTGTGACAGCCGTGCAGCCCCACGCCGGTGATCGGTGAGTGGGTGAGAGTGAGTGAATGAGTCAGTGAGTGAGTCAGTGAGTGAGTGAGTTTGAGAGAGAGTGATTGATTGATTGATTTTCTGACAAGCAATGAATTTATATCACTTCTGGGCATGCTCAGAAGTAAAAACCGGATACGGTACATGCTTCCGGCGTTTGAAGCATGACACCGTATCCGGCTCTCATAGACTTTCATTATGCACCATGCCGCACAGCGCCGCACCCAGCGCTATGCATTTGTTTGCCGCTGGCAAAAAACGTTCCTCTCTGCGTCCTGTGCAGCCGCCGGAGTGATGATTTTTGCCGCATCCGGCAAAAAACAGATCAAACGCAAGTACATGCGGCACAATCCGACACTAATAAAAGTCTATGAGGAAAAACCGCACCTGGCGGCAAAAAAAAAAACAACACGTGTTTTTCCCGCAAAGCGCCGGATTATGCCGCACAGCAAAAACCTGATGGGTGAACATACCCTTAGCTGCACACCCTGTTCAGCTCTCCTCCTGGGTCCTAGCTGCCTGCACACCCTGTTCAGCTCTCCTCCTGGGTCCTAGCTGCATGCACACCCTGTTCAGCTCTCCTCCTGGGTCCTAGCTGCCTGCACACCCTGTTCAGCTCTCCTCCTGGGTCCTAGCTGCCTACACACCCTGTTCAGCTCTCCTCCTGGGTCCTAGCTGCCTGCACACCCTGTTCAGCTCTCCTCCTGGGTCCTAGCTGCCTGCACACCCTGTTCACTCTCCTCCTGGGTCCTAGTTGCCTGCACACCCTGTTCAGCTCTCCTCCTGGGTCCTAGCTGCCTGCACACCCTGTTCAGCTCTCCTCCTGGGTCCTAGCTGCCTGCACACCCTGTTCAGCTCTCCTCCTGGGTCCTAGCTGCCTGCACACCCTGTTCAGCTCTCCTCCTGGGTCCTAGCTGCCTGCACACCTTGTTCAGCTCTCCTCCTGGGTCCTAGCTGCCTGCACACCCTGTTCAGCTCTCCTCCTGGGTCCTAGCTGCCTGCACACCCTGTTCAGCTCTCCTCCTGGGTCCTAGCTGCCTGCACACCCTGTTCAGCTCTCCTCCTGGGTCCTAGCTGCCTGCACACCCTGTTCAGCTCTCCTCCTGGGTCCTAGCTGCCTGCACACCTTGTTCAGCTCTCCTCCTGGGTCCTAGCTGCCTGCACACCCTGTTCAGCTCTCCTCCTGGGTCCTAGCTGGCTGCACACCCTGTTCAGCTCTCCTCCTGGGTCCTAGCTGCCTGCACACCCTGTTCAGCTCTCCTCCTGGGTCCTAGCTGCCTGCACACCCTGTTCAGCTCTTCTCCTGGGTCCTAGCTGCCTGCACACCCTGTTCAGCTCTCCTCCTGGGTCCTAGCTGCCTGCAAACCCTGTTCAGCTCTCCTCCTGGGTCCTAGTCGCCTGCACACTCTGTAGTTAACTCCCTGCCTGTTCTGCACATTGCTGATCTGTGGCGGCTCAGAGCAGACAGCTTCTGCAGTTTCAGTTTGCTGGATGGGTGTAGATGGGGAGTGAATATGGGTATGGCTGTTTGTAAAATGGGTGTGGTTAGGGTTTGCGCCGCAAACTTTGTCAATATTTCCCTTCTTTAAAAGTTGGGAGGTATGCATAGGGTGTAGGGGCGACATGACAGTCTGGAGGGTAGGGAGTTGATGGGGTTAATGGTGATATCATAGGAAGGTGGAAGAAGATGATGTTTGGTTAGGGAGGGGATTATGGTGGGAGGAAAAGGAGGAGCTGCATGGGTATATAGGAGGAATTGGGAGCCAGTTACCTTCTTTTGCACTTCCTGGATGACACCTTGGACGGGCTGGGGAACCTCCATCATGACATCCAGCCTGATGGATCTGGACATTGCAGATCTGCAGCTTGGAAAGCTTGAACAGGACGGGGATTGCAGAGAGGATCTCCAGGTGATCAGCGGTAGCGGCGCACGGACCCCTGGCAGTGCAGTCCCGCATCAGGGCTGCCGGGGTTACCCGTTGGCGTCTTCCCCTCGCTCCCCCAGTAGCAGTGGGTGGCGGTCATGGCCCCCCCGCAGGTATTCCCCGAGCGCGGGGGGGTGACGAGGTGATGTCAGAGCCCCTCCGGGGACCCTCCGCGGCGGGCCAAGCAGTAGCATCATCTGGCGGCTGCTCCGGCCGGCGGGAGGATTCTGCGTTCTGGCCGCAACGGCCGGGAGGTGGGAGTGGCCAACACGGGGGGCCTACTTCCGGTCCCGGGCCTCCGGCTGGAGTAGGAGTGACTGCGGCGGCTCCTGGCTGGGAGCGTGTCCGGCGGCAGAGTGAGGCCAGCAGAACCCCTCGCAGTCAGCGGGGTGACCGCGGGGCTGCAGACGGCAGGAGATCGGGTGCCAGGAGAAGGTCAGGTGTGCCGGTCCCTGGTGGCGGTGAGTGAGCCTGACGGCGGGAGCTCTGAGGGACTGCCCGGTCACGTACATCGATCGTGCAGCCCCCCGGTAGCAGCGGTCTCCCTTGAGGAGGGAGGACCCAGCAACAGGAGGCCTGCGGTGGCCCTGGAGGGCCGGGAACGGCTGCGGTCCAGAGCTGGGCATCAGTGAGGTCGGGTGTGGAGCCCCCCTCTGGCAATCGGCGACCTGGGGTGGCGTCACGGGGGACAGGACAGGCGGGCTGTCACCGCGGGACAAGCAACGGAGCGGGAGACAACTATGCCCACGCGGCGGCTCGCATGGGTGGCCGTGGTGGGGGAGGCATGGCCAAGATGGAAGTGGACGGTGGCGGGGAGGGAGAAGGACATCAGGATGTCAGTAACATTCGGACAGATGGATGGCAGAGGACAATGGGGTGGCGTTTCCGGGGGAACGCTGAGCTGCAGTTGGGTGAGAGACATGGTCCCCAGGGGGTTTGGGTCATATAGTGGAGGCCGGGCCAGAGTTAGGGACGAGGTGGTGCCATGGCGGTATAGCTATGGGGGTGCATGTGGCATCAGGCCGGTGGTCACAGTTCAGGGTGGGGGATGCAATTTTAGGTCATTGAGGATTGGTTACGGGTGCTGATGATCGCGGCTTGCGCAAGCAGGGTAGACGGAGCATTTATTTGAAGGTTCATTGGTCGGGTTTATGAGGAATCTTATTCTGCATGGTAGTTCATATTGCTTGGATTACGCTGGCCGAGGTAAATAGGCAAAGGGGTCCCGCAGTTCGGAGTGTACGGGGAGTTTTCGGGGGATTTTGTGAATGATGAGTGTGAGGGCAGGGCTCCGGTATGGCATTACGGTTGCTGTGGAGTAAGGAGAGCGGAAATGTGGGAGCTGGTGAGGCGTTGGTTGTTGTCATGGTTTTTCTTGTTAGTTTGGAACTGCATCTTGGGTGTGGCGTGTTTGGTATGGTTTGGGTATCGTTAGTTCGAGGGCAGTATGGCTTGGTCCTGGGAGCTGGATGGATTAAGTTGGTGGATGGTAGCCTAGTGGCTATTTCGTGGTTAGTTCTCTTATTATCACATTATGGAGTTTGGTGCTGGGGGACTGAGGGCTCGGCGTGCCTGAATTGGGGTTCCTGTAGGTGGTGGGCAGCTTTTGGCGGTTGCTGGTGAACTCGGTAATCAGCAATGGGGGCTGCAGATGGAACGATGGCATTCCTCGTATACCCGTGAGGATAGGGGGGCGATTCAAGTTGGGTTTGGACCTCTGATATGAGGGCTCGCAGGGGGTTGTGTGTTACAAGGTTTCCTTTAGGAACAATATGTTTGGACATGGTGTTTGGAAAGTTTGTGTCTCCTGATGCCCACAGCTGCGTATGGAGTCAATCAGGATAGTGGTATGGGGGGAAATTTTACGGTGTACTTTGTAGTGCAGGCAACTTGTCGTTGGTGTGGTTTGCGGAAGGAAGTGGGATGCAAATTATTGTTTGGAGAGGTTGTTGGGGACCTTGGGGATTGAAACTAATGCTTCGGCATCTTTGCCTCAGCCATGGGTGCAGGGCTAGGGTTGTGATTGTGTTTTGTAGGCGTGTTAGCTTTGGTGGACATGGTTCCGTTAGGCCGGGTAGGCTTCCTGGAAAGTTAAAGGGGCCCAAATTTGGATGATGGTTGTCCAATAGTGTGGTGGTTGAGTACGTGGGAAGGTCTTGGAACTTTTCTGGGTATTGCAGATTGAGCCTTGTTGATTTCAGAGGGTTTGGATGACTGGCTACATCGGTCGGGGGAGACCGGTAGTGATTTATTGCTCTAGGGAGTGGTATGTCTAATGCATGTGCTATGAGTCTGGGGGAAGGCCGAGGGCAGTTTATTCCCTCGCCTCTTGTTTAGGCTGCTAGGACGACTTTTCGGGAAATTTGGAGGTTATGGATCGGAATTATTGCCAAGTGGGGGTCACTTTAGCAGTTTCCCCTGGGGGGAACCTGGTTCAGGGTACGAGGTGACCCAGTTAAGTAGGCAGTGTAAGTGTGATCCTGTTTGGAATATATTAACGCCAGTTGCAGTTGAATTCAGCTGGAGACAGGAGCAAGGGCGGGGTGACGGTACGGCAGTTTATTTGGTCAGTATGGGGTAGGCCGATGGTACTGTCAGTGTTGCAGTTAATTGGTTTAACTGATGCCGGTGGGGCATGGCAGTGATCCAGGCATGGATTGGGAGCTCGTGGCTCGATGTGTCGGGGTGTGCCTGAGTGGCCGTCAGAGGGATCCAGTGATGTGGCTGGGTCCCTGTTGAGGAGGAGACAAGGTTACCTAAAAGTTGTTTAGTACTACAGGGTGGTACTGGCTTTTAAGTAGGATGGTGTGGAAAGGAATGAGGTGGATTCCTGTACGTTGTTTTGGGTACCGAGTCGTGGTATCAGGGTTGATTGATACATAGTGCTGGCCATGGTGTCGTGGCCCGTATTGAAGGGCGATTTAAAAAAAGAAAAAAAAAAGAATGAATAAATTGGGATACGGGTAGGTTCGAAGAGATTTGAGGTGGCATGTGCGGTCATCAAGGATGGTGGTAGTGCGGTGTAGTAAGGTGAGCTGGTAACGTTGGCTGGTGCATATGGGAGGCTCAGAGCTTAAGTTGATGGATGGAAGGGTTTAACGGTTGGTTTCGGCTTGCAGGTTAGAGAAGCAAGCTTTGGGTGTGTGGGGGGTCCAGGCCACGCAAGGTGTCACGTGGCCTGTCCTGTGGCGGGGGGTAGGTCTGGTCTAGAGGCGGTTTAACGGATAATGTTATTTGATTGGAGAGTCACTTGTAGGATATAGTGTCTCCAGTTACAGGGATCTTGCAGGCATGAGGTCCTGCAAGGTGGGGGTATTGATCCGTAGGTGATTAATACCTCATCTCTGGCCCGGTGTGTGTTGCGGCCAGGGATTATGTTTTGGTGGTGAAAGGTGGTTTCTGGACCGGGCCTACCCAGGGTTACGTATTGGATTACGTACTGTATTATTATGGTATTACCTATTGTTAATTGTTGGGGATGCCCGTTGGATGGCGCCCCCTTGTGTTAGTGTGTAAACAATAGGCAATAAAGGGCTGCTGTGGCCAATTCAACCAAGTCATAAGCAGTGTCGTTGTGTTAATTATACAAGGTAGGGGTAATTGGGAGTAATACAGGAATCAACGATCGGACGAATCCCTCCTGGAACTGTTATGTCTTTGCAAATTCGCAAACAACATTAGCAACCATGTCCATTTCCTTGTTTCAGTGCAGCGTCCAGCAATCTGTACCCTAGGCCTTGGCACAGCCACCTACCCACAGGCCAAAACAAAAAACAGACACCTTTACAGACTGCTTTCCCAGCAAATGCTGGCATTTAGACTTGTAGACACTGATGATTTCTTTAACCTGATGGTGGTGGCCATCTATTGGTACTCGATCCCCAACTCTCACCATTTTTCCCAGTGTGCCATTTTTGCCTTACACAAGCACGTGTCCCATGATATAACAAATGCTCTTACTAATGCAGTTACTGGAAGGTCCACTAAACTATTGGCATGTGGACAAGTGCTTTTGGCCAGGGATACTATATTTTCCTGATGGCACATTAGGTGAACCTCGTGGAGGCAAGAAACAAGTTGGAGCATGGGCTGACACACATGCTAGCGACCTCTAAAATTTCAGCCTATACTGTAATTCCAACAGAGTTTCCCCACCTCATAGGCCATTTCCTGCACCCCTCCTCCTTCTCATCCTCCATTGCTAAATTGTCATCCCTAAAGGGTGCTTTACACGAGACGATCTATCGTGCGATAGATCGTCGGGGTCACATTTTGTGACACACATCCGGCATCGCTTGCGACGTTGGGCTGTGTGACACCTCCGAGCGACGCAGTATCGCTCACAAATCGTGAGTCGTGTACTCGTCGCTTGTTTTCATAATCTCGTTTAATTAAAATGGCGCCGGTTGCTCATCGCTCCCGGGGTAGCACACGCCGCTCCGTGTGACACCCCGGGAACGATGAACAGCAGCTTACCTCCGTCCCACGGCACCCGCTGGCAATGCAGAAAGAAGGAGGTGGGCGGGATGTTTACGTCCCGCTCATCTCCGCCCCTCCGCTTCTATTGGCCGGCCGCTGTGTGATGTCGCTGTGACGCCGAACGTCCCTCCCCCTTCACGAAGAGGATGTTCGCCGCCCACAGCGACGTCGCATAGCAGGTACGTGCGTGTGACGGGGGTTAACGACTTTGTGCGCCACGGGCAACTAATTGCCCATGATGCACAAACGACGGGGGCGGGTACGATCGATCGTGAAATTGCACGATAGATCGTACCGTGTAAAGCAGGCTTAAGGCTATGTGCGCACTTTGCGTTTTTTTCTGCCTTTTGGCTGCGTTTGCAACTGCACTGTGTCATTGACAAAATGCATGCTTTCAGATTCCCCTGCAAAGTCTATGAGAATCATGCAAAATCTGTGCGCACTATGCTTTTTGAAACGCAGCGTTTTGATTGTCAAAAATTTGTCAAAAACCCATGCGTTTGAAGAAGCAACATGTCAATTGGTTTGCCATTTTGTCTGCGTTCTACACCCATTAAAATCAATGAGTTGTAGAAAATCGCTGCCAAAATGTTAAGCAGTGTGTTTGCATTGCATTATTGTTGCGATCCGCATGTTTTTTAACATAACAAAGGCAGGTCTTTCGTCTTTCTCTCTCTGTCGGTCTGTCGGTCGTTCTGTCGGTCGGTCTGTCAGTCGGTCTCTCTCTATCTCTATGTCTCTATCTCTCTCTGTCCATGTCGGTCTCTCCCTCCCACCCCCTCTTTCATACTCACCGATCCATGATTACCGGCACGGCGCTGCATGGCGTTCACACTGTGGCGGCTTCTTCTCTTTTGAAAATGCCGGCCGCTAATTAATCCATTACATATTCCCTGCTTCCCCTGCCCTCCCGCGCCTATGATTGGTTGCAGTGAGACAGCTGTCACTCAGCATGGGGGCATGTCTGACTGCAACCAATCACAGCCGCCGGTGGGCGTGTCTATATCGAGCAGTAAAAAAAATAAATAAATAATTGGAAAAAAAACGACGTGCGGTCCCCCCAATTTGGATACCAGCCAGGGTAAATCCACACGGCTGAAGGCTGGTATTCTCAGGATGGGGAGCTCCATGTTATGGGGAGCCCCCAGCCTAACAATATCAGCCAGCAGACGCCCAGAATTGCCGCATCCATTAGATGCGACAGTTCCGGGACTTTACCCAGCTCATCTCGAATTGCCCTGGTGCGGTGGCAAACGGGGTAATAAGGAGTTAATGGCAGCTGTCCATAGCTGCCACTAAGTCCTAGGTTAATCATGGCAGGCGTCTCCCCGAGATACCTTCCATGATTAACCTGTAAGTTAAAGAAAATAAACACACACATCCAAAAAATTTTTTATTTGGAATGATAGACAAAAACCACACCCTCTTTCACCACTTTAATAACTCCTCAATAACACCTCCAGGTCTGACGTAATCCACGCAAGGTTCCACGACGCTTTCAGCTCTGCTACATCGGAAGCTGACAGGAGCGGCAGCAGAACACCGCCACTCTGTCAGCTCCATGCAGCAACTAAAGTAGCGCGATCAGCTGTGCTGTCATTGTGGTTACTCGCGGCCAGCTGACCAGCACAGCTGATCGCGCTACTCACTTCAGTTGCTGCATGGAGCTGACAGGAGCGGCGTTGTTCTACTGCCACTCCTGTCAGCTTCCGATGTAGCCGCGCAATCACAATGAAGTTGGGTGAAGTACCTCTGAGTTCATTCTGATTGCGCGGCACTGTGTCGCAGCTAGCCATGCTCTTTTTGATGCGGTCCCACTCGGCTCTGCTGCCAGTCTATGGGGATGCTGCAGAGCCGAGTGGGGCCGCACTGGCAAAAATGTGCATTCTGGATGCTTTTCCCACTCTGTCTATGGTAGAGAAAGCATCCAGAATGCATGAATTCTCCAAGAATGTGCGCACGTTGCGTTCTGCCGAATGCGTCTCAGAACGCAGCTTTTTCGGCTGCGTTCTGAGACGCACAGGCAGTGACTTACACACTGCGGAATTGAACGCAAAGTGCGCACATGGTCTAACAGTCACAAGCTGGAAGCACTGCAGCACTGCATTAATGAGGTGGCAACAGGCACTGCTGAAACTCATATCTTTAGGTGATAAATAGTACACTGCTGCAGACTTGTTGACAGGTCTAACAGAGAAGACAGCTCAGTAGCTCTCTCCGCTGAACCTCCAACCAGGAATTGTCGTGTATAAAAATGACCACAACCTGGTTGTAGCTCTGAAGATTGAGAAACTGACACACATACTGTTGTGGGCGGTGGGGCGCTGCGCTCACCACGCTTTTGTCCGGCGCTGCTACTGCTGCTGCTCGGTGGTTCGAGTGGTGAGACGGATGCGGGAACCCGAGCGGCGCTCCTCGCCCGTGAGTGAAAAGGGGATGGTTTGGTTTGGGGATGTTGTCCGTGACGCCACCCACGGTTCTGGTGAGGTTGGGACACCACCGCTGCTCTAGATGGGGATCCCGGGAGCGATGACAGGGAGCAGCCGAGATGTTTTTCTCTCCCCTCCGTGGGTAGGGAGATTTGGTGGTCCCGGGGCCCGATGATAGTGACTGAAAGGTGGATGGCGGGGTTTGGTGAGGTGCAGGGTCGCGGGAGGGCAGCGCGGTGCCAGACGGCACAATGGTACTCACTCAGCCAATGACGTAGACGGAGTCTCTGGTAAAACAAACGGCTGGATGGACGGGTCCCGCAGCCGGCTGCGATGGTCACTCCCGGTAGGTTGGCGGTGACTGTCTCTCCCTGCACCTGTGTTGTGTTGTCGGCTCCGATGGCTTCCCACCGGTAGCCCGCTCCCCAGCGGTGTATTTGCCAGAGGAGCCCCTTTATGCCCGCAGGTTCTGGCCCTGGGAACTCTAGCTGTGGCGGTAGCTGTATTTCCCTTCACGGTTGAGCGGTTGCCTTCAGTCGGGTCTTTGCTGCTGGGAAACCCCGGAGGTTCCCGTCGCTGACGGATCTGACCGGTTTAACGGTGACTCCAAGCCTGGTCAGGGTCCGTGGGCCCTGCTGAATGGTGCTGGCTTCTCTTCGCTGCCCGGTCTGGTACCGGTGGGCCACCGCCCGTCCACGGTCCTTACGGTTGTGCGTCAATCGGCCTCGCTTGCAGACGGTCACCACCGTCTGCCAATCTTGCTGTTTGTGCACGGGCCACGTACCCGGACATGGCCAGTCTGCTCCACTACCACTTCCCTCAACTCTCAAACTGTTCTCTCTAGCTCTGCCCGAGCTTAACTGCTTGCTTTTCCCGCCTCCAGGACTGTGAACTCCTCGGTGGGTGGGGCCAACCGCCTGGCTCCACCCCACCTGGTGTGGACATCAGCCCCTGGAGGGAGGCAACAAGGATTTGTGTGTGTGACTGATGTGCCTAACCGGGGTGTGGGGTGTGTTGTTGCAGTACCTGTGACATCCTGGCTTGTCCAGGGCACCACAATACCATGTCTGGCCTACATGGTTAACTTAGTCATTCAGCGCTTTCTGAAAACCTAACAAGATTTGCCTGAGCTACTTGTGAAGGTGCACTGCTTGTGCGCCCATTTCCTCAAGTTAGCTTTAGCTGCTGTCAGTCTTGCAGTGCTGCAGCAGCGCTTGCAAGTGCCAGCTTACCGACTGATTTTTGACCTGCCCACATGCTGGAACTCAACATTACATATGTTGGTGCCGCGCCCCGGGGCTGCTCCGATCCGGCCGGTCCGTGGCTTGAGGGGTACCGGATCCGGGGGCACCGTTGACCAGTTTTTAAATGAAAAATAAAAATAAAAGTCCGACTACGCCACTCGCAGTTTGCAGCCAGGGGTGATAGGGCCGCCGCTGCAGGTTCCCACTGGGGATGATGGATGGGGGCAGCGTGGATGGTGGAGTCTTCCGCGAGCAGGGCTTTTCACCAGGGGTAGGTAAAGTGTTAACGTGGAGGTGCGTGGCAATAAGTCAGTCCAAACAGAGAGGGCAGTTTGATGGCGTTTACTCAGTTACACCTACTGGATTCCAGATGCGGCCGAGTCCTGATGGCTGTGCCTGCCATCCTGGTGCCACTCTCCACCTGTGCACTCTGGTGTATGTGGGTCCTCTTTGGCATGTAGCACTTGGAGGTCCTCCTGGTGTCTGGGTCCTGCCGCAGACAGCTTCGATTATTTAAGGGAATATGTCCCAGTCCCCTCTTTGTTGCTGATGCCTTGGACGTTAGTGGTGGCAGATGAGTCCTATAAAGCCACCCGCCTGGCAGAGTTAACAGATGGCTTGAAGTCCTTGTCTGTTCTGGGATCTGCAACCCGTACTGTAAGACCTGGATGTCCACTCCACAGGATCCTTCTGTCCCTGGAGCTTGCTCTCTCTCGCTCCGCAGCTACTTTCCTCCTCTGAGTTGCTGTTCTTACTACTCAGGTATGTATTTCTTTCCCTCCATATTTACATGTCGATAGACGTGTACATACGGGACCCCTGCACCTAATTAAAACATTTTTACATAATAAATATATTTGTTTCTTCACCAATTTAATACATCAACAACTTCCCATCCTATTAATTTCTCCCCTGTAGTAATTTTTTTTTCCATATATAAATATTAAATATACATAAAAATAAAAATAAACATAAACATATAAATTTCATAGGAAATACTTTAATTAATTTTTCTTCTATAATTTTTATTTGTTTTTTTCCTTCACAAATTGCAACCCGATTCAAGCATTTATCAAAAGATTAAAGTATCAGATCCTTTTTTCATTTATATTCTTTAACCCTCCTATCTGCGGTTCCACGACATAAATCAACAGTCCTTTATGCGTTTTTTCCATTACTTCTCTTGTTCCGTCTCTCTACAAATCTTTTTCCTCTTTCCCTTTTTTAACTCCCTTTTTTTTCTCTCTTTTTTTTCTTTCCTTTTTTTTTTTTCCTTTTTTCTCTCTTCTCCCCTTTTTTCCCTTTTTTTTTCCCTTTTTTCTGTTAACCCATGCAACTTTATTGATCACCTCACATGCCCTTGCGTCACGAGGAGGATGACGTAGAAAATGTAGACGTGGCATTGCTTAACGTACATATAGGAGCCTGCAGCCCCTTTCTTTCTGTATTTATTCCCTGCATTTGTCCTGATGAAGGGGACAGAAATGTTCCTGAAACGCGTAGACCTGTGAAAATAAAAAAGGGATTCTTTCAAACTCTCGGTGAATCTGTGGTTTTGGCATGGTATTTAAACCCGTTTTTCCTCCTACTCTGCAAACCAGCTCAACACTACGGGACTGCTGCCAACCACGTTACTGTCATACTAGTTAAGGGGTTGTGACTTGCACAACCTGATAAGGTGAGTGTCTCTCCCGTATACGCACCACCCTTTTATACCTGGTAAGACCCTATTTGCGCCTGTTGTTTCCACAGTTTGGCTCACTTTCCAGGGCCCCCCGCATTATATACATTTTGGGCAATGCAGATTATTGATTTTGCACCAATCCCATCCCACGCTACAAGGAGAACTTTAAATCTTTCAGTCCTGAGAGTGAGAGGTGTACTTAAATGGTGCAATACCAAAAGGCAATAGTTGAAGAACTGGTCAAAAAATTTTGATCTGAGAAAATGGCAGAGTGGATAGTTCTTTGCACAACCAAGGAGTAGAGAGAAGGGAGACACACAGTGGGAACAACAGAGGCAGGGGAACACTATTAAAGGTCTGGGACAGCTTCATTACACACACCCATTACCCAGACCTTGCTGTGCAGGGTATTCTGAGAAGAAGGGAAAAGTTTTGGCAGATGGTGAGTATTACATAGCTGACCGTAGCACCATCCCCTGTGATTCCTGTGTGGTGTACAACTATTGGGCATCCAAGATGGACCCGTGGCATGAACTGTCCCTCTATGCTTTTGGAGATGTCTAAGCAAGTGTTTAGTGCCAATGCGGGCATAATAATTGGTAAGCGCATCAGAAAGCCACGGACCCACTTGGGGGGGAGGGGCGACATGACCAAGGGGGAGGTAGGGAGTGATGGGGTTAATAGGGACAGTTGGGTGTATGCCTAATATGGCATTGGGGGATGGTCTTAGCCTGGGAGGAAGAGGAGGAGCAGGGAAAGGGTTAGTCTGGGAGAGGAAAGAGTTACCTCCTCTTCTGCTTCCGGACGCCGAACGATCACCACCATGGCTGACCTCCAGGACCTGCAGCGTTTGATCCAGGCAGCGGTTGCAGCGCACGGGCCCCTGGCAGTGCAGTCCCACATCAGGGCTGCCGGGGTTAACCTGTCGGCGCTTGCCCCTCGTCCCCCCAGCAGCGGCGGGCGCCAGTCGCGGCCCCCCCGCAGGTATTCCCCGGGCGTGGAGGGGGCGAGGAGGAGATGTAAGAGCCCCTCCAGGGACCCTCCGCAGAGTGCGGCGCAGCGGCAGCATCTGGCTGTTGCAGAGGCCGGCGGGAGGAATCTTCGCTCCAGCCGCGGCGGTCGGGAGGTGGGAGTGGCCAGCACGGGGCCTACTTCCGGTCCCAGCCTCCAGGCTGGATTTACTGTGAGTGCAGTGGCTCCAGGTCGGGAGCGCGCTCGGCGCAGGAGAGAGGCCAGCAGATCCCCCTGCAGTCGGCGGGGGGACCGCGGGGCTGCACGTGGCGGTAGGTCCGGCGCCGGGGGGAGGTCTGCGGTGCCTAACCCTGGTGCGGCTGAGAGAAGGAGTGACGGCGGGAGCTCTGCGGCGACCGCCGGGTCACTCAGTACCGCTGTGCAGCCCCCGGATGTGGCAGTCTCCCGTGGGAGCGGGAGGACTCGGCGGACGGAGGCCTGCAATAGCCCTGGAGGACCGGAGGCGACGATGGCTGAGACCCGGAGCCGGGCGTCTGTTCGTCCGCGCCCAGAGGCCCCTTGCAGTCGGCAGGGGGGCGGGCGCAAGAGATCGAGGCCCGGGGTGCTGGCGCGGGGGACAGGACGGTCTCCTGGGTTGTCACCCCGGGGCAAGAGATGGAGCGGGGATGACTCTGCCCACGCGGCGGCCCTGTCTGGCGGCCGTGGTGGGGGGGGTGCTGCGGTGGCGCCCCCCGGATGTCGGATGGAAGATGAGGCCAGCGGCGAGGAGGAGGAAGAGGCTTTCGTTTCGGAGGAGTCGGATGAACGACAGACGGAGGACAGCGAGGCGGCGGTCTCGGGGGACGCCGAGCTGCGGTCGGGTGAGACGGCCGCGGAGGCGGCAGGGGCTGCGCTGGCGGGGGGCTTCGGGGGGGGGCTGCTGCTGCTACGGCAGCGCCCGCTGGTTTAGCTGTGTGGAGCCAATTGTTGGGGCTGTTGCAGGGGCTGGCGGCGGCTCGGGGGCAGTGGGGGGGGGGGTTCAGGCGCCGGTGGCGGCGTTGGTGGGTGCGTCCGGTTTAGGGGCCTCGTCGGTGACGGGGGGTGCGAGTAAAGGGGGGTCGAAGGGGGGAGTGAGACGGGGGGAGAAAAGGAGAAGGAAAAGGGGAAGGAAAAGGAGAAGGAGGATGAGGTGGTGCGCTTAGATGATAGGGCTAAAAGCGAAGTTTATGTTTGTTTTGAAGGCCCGCTGGGGGCCCATTTAAAGAAGGAGGTGTGGGAAAAAATTTGGAAAGGGGAATATGTGGAGATATTTTCTCTGCTTCCCCTGGAGAAATTTAATCTGGATAGGGTTAAGCCGAGTGACTCCAAAAAGGAGAAGGACGAGGAGGAAAAGCGCCGTTATAGGCTTATTCCTCGGACTTTTGCCAACTGGCTACAGGCATTTGCGATTTTGGCGAGCGTGGTCGGGGAGAAGGAGCCGGAGCATTGTTCGGCTTTGTTCGGTTACATGGATGCGATAGGGGAGGCTTATAGGGTTTATGGCGATCTGGCGTGGCTGCGGTACGACGAGCAATTTAGGCAGCGGAAGGCATTGCGGCCAGATATGCGATGGGACCATAAGGATATTTCCTTATGGATGCGACTGATGTCGGCACCGGCTCAGCCCTTTCGGGGCGCCGGGGGTTCGGGGGCCGGGTCCCCGGCAAGTTTCAAAAAAGGTTTGTGTTGGCAGTACAATGAAGGGCAGTGCAGGTTTGGAGCGGCGTGCCGTTTTAAGCATGAATGCTCCGGATGTGGGGGGGGACATAGCTTGTCCAAATGTTTTAAAAAAGGAAAAGGAAAGGCTGGTGACGGGGCTGGTAAGAGGGACGACGCCGGTGAAGGTAGAAGTGATGGTTCCGTTTTTAAATAGGTATCCGGACGGGGAGGCTGCGGCATTGTTATGTTCTGGTTTTTCCGATGGTTTTCATATCCCGTCGGTTGTTAAGGCGTCGGGCCCGCCGTATCGTAATTTGCGTTCCGCTCGGGATCATCCGGAAGTGGTGGATGAGAAGCTTGAAAAGGAGGTGGCTTTGGGCAGGATGGGCGGTCCTTATGTCGCCCCGCCGTGCGGGAATTTGGTGGTTTCGCCGTTGGGGGTGGTGCCAAAGAAAGCGGAATAAATTTCGGCTGATTCATCATTTATCTTACCCGGAAGGGTTATCGGTGAATGATGGCATTGCACCGGAGTTGTCAGCGGTATATTATGTGTCGTTCGATAAGGCGTTGGACCTGGTTAGGGCGGCGGGGCGGGGTGCATTGATGGCAAAGGCGGATGTGGAAGCGGCGTTTCGGTTGTTACCGGTTCATCCAGATAGTCAGCATTTGTTGGGTTGCTGGTGGGATGGCAGTTATTATGTTGATCGTTGTTTGCCAATGGGCTGTTCCATTTCGTGTTCGTACTTTGAGGCATTTAGTTCGTTTGTTGAGTGGGTGGTTCGGGACATGTCCGGGCTTACGTCCATCATTCATTATTTGGACGATTTCCTGTGTGTCGGGCCGGCGGGTTCGATGGTTTGTGCGGGTTTGCTATTTGCGTTGCAAAAAGTTGCGGCCAGCTTCGGGATTCCTTTGGCGCCGGATAAGACGGAAGGCCCGGCGCCGGTGATGTGTTTTTTGGGAATTGAGATTGACTCCATTGCTATGGAATGCAGGTTGCCGGCGGAGAAGGTCCGTGATTTGAGGACCGTAGTGACGGGGGTGAAAGCGGCGAAGAAGGTGCGGCTTAAGGCGGTGCAGTCCTTGCTTGGAAAATTAAATTTTGCTTGCAGAATTGTGCCCATGGGGAGAGTGTTTGCGAGGCGTTTGGCGACGGCGACGGCCGGGGTAAGGTCTCCGGCGCATTTTTTGCGGATCACAAAGGCGATCAGGGATGATTTGGAAGTATGGGATCAATTTTTGCAGCATTTTAACGGCCGGGCGCTGGTGATGGAGAGGGTGGCGTCTAACGGGGCATTGCAGCTGTTTACGGATGCGGCGGGGTCGGCCGGGTTTGGGGCTGTCTTCAGAGGTCATTGGTGTGTCGGGCAGTGGCCACAGGCGTGGCGGGAGAGCGGCTTGGTTAGGAATTTGGCTCTGTTAGAGCTATTTCCCATTGTAGTGGCAGTGGAGCTATGGGGGTCGCACTGTGCCGGAAGGAAAGTGTGTTTTCATTGTGATAACCAGGCGGTGGTGCACGCGATTAACAACTTGTCTGCTAAGTCGTAGCCGGTGGTGGTGTATTTGCGGCATTTAGTGTTGAGATGCCTGCAGTTGAATGTGCAGGTAGTGGCAAGGCACGTTCCGGGTGTTGACAACGAGGTGGCTGATGCTTTGTCTCGTTTTCAGTTCAGCAGGTTTCGGGCGCTGTTGCCGTGGGCGGACGAAGTTGGAGTGGAGTGTCCCGAGGATTTGTGGCATCTGGTGAGGCGGTGATCTCAGACTTGATTCGGAACTCGGTGACCGAGGTGACTTGGTGCCGGTATGCTAAGGTGTGGGCTGAATGGGAGGAGTTGTTGTGTCTGATGTTTGGTGGGGTGAGCGTGGATTACTTGGTGGCTTTGTTGTCGTTTGTGAGTACGGATTTTTCAGCCGGGCGATCGGCATCGGCTGTGGCACATTGGGTGTCGGCAGTGGCGTTTTGGTTAAAAATGAGAGGGGAGCGTGATGTTTCACAGGATTTTCGGGTCCGTCAGGCTTTGCGGGGTTTTCGCCGCGGCGTACGGGAGAGGCACAAGAGGCGTCCTGTATCGTTTGGTTTGTTGAGACGGATGGTGGGTGGCCTGAGCGGCATTTGTGAGTCTGTATACGAGACGGTTTTGTTTACAACTGCTTTCGGTCTCGCTTTTTATGGGGCTTTCCGGATAGGCGAGCTGGTAAGCCCGTCTAGGGTGACGGGTGGTGGTTTGATGCTTGAGGACGTGCGAGTGAGCAGTGGTCAGGTGGAGTGCCGGATTCGCTGGTCAAAAATGGATCAGCTGGGCCGTGGTAGATTGGTGGTGTTATATGCGGTTCCAGGAGAGGAATTGTGCCCTGTGCGTTTAGTTGAGAGATTTCTGGCCGTGAGGGGAGGCTTACCTGGCCCGTTGTTGCGGCATTTGAATGGGTCGTTTTTGTCGAGGTTTCAGTTTGTGGCGGTGCTGCGGCTAAGTCTACGTAACGCGGGGGAGCGCCCGGAGGAATTCGGGTCGCATTCATTCCGAATTGGGGCAGCGACGGAGGCAGCTCGTTGGGGGCTTGGAGATGAGGTGGTGAAGCGTATTGGTAGATGGGAATCTTCTTGTTTTTGGCGGTATGTGAGACCGCAGTTGTTGTAGCATCATGGTACTTTGGTTACGTGCGGAAGGTTGCGAAAAGGGGTGTTTCTAGCTGTCTTGGTGGTTGTGATGTTATTGGTTTTGATATTTTCGTTCTGTTTTATTTGTTATAGGGAAGTGCCTGATCTGGATCTTGGGGCACTCTTTCGTATTTTGGGGTGCCCGTCGGGCTGAGGTCCGCCCGAATGGTCGACAGCTGGGTTTGGATCGTGCGCAGGCGACTGTTCGATGGATTGGAGTTCGGGGCATGGAGTGGGGCAGGGTGGTCCCGGAATTTCGTTTCCATTGTAAAGTTGAGCGGCCCCCGGATGTGCTGGTATTGCATGTGGGGGATAATGATCTTGGTGCCAGGGCGTCTCGGGATTTGATCCGAGATATAAAGATCGACTTACTGCAGTTGTGGAAGCGGTATCCTGGTTTGCTGGTCGTATGGTCCGACATTGTGACCAGGTTGGCATGGAGAGGGGCTCGGTCGGTGGAAAAGGTTAATAAGGCCAGGGCCCAGGTGAATAGGGTGGTGGCTAGGTTTGTGACCAGGAATGGTGGGATTGTGGTAAGGCACAGGGATTTGGAGCCGGCAGATTGGCGATTTCGGAGGGGTGATGGTGTGCACCTCAACGAGGTCAGTCTGGATTTATGGGCGTTGGGTCTGCAGGATGGTGTGGAGCGTGCTTTTGGTGTGTGGCGGGTCCAGGCCACGTAAGGTGTCACGTGGTCTGTCCTGTGGCGGGGGGGTAGGTCTGGTCCAGAGGTTTGGAAGTGATTGGTGGCTGGACCGGGAGTCATTGTCTTGGTATGGTGGCTCTCGATTTCCGAGATGTGGCAGGCACGGGGTTCTGCCAAAGTGTGGGGGTCAATCCGTGGGTGATTGGCACCTCGTCTCTGGGTCAGTGTGTTGCGGCCGGGGACAGGGGGAGTAGTAGTTAGTGGACTGGGCCTACCCCGGGGGGTATTGTAAATGTTATTGTCTATTGTTACCTTTATGTGGTTGTTTTGGGTCGCCCGTTGGACGGCGTCCCTAAGGTGCTAGTTTGTAAACAATAGGCAATAAAAGGCTGCTGTGGCCATTTCAACCAAGTCGCATGCAGTCCGTGTGTTTATTCTTAGAGGATAAGGGGGTTTGGTTACACAGACATCACGACCGGAGAATCCTCCCTCAGCTGGTCAAGAAAGCCACGGACCCACTTGGGGGGGAGGGACGACATGACCAAGGGGGAGGTAGGGAGTGATGGGGTTAATAGGGACAGTTGGGTGTATGCCTAATATGGCATTGGGGGATGGTCTTAGCCTGGGAGGAAGAGGAGGAGCAGGGAAAGGGTTAGTCTGGGAGAGGAAAGAGTTACCTCCTCTTCTGCTTCCGGACGCCGAACGATCCCCGCCCACCCTCCCTTTGTGTTGTTATATGGGGGATGTTTTTTGGCTAGTTGGGATACTCTTTGTCACAGCAGCGGGGGGGGGTAGGTCTGGTCCAGAGGTTTGGAAGTGATTGGTGGCTGGACCGGGAGTCATTGTCTTGGTATGGTGGCTCTCGGTTTCCGGGATGTGGCAGGCACGGGGTTCTGCCAAAGTGTGGGGGTCAATCCGTGGGTGATTGGCACCTCGTCTCTGGGTCGGTGTGTTGCGGCCGGGGACAGGGGGAGTAGTAGTTAGTGGACTGGGCCTACCCCGGGGGGTATTGTAAATGTTATTGTCTATTGTTACCTTTATGTGGTTGTTTTGGGTCGCCCGTTGGACGGCGTCCCTAAGGTGCTAATTTGTAAACAATAGGCAATAAAAGGCTGCTGTGGCCATTTCAACCAAGTCGCATGCAGTCTGTGTGTTTATTCTTAGAGGATAAGGGGGTTTGGTTACACAGACATCACGACCGGAGAATCCTCCCTCAGCTGGTCATGCTTGACAACTGACAATGCTAACTGGCTGACTCTTATCAAAATTAACATAGCATTGATTAGCCTAGCGATCTCTACCCCACCAGATGACCTAAAGTCAATTAAAATGTTCCTTTTAATGTGGTATATTCCCATGCACAACTTCTCACCCAAACAAGGGTAGACAGTCTTTGTTTTCTTCTTTTGTTTCCTCCTCATTTACCATATCAGCATAGTTATGATGCCACCCTCGCTATAACTTCATGTCCTATAACATCTCCTATCCTTTATAGTCATTTTGACTAGGCCTCGCACTTACTGCAGATCCTTACCAGTTTGTGGGGCATATCAGTGGGATTGAGCTGTATGCACCCTGACTGCTGAGCCCGGTCTGAAGGGGTTAATTCCTCCTTCCCATGCCCGAACCGTCCGCCCCCCTGTTTGTGTCCAATCTCGTCGTTTTCCCCTCCTCCTGGTTCCCTTATAAAATCCCCCCTATCTCCTGGTTCGGTCTCTCCTCATCCGTGAGACCTGGAAGCTGCTGTGCTGCTGGTTACCCAGACACAGCAGTGACTGGTGAGAGATGGCCGACGCGCTTGCTGCAGCGATTAGGGACAGAATCAGGAGGGAAGGTGATGCATGGCTTACCTCCATCCTGGCTGAGATACGTCCCCTCCCTCCTGAGGCTCGGGCGGTTATCTCCGGCGGCAGGCAGTCCGCTCGGCGTACCCGTCCGCCGGACCGCCTGAGTCCTTCAGTGCTGACGTCACAGGGCATGCGCACTCATGCGCGCACCTCGCAACAAGCTCCGCCCACTTCCTCTCAGCTACCGACCGTGGCTGCCGCACGCCGAACCTGTCCCTCCGGTAACGCGGACCCGTGATCGGCAGCGGTTAACCCCTGCAACCCTGAACGACCACTGTACCACTTGCCACCAACCATGGGAGGATACCATACCTGCAGCTCCTCATCCATAGAGGAGGCTGCAGACACTGTGTTCCCACTGCCCCCTCCCCCTCCCACCCAGCCTCCACAACTACCCCAAACAGCCCACATTATTCATAGCCAACCTGCTTTAGGTGCTGGGGCAGTAATAAGCCCTTCAGCACATATTAACCCACAGATGCTGGTTTTGCCAACAATGATGCAGGGAACTGCAGGTGTGCAGCCGGCTGCGTCTGCCCATCCCCAATCTGATCTGTTACCACTAGTACACACTCCACAAGCCCCCGTGATTGCTCCGGAACACACGAATGCTGAAGCTCTGGCCCGCGGTCGTAGCCACCGCGGCCGCCGTGACCGCTCAGCAACACATTCATCTGCATCATCTCACACCCCTGATCGATACGAGCGCCCTGCTAGGTCGCATGGAAGACATAGTCATTCCCGTCGTTACAGGTCCTCTCGGAGCAGCCGCCGCTCTCGCTCATCGAGGTGGCGTTCTCCTTCCGCCTCAACAAATTCTTCGGACACCTCAGTCGTGCCTCATGGGCATCATTGCCGACGTCACCACCACCCGCAGAGGGAGTCAGTTCCTCCCACAGCGCGTTCGCAGCCCGTGGAATTCGTTGATCCACCACTGGAGCCTTATGTCGCTCCTATTCCAGATGCTGGTGAGTACCAATACTCTGGGGCATGGGGGGGTGGTGCGGGTATGTCAGCAGCCCTTAAAACACTCTTAGCGAATCTACAGCCTGTGGCGGGGGGGGAAAAATACTAGTTAACCCTTCATTTAATTCCCAAATTTCAAAACAACCTGACCCACTCCCCCTCCCCCTCCTCGAGCAGATATTCACAGAGACGCTTTCTTTTGTGGTGTTACCCCTTTAGGATCCCACTTGAACGAGGATACTGTCCAAAAAATATGGGCCAATGACTATATCGATATAAAGTCTTTGGTTTCCACCGATCAACATACAGTTGATAAAGAGCGGCGATCAGCGGATCGTGCTTTTGAAAGGAGGCCAAAAGTAGCCAGGTCTATTAACAACTGGCTGCAAGCATTTTGTGTTATGGGATGCGTAATGGGTCAGAAGCACCCCGAGTGCTGTTCCGAGATGTTTATTTATCTCAACACCATATACAATTCTTACAAGTCGCACGGGGGATCTGCCTGGTGGCGTTACGACGAAGATTTTAGTCGTCGTTTAGCCCTCCAACTCCAGTTAGGTTGGGGGGTCAAAGCCACGGACACATGGCTGCTTTTAATGCTGTCCCAGAAGGCTTATCAGCCCTTTCATTCAGCGGCCCCTAGCGCCACCGCCGACTCCGGCTCAGTAGCCGTTCGTAGACCCGGCATGTGCTGGTCATTCAATGAAGGCCACTGTCGTTTCTTTGGCCTCTGTAAATTCAAGCATGAATGCTCTGCCTGCGGTGGACCCCATGCAGCAGCCAAGTGTACCCATCCATCCTCAAAATTGCCTGCAAAAACATCCAGCACGCTGGATAAGGATGCCAGTGAGCGTCCTCGCGGTGGGGCCGTGGCTCAACCAGTACCCCAATAAAGAGGTGGTGGCTCACCTGCGTTTTGGTTTTACCTTTGGTTTTTTTATCCCTTTTTAATTTTTGTAGGGATCCCTCGTTTGCTCAGAACTTAAAATTGGCTACTGAATTTCACCATGTGTTACTACAGAAGTTGAAAAGTGAATTGTCAGAAGGCAGGATCTGAGGCCCATTTTCTTCACCCCCCTTTTTCAACTTGAGGATCTCCCCTTTGGGTGTTGTTCCCAAAAAGGAACCGGGCAAATTTCGCCTGATTCAGCATCTGTCCTACCCCAAAAGGCTCATCTGTAAATGACGGCATATCTGAGGTGGATGCATCTGTGACTTACGTGTCGTTTGATAGAGCAGTTGCGCTAGTTCGGCAGGCTGGAAGGGGCGTGTTGATGGCAAAATCTGACATTGAGTCGGTTTTTCGCCTCCTCCCCGTTCACCCCGACTGTCACCATTTACTGGGATGGTTCGTCGATGGCTCTTATTATTACGACACGTGCTTGCCCATGGGCTGTTCGATTTCCTGCTATTATTTTGAACTTTTCAGTTCATTTTTGGAGTGGGTGTTGAGATGGGAGTCTGGCTCCCATTCCATCACTCATTACTTGGATGATTTTCTTTTCGTAGGACCATGTGTTTCCTCACACTGCCAATTTTTGTTGGATAATTTTTGTCGGCTCATGGCCAAATTTGGCGTTCCTTTTGTCTCAGGAAAAAACAGTCGGTCCTGTTTCAACACTATCCTTCTTGGGGATTGAAATTGATTCTGAAGCCATGATTTTTCGCCTCCCATCTGAGAAAGTTTCTGCATTGCTCTCATTGCTCGGGTTTTTGTTCAGTCCGTAGCGTTACTTTACGCCAAATGCAATCTTTGTTGGGCCTTTTGGTTTTTGCATGCCGTGTTATGCCTATGGGACGTATTTTTTCACGTCGCTTGGCCCTCTCCACCAGGGGTGTCAGGCTCCCCCACCACCGGATTCGGATCTCGGCACCGCTGCGCGCTGATTATATTGTCTGGACTGAGTTTATTTCTCAGTACAATGGTCATACATGCTTTCAGGAGGATGAAATAACTAATGAGGAGCTATCCCTTTTATCTGATGCCTCGGGGTCACTTGGTTTTGGAGTCATTTTTGATGACCAGTGGTGCGCTGAACGATGGCCAGATTCATGGCATGCTTTAGGCTGGGTTTCCAACTTAATCTTGCTTGAGCTTTTTCCCATAGTGGCGGCCGCCGCTATTTGGGGAGTTGTTCTGCGGAATAAGCGCATGTTGTTTTGGACTGACAATATGAGTGTAGTTCATGCGATTAATCATTTGTCTTCCTCGTCCCCCCCCGTCATTAAGTTACTCAGGTTGTTAGTACTTAGATGTTTGGAACTTAACATCTGGTTTCTCGCCCGTCATGTCCCTGGTTTTCGTAATTCCACTGCTGATTAGAGATGAGCGAACCGGTTGCGGTTCGGCTCGAGGTTGGTTCGCCGAATGGAGGTCCCATTCGAGTTCGGTTCGTCGAACGTTCGACGAACCGAACTCGAACCGCATAGGAAACAATGGCAGGCATTCACAAACACATAAAAACACCGAGAAAACACCCTCAAAGGTGTCCAAAAGGTGACAAACAACTCACAACACAACACAAACACATGGGAAAGTGACAAGAACAAATTCTCATGCGAAAACAAAAGAGCGTAACGAAGAAAAAGAGGACAAGACACAGATATAGGCATGGGACGCCCTTCTAAAATCATGTAAAACACCGCAAGGTGACTCCAAGCGGATTCTCCCTTTTTTCCAAAACTTGGGCCACACAGACACCCCATCAGTGGCAACACTTGTGCCCTAGTTGCAAACAGGATGTTTTGATTTGCATCAACCACATTCAAAAATACGCCATAATTAACTGGCCCCAGGATGACACTGGGGTAGGTAGCAAAGTCTTTCCTGATCCCAGCTCTGTTCATCTTGGATCATTTTTAAAAAACACAGCAAGCAAGGGTTACTCCAAGCGGAGTCTCCCTTTTTCCAAAAATTGGGCCACACAGACACCCCATCAGTGGCAACACTTGTGCCCTAGTTGCAAACAGGATGTTTTGATTTGCATCAAGCACATTCAAAAATACGCCATAATTAACTGGCCCCAGGATGACACTGGGGTAGGTAGCAAAGTCTTTCCTGATCCCAGCTCTGTTCATCTTGGATCATTTTTAAAAAACACAGCAAGCAAGGGTTACTCCAAGCGGAGTCTCCCTTTTTTCCAAAAATTGGGCCACACAGACACCCCATCAGTGGCAGCACTTGTGCCCTAGTTGCAAACAGGATGTTTTGATTTGCATCAAGCACATTCAAAAATACGCCATAATTAACTGACCCCAGGATGACACTGGGGTAGGTAGCAAAGTCTTTTCTGATCCCAGCTCTGTTCATCTTGGATCATTTTTAAAAAACACAGCAAGCAAGGGTTACTCCAAGTGGAGTCTCCCTTTTTTCCAAAAATTGGGCCACACAGACACCCCATCAGGGGCAGCACTTGTGCCCTAGTTGCAAACAGGATGTTTTGATTTGCATCAAGCACATTCCAAATCCACAAGCATTTACTCTCCCCAGGATGACACAGGGGTAGTAAATTCCTTGTGGATCCATGACTTGTTCATTTTGATGAACGTTAGTCTGTCCACATTGTCACTGGACAGACGCGTGCGCTTATCTGTCAGCACACACCCAGCAGCACTGAAGACACGTTCAGAGACAACGCTGGCAGCTGGACACGACAAAATCTCCAAGGCGTAAGTGGAGAGCTCTGGCCATTTTTCAAGATTTGAAGCCCAAAATGAGCAAGGCTCCATTTGCAAAGTCATGGCATCGATGTTCATTTGGAGATACTCCTGTATCATCCTCTCCAGCCGTTGACTATGTGTTAGACTTGTTGTCTCTGTTGGCCTTGCAAAGGAGGGTCTAAAAAAATTATGAAAAGATTCCATAAAATTGCTGTTACCAGCACCAGATACAGTCCTACTGGTACGGGTAGACTGTTGAAGATGACGAGACCGTCCCATGTTTGTCAAGTTACAACTGGGAGAATCACTCCCTGCACCTGCATGGTTGTTTGGTGGAAAAGCCGAGCTAAGATCGAGTAACAGCTTCTGCTGATACTCCTGCATACATGCGTCCCTTTCTATTGCTGGAATTATGTCACAAAATTTGGACTTGTACCGGGGATCTAATAGTGTGGCAAGCCAATAGTCATCATCACTTCTAATTTTGACAATACGAGGGTCATGTTGGAGGTAGTGCAGCAAGAAAGCACTCATGTGTCTTGCGCAGCCATGCGGACCAAGTCCACGCTGTGTTTGTGGCATAGAGGTGCTAACCGTTCTTTCTTCCTCTGACATCTCCCCCCAACCTCTTTCAACTGAAATTTGACCAAGGTCTCCCTCATCCGCTGAGTCTTCCATGTCCATGGACAGTTCGTCCTCCATTTCTTCATGTTCTCCTGCACCTTCCTCAACATTTCGCCTGCTACCATGCGCCATTGTTGATCCCTGTCCCCCATGGTCCCATGCATGCCGCGTTGGTGATGATGAACGTCTGGACCTTGGTGATGTTGTTGTGTCTTGCGCATATGAATCCTCCTGTAGTTCCTCCCCTTCCTGTTGTCTCACCCCCTGACTCCGAATAGTGCTTAGCGTGTGCTCCAGCATGTAAATGACTGGAATTGTCATGCTGATAATGGCATTGTCAGCGCTAAACATATTCGTCGCCATGTCGAAACTATGCAGAAGGGTGCATAGGTCCTTGATCTGAGACCACTCCATCAGGGTGATCTGCCCCACCTCTGCATCTCGTTGGCCCAGGCTATACGTCATGACGTATTGCACCAGGGCTCGGCGGTGCTGCCACAGTCGCTGTAACATGTGGAGAGTCGAATTCCAGCGTGTTGGCACATCGCATTTCAGGCGATGAACCGGCAGGCCGAAAGACTTCTGGAGCGATGCAAGTCGCTCAGCTGCGGCTCTTGAACGGCGGAAGTGAGCAGACAGTTTTCGTGCCCTGGTCAGAGGGCCATCTAGGCCGGGATAGTGTGTTAAAAATTGCTGGATAACAAGGTTCAACACGTGAGCCATACAAGGTACGTGTGTCACCTTGCCCAGTCGAAGGGCCGCACCCAGGTTTGCAGCATTGTCGCACATGGCCTTACCAGGCTGCAGGTTGAGTGGAGACAACCATTTATTAAACTCGGACCGCAGAGCTGACCACAACTCCTCAGCTGTGTGACTCTTATTCCCAAGACATGTCATGCTAAAGACCGCCTGATGCCGTTGCGCTCTGCTGCCAGCATAGTAATGAGGGGTGCGTGATTCCTTCTGCGCAGTGAGAACGCTGGTCGCCTGACCAGGCAGGCTTGGGGCGGAGGTGGAGGACACAGATGAGGTGGAGGAGGCAGAAGCAGTGGCGGAACTTGGACAGACCTAGGATTGACACACAAGTCGTGGGGATGGCAAGACTTGTGCAGCAGACCCTTCACCATCTATCACCATAAATACCCAGTGCCCAGTCAGCGACATGTAACGTCCCTGTCCATGCTTACTGGTCCAAGTATCGGTGGTAAAATGCACCCGTTCACACACAGAGTTTCTCAAGGAAGCGGTGATGTTGTGTGCAACATGCTGGTGTAGCGCGGGCACACCTTTCTTAGAGAAGTAGTGGCGACTGGGCATCTGGTACTGGGGCACAGCGACAGACATAAGGTCTCTAAAATCCTGTGTGTCCACCAGGCGGAAAGGCAGCATTTCGGTAGCCAAGAGCTTACAGAGGGATAGAGTCAACCTCTTAGCTTTGTGATGGGTCGCAGGAAATGGCCTTTTATTTGTCCACATCTGAGGGACAGAGATCTGGCTGCTGTGTGTAGACGGTGTTGAGTAGGGTGTCCCTGGAAAAATGCAGGTTTGTGAGGAAAGTGCAGTCGGAGACATGATGTTGCCTTCATCCAACGTTGGTGCTATCGATGTCTGAGAGAGCTGTACACACGCACTTGTTTCCCCTTCCAAACCAACTGACGACCTACCAAGCAAACTGCCTGTTGCGGTTACAGTGGTGGAAGTTGTGCGTGGAAAACCAGGTGTGACAGCTGTCCCCACAGTCCTAGAAGATGAAGAGCGCACGAATGCACTGGAAGGGGCAGGCGGTGGATGGTTCGCTCCGCTAGGCCGCATTGCAGCACGGTGAGCTTCCCACTGGGACATATGATATTTATTCATGTGACGATTCATGGAAGAAGTTGTCAAACTGCTGAGGTTTTGCCCTCTACTAACAGAATCACGACAAATTTTACAGATCACATAATTTGGGCGATCTTTTGCTATGTCAAAAAGGACCAGGCTAGGCAAGGCTTAGAGGTCATGCGACCTGCTGAGCCCCCCCGACTAGTGCTCAGAGGCAGAGTGGTGGCTGAGGATGCAGTTGTAGACGTGCTACCAGTACTCTGACTGTGTCCAGGAAGGCGCAAGGTAACTTCGTCATCAGTTGCATCCTCCTCCACCACCTCTGTTGACCTCCTCGAGTGCCTGACTGTGGGTTGACAGTAGGTGGGATCTAGAACTTCCTCATCAATTGTTGTGTTTGCACTCCCCTCACCCTCAGACCGAGCCTCTTCTTGCCCTGACCGAATATTTAAGTTGTCATCCCAATCTGGTATCTGCGTCTCATCGTCATCAGTATGTTCCTCATTGTCTATAACCACAGGTGTTACAGTTTGTGACAAAGGGTCAACATTATGCTCTGAAACTTGGTCCTCACGGTCTGAATCAAAGTCACAAAGGTTCTGGGCATCACTGCAGACCATTTCCTGGTCTGTACTCACTGTAGCTTGGGAGCAGACCTCTGATTCCCAGGCTATAGTGTGACTGAACAGCTCTGCAGACTCAGCCATCTCACTTCCACCATACTGTGCAGGGCTGATGGAGACTTCAGAGCTGGGAGAAAGCAAGTTTGATTGGGATGACAACTCAGAGGACTGGTGTTTTTTGGATGCAGTAGTTGAGGTGGCTGAGAGGGCACTTGTTGGACCACTTGAGATCCATTCAAGCATTTTCCTTTTTTGGCCATCATCTACCTTTGTTCCTGTTGTTCGTGTCCGTAAAAAAGGGAGCACATCGGATTGTCCACGGTAAGTAGTAGACATCTTACTTTTGCTGTTAGATGGTCTATCTTCAGCAGATGTTAATGAAGCTTTGCCACCTTCCCCACGGACAAACCCTTTTTTTCCTTTTCCAACACGCCTCTTCCCCTTTCCACCAGCATCTGTCATTTTGCCACTCATGTTGATTGCGACAAGATTGTGCACTTAAAATTTGGTAGTAAAAATTGAGAGGTGGTGTAGATTGCAGCGGTGGTCTAGCTTTATTAACAGCAAAATAATAAAGAATAATTATCCCTGACAATGCAACTACGGCCCTTAAACTGGCAGCATAAATTGCTAGTATAATGGCTTAGTAACAATGAGTTTGAGTGTGCAATGCAGGCAGAGGTGCTGCAAATATCTTTGCACTTGGGGGACGATACATAAGTCCAACAGCCACGTTTAGGACGCCACTAAGTTCACTCAGTGTTTGCTAGTATAATGTCTTAGTTATAATGAGTTTGAGTGTGCAATGCAGGCAGACGTGCTGCAAATATCTTTGCACTAGTGGGACGATACAGAAGTCCAATAGCCACGTTTATGATGCCACTAAGTTCACTCAGTGTTTGCTAGTATAATGGCTTAGTTATAATGAGTTTGAGTGTGCAATGCAGACAGACGTGCTGCAAATATCTTTGCACTAGTGGGACGATACAGAAGTCCAATAGCCACGTTTATGATGCCACTAAGTTCACTCAGTGTTTGCTAGTATAATGGCTTAGTTATAATGAGTTTGAGTGTGCAATGCAGGCAGACGTGCTGCAAATATCTTTGCACTAGTGGGATGATACAGAAGTCCAATAGCCACGTTTAGGATGCCACTAAGTTCACTCAGTGTTTGCTAGTATAATGGCTTAGTTATAATGAGTTTGAGTGTGCAATGCAAGCAGACGTGCTGCAAATATCTTTGCACTAGTGGGACGATACAGAAGTCCAATAGCCACGTTTAGGATGCCACTAAGTTCACTCAGTGTTTGCTAGTATAATGGCTTAGTAACAATGAGTTTGAGTGTGCAATGCAGGCAGACGTGCTGCAAATATCTTTGCACTAGTGGGACGATACAGAAGTCCAATAGCCACGTTTAGGATGCCACTAAGTTCACTCAGTGTTTGCTAGTATAATGGCTTAGTAACAATGAGTTTGAGTGTGCAATGCAGGCAGACGTGCTGCAAATATCTTTGCACTAGTGGGACTATACAGAAGTCCAATAGCCACGTTTAGAATGCCACTAAGTTCACTTCGTGTTTGCTAGTATAATTGCTTAGTAACAATGAGTTTGAGTGTGCAATGCAGGCAGACGTACTGCAAATATCTGTGCACTACTGGGACTATACAGAAGTCCAATAGCCACGTTTAGGATGCCACTAGGTTCACTCAGTGTTTGCTAGTATAATGGCTTAGTAGCAATGAGTTGGAGTGTGCAAAGGGCAGGAGGGTACAGTGGCAGGGTTGTGGGTCTCTGGGTAGAGGAAAGGAAGCCTGCCTTTCTATCCCTCCTAATGGGGAAATGCAGCGAGGAAATCCCTGACCTTAGCTACACAGACGCTGTCATCTTGTGTTGCTGTTAAACTCTGTTTTCACGGACCTGTCACCTATGGCTCTGACCCTGCCGGTATGAGCCCTTAAAAGGACTGATAGAAAGTGCTATCCCTAAGCTGTGCAGCGCTGTGTATGGAGCGTATACAGCAGTATCGGCGATAGGAGCTGCGCCAGTGATGTCTGACACCAAGGACGCAGAAGGCAGATAATGGCGTACTGGAGGAAAATGTCCGTTTTTATAATGCAGGGACATGTGACATGGACATCCTATCACACATGCCGTTGCTTCTTTGGCTAAAAGTCCACTTAGCTGTGTGTGTGTCTGGGATTGGCTGACATGCTGGCCAATTTACCATCCATATTGAAGTTTTGACATGACACAAGTCAGGTACAGAATATGTTTTTAACTTTAGTATGTTAGGGACTGTCTCAGATGGGTACACCGTGACGAGGTGAGACAGCTTCTTACCTTTTTGCAAAAATGTATATACTAAGTACCCTGTTTATTAAGCACTTGCAATGTATTTATTTATAGTCAGGGTATTTTTTCTATAATTTTCTCCTTTGGTTTTTTTCTAGTCTTGAGGCTGCAATTCACATGCTTGTAATGTTGCATGTTTATTGAACATTTGTCACAGCTCAGATTTTTGGTGTTTTTTGTCTGTTATCTTGCTTTATTGCAAGTTGGGGGTGCAGCCCTCCTGATACTGAGGCTGAACAATTACCTGCTTCTCACTTTTTGCTGTGTATTTAATCTGGGACCCAGCTAACCACTTTACCATCCATATTGAAGTTTTGACATGACACAAGTCAGGTACAGAATATGTTTTTAACTTTAGTAGGTTAGGGACTGTCTCAGATGGGTACACCGTGACGAGGTGAGACAGCTTCTTACCTTTTTGCAAAAATGTATATACTAAGTACCCTGTTTATTAAGCACTTGCAATTTATTTATTTATAGTCAGGGTATTTTTTCTACAATTTTCTCCTTTGGTTTTTTTTAGCTGTGTGTGTGTCTGGGATTGGCTGACATGCTGGCCCGCCCCACAAGACGCGCGCGCTTAGGGAAGGAAGACAAGGAAAAAAAAAAAAAATGGCGATCGCCATTATACATACAGCAGTGATCTGAATGCACTGTTCCCGCACACTATACACTGAAATGTCATAATAGTGTGAGTCACAGAGTGACTTACACTATTACAGCGGAAAGCCAGCTAGGAATTAGCTGGTTTTTTGACTGCTAGAACCGTTCTCGAACGTATCTAGAACTATCGAGCTTTAGAAAAAAGCTCGAGTTCTAGTTCGATCTAGAACAGCCCCCAAAATCACTCGAGCCGCGAACTGGAGAACCTCGAACCACGAACCGCGCTCAACTCTACTGCTGATGCCCTTTCTCGTTTTGATTTACAGAAATTCTGAGAGCTTTGCCCTCACGCTCAGCTGGACGGCTTGCCGTGCCCTGTCAGTATGTGGAACCTCCTTCTCAGCAACTGATTCCGTTGGTGAGATCTTCCGTGGCTCCTGCGACGTGGCAAGCTTATTGTAAGGCGTGGTGGGAATAGCGGAATTTTGCCGGGCACTTCCCGATTGACAGTTCAGAACCTGCTCGTTTGGCAGTTACAGTTCGGTATTTGATCCATTTGCGTGATTCTGGCTTTTCCGGGTCTGTGGCCCGGAGTCGCTTAACTGGCATAGCCTTCCATTTCAAGCTTCGCGGCTGGTCGGATGTCACAAAATCTTTTATTATCAGTCAGGCCGTCCGTGGTTGGTGTCGATTGACCCCCCGCCGGGAGCATAGACGGCTTATTTCTTTTGCATTGTTGGCTCGCCTCATTGGGGCCATCCGTAATTTTTGTTCATCCCCTTTTGAATCCGCTCTTTTTGCGGTTTCCTTTGGATTGGCCTTTTTTGGCGCTTTGCGAATTGGTGATGGTTTACCACCCACAAAGTTTCAGTTTTTGTCCCTCTTTCGTAAATGCCTTCGATCATTTGGCTTAACCCCTACCGAATTTGGTACACACTCCTTTAGGATAGGTGCTGCTACCGAGGACGCGAGGGCTGGTTTGTCCAATTCTGAGATTCAGCGCATCGGTAGATGGCGTTCTTCTTACTTTGCGCGCTACGTTAGACCTCATTTATTGCTTTACTAATTCTGTTTCTCTCCATAGGCGGTGCAAGGCGGTGTGGCTGTTGGGCCACTCTTATATTTTTTGGGCTGGCCAGAGAGCGGCGTATCGTCCGGGTGGAAAGCATCTCGGTTTTCGCGGCCTCGATGTGCATTGGAGAGGCATCAGAGGCCTGATGTAGCCGCAGGTTCTCCCAGAGGTGGTTGGCATCGCTCAAGTTGCTGCGTCTCTGGTGATTCTACTCCTACATGCCAGGGGCAATGATCTTTGTTCCTGCCGGCTTGCGGAGCTCCTGACTACTATGAGGTCTGACGTGGATAAATTCCACGGTTTCTTTCCCGAGCTGGTCCTCATTTGGTCGGAGGTAATCCCCCGCGTTGCATGGCAAGGGGCTCACGACGTGGCAGTGGTTAAGCGGTCTGAACGAGAGAAAGTCCCGTTTCATTCGCTTTAAGGATGGTGTAGTCGTCAGACACAGGCAGCTGGAGGGGGACAACTCCAGCCTTATGTTGCCAGATGGCGTCCATTTGTCGGACATTGGCCTCGATATTTTCTTATCAGGCCTTCAAGATGGTATTGAGCAGGCACTCCTTTTGATGGGTGGGGGTCGAAGCGCTGTCTAGGGACTTTGCTCCTCCGTGGCGGTCAGTTTCGGAATGGTGGAGATCAAGCGAAGGCTGATTGCGCCGGGAGTCCGGCATGGCATTACGCCTCGTCTTGATAGCAGTATAGATTGGTTGGATATTTGCACAAATTAATGTTAAAGCTGTGACCGACCTCAACCCAGCAAAAGATGAGAGTTTTATATATTTGCACTTGATTATCTCTCCAATAAAGTTTACTTGTTTTATTACAAATATGTGTTTTGTTCGGGCATGGAGGGGTTGGTTTGGTGGTGGGGTCTCAGTAGTCTACCAATTACTAGTGCTGTTAGCTGCCTCCATATTTTAATATGCGTCATCCATGTGGTAAGGAATGTGGAAGTGGACATGCAGTGAATGATACACGAACAGATGAAGATAGTTGGGCACGGGAAACTGTGCCTGCTGCATGAACACAACAAAAACACTCATACGCCAGACCATCTTTACTCTACCACTTAGCAGGATGATGCGAGACAACACTCCTGAAGGCTGAACAGAGCCAAAAGGTTGTCGGTTGGCAGATAATGTTTTTAAAATGATCCCAGAATTTAATTAGAGTCTCTCTTCTCCATCTCTTGCTGCGCGTATAATCCCTCCTCTAGATAGTCTTTGCAATAAGTGCATAGGCTGTACGAGGGTGAGAGTTTGAATCTTTCTACAATTGACACAAAATCTAGTCACGGGCCCTCCTCTTCTCAGTCTCTTGCTGCACGTACTATCATAGATAAATTTGCCTTAGAACCATGTCATTATACAGGAAAGAATGGTCCCTAACATTTTGTTCAGTAAAATCTATTTTATCATTGGTTTTGTACATTTTATTGTCAGTCTGTTAAAGTGGCGTAATACTCTGACAACATTGTTTCCAGCAGTGACTTGGCAGTTAGAGATGCGTCCAGGCATCTTCCCCATACTGTTCCCATTCCATTTCAGTGGAGTTTCCATCCATTTCAGTGATTTCCAGGCCCCCCTCAAACCTCCGGGGAAGTCTGTGGGAAAAATGCTTGAGTTTCACATGACTTCCATTATGCTTGTTACTCGAGACGAGCACCCGAGCATTTTAGTGCTCGCTCATCACTAAGTGCTTACTATTATGAGATTATTACATGAAGTGCAGCTCATGCCCGGGTTTCTGTCTGGACAGCTTTTTATATCAACAGGCGGTGACTTATAATACACGCCAGCCTGTAACTATACTAAGCCTCCCACCACCCACAAACCTCCCAGTAAACCATTGCATGCCTGAATTCTATAATAATCTTAAAATTATAAGCCCCAGTCATCAGTTTCCAACCAGGCTCATAGTGGCATATAGCAGGCAGGTACTGTAAGGGCAGCAACTAAAAGCTCCTCTGCAATGAATAATATTGCCCTTGAGGAATAGGCACTGCTGCTTGGCACAATCTTCTTGCAATAAAAATTTTGTGTCAGCAGCGACGGCAACACAGAGCTTTGAATACTAGGTGCATGGACTACCCAGTGTGCCCACTGAGCGGAGCTAACTGTTTTGCCTCCATTCTTGCTCACTAATGCTCTCCGAGAATATTGACGCTGTGACTGGCCGCCCACGGTGTGCAATGTTTTTAGTCTGAGAGGAGAGCAGACATTTTGCTTCCTCCAATTCTATCACACACCTCAAACTGCCTTATGAGGCAAGATGCTCATTTCACTTCATGGCAGATGTGGGCCTGGGTCAGACATACACAACTTCCCTTATCTTCATTACATACATTATATCATTCATAGAAGTAAAAAGATCCAGCAATCATAGCAATAATTAAAGATTAAAGACTTGGCTCAGAAATGCGTTTTTAATTTTTAGCTTTTGAATGATTTTTTCTGAGTTCTTTTATAGATTTGTAATAAAGAAAACATATTTTTTCAAGGCATGAGTTCTACTGCTAGATCGCATTATTCCACTATATCCATCTAGTACTCCAAGTGGTGGGTGCACAGGACGTGCCTGACTTGCATGATTAGCCATACAGGTGACTGACTTTGTTTCAAGTTTACGTTTTATATAATTCATGTTTAATCTCTTTCTGGTGTCTCGTTTATTGGGACACTAGGTTCTACCTTTATCAATGACACATTATAATTTACCTTAATGTGATATGAATACATTTATGCATTGCTTTCTGGTTTTTGCTGTAGAAGAGCTTTATTGATCACAAAAACCTTTCTACTCGTACTAGAAATGAGCAGATTGTGCAAAATTCCATCTTTCTATATCGTAATATTTTCCCGGGAAATTCCGTTTTCAGCAAAGTTACTTTTAACCAATTGACTGAACTTTGTTATGCTGTGAGGTCTCTCCAGTATAGTTGGGTGATGTTCGAGGTTCGCCAATTTCATGTTCCAGTGATTTTGGGGGGTGTTCGAGCTCGAGCTCGAACTCGAGCTTTTTACTAAAAGCTTGACAGTTCGAGTTAAGTTCGAGAACGGTTCGATCAACAAAAACGTGGCTTTTCACAAGTAAGGCTATGTGCACATGTTGCTATCTGCATGCATCCTGCGTCCCCAGCACAATCCCTCTCTCCTACTCACCGATCACGGGCATCTCTCTGCACGGTTGTCACAAATCTGCGGGGTCTTTTCCTCTTTAGAAAATGGCTGCCGCTTCATTATTCAATCAGGTATTTCGTGCTTTCCCCGCCCACCGTCACCCATGATTGGTTGCAGTCAGATACGCCCCCACGATGAGTGACAGCTGTCTCACTGCAACCAATCACAGCTGCCGGCGGGTGGGTCTATATCGTGCAGTACCATAAATAAATAATAAAAAAAAATGTGGTTCCCCCCATATTTGATACCAGCCAGGATAAAGTCACATGGCTGGAGGCTGGTATTGCCAGGATGGGGAGCGCCACGGTATGGGGAGCCCTCCAGCCTAACAATCACCCAGCAGCCGGCCCAGAATTGCCGCATCCATTAGATGCGACTGTCCCGGGACTCAACCCAGCTCATCCCGAATTGCCCTGGTGCGGTGGCAATTGGGGTAATAATGAGTTTAATCATGCTAAGCGTCTCCCCGAGACACCTTCCATGATTAAACTGTAAGTAAAAGTAAATAAACACACACAGCGAAAAATCCTTTATTTGGAATAAAAGACAAAAAAACACCCTCTTTTACCAGTTTATTAATCCCCAAATAAACATCCAGGTCCGACGTAATCCACACGACACTATCGTTTCTGCTACATGACGATGCAGCAGCACCGAAGAACACAATCACGCTGTGTCCTCTCCACGTAGCAATGAAGTGAATTGCGCTGTCACCAGAGACTTCACTCTGCCATGCAGACATCAAGATTACCAAATCTGCATAGCTTTACCATTAGAGGCAGTAGCTCGCTTAAGAAGCATAACTTTTCAAGTTCTAGTCCCGATAAAGAATTTTATTTTTTTATTTTTAATTTTAAACTATAATTATATATTTATAATTTAATTTAAATATGCATTGAGGAGAGGAGCCGGACATCAGCTGTGAGCCGCAGGACACACCTCTAAAATCGGAGCAGTTCACGGAATGAGGCTGCATTGCTCTCTCCTCTCTCTTTTTTTTTCTTTCTTTCTTTCTTTTTCTCTCTCTTTTTCTCAGTCTCTCTCTCCCTTCCCTTCTTCCCTTCTTCCCAACCAATCAGATGATATTGGATCTGGATTGGACAGCGCGGGACCCTTGACCCAGGATTACTGCAGAGGGGGGTTATTTATTTCAATAAAGATGGAGTCACTAATTGTGTTGTGTTTTATTTCTAATAAAAATATTTTTCTGTGTGTTGTGGTTTTTTTTTTTATCTGTACTAGAAATTCATGGTGGCCATGTCTAATATTGGCGTGACACCATGAATTTCGGGCTTAGGGTCAGTTGATAATATACAGCTAGTCCTAACCCCATTATTACCTAGCAAGCCACCCGAAACCAGGGCAGCTGGAAGAGTTAGATACAGCGACAGAAGATGGCGCTTCTATGAAAGCGCCATTTTCTGTGGCGGCTGTGGACTGCAATTCGCAGCATGGGTGCCCAGAAAGCTTGGGCACCCTGAGCTGCGGATTCCAATCACCAGCTGCCTAGTTGTACTTGGCTGGATACAAATATTGGACGAAGCCCACGTCATTTTTTTTTTAAATTATTTCATGAAATTCATGAAATAATTCAAAAAAGGGCTTCCCTATATTTTTGATTCCCAGCCGGGTACAAATAGGCCGCTGTGGTTTGGGGGCAGCCCGTAGCTGGCTACTGTACCTTGCTAACATACAAAAACATGGCAAAGCTCACAATTTTTTTGGAGGGCAAAAAACTCCTGCATAGATTCCTGGATGGAGTATGCTGAGCCTTGTAGTTCTGCAGCTGCTGTCTGTCTGTATGGAGGAGAGCAGACAGCAGCTGCAGAACAGCAAGGCTCAGCATGCTCCGTTGACTAGTGTATGCAGGAGAGCAGACAGCAGCTGCAGAACTACAAGGCTCAGCATACTCCATCCAGGACTGTATGCAGGAGTTTTTTGCCCACCAAAAAAATGACGTGGGCTTCGCCATATTTTTGTATGCTAGCCAGGTACAGCAGGCAGGTACGGCTGCCCCCAACTCCCAGCTTTCTGGGCCCCTCTGCAGCGAATTGCAGTCCTCAGCCGCCCCAGAAATCGGCGCTTTCATAGAAGCGCTATCATCTTGCGCTGTGTCCAACTCTTCCAGCTGCCCTGGTGACGGGTGGCTTGCTGGGTAATAATGAGTTAATACTAGCTTTGTTTTACTAGCTAGTATTAAGTCAGAGATTCTTAATGTCAGGCAAGTTTGACCCGGCCATGAACAATCTCCAATAAAGGGTTAAAAAAAGACACAACACAGAGAAAAAATACTTTAATAGAAATAAATACACAGACACACTTAGAGACTCCATGTTCATTACTCCCTCGCATCCCTCCATGATCCTTGGTCTTCTGTCTTCTTTCTCCTTCAACCCATGCATCTCTGCTACATCAGACAGCGCTGCATGGGAGGAAGACGCTGCTGCTTTCTGTGCAGTCTATATCACTCAGTGAGTAGCAGAGGCTGTAGGCTGTAAGCGGTGACGTCACCACTGACAGGCACGTTGCTATAGCAACGGTATTCTCTATTATTGACCGGCTGTGGCAGCTGGTGAATAACAGAACGGGGAAACAGAACAGGGAGCCGACCATGTGCCAGAGCATCTCGCCAGTACACGGGGATGCACAAATGAGCACCGCGTACTGGAGAGATGCACAGACAGGACCTAGCAATGATATCTAGCCATGTGACCAGTCTGTAGCCAATGAGATAATAGACACGTGACTGGTCACATGCTTTTTTTGATGTCACGGAAGGTCCTATCATCAGTGCTGGTTACCGGGAGGACGCAGCAATTATCGGAAGGAAAAGCAGCGGGAGACAGAGTGCAGGACACGTCGCGGGGACCTGTAAGTGTTATGGCAATGTTTATTAACTGTATGCGTACATTTATAATGTGTTGTTATGTGTTTGTGTTTGCCTCCCATTGTTTTCAATGGGGTTCGAGAGGTTCGTCGAACGGTTCGCCGAACCGAACTTGAACGAGGCCTCTGTTCGACGAACCGAACCGAACTCGAGCCTTTAGAGGCTGGCTCATCTCTACTCTTACTCACAGCAAGTTGGACTGCAGTGTGTACATCGCCCAGGCCAAAAACTAGTGCTCTACCAGGATACAGCTAAACCCCCACTAAAGTGGAAGCATCACAGGTGCAGGAGGAGCAAATCACACACACACCTCCATGGAATGGAGGGGGGGGGGGCAAATGCTAGATGATAAAACTGCACACTAGTGGCTTGCATAGAGCGCTGTTCACACATGCAGATAACACAGTCACAAACCCGCAGCCTATTAGGTGACGCCCATACTATTAGATCAGGCGGGCTGCCAAGCCGTACCCCACCTTTGTACCATGCACGGACAGACACTCTACAATGCAAGGCCCAACCGAACCAAACTCGAGCCTTTAGAGGCTGGCTCATCTCTACTCTCCAGACACCCGATCATAATAAACATAATATTTAGAAAATAAAGACACATACTTATACTCACCTCACTAATCGTCTCTTTGGCCTCTCCGCCCTGCACAGTTCCTTGCCCGGTCTATGGGCACCTGTTAGCATTGGTGCCGACCTCTAAATCCCAGGGCCTCATCAGAACCTGAAGTCCCAGCCTACTGTAAAAATGGCTGGGTCATTCTTTAATTAAGTCATGTAGGGCCTTTTATGGTTCAGCAAAATCCATGCTGAAACTAATAACACAAAAATCTGTATTTTGACAAATTCAGATTTTTGGAATATTTGAGTAGAATTCAATTACCTTCAAATACATTTGTTTATTTCTACTTTCTAGCTCTAGAATGATCTGCATGGAAACAATCTTTTTAATATATCCATGGCATTTTTTTTTAACTGCCTTCAGCTTGATCTTGTGCCATGGCGACTTGATGGATGAACGATCTATACTTGGATCAATCTTGTGCAAGGCTAGAAAGGTCCACCAGGGTCTTTTCCACTGTTGTCTTGATTGTATCAAGCCATTGGGTTGCTGGTCTTCCTCTTTGCCTTGTTCCTTTTATTCTTCTGACCATGATGACCTCCTCCAGTGATTGCTCTCTTCGTTTGACATATCCAAAGTAGGCACGTCGTAGCTTGGTGATTCTTGTTTTGAGTGGTATGTCTGGCTTCATATGTTTCAAAATTGATTTGTTTGTTCTTCTTGCCATCCATGGTGTTGATATTATCATTCTCCAGCACCGCATTTCATAGTTTCATAGGATCATAGTTTTAAGGTTGAAGGTAGACCATTGTCCGTTGAAGTCCTTTGAATTTAACATATAACCAAACATATTGATCCAGAGGACATCAAAAACCCCATGAGGCACACACTAAGCTCCATATTAGGGAAAAAAAATCCTTTCCGACTACACATATGGCAATCACACTAATTTCCACTACAGAATCTAGTTCAAAGAACCAGTAATAGTATATTTTGAAAGAAAAGCTTCCAAGTCTCCCTTGAATTTTAGTAGTGAATCAACCATTGCAGGGTCCTGTGTCTGCAATGTGAAATGAGTGCTAGTATACATTAATTACTTGGGTTTCATTCATTGTACTCGCTCGAGTTCCATAGAAGTGCATGGAACAGTTATTACATTTCTGCATGTGAGGAGCTAGCTGCAGACAAAAGACTATTGAATCAATGGATATAGAGCACAGTCCACAACTATAAGAGATACGCAATTTTTCTAGCATGAATCACTTGTTACGTCGATCTCGTTATTGTGTTTTATTAGATATTTTCTTTCTTGTCAGTTTAAGGTACACAGAAGGCCAGGCACGAGGTTGGTAATTAGAGTAAAGCAATCATTCTATTACTCTCGTTAGTGTCATTGGGACCTCAATTAGGTCATTTTTCTCCCATCCATTATGGATGGGGACATCCACTGTGGATGGGGACAGTTTAACAAGTGGAGCCGTCACCACTAGAGGTCTCACGTGTAGTTAACGGGGAGGGGCTGAACCAGGGCCGGATTAAGGTTGGTGGGGGCCCCTGGGCAGAAAATCTGGTGGGGGCCCCATAACGTTAACATTTTTAGCTATAACAGTAGAGCGCGAACCGTAGCATTTAGATATAAATCCAATGAACATTTATCTTATCCTGTTCTGCCACATTCAGATTTACAGTACACACACAGCTCTGACACACACACACACACACACACACAGCTCTGACACACACACACAGCTCTGACACACACACAGCTCTGACACACACAGACAGCTCTGACACACACACACACAGCTCTGACACACACACACACAGCTCTGACACACACACACAGCTCTGACACACACACACACAGCTCTGACACACACACACACAGCTCTGACACACACACACACAGCTCTGACACACACACACAGCTCTGACACACACACACAGCTCTGACACACACACACACAGCTCTGACACACACACAGCTCTGACACACACACACACACACACACACAGCTCTGACACACACACACACAGCTCTGACACACACACAGCTCTGACACACACACAGCTCTGACACACACACAGCTCTGACACACACACAGCTCTGACACACACACACACAGCTCTGACACACACACACAGCTCTGACACACACACACAGCTCTGACACACACACAAACAGCTCTGACACACACACACACAGCTCTGACACACACACAGCTCTGACACACACACACACAGCTCTGACACACACACAGCTCTGACACACACACAGCTCTGACACACACACAGCTCTGACACACACACAATGCACCCACCCATCACCCCCTACACACACACACACAATGCACCCCCCATCACCCCCTACACACACACAATGCACCCCCCATCACCCCCTCCACACGCAATGCACCCATCACCCCCTACACACAAACACACAATGCACCCCCCATCACCCCCTACACACACATAATGCACCCCCCATCACCCCCTCCACACGCAATGCACCCATCACCCCCTACACACACACACACACACAATGCACCCCCCATCACCCCCTATACACACTCAAATACAATGCACCCACCTTTCCTCCCTACACACACACAAATACAATGTACCCCCCATTACTCCCCCCACACAACACACATACAATGCACCCACCCATCACCCCCTACACACACACACACACACACACACACAATGCACCCACCCATCACCCCCTACACACACACACACACAATGCACCCACCCATCACCCCCCCATACACACACACACACACAATGCACCCACCCATCACCCCCTACACACACACACACACACAATGCATCTCCCCATCACCCCCCACACACACACACACTCAAATACAATGCACCCACCATTCCTCCCTACACACACAAATACAATGCACCCCCCATTACTCCCCCCACACAAAACACACACACAATGCACCCACCCATCACCCCCTACACACACAATGCACCCCCCCATTACCCCTCCCCCCACACACAATACAATGCAACCCTCATCACCCCCTACACACACAAATCACACTGCCCCATCCCTACACACTCCTGCCTCCCCCCTCCCTCGGAATACAGTGCTCCCCCTCTGCCTGTCACAAAGCTGTGTTCCACTTCCTTCACAGATGTTCCCCGTTCTGTGTCCTCAGCCCCTCCCCACTCATCATCATTAATTAAACCTGTCTCTTCGGCTCCTTCATGGAGCGCTTACCATCTGATGTCCCCTGTGTGCCGGCGCCCACAGCACTGTGATGACGTCAGCAAGGTTCTGATCTCATCACGTTACTGCACGTCAGGGGCGGGGCCCAGTCCCGGCGCGCTGTTCAAATGTATTTACGTCTGAAAGACGCAAATACATTTGAAAGGAAGAAGGAGGAAGCTGCGAGCACCGGCTCCGCTGCGCTCCTCTGCATTGTGTGCATGCCGGACACGCAGCACACAGCAGAGCCGGCACAGCACAGCGCTGCCTCCTGCTGCAGCTAGTGTAATGGGCCGCTGTATGTGCAGCCACGCTCCTCCGCAGTGTGTGCATGCAGGCCCGACAGTGTGGGGCCTGCATGCACACACTGCGGAGGAGCGTGGCTGCACATACAGCGGCCCATTACACCATGCCCCTGCTTCTAGGGTGGGGGGGCAGGTGCCCCCCCGCCCCTCGCTGGGTACGCCCATAACGGCAGCAGCAAATAGCAGGGAGCTCATTGGCACACCTCTGACCCCGGAAGTACAATCGCTGGTACTTCCGGGGTCATTCAGCGTCCTGTGCCCGCAGTTTGTTTTTGCGTCTTAAAGACGCAGATACAAATAAATGCCGGTGCACCACCCGCCCCCCCCCTCCGAAAACACAGCTGATTTATTAGACTGTCTTTACGGAGGGGGAGAGGGTGTGAAGAAAAAAAAAATGCTGACAAGTATGGCCCTGGTGGTCGGGGCCCCCTTAGAAGCTCTTTTGGTGGGGGCCCCTGGGCTGGAGCCCCGCTTGCCCCGCCTATAATCCGGCCCTGGGCTGAACCTCAGAAAAATACCTCCAGCTATGCACAGGTAACATTGGGGAGGTGTTTCCCGGGGCCCGGGCTAGAATACGAAAGGCGGTTTGGAGTACTTAGGACACTGATGAGGGGATAGGGGGTTCTTGCCAGCTAGAGCTGGATACATGTACTATGGTCGTGGAATCTGTCGTTTGGAGGAGTGTAGTCTGTGACTGCAGACCATACTGGTGGGAGATACAAAAGCTGTGGGCCAACTAAAAGTTGGTAGACAGTGGGTATTGCCTTGTGGAACTACCAGTGCCAGTTTGGGATCTCATAGACTGGGGGCATCTCGTTTTGTCCATTTATCCACAGTTGTGGTAAGACTGTGGATGGACCAATAAATATAACTTAAGTGATAACCTCCCTAGATAATTTCTACAACTCACAACCTCTGATCTTCACAGTGCACTACTACTTTCATCACACAAGGGTCTAAGATATCTCATATTCTCAATGATCAGGCATTTTCTACCTATCCTGTAGATAGGTGATAAATGTTATTTGTAAGATTACTACTCTAGGTTATAGCTTAGATTCTATTCTTTTCATTGCCTTTGTAATGGACTATGCTTTGCAATTTAGAAGGCCACACATAAAAAAACAGAGAAACATCTTAACCATGGTAAGGACACAAACAATAGAAGAAAGTTTTCAGCATTACACAACAATGAGTCTGGAAAGATCTATGATATTTGTCACACTTCTTAAGCAGTCGAGAAAATCAGACATCCACTCTGAATAATGCTTTACCAGAAAAAGCTAATGGTTAAGACCAGTGTCCCTTTAGTTTACGGCTTGAACAAATTGTAGGGCAGTGTGACAGTAATTACAGGAACACATACAGAGCAACTGGCTGCAGAGCCAGAGTACAGGGCAGAGCAAACCTCATAAATATTAGGAAGTGAAAGAGGCGCTTTGTCGCTCGTGGACGCTTTTGCCTCGGTCCAAAGTCAACATTTCCTCCCGTGGCCTCTGCTCTCACACCACCCCCCTCCATCCTAAATTGGCAATTTACATTCTTCACAGCTGCTCCCAAATATGTGTTAATCTCTCAATCCCTCCTGTATTCCAGGGAAGTGGGTTACCTAATGCAGGAGCCTCTCAGCAGGCTGTCACAGCTCCATGCAGAGGCTGCATATACAGCTCACACAGCATAAATACATCTTGCAGGCGCAATAAAAGAAAATAGAACATTAAATAGCCGGATCTCCTGTGATGCTCCATTAAGACACACAGTCCCCTGTTCTGCCTCTCCGCTAGACCCAGTTATGTTGTTTTAATCACCTGCAGGGCTGTTCTAGTTACTCTCTGACATGGTAACATAGAGTGGTTATATTGTAACACTGACTGGATACATTATGAACATGACTGGTTCTGCAGCCTGGCTCTGACAAATAAACCACTTAAGGAATACTCTGCGGTTACACTAACAATGGATGAGTAATATGCATGCAATCCAGCAAGCAAAAAAATGTCTGGGCTACTGTTTATAGGGATAGAATAGTACTGGGGACAGAAAATTATGATAAAAGTGTCATCATCATAACATTGGAATTAGCTTTTAGTTTTAGTGAATCTTTCATCCCCCTATTATAAATATCTTTATTACGAAATTATAGGTAAAAAATTCTCTCTGACAACCTGTAATATCCTAGAACAAAAAAAATCTTTCCCCACAAGAGGATGAAACCAACAGAAAGCGGTAAATTCAAGGTTACAGTCCGCAATACATAAAAGCCATTTTACAGAATGCTCGTGTAAATTGCTTGAAAAATACCAACATTTCAATACAACTTGGAGTTGCAAAAAATTTTGGTTTTTTTATTCCCCTTTAACTCCATTTTCTCTTAGCTACACTAAAATGGATAGAGCTGGGCTGGGACAAGGGTGCAGCACAGGGGAGATGCCACAATTTGTCTAATTATTATTATTATTGTTTATTATTATTGTTTATTTATAGAGCACCATTGATTCCATGGTGCTGTACATGAGGGGGTTACATACAGAATACATATACAAGTTACAATAGACAGACTGGTACAGAGGGAAGAGGGCCCTGCCCTTGCGGGCTTACATCCTAAAGGATTTTGGGGAGGAGACAGTAGGTGGGGTGTAGGTGGGGCGGCAGCTCCGCACGGTGGTGAGGCGGCAGCTCCGCACGGTGGTGGGGCGGCAGCTCCGCACGGTGGTGGGGCGGCAGCTCCGCACGGTGGTGGGGCGGCAGCTCCGCACGGTGGTGGGGCAGTGGCGTCATTGTAGATTATAGGCATTTCTGAACAGATGAGTTTTCAGAGTCCGTTTGAAGTTTGCAAGTGTAGTAGATAGTCTGATGTGTTGAACTTGCATGAACTAATGCATGAACTTATACCAGAAATCATACTCCAGTCAGGGACTGGTGTAAGATTTCTGTCGTGGCACACAGAAGCACACACCAATGGTTGGTGCTCCTAATTCATTAAGAGGCATTTGCAGCTTAACCCCTTCGCCACCCAACCTGTTTTCACCTTCATGACCAGGCCAAGTTTTTTCAATTCTGATCAGTGTCACTCTATAAGTTAATAACTCAGGAACGCTTCCATGGATCCCAGTGATTCTAAAGCCTGCTTTACACGAGACGACCGATTGTGCAATAGCACGATCGATTGTACCCGCCCCCGTCGTTTTTGTGTCACGGGCAAATCGCTGCCCGTAGCGCACAAACTCATTTAGCCCCCGTCACACGTACTTACCTTCCGGACGACCTCGCTGTGGGCGACGAACGTCCAATTCCTGGAGTGGGAAGGACGTTCGGCGTCACAGCGACGTCACACGGCAGCCGGCCAATAGAAGCGGAGGGGCGGAGATGAGCGGGATGTAAACATCCCGCCCACCTCCTTCCTTACACATAGCCGGCGGGAGCCGCAGGAGGCAGGTAAGCTGTGTTCATCGTTCCCGTGGTGTCACACGGAGCAACGTGTGATGCCACGGAAACGATGAACAACCGCCGCCATTTTAATTAAACAATTTTATGAAACCTAGCGACGAGTACACGACTCACGATTTGTGAGCGATACTGCGTCGCTAGGAGGTGTTACATGAGACGACATCGTGTACAATGCTGGATGTGCGTCACGAAAACCGTGACCCCGACGATGCATCGCACGATCAGTCGTCTCGTGTAAAGCCCGCATCAGATTGTTTTGGGGATTTTTTTTTTCATGACATATTACAGTTCATGTTATTGGTAAATTTAAGACTTCATGTTTTGTGTTTATTGTGAAAAAATCAGAAATTTGGCAAAAAAGTTCAAAATGTACGAGTATAAAATTTTCCTATTTTTAATTTTTATACCCTTAAACCAGACTGATGTCATAGAAAATAGTTAATAAATAACATTTCCCACATGTCTACTATATATCAGCACCTTTTTTGAACATCATTTTGTGTTAGGAAGTTAGAAGGGTGCAAAGTTAATCAGCAATTTCTCATTTTTGAACAAAATTTACAAAGTCACTTTTTTAGAGACCACATCACATTTGAAGTGACTTTGAGGGGTCTATATGATAGAAAATATCGAAAAGTGACACCAATCTAAAAACTGCACCCCTCAAAACACACAAAACCAAATCCAAAAAGTTTATCAACGCTTCAAGTGCTCCACAAGAACTAAAGCAATGTGAAAGGAAAAAATGAAAAATGTATTTTTTCCCCAAAAATGTTGCATTGGACCCATGTTTTGCATTCCCACAAGAGTAACAGGAAAAATTGCACCATACAATTTGCTGTGCAATTTCTCCTGAGTACAGGGAAAAGCCATATGTGGTGGAAAACTTGGAAGTGAAGGAACGCCATTTGATTTTTTTGAACGCAAAATTGGCTGAAATCATTAGCAAATGCCATTTGCCATAAACAACATTTTGTGGTAAAAAAATATTTTTACAGCCACTGATGTGCCTAAAGAGGTGAAATCCTCCACAAGTAATCCCATTTTGGAAACTTACACCCCTTTTGAAAATTATTTAGATGTGTGGGGAGCACCTTGAACCCCCAGGTGCTTCAGGAAATTTTATAACACTGTGTTGTGAAAATAAAAAAATTAAAAAATATTTTTTTACCACAAAATGTTGTTTATCCCCCATTTTTTTTCATTTTTACATTCGTAACACTAGCAAATGGACAAATCTGTTTCTTGTGCTAAATTCTTATATTTCTCCTGAATATAGAAATACTCCACATATGGTGGAAAACAACTATTAAGGCGCACTGTAGGGATCAGAAGTAAAGGAGCACTATTTGAGTCTTTGTGCACAAAATTGTCTGGAATCGATAGCAGACACCATGTCATGTTTACAGAGATGTGCCTAAACAGTGGAAACCCCCCAACAAGTGACCCTATTTTGGAAACTAGAGCGCACAAGTAAATTATCTAGAAGAATAGTTAGTTCCTTGAACCAACAGGTGCTTCACAGAATTTTATAACGTTGAGCTGTAAAATTACAAAAATCACACTTTACCAAAGAGATAATATAGGAGACACATGTCCGTGGCTTGTTAAGGCCGCTTTACACGCTGCGATATCGGTACCGATATCGCTAGCGTGGGTACCCGCCCCCATCTGTTGTGCGACACGGGCAAATGGCTGCCCGTGCCGCACAATATCGCCCAGACCCGTCACACATACTTACCTGCCCGGCGATGTCGCTGTGACCGGCGAACCGCCTCCTTTCTAAGGGGTCGGTTTGTTTAGCAGCACAGCGACGTCACAGCAGCGTCACTGAACCGCCACCCAATAGAAGCGGAGAGGCGGAGATGAGCGGGACGTAACATCCCGCCCACCTCCTTCCTTCGCATGGCGGCCAGGAGGCAGGTAAGGAGAGGTTCCTCGTTCCTGCGGTGTCACACGGAGCGATGTGTGCTGCCGCAAGAACGAGGAACAACTTCGTTACTGCTGCAGTAACGATAATTGAGAATGGACACCCATGTCACCGATGAGCAATTTTGCACGTTCTTGCGACGACGCAAAATCGCTCATAGGTGTCACACGCAACGGCATTGCTAATGCGGCCGGATGTGCGTCACAAATTCTGTGACCCCAACGACTTCGCATTAGCGATATCGTAGCGTGTAAAGCCCTCTTTAGTCCACATGAGGTAGCAATGATATATTAATAAGTTCTCCCTCTTGCTATGATTTTAATGTTAAGCATTTAATAAAAATGATAATGAATGTTAAGTTTGAATGGTTTTAAGTTAGGGTCCCTCTAGTTGCCAATGGCAAAATGTGTATAATATAATTAACCCTACGCTAAAGAGGTAACAGTGGAGGTGTAGTGTTTCACATTTTAAAAACTAATCCCCTCAAGGAATTTATCTTAATATGTGGTGAGCACTTTGAACTTCAAGGTGCTTCACAGAGACGTGAAAAAAGCAAACATTTTTCAAACAAAATGTTGCTTTAATCCCATTTTTAATTTTCACAAGGCTTACAGGAGAAAATGGACTGTACATTTTGTTGTGCAATTTCTCTTGAATACAGGGATACCCTATTTTTGGTTTGTGTGCATGGCACGCCTCGGAAGGGAAGGTGCACTATTCGAGTTTTTAATTGCAAAATATGCTGGAATAGTAAACGCCTTGTCGCATTTGCAGAGCTCCTGATGTGCCCAAGTAGTGGAAATCTCCACAAGTGACCCCATTTTGGAAGTTAGACTATTCAAGGAATGTATCTAAAGCTCTGGTCATCACCTTGAACTCAAAGGTGCTTCACAGAATTTTATAATGTTAAGCCATGAAAATAAATTTTTACCAGAAAAATGTTGCTTTAATTCCAATTTTTTCATTTTCAGATGAGTATCAGGAGAAAGTGAACCATACATTTTTTTTTCAATTTCTCCCAAGTACAAGGAAATCCCATATGTGGTGGAAAACTACTGCTTGGGCACAGAGCAGGGCCCGGAAGGGTAGAAATGGTATGTGTGCAGAACATAGGGAACCCATTCTGCAAACTACACCTCTTGCAGAATTCTTCAAGGGTTGTAGTGAGCAATTTTAACTTTCAGGTGATTATTGGAGATTCTTAATGGCTGGGTCAAACGTGCCTGACATTAAGAATCTCTGGCTTAATACTAGCTAGTAAAACAGAGCTAATATTAACCCATTATTACCCAGCAAGCCACCCGGCTTCAGGGCTGCTGGAAGAGTTGGATACAGTGCCAGATGATGGCGCTTCTATGAGAGCACCATTGTCTGGGGCGGCTGCGACTGCATTTCGCAGCAGAGGTGCCTAGAAACCTTGGGCTAACCTGTGCTGCGGATTCCAATCCCCAGTTGCCTAGTTGTACCCGGCTGGACACAAAAATGGGGCGAAGTCCACGTGTTGTTTTTTTTTTTAATCATTTCATGAAATTCATGAAATAATTAAAAAAAGGGCTTCCCTATATTTTTAGTTCCCAGCCAGGTACACATAGGCAGCTGGGGGTTGGGGGCAGCCCGTACCTGCCTGATGTACCTGGCTAGCATACAAAAATATGGCTAAGCTCACGTCGTTTTTTTTTTTAGTTTTTTGGGGAAAAAAATAAAAAATGCTTCCCTGGATTTTCCATTGCCAGAGAAGGTAACACCAAGCAGTGGGGGTTGGCAGCCAATAGCTGCTTGGATTACCCTTATCTAGCAATACAAAAAATGCAGCGGGAGCCCATATATATATATATATATATATATATATATATATATATATATATATATATATAATATTATATATTTTTTTATTATTTATTTCAATAACTAAAAAAAATGGGCTTCCCTGTATTTTGATTGCCTGACGTGGTGCTGTTAAAATAAATCATTACAAAAAATGACGTAGCGCCCCGCGGTATTTTTGTTTCTCAGCGCAGATAAAGCAGACAGCTACGGGTTGCCACCCCCATCTGCCTGGTGTTACCTTGGCTGGCAATCAAAATACAGGGAAGCCCATTAATTTTTTTTATTTAAAAAAATAGTTAAAAAAAAATGACGTGGGGTCCCTCCATTTTTGATAGCTAGCTAGAGTAAAGCAGACTGCTGTAGCCTGAAAACCACAGCTGGCAGCTTTACCGTGGTTGGGGATCCAATGTGGAGGTCACCCCAGGCTCTTTTTAAAATTATTTTAGAAATAATAATAATTACAAAAATAGTAGGGTCCCCCACAAATTGGATCACCAGCCAAGGTAAAGCGGACAGCTGTGGTCTGGTATTCTCAGGGTGGGAAGGTCCATAGTTATTGGCACTTCACAGCCTAAAAATAGCAGGCCGCAGGCGCCCCAGAAGTGGCGCATCCACTAGATGCGCCAATCCTGGCGCTTCACCCCAGCTCATCCCGTGCCCTGGTGCGGTGACAAATGGGGTAATAAATAGGGTTGATACTAGCTGTAAGGTCACCTGACATCAAGCCCAGCAGTTTGTGATGTCTTGGCGTCTATCAGATACCCGACATCACAAACTGTCAGTACTAACAAAAAAAATAGACAAAAAAAAAATGTATTTGAAAAAACAGTCCCCAAAACATTCCCTCTTTCACCAATTTATTGTAAGGAAAAAAAATAAGGGGGTCCCACGATGACTCTGGACTGTCTAGAATATGGGGGGGCACACTCAGGGAACGTATCCCTCATTTTCTAGGAGTGCAGACCCTCCATGTGAGGAGTGTGGGTGCAATGAATCTGCACCCACTCTCCCCGGGTCCACAGCAGCAGGGTCCATGTTGTAACTGTTGCTACCAAAGCTGCAATGCCCTGCTCATGAGGTAAGGGCATGCCTAATCAGGAGAACTATTCTACATTTCCAAATATTGGTATTTGCTGATATTATTGCTATTCCACCTACTATATATTAGGGATAGGATCTTGGAGATGGAATACCCCTTTAAGTCCAGTTATTCAGCTGAATGAATACTAAGCAACAGAGCTCACTATTTAGATGTGTTTACTTGTGGCGTATAACGGACTCTCATGTTTGGTAGTCGTTCAGCAGGGCAACTATAAAAGCAAATACCTCCATTTGGAAATGTAGTATAGCTCTCCTGATCAACTATGTTCCTTACCTCATGAGCCGGGCATTGCAGTAGCATACAGATGCATGGTTACCGCCACTCACTGTGTCTGAACACAGGAAGCTGAGCTGACAGCTGCTCTGTGCATGCGGCAGCGTCTATTGTGAAGGAGGGGGCCGTTGGGGGATCAACGCTGCACAGGTAATACACCGGGGAACACCGGTGGGGTTATAGGCGGTGACCTGGCAGGGCCTGGGGAGGAGTTTTCTGTCACATGTGTCATGGCACATGCGACAGAAATCAGAGGAGTAGGGTGAATGCGGCTGGCATGCTACTGTGCGGGTGGCCATCTTGGATTTCCGGGAGGGTGTCTGGGGGGCACTTTGGCGACAGCGGGGGACCGGGGAGGAGATTTATCTCCCATCTGAGATGTTTGTTCATGCCAGATGGGAGATAAATCATTTTTTACCGGCGCTGTCATTTACTGTAATGTGATCCTGGGTATACGGTGTATACCGGTGATCACGTGAGCGGGGACCGGAAAAAACGGCATGAAACGTGATCTCCAGGGTCTCAGCTACCCCCTGAAGCCCCGGAGATTTTCTGACGCTGGGGGGCGCTATTCACTTATTTCTGCCTGCTGTTTATAAACGACAGATCAGAATAAGACTACATTCACACGACCGAGTCGTTTTCGCGGTGCGCAAAAACCGGTCCTTTTTTTCACGGGTGCATCCATGTGGCATCCGTTTCCGTTCCGTATATGGTCCGTATGTCCTCCGTTTGTCATCCGTGCGCCTTCCGTTTTTTTTTGCATACTGCAAAAAAACTGAAGGAGGGAAAATACATAAATTTACCCAGGATCCATAGCTTCAACTTACATGAGGCGGTCACATGTTCACTCCAGTGCCATTTTCTACTGCTTTTTACAGCATAGAGCGCTCTGGTGATTTTCTTGTGCTTGTACACTTCATATCAGTCTTTTCTGTCATTATAATGGCAGAAAGACACATAATGTCCCACTCTCCTGCATTTTGTAATTTTGCACCCTTTGGTGCCTTTTATGTGGCACTATGGGGTGCTTAGCCTTGTATTTACCAAAAAAAACAAATACATTAAAAAAAAAAAAAAAAAAAAATACGTGGGGTTCCCCCTATTTTTGTAGCCAGCTAGGGTAAAGCAGATGGCTGCAGCCTGCAGACCACAGCTGGCAGCTACACCTTGGCTGGTAATCCAAAACTGAGGGCACTCCACACTGTTATTTTAAATTAAATAAATAATTAAAAAAAAAAAAACACGTGGGGGCCCCCCAAAATTGAATGACCAGCCAAGGTAAAGCGGACAGCTGGGGTCTGATATTCTCTAGGGAGGTCCATGGTTATTGGAGTCTCCCCAGCCTAAAAATAGCAGGCCGCAGCCGCCCCAGAAGTGGCGCATCCATTAGATGCGCCAATCCTGGTGCTTCGCCCCAGCTCATCCCGTGCCCTGGTGTGGTGGCAAACAGGGTAATATATGGGGTTAATACCAGATGTGTAATGTCACCTGGCATCAAGACCTGGGGTTCGTGAGGTAAGGCGTCTATCAGATACCCGACATTACCAACCCAGTCAGTAATAAAAAAAAAATAGACAACAAACACATTTTTATTTGAAAAAACACTCCCCAAAGCATTCCCTCTTTCACCAATTTATTAGAAAGACAAACAAATGCAGGTCTGCTGTAATCCAAGGGGTTCCCACGATGAGCCATACCATAGTCAATGTCCCAGTCAATGAAGAACAGAATGTTCCCCATTAGCTGGGAGAGCAATGCAGTAACCTGAGCTAACATCAATAGGTCAGCCCAGGTCACTGCAGGGCATGACAAGTGCTGCTGTCAGGAGCGAGGTACATTACCTGCGGTGACAATCTCCTGCACTGCTGACAGCAGAGCTGTCACTGCCTTCAATGACCATTGCCTTCACAGCCAAGTATCGCGGGAGCCTGTAACGTCACCGCTAGTAACAGTCTCGGGTCGGCAGCGAGACGAGGGGATGTGACAAGCGGCGGCCATAGAGGACAGTGACAGCGCTGAGGTCGGGAGAGCGGGACTTCATCACCGCAGGTAAGCCGAGTGGGGCCATGAGTGCGGAGTGCGAGGTGGGTAGAGCCAAGCGGAGTAATGTGTGCAGAGTGCCAGGTGGGTGGAGCTAAGCGGGGTATTGTGTGCAGAGTGCCACGTGGGTGGAGCTAAGCGGGGTATTGTGTGTGGAGTGCCAGGTGGGTTGAGCCAAGCGGGGTAATGTATGCGGAGTGCCAGGTGGGGGGAGCCAAGCGGGGTAATGTGTGCAGAGTGCCAGGGGTAATGTGTACAGAGTGCCAGGTGGGTGGAGCCAAGCGGGGTAATGTGTGCAAAGTGCCAGGTGGGTGGAGCCAAGCGGGGTAATGTGTGCAGAGTGCCAGGTGGGTGGAGCCAAGTGGGGTAATGTGTGCAGAGTGCAAGGTGGGTGGATCCAAGCGGGGTAATGTGTGTGGAGTGCGATGTAGGTGGAGCCAAGTGGGGTAATGTGTGCAGAGTGCGATGTGGGTGGAGCCAAGCGGGGTAATGTGTACAGAGTGCCAGGTGGGTGGAGCTTAGTGGGGTAATGTGTGCAGAGTGCCAGGTGGGTGGAGCTAAGCAGGGTAATGTGTGCAGAGTTCCAGGTGGGTGGAGCCAAGCTGGGTAATGTGTGTGGAGTGCCAGGTGGGTGGAGCCAAGCAGGGTAATGTGTGCGGAGTGCCAGGTGGGTGGAGGTAAGCGGGGTAATGTGTGCGGAGTGCAAGGTGGGTGGAGCTAAATGGGGTAATGTGTGCGGAGTGCGAGGTGGGTGGAGCTAAGCGGAGTAATGTGTGCAGAGTGCCAGGTGGGTGGAGCCAAGCGAGTTAAGGTGTGTGGAGTGCGAGGTAGGTGGAGCCTAATGGGGCCATGTGTGCGGGCGGCGGAGTGCAAAGTGGGTGGAGCCTAGCGGGGCCATGTGTGCGGGCGGCAGAGTGTGAAGTGGGTGGAGCCTAGCGGGGCCATGTGGCGCTGAGGACGTCAGTGCCCGGGACTGCATGGCTGGGAACAGGTGAATGTGAGTGTGTGTGTACATGCCGAGTGCAGGAGGGGGCGGAGCTGAGCGGGGAAGGGTCGGCTCCCTGCACACGTAACTAGGGTAAATATTGGGTTACGAATCAAAGCGCTTTGCTTGGATACCCGATATTTATCTTGGTTACCAGCTTACCGCAGGCTGCCAGCGATGGCTCCCTGCACACTGTAGCTGTATAAAGCCCTGCTTTTGGTGATTGAACCGTTCTCGAACGTAACTCGAACTGTCGAGCTTTTAGCAAAAAGCTCGAGTTCTAGTTCGATCTAGAATACCCCCAAAATCACTCGAACCTTGAACTGGCGAACCTCGAACCACCAACTCTAGTCATTACCTTCCCTCAACCCAGAGAAGAAGTAAGAGAACCAGAAGAACCTGTTCAGAACCTTGAAGAGCCAAACGTAGCTGAATCACAAGACCATGCACTGGTATCGGCACCCAGTACACCCATTATTCACAGTGAGACACATACACCGGGTGGGAGGACACAACCTCAGACAGAGGACAGTATAGTACTGCATAGATCGACCCGCAGCAACTTTGGTCAGCTCCCATTATGCTATAGAGAAAGTACAGTTTAATCCAAAATTTCAGTATAACATGTATTGTTTAACCTGTTTACAGATAAGTAATGTTTAAGTGAAATGTGCCCACAAGGACTATTGCGAGAACTCTTTAAAATGTTTTCTTTGCACTTGGTTACGTGCACCTTGAAATATGGACCATAGGTTATGAATTGGCTATACCACAAACTCCCGCATTGTAAAAAGTTACCTCCTTGGTACCAACCCCAGAGTCTGCCTGTTGAGGGGCATGGCTCTGCACCAACAAGGGGGCATGCCTGTTTATGGGGCCTGCCCTCCAACACTCGGAAGCGGGTACGCCTGTTTATGGGGTGTACCTTACACCACCCTCCTCAGGAGAGGAGGATTGGAGGAAAGGTCTGGGGAAATAGATGGCCCAGACCTGGTCACCAAAAGCACCGGTGACCTACCTCCTGGAAGTTTTTGTGTGGGTCTCGAACTTGTGGGTGGCTGGTGGTGGAATGGAACCTGGTATGTTTAAATGTAAATAGTTGCCCCTGTGTGGGAAAAGTTTGTAATTATCCCTTTTTCTTCTTGTCTCTACAGCCCGAGGACGTGCTGATGATAACTAAGGGGAAATGTGGCGCCCCTGACCTGATCAGGCACCACAGAGTATTGCACCCATCTGGGGCAGTGCTTCCAGGTAATCTCCAAGGGCCAGGATGAAGTGTGCACATACAAACACTCAGCAACCAGGTCCCCCCCACACCGCTAGAAGGGACCCTTGGGTAGCCCTGAAGAGGTTAACTTTCAATTCCCTGCAAGGGGTGTAGAGGTGGGGCTGGAAACAAGAAGCAGGGTAGACTGGAAGAGAAGGAGGAGTTGAGTGCTGAGGGTTGAGGAGTGTGGAAGGGAGCAGAGGGTCTCTTATGCTAGCCAGGCCCTGCGGAGTGCAGTAGCTGAAAACGGGGGAGAACAGGTACCTGTGGGTAAGCCTGAAAGACACCCAGAGAGAGAGGTGGCCGAGTAAGTGGATCACTGGTATCCCAGCACGCAAGGGGAGACAGGTCCCCAGAGCAGACAGCTAATCATCCAGAGCTGCTCAACCTTCAGGTGGGGGTATTTCACGCCCTCACCACCACAGCACAGACTCCGAACCCAAGCAGCAACCAGGAGGCCCATAAGGGGATAGGGCCAGAAGCTATCCCACCAAGGTCTACGCTGCCGGCAGACGGGCCAGAGAGGGGAGCGGTGGTCAGAAACAGCTTCCCTGGAGGAATCCTACCATACTTCATGTAAGGGGTCCTCCCAAACAAAAGGAGTGCAAGGAGGGCGAGTGGACAGCTACCCTCAGAACGGCCTTCTGGGATTCCTGGTTCCACCTGGTTATCACAGTGCTGCCCGGGCATTTCACAGTAACCACCAAACAGTGAGTAAACACGTTAAAAGACTCCCTGGACTGTGTTTGAGTCATTCTGCGCCTTGTGGTTCCACCCACTCAAAATGGGCCCTGGAGCCAGCCCTACTCTCGGGGGGCCACACCATCTAACTGCACCTACCAACAACCCCAGACGTCCCTTAACGTGCAGTGGTGGTCCCCTGACCGCAATACCGAGAGTGGCATCACGAAAATCCTAAAGAGAAGGTTCCCTACCTGTGACCAGAACGTCCTGTGGAGTCCCTGAAGGTAACGCACCAGACCGCTGCAGCAGCCTTGGGCTCCACAATAGAGTAGAGAGAGCTACAGCTAAAAGCAGCTCTGGTGATGCAAGTGTATGCTGGCAGAATAAGACCCACATGATGGTCTTACACAGAGGCTTTATGATGTTTATAGCTGTCCATTTCTTCCATTTTTGCTGGTAAAAGAACAGACTATTCCTTGTGATTTGTATCAACAAATATTCTGCACAACTTGTGGGTCATCACCCTTATGGGGCATGGTGTAGGAGGGAATAGCCTCAGCTATTTTGGGGCACAGCCTGACCACTAGGACTCAAACTGTGATGATTTGATGTAATCAACAACTTTTGAAGCTGTAAGTTTACCATTATGCCTGTACCTGTTAAATTCGACCACAACAATTCAACACTGTGCCTTTTTGTGAGAAAAAAAAAAGAAAAAATGTCGACAACATCGTAGCAGTACATAGCTCCTTTCTCAACTTTTGAGAGGTTGATCTTTAAAGCACCACTCCAGAGTTTTTTTTCATTGCACTACTGAAGTGGTGCTTTACATCTTATACTGACCTGCTGCCATTTTCATCCGTTTATAGAGTCACTTTTGATAGTCTCCTTAGATTGTGACCTGCTCGCGGCTCCAGTATTTCATGGAGCGAGCCGGAGGTCCACATATCAGTACAACCATAATGTCATGCCTTGGATTTGATCCAGCAGCTTCCTATGCTGTGGTCCGTTTACCTCTCCACTGAGTCAGGTTTGGTTGCTGTCTTGGTTCTAAACACTTTGTCTTTATGTGGACACATTGTGTGTTCATTTCCTTTCTGCCAACAAGTGTTTCATATGCTGTAATTTAGTTTTCCCTATCACCTGGCGGGTGTAACTATTTAAAGTTTCCATGGGCTTCCATTTCCCACTGGTGATATTTCTGTAGTAGACCCTGAAGTAGACTGTTTGTCTCATGTTTCTCTTGGCAGATTATTACTTTTGGTTTAACTTATTTTACTCTGCACCTTCCCCCGTATTTTTGAGGTACATTAAACTCTTCATGTCAACTTAGACAGCAAAGGTCCTACTGGTCATATGAGTCATCAATTTAGGGTTGATTCAGTCTGAACATGGGCCTTTTTTGGAATGACAGATGGGACCTCTAGTTTATACAAGAACCGGGTGGGTCAGGTGTAGTTATAAACCTTATGTTGCGTAATTTACCCCATGTGCACTTTAATGCGCATAACTTCTTTGAGAGCCTCGTTCTGACCTCATTCTGACCCTCATAGACTTGTATTGATCTCTTGAGATGTAATTTCTGCCAGTCAAAAGGTATGGGCACAAGATGGTGCCACAGCACCAGAGCGAAGTCGAAAAAGCACCACAAGGTGACAATAAAAATGAGGGCAGGGATCTTACATTTAAAGAACCAGTCCAGCGCTGAAAAAAAAGATGGAGTGCTGCTTTAAAATATTTCTTTTAGGCTCCACATAATGGTGGCTATAGTCTTATCAGAATGTAATATGGTTCTAAATGGTCATATTGTTTTGACACAGTCGTAACGTTTTCTGGAATACCCTGACTGAAGTGAAGAAAGGAAGAGACGTAATTAAATTATTAATACTTGCCTGAAAAAGAACAAGCATTTCAGACATCTCTAGTGACTCAAGAAGGTACGATCATGTGTGAATATATATTAAATTCAACTGAGACACTTTTCCCACAACTACTATGAAATTACATGGCTTTTGAAATCTCACAATAAAAATGGGAAAGCGGATAGTGTTTCTGGGATGAACACAGATTGCTGTGACAGGTGAATGAGAAGGCAAGTCCAATATTGCAAGTCTTGGCCAATCACTACACATCATGTCAGCAATATACGCTCATGAGACATCTCTATACCGAGCTATTAGTGTCAGTCAGCTCGGCCCAGCTGCAACATGTGTTTTGTGTTTCATCTTTGATTTATAATATTCCCTTCCATGATATTAGGATCTGCACAAATGTGAAAATGGCCTGTTGTCGGGCTTAATCAAAGAGCCACCTGATGCATGAAATGTACATTTGTTTGGTTTTACTCAGTGAGTAATTCTTAAAACAAGGCATAAAATGTTAGCAAATATTGCTCAGGTAATTGTTACTACGAGTCTGCGATATACAAGAATTTTGGGGAAAATTCAGTTCTTAAAATAAGACAGTGAAAACCTGACAGGTCACGCTCTATGGCAGGGATCACGCTTTTGCTGAATATATTGAAGATATTCATCTTTATCTATTAAGAAACATCAATCACATAATTCAGTACTTGTGATCAATTAATCTACGAGGCAAAAACAATCACAAATAGATTCATTTTTAATCTGCTAATATGGACAGACATAAAAAAAAGAAGATAAATATTATGGAAAGACATTAAAAAAAAGAGGATAAATATAAATTTATTCACTTGGATCGACATAAAACATTCTTAATTTATGCATTTAAAGCATAATAGTAGAGCAAAATTTTGGATAAAACTATTAATGAATAAGACTTTCAACAGCTTTATAAACCAGTGCCAGGTAGCTGCTGCCAAGGCAAATAAAACCTAAGCATTCACCAAAAGAGTACAACAAATAGAGAAAAAACGAGTGTATATGCAGAAATTTATTTATTCAAAAAAAGACACAAGCAAAACAGCAATAGAACAAGGATTAAAAACAACTACCACAAAATCAAGGGGGGCATACATGGTGAAGAAAAATACAGTATGTAGGCCACCAGTAGTCGTGGAAGAGATGAACGTGTGGTAATGTTGTACAAAGAGATACCAAGTTGGTTGGAAAATAGTTATACAATCAAATGTTCATCATCCCTGTTAGCCATGGGAAAAATAGGTGGTCAATAGAAAAAATACAGTCAACCAGTAATTGGTAATATATAGCCGTGGTCAAGAGGAAATGCAAATTATAGTATCGTTCTCTAGTCGTGACCCAGGCGTATGAAAATTAATGCATACACATAATAACCAAAGGCTTAATACAGTAAACAGTAATTAATAATATATAGCCGTGGTCAAGAGGAATGCAGAGTCTAGTTCTTTCTCTAGTCGTGGCCAGGGCGTATGGAAATTAATGCATACACATAATGAGTAATGACCAAAGGCCATAGATTACCAAAAACATCTTTTTATGAACATATTATCAAAATTATAAAGTGCAAGTGCACTTACCATTCACAATATCATATGACTCAAGTGTGGTAAAGTACCGCAAGACAAAAAAAAAAAATTTTTGGACTACTGGCAATAGGCGTATACAGGAATCATCACATAATGCACATACCCAAATAGAAGAAAAAAGGGTATGTGCATTATGTGATGATTCCTGTATACGCCTATTGCCAGTAGTCCAAAATTTTTTTTTTTTTTGTCTTGCGGTACTTTACCACACTTGAGTCATATGATATTGTGAATGGTAAGTGCACTTGCACTTTATAATTTTGATAATATGTTCATAAAAAGATGTTTTTGGTAATCTATGGCCTTTGGTCATTATGTGTATGCATTAATTTCCATACGCCCTGGCCACGACTAGAGAAAGAACTAGACTCTGCATTCCTCTTGACCACGGCTATATATTATTAATTACTGTTTACTGTATTAAGCCTTTGGTTATTATGTGTATGCATTAATTTTCATACGCCTGGGTCACGACTAGAGAACGATACTATAATTTGCATTTCCTCTTGACCACGGCTATATATTACCAATTACTGGTTGACTGTATTTTTTCTTTTGACCACCTATTTTTCCCACGGCTAACAGGGATGATGAACATTTGATTGTATTACTATTTTCCAACCAACTTGGTATCTCTTTGTACAACATTACCACAAGTTCATCTCTTCCATGACTACTGGTGGCCTACATACTGTATTTTTCTTCACCATGTATGCCCCCCTTGATTTTGTGGTAGTTGTTTTTAATCCTTGTTCTATTGCTGTTTTGCTTGTGTCATTTTTTGAATAAATAAATTTCTGCATACACACTCGTTTTTTCTCTATTTGTTGTATTCTATTGCGAGTTGTGCATATATTCCGCCAACACAAGTGTGCTGGCGGAGTATTTACTATATGGCTCATAATTTGGGATATTCCCTCATTCACCAAAAGAGGCAAAGACGCCCATGACAAGAACATAGTTTTGCTTCTATTTAGATAACCAATCAGACCAAACGTGAAATATAGTGTAGGAGTTTGGACATGTGCATATGAAGGATAGCTGAGCTGGTGTTTAAAGGATAAAAAAGATTATGAAACTTGGGGGTTTTGAGTTTAGAAAAAAACAGATTAGGGGCAGTTAATTATTTTGGACAAATATATGAAGCTGCAATAGAGAGATCTTTCTAATTATATTTTTACACTTAGGCCTGCAGCAGTGACAAGGGGGCGTCCATCATTGAGTGCTGTAACCTGATTGTCATTTTTGGAGATATTAAGGATTTTCTCCAAAATATAAGGCAATTTGCAGCTTTTTTTTGTTTTGGATCAACAGTGCAGAATGTTGATTGGACAAGATGGATCAATGTATTTTTTCAACAATGTAATTATGTGAATATAAAAAAAAGTTTCTTGAATGTATACCGCATCAAAGTCATGACCAAAGCCTTTGCTGTCCTGTCAACAACCCATTCTCAGAAAATGTCTTCCAGCTCAGGAAATAAGTTTCGATGACAAGTACACTTGCATTTCCTAGCATTTCCCCGTAACCTGTTGACTTAGGTTATCGTATTCTGTTCATCATTTTTGGACTATTTTGACTTCCAGTATCTTCTCTTCGGAGAAAGCATTAAGATTTTAGCCCTGAGTGTCCTCCGCGTTCCAGCTGCGGCGGTGAGTGAGTCAACGTCGTGGCGGGATGACATAAGATGGACCATAAAGTGATGCTGGTGCTATAGAACCCCCCTTACACCCCCTATTCACCAAACCTGTAAGAAGTTTTTTCTCCAGAACAATGTCCTCAGAGTAGATAGGTATGTTAATGGCCGGTGGAAAAGGTAGGCTAGATGACTGCCAATTGGCAGGCTTTTTTCTGGCCCCTGAATGGCAGACGGAATCGGTTTCCAAAGTAGTCATGTCAGAGGATTAAGGTACACCTTGGGATTCCTCTCTCCTCTTGTCAAAGTGAACAGCAGCAGGCAAACAGGCATGAAGCAAAACTGGATGGCAGGGTGGTACCTTAGAAGCCCTGGACGGATGAGAAATAAAGAGGGGTTCAGACAAGAGTACTCTATTGACAGACAATACCAACAAGGGATTCCGAAGGTGTCAGATGGGAATCTGTTATCGAACAACCACAGCCTGTTATATGAAGTTCCAGCAGATCCAGAATTTAGGTGGGCCATCTAAGAGAATCAAATTCCACAATAAGATACTGACACGGACAGGGTCAACAAAGAAGAGAGTCATTTTATCCCAAGGGTGGCCTCTCCTAGTACTATATCAAGGCAAGAGGGTCGTGGCTTCACAGGGCAAGCATGGATAAAGTGTTTTGCTCCTCCAGAGTAAAAACATAGAAACATGGCTTGGCAATGCCTTTGTCATTGCTGAGGCATCTTGATACAATCAACCTGCTTTGGTTCAGGAGCCAGAGTGGGAACTGGAAACAGGGAGAGCAGCAACCTCTGGAGGGATGGAGCCAGATGCATAGGTTTCCTTTCATGTGACACCTCTATGGATCGCTGCTGGAACCTTCGATCGACACTGTAAGCCAAAGAAATCAGATCATCCATCATGGCGAGAATACGACATCCTCCCAGTTCATTCTTAATCCTCCAGGATAAACCTTCCCAATTTTTCAAATCCCAGTTTTCTTCCAGGAGGTGCAAATTTGTTGCTGAAACCTGGTGCAGAGATTTTATCAGCAAATTTGTACCTCCTGGAAGAAAACTGCAACGAAACAGCATAAAAACCGTTTTTGTCAATTTTTTTGCCAAGAGATGCAGATTTGGTGCTTTAATTTTTTACACCATATTCCTGCACCCAATCTACACCTCTTGCTAAAAGATTGCATCACTACAGCATCATACTGCATGCTACAGTAATGTGTATTTTTTCCAGGAGGTGTAGATGGGATGCAGGCATATGGTGTAAACGTTTTAGCACCAAATCTGTATCTCTTGGCAAAAACATGCAGTGAGTGAGAATTCATTGAGGTCAAGTGGAGGACCATGGGAATCTCCAGCTGCGACCACAACTAACCTGAGTGATGTCATTGCGGCTCAGTCTCTTCCTGAACCTCAAATCAAGCGGTCATCTTCCATGATCACGCTCTGTGTCTTTAGTAATGTAGGAGAGCTGGAATCGTTGTGGGACCTCATGTGGATTACGTCAGACCTGGGTATTTTGGGGTTAATAAAGTGGTGAAAGAGGGTGGCTTTTTTGTCTTTTATTTCAAATAAAGGATTTTTTTTGGTGTTCATGCTGCCCAAACTATGTGTTATCCAACTTGGAACCTTGTTACAGAATTGTAGCCAGGTATGTTTTTTTCTGAAACATGCCAGTGTATCAGAGAAAACACTGTTTGATGAACTGGTCAGGGACTATGGGGAGAAATCTGACTAGTCTAGAGCCCCTCAGGTGGTTTCTGCCTTTATCTTTTGCTTTAACTTATTTCCTAATCTCTTTCTACAGACTCACTGAGCCTGGCCACAGGATCTCTTTCCAACTTGTGGCCCCATTGGGTAAGTTATCACTTTCCCATGTTCCATTCCACCCCCCCCTCCCTCTAATATCATTCTTACACACTCATTCCATTACATACTGTACTAATTATTCATTTACCCTCTTTGTTTCAGATTCTCTATTAATTTTCCCACTACACGCCATTTCATCACATATTATTTATTCACACACCGCTTTTCCTCCCTTCTTCCAGACTTATTTCAGGTCTCCTGTGTGGGGGCCATTATAGTATATGGAGAGCTATATACGAGGGGGTGTTTTGGGGTTAATAAAGTGATGAAAGAGGGGTTTTTTTGTCTTTTATTTCAAATAAAGGATTTTTTTGGTGTTTGTGTTTATTTACTTTCACTTACAGATTAGTAATGGGGGGACTCATAAGCACCTCCTATTACCAATTTAGGGCTTAGTGGCAACAGTAAGCTGACATTAACCCCTTATTACACCGATTGCCATTGCACCAGGGCAATTGGGAAGAGCCGAGAAAAGCGCTGAAATTGTCTCAGATCTAATGGATGCGGCAATTTCAGGTGACTGCAGGCTGCTATTTTTAGGTTGGAGGGCTCCCAATAAGCACAGGTCTTCCCAGCCTGAGAATACCAGTCCCCATCTGTCATACTTTATCTTGGCTGGATATCAAAATTGGGGGGAAAAAATTTTCATTTTTCCAACAAAATTTACATATTCGATTGTTTTAAAAACCTATTTAGTTTTAAAGAGGCTTTAAGGGGCCTTTATGTCAGAAAACCCCCAAAAGTGATACTATTTTAAAAGCTATAATCCTCAAAATATTTAAAACTTCATTCAGGAAGTTTTTATTCTTTTAGTACCGTAGTTTCATAGGAATTAATGCAACATGGAATGAAAAAAGAAAAAATATATATTTTTAACTTAAATTTTGTTTCAGCCTCAAATTTTGACACAGAATGCAGTGAAAACTAAGTTAAGCAATCTCTATTGAATGCACCGATATTGTATATGTGGTTGGAATCTGTTGGGTACACGGCATGGCACAAAAGGAAAGGAGAGCTTATTAACTTTTGAGTGCATTTCTGTCTGCCATTAATTCTGGATGATACCTAGCATTACCAGAGCCCCCATGGTACCGAAACAATAAAAAAACACAAATCATCCAATTTTGAAAACTACACACCTCAAGAAATGAATCTTGTGGAGTATTGACCTTTTCAGACTCACAGGTAATACATGAAAATGAAAAATTCATCTTTTTTCACAAAAATGTTGTTTTAGCTCTGATTTTTTCCTTTCTACAAGGATAACAGGAAAAATGGACCACACAATTTTTAAATCATTTTTTTTCTGAGTACCCGAATGCTGAAATATGTGGTTAGAAACTACTATTTGATTACATATCTAAGGCACAGAGGAGAAATGGTGGCATTGTCCTGGAGAATACCTGGTCAGTGAAACTGATTGGTTGGGATTGAGCCAATTTGATGGCATAAGGTGGTACAACATCAAAGGGAAAGTATGGCCGCATCTTCAAATGATCATTCTATGGCAGCGCCATTTGTTACAGACAGTGCATGCAGAGCGCACCTTCAGCATCCTGCAATTATGAATATGGCACATAATTTAGAAATCAATGTAAGGTAGGATTAAATATTCACCCCTGTTTGTCTGATCAGCAGAATATTATGGTCAGTGACTTGATTTTAATGAACCTGAGGTTTAACATCCCCCCAATATTACACCACTAGCTAGGTCTAGGGCAATTTTGTTATAAAAGTAGAAAAGACTGATAGTTTGGATCTCATCAATATTGTGGCAGTGCATGCCTAGAAGATTTACTACATTGGTAGATGGTCATAAAGAGACATAATCCATAAGTATATATCTATCAGATCAATGTGGATAATAGCTGGATCTGTATTTTATTATAAAGGAGGGTTACTGGGCTGATCAAATTGGTTGTTTAATGTTGACTTATTTTTGGCTGCTATTAAAAATGTTAGGTAACATTTAGAAAGTAATTTGACAACATTAATAAATGTTCCTAACAAACCGCTAAGGGGCGATTGATGTGATACCCACTTGCTAATGAGTAATAACCAGGACACGATCATATTTTTATGGGGTTTTTTTAATAAATCTCTGAAAAATAATAGATAAAAAGTTTAGGAAAGTCTTTCATACAATTTTAGACAATTAAATGAATTGTCGTTTTTAGGGATGATGATAGGCATAGAGACAACTTAGTAAGAATGTCTGAAACATATCTTGATTGGTGGTTTTAAAACTATATCCTGAGACCTCTATCTCTAGTGGGACTGAGGGTATATGTTTGTCCTATTATTAGTTGATTCCTGAATGACACAACACATACAGGTGTTGAAACACTTTTGTGCACTGGTTGTTAAACAAATTATTTATGTCTTAATGAAAGTTAAGTTTTAATCCTTTTTTTACTCATACTGCAAACTGTACCAGACAAATCTGCATTCCAAAATCCAAATAGCAATTTTTCCCTTCCAAATCCTGCAATATGTCTAAACAGTAGAGTTGAGCGCGGTTCGCGGTTCGAGGTTCTCCAGTTCTAGGCTCGAGTGATTTTGGGGCCTGTTCTAGATCGAACTAGAACTCGAGCTTTTTGCAAAAGCTCGATAGTTCTAGAAACGTTCGAGAACGGTTCTAGCAGCAAAAAAACCTGCTAATTCCTAGCTTGGTTTCCGCTGTAATAGTGTAAGTCACTCTGTGAATCACACTATTATGACATTTCAGTGTATAGTGTGCGTGAACAGCGCCTTCAGATCACTGCTGTTTCTATAATGGCGATCGCCATTTTTTTTTTTTTTCCTTGTCTTCCTTCCCTAAGCGCGCGCGTGTAGTGGGGCGGGCCAGCATGTCAGCCAATCCCAGACACACACACAGCTAAGTGGACTTTTAGCCAGAGAAGCAACGGCATGTGTGATAGGATGTCCATGTCACATGTCCCTGCATTATAAAACCGGACATTTTCCTGCAGGACGCCATTATCTCTTCTGCGTATTTGGTGTCAGACATCACTGTCGCAGCTCCGTCCTTTGTCCTATCGCTGATACAGCTGTATGCGCTCCATACACAGCGTTAGACAGCTTAGGGAGAGCACTTTCCATCAGTCCTTTTAAGGGCTCAAACCGGCAGGGTCAGAGCCATAGGTGACAGGTCCTGAAAACAGCGACAGCGTCTGTGTAGCCAAGGTCAGGGATTTCCTCCCTGCATTTCCCTATTAGGAGGGAATAGAAAGGCAGGCTTCCTTTCCTCTACCCAGAGCCCCACAATCCTGGCACTATACCCTCCTGTCCTCTGCACACTCCAACTCATTATAACTAAGCCATTATACTAGCAAACACTCAGTGTACCTAGTGGCATCCTAAACGTGGCTATTGGACTTTGCTATAGTCACACTAGTGCAAAGACATTTGCAGCACCTCTACTTGCATTGCACACTCCAACTCATTATAACTAAGCCATTATACTAGCAAACACTCAGTGTACCTAGTGGCATCCTAAACGTGGCTATTGGACATTTGTCTAGTCACACTAGTGCAAAGACATTTGCAGCACGTCTGCCTGCATTGCACACTCCAACTCATTATAACTAAGCCATTATACTAGCAAACACTCAGTGTACCTAGTGGCATCCTAAACGTGGCTATTGGACTTTGCTATAGTCCCACTAGTGCAAAGACATTTGCAGCACGTCTGCCTGCATTGCACACTCCAACTCATTATAACTAAGCCATTATACTAGCAAACACTCAGTGTACCTAGTGGCATCCTAAACGTGGCTATTGGACTTTGCTATAGTCACACTAGTGCAAAGACATTTGCAAAGCACGTCTGCCTGCATTGCACACTCCAACTCATTATAACTAAACCATTATACTAGCAAACACTCAGTGTACCTAGTGGCATCCTAAACGTGGCTATTGGACTTTGCTATAGTCACACTAGTGCAAAGACATTTGCAGCACCTCTACCTGCATTGCACACTCCAACTCATTATAACTAAGCCATTATACTAGCAAACACTCAGTGTACCTAGTGGAATCCTAAACGTGGCTATTGGACATTTGTCTAGTCACACTAGTGCAAAGACATTTGCAGCACGTCTGCCTGCATTGCACACTCCAACTCATTATAACTAAGCCATTATACTAGCAAACACTCAGTGTACCTAGTGGCATCCTAAACGTGGCTATTGGACTTTGCTATAGTCCCACTAGTGCAAAGACATTTGCAGAGCACGTCTGCCTGCATTGCACACTCCAACTCATTATAACTAAGCCATTATACTAGCAAACACTCAGTGTACCTAGTGGCATCCTAAACGTGGCTATTGGACTTTGCTATAGTCCCACTAGTGCAAAGACATTTGCAGCACGTCTGCCTGCATTGCACACTCCAACTCATTATAACTAAGCCATTATACTAGCAAACACTCAGTGTACCTAGTGGCATCCTAAATGTGGCTATTGGACTTTGCTATAGTCACACTAGTGCAAAGACATTTGCAGCACCTCTACCTGCATTGCACACTCCAACTCATTATAACTAAGCCATTATACTAGCAAACACTCAGTGTACCTAGTGGAATCCTAAACGTGGCTATTGGACATTTGTCTAGTCACACTAGTGCAAAGATATTTGCAGCACGTCTGCCTGCATTGCACACTCCAACTCATTATAACTAAGCCATTATACTAGCAAACACTCAGTGTACCTAGTGGCATCCTAAACGTGGCTATTGGACTTTGCTATAGTCACACTAGTGCAAAGACATTTGCAGAGCACGTCTGCCTGCATTGCACACTCCAACTCATTATAACTAAGCCATTATACTAGCAAACACTCAGTGTACCTAGTGGCATCCTAAACGTGGCTATTGGACTTTGCTATAGTCCCACTAGTGCAAAGACATTTGCAGCACGTCTGCCTGCATTGCACACTCCAACTCCTTATAACTAAGCCATTATACTAGCAAACACTCAGTGTACCTAGTGGCATCCTAAACGTGGCTATTGGACATTTGTCTAGTCATACTAGTGCAAAGACATTTGCAGCACCTCTGCCTGCATTGCACACTCCAACTCATTATAACTAAGCCATTATACTAGCAAACACTCAGTGTACCTAGTGGCATCCTAAACGTGGCTATTGGACATTTGTCTAGTCACACTAGTGCAAAGACATTTGCAGCACGTCTGCCTGCATTGCACACTCCAACTCATTATAACTAAGCCATTATACTAGCAAACACTCAGTGTACCTAGTGGCATCCTAAACGTGGCTATTGGACTTTGCTATAGTCCCACTAGTGCAAAGACATTTGCAGAGCACGTCTGCCTGCATTGCACACTCCAACTCATTATAACTAAGCCATTATACTAGCAAACACTCAGTGTACCTAGTGGCATCCTAAACGTGGCTATTGGACTTTGCTATAGTCCCACTAGTGCAAAGACATTTGCAGCACGTCTGCCTGCATTGCACACTCCAACTCATTATAACTAAGCCATTATACTAGCAAACACTCAGTGTACCTAGTGGCATCCTAAACGTGGCTATTGGACTTTGCTATAGTCACACTAGTGCAAAGACATTTGCAGCACCTCTACCTGCATTGCACACTCCAACTCATTATAACTAAGCCATTATACTAGCAAACACTCAGTGTACCTAGTGGAATCCTAAACGTGGCTATTGGACATTTGTCTAGTCACACTAGTGCAAAGACATTTGCAGCACGTCTGCCTGCATTGCACACTCCAACTCATTATAACTAAGCCATTATACTAGCAAACACTCAGTGTACCTAGTGGCATCCTAAACGTGGCTATTGGACTTTGCTATAGTCACACTAGTGCAAAGACATTTGCAGCACCTCTACCTGCATTGCACACTCCAACTCATTATAACTAAACCATTATACTAGCAAACACTCAGTGTACCTAGTGGCATCCTAAACGTGGCTATTGGACTTTGCTATAGTCCCACTAGTGCAAAGACATTTGCAGAGCACGTCTGCCTGCATTGCACACTCCAACTCATTATAACTAAGCCATTATACTAGCAAACACTCAGTGTACCTAGTGGCATCCTAAACGTGGCTATTGGACTTTGCTATAGTCCCACTAGTGCAAAGACATTTGCAGCACGTCTGCCTGCATTGCACACTCCAACTCATTATAACTAAGCCATTATACTAGCAAACACTCAGTGTACCTAGTGGCATCCTAAACGTGGCTATTGGACTTTGCTATAGTCACACTAGTGCAAAGACATTTGCAGCACCTCTACATGCATTGCACACTCCAACTCATTATAACTAAGCCATTATACTAGCAAACACTCAGTGTACCTAGTGGAATCCTAAACGTGGCTATTGGACATTTGTCTAGTCACACTAGTGCAAAGACATTTGCAGCACGTCTGCCTGCATTGCACACTCCAACTCATTATAACTAAGCCATTATACTAGCAAACACTCAGTGTACCTAGTGGCATCCTAAACGTGGCTATTGGACTTTGCTATAGTCACACTAGTGCAAAGACATTTGCAGCACCTCTACCTGCATTGCACACTCCAACTCATTATAACTAAACCATTATACTAGCAAACACTCAGTGTACCTAGTGGCATCCTAAACGTGGCTATTGGACTTTGCTATAGTCACACTAGTGCAAAGACATTTGCAGCACCTCTACCTGCATTGCACACTCCAACTCATTATAACTAAGCCATTATACTAGCAATTTTTGCTGCCAGTTTAAGGGCCGTAGTTGCATTGTCAGGGATATTTATTCTTTATTATTCTGCTGTTAATAAAGCTAGACCACCACTGCAATCTACACCACCTCTCAATTTTTACTACCACATTTTCAGTCCACAATCTTGTCGCAATCAACATGAGTGGCAAAATGACAGATGCTGGTGGAAAGGGGAAGAGGCGTGGTGGAAAAGGCAAAAAAGGTTTTGTCCGTGGGGAAGGTGGCAAAGCTCCATTATCATCTGCTGAAGATAGACAATCTACCAGCAAAAGTAAGATGTCTACTACTTACCGTGGACAATCCGATGTGCTCCCTTTTTTACGGACACGAACAACAGGAACAAAGGTAGATGATGGGCAAAAAAGGAAAATGCTTGAATGGATCTCAAGTGGTCCAACAAGTGCCCTCTCAGCCACTTCAAGTACCGCATCCAAAAAACACCAGTCCTCTGAGTTGTCATCCCAATCAAACTTGATTTCTCCCAGCTCTGAAGTCTCCATCAGCCCTGCACAGTATGGTGGAACTGAGATGGCTGAGTCTGCAGAGCTGTTCAGTCACACTATAGCCTGGGAATCAGAGGTCTGCTCCCAAGCTACAGTGAGTACAGAACAGGAAATGGTCTGCAGTGATGCCCAGAACCTTTGTGACTCTGATTCAGGCCGTGAGGACCAAGTTTCGGAGCATAATGTTGACCCTTTGTCACAAACTGTAACACCTGTGGTTATAGACAATGAGGAACATACTGATGAAGATGAGACTCAGATACCCGATTGGGATGACAACTTAAATATTCGGTCAGGGCAAGAAGAGGCTCGGTCAGAGGGGGAGGGGAGTGCAAACACAACAATTGATGATGAAGTTCTAGATCCCACCTACTGTCAACCCACAGTCAGGCACTCGAGGAGGTCAACAGAGGTGGTGGAGGAGGATGCAACTGATGACGAAGTTACCTTGCGCCTTCCTGGACAGAGTCGGAGTACTGGTAGCACGTCTACAACTGCATCCTCAGCCACCACTCTGCCTCTGAGCATTATTCGGGGTGGATCAACAGGTCGCATGGCCTCTAAGCCTTGCCTAGCCTGGTCCTTTTTTGACATAGAAAAAGATCGCCCAAATTATGTGATCTGTAAAATTTGTCATGGTTCTCTTAGTAGAGGTCAAAACCTCAGCAGTTTGACAACTTCTTCCATGAATCGTCACATGAATAAATATCATATGGCACGGTGGGAAGCTCACCGTGCTGCAATGCGGCCTAGCGGAGCGAACCATCCACCGCCTGCCCCTTCCAGTGCATCAGCGCGCTCGTCAACTTCTAGGACTGTGGGGACAGCTGTCACACCTGTTTTTCCACCCACAACTTCCACCACTGTAACCGCAACAGGCAGTTTGCTTGGTAGGTCATCAGTTGTTTTGGAAGGGGAAACAAGTGAGTGTGTACAGCTCTCTCAGACATCGATAGCACCAACTTTGGATGAAGGCAACATCATGTCTCCGCCTGCACTTTCCTCACAAACCTGCATTTTTCCAGGGACACCCTACTCAACACCGTCTACACACAGCAGCCAGATCTCTGTCCCTCAGATGTGGACAAATAAAAGGCCATTTCCTGCGACCAATCACAAAGCTAAGAGGTTGACTCTATCCCTCTGTAAGCTGTTGGCTACAGAAATGCTGCCTTTCCGCCTAGTGGACACACAGGATTTTAGAGACCTTATGTCTGTCGCTGTGCCCCAGTACCAGATGCCTAGTCGCCACTACTTCTCTAAGAAAGGTGTGCCTGCGCTACACCAGCATGTCGCACACAACATCACCGCTTCCTTGAGAAACTCTGTGTGTGAACGGGTGCATTTCACCACCGATACTTGGACCAGTAAGCATGGACAGGGACGTTACATGTCGCTGACTGGGCACTGGGTAACTATGGTGATAGATGGTGAAGGGTCTGCTGCACAAGTCTTGCCGTCCCCACGACTTGTGTGTCAATCCTCTGTCTGTCCAAGTTCCACCACTGCTTCTGCATCCTCCACCTCATCTGGGTCCTCCACCTCCGCCCCAAGCCTGCCTGGTCAGGCCACCAGCGTTCTCACTGCGCAGAAGGAATCACGCACCCCTCATTACTATGCTGGCAGCAGAGCGCAACGGCATCAGGCGGTCTTTAGCTTGACATGTCTTGGGAATAAGAGTCACACAGCTGAGGAGTTGTGGTCAGCTCTGCGGTCCGAGTTTAATAAATGGTTGTCTCCACTCAACCTGCAGCCTGGTAAGGCCGTGTGCGACAATGCTGCAAACCTGGGTGCGGCCCTTCGCCTGGGCAAGGTGACACACGTACCTTGTATGGCTCACGTGTTGAACCTTGTCGTGCAGCAATTTTTAACACAGTATCCCGGCCTAGATGGCCTTCTGAACAGGGCACGAAAACTGTCTGCTCACGTCCGCCGTTCAAGCGGCGCAGCTGAGCGACTTGCATCGCTCCAGAAGTCTTTCGGCCTGCCGGTTCATCGCCTGAAATGCGATGTGGCGACACGCTGGAATTCAACTTTCCACATGTTACAGCGACTGTGGCAGCACCGCCGTGCCCTGGTGCAATACGTCATGACGTATAGCCTGGGCCAACGAGATGCAGAGGTGGGGCAGATCACCCTGATGGAGTGGTCTCAGATCAAGGACCTATGCACCCTTCTGCACAGTTTCGACATGGCGACGAATATGTTTAGCGCTGACAATGCTATTATCAGCATGACGATTCCAGTCATTTACATGCTGGAACACACGCTAAACACTATTCGGAGTCAGCGGGTGGGACAACAGGAAGGGGATGAACTACAGGAGGATTCATATGCGCAAGACACAACAACATCACCAAGGTCCAGACGTTCATCATCACCAAGGCGCCAGGCATGGGAGCATGGGGGACAGGGATCAACAAGGGCGCATGGTAGCAGGCGAGATGTTGAGGAAGGTGCAGGAGGACATGAAGAAATGGAGGACGAACTGTCCATGGACATGGAAGACTCAGCAGATGAGGGAGACCTTGGTCAAATTTCAGTTGAAAGAGGTTGGGGGGAGATGTCAGAGGAAGAAAGAACGGTTAGCACCTCTATGCCACAAACACAGCGTGGACTTGGTCCGCATGGCTGCGCAAGACACATGAGTGCCTTCTTGTTGCACTACCTCCAACATGACCCTCGTATTGTCAAAATTAGAAGTGATGATGACTACTGGCTTGCCACACTATTAGATCCCCGGTACAAGTCCAAATTTTGTGACATAATTCCAGCCATAGAAAGGGACGCACGTATGCAGGAGTATCAGCAGAAGCTGTTACTCGATCTTAGATCCGCTTTTCCACCAAACAACCGTGCAGGTGCAGGGAGTGAATCTCCCAGTTGTAACTTGACAAACATGGGACGGTCTCGTCATCTTCAACAGTCTACACGTACCAGTAGGACCGTATCTGGTGCTGGTAACAGCAATTTTTTGGAATCTTTTCATAATTTTTTTAGACCCTCCTTTGCAAGGCCACCAGAGACAACAAGTCTGACACATAGTCAACGGCTGGAGAGGATGATACAGGAGTATCTCCAAATGAACATCGATGCCATGACTTTGCAAATGGAGCCTTGCTCCTTTTGGGCTTCAAACCTAGAAAAATGGCCAGAGCTCTCAACTTACGCCTTGGAGATTTTGTCGTGTCCAGCTGCCAGCGTTGTCTCTGAACGTGTCTTCAGTGCTGCTGGGTGTGTGCTGACAGATAAGCGCACGCGTCTGTCCAGTGACAATGTGGACAGACTGACGTTCATGAAAATGAACAAGTCATGGATCCAGAAGGAATTTACAACCCCTGTGTCATCCTGGGGAGAGTAAATGCTTGTGGATTTGGAATGTGCTTGATGCAAATCTAGCTGTGAAGTGTACAACTAGGGCACAAGTGCTGCCACTGAATGGGTGGGTGTGTGTGGGGCACAATTTTTGGAAAAAAAGGGAGACTCCGCTTGGAGTAACCCTTGCTTACATTGTTTTTAAAAGAAGCCAAGATGAACAAGTCATGGTTCAGCAAAGACTTTATCTACCTACCCCGGTGTCATGCTGGGGACGGTTAATTATGGCGTATTTTTGAATGTGCTTAATGCAAATCAAAACATCCTGTTTGCAACTAGGGCCCAAGTGCTGCCACTGATGGGGTGGGTGTCTGTGTGGCCCAATTTTTTGAAAAAAGGGAGACTCCGCTTGGAGTAACCCTTGCTTGCTGTGTTTTTAAAAGAAGCCAAGATGAACAGAGCTGGGATCAGGAAAGACTTTGCTACCTACCCTGGTGTCATCCTGGGGACGGTTAATTATGGCGTATTTTTGAATGTGCTTGATGCAAATCAAAACATCCTGTTTGCAACTAGGGCCCAAGTGCTTCCACTGATGGGGTGGGTGTCTGTGTGGCCCAATTTTTGGAAAAAAAGGGAGACTCCGCTTGGAGTAACCCTTGCTTGCTGTGTTTTTAAAAGAAGCCAAGATGAACAGAGCTGGGATCAGGAAAGACTTTGCTACCTACCCCGGTGTCATCCTGGGGACGGATAAGAATGGCGTATTTTGGAATGTGCTTGATGCAAATCTAGCTGTGAAGTGTACAACTAGGGCACAAGTGCTGCCACTGAATGGGTGGGTGTGTGTGGGGCACAATTTTTGTAAAAAAAGAGAGACTCCGCTTGGAGTAACCCTTGCTTACATTGTTTTTAAAAGAAGCCAAGATGAACAAGTCATGGTTCAGCAAAGACTTTATCTACCTACCCCGGTGTCATGCTGGGGACGGTTAATTATGGCGTATTTTTGAATGTGCTTGATGCAAATCTAGCTGTGAAGTGTACAACTAGGGCACAAGTGCTGCCACTGAATGGGTGGGTGTGTGTGGGGTACAATTTTTGGAAAAAAAGGGAGACTCCGCTTGGAGTAACCCTTGCTTACATTGTTTTTAAAAGAAGCCAAGATGAACAAGTCATGGTTCAGCAAAGACTTTATCTACCTACCCCGGTGTCATGCTGGGGATGGTTAATTATGGCGTATTTTTGAATGTGCTTGATGCAAATCAAAACATCCTGTTTGCAACTAGGGCCCAAGTGCTGCCACTGATGGGGTGGGTGTCTGTGTGGCCCAATTTTTGGAAAAAAGGGAGACTCCGCTTGGAGTAACCCTTGCTTGCTGTGTTTTTAAAAGAAGCCAAGATGAACAGAGCTGGGATCAGGAAAGACTTTGCTACCTACCCCGGTGTCATCCTGGGGACGGATAAGAATGGCGTATTTTGGAATGTGCTTGATGCAAATCTAGCTGTGAAGTGTACAACTAGGGCACAAGTGCTGCCACTGAATGGGTGGGTGTGTGTGGGGCACAATTTTTGGAAAAAAAGGGAGACTCCGCTTGGAGTAACCCTTGCTTACATTGTTTTTAAAAGAAGCCAAGATGAACAAGTCATGGTTCAGCAAAGACTTTGCTACCTACCCCGGTGTCATCCTGGGGACGGATAAGAATGGCGTATTTTTGAATGTGCTTGATGCAAATCTAGCTGTGAAGTGTACAACTAGGGCACAAGTTCTGCCACTGAATGGGTGGGTGTGTGTGGGGCACAATTTTTGGAAAAAAGGGAGACTTCGCTTGGAGTAACCCTTGCTTACATTGTTTTTAAAAGAAGCCAAGATGAACAAGTCATGGTTCAGCAAAGACTTTGCTACCTACCCCGGTGCCATCCTGGGGACGGTTAATTATGGCGTATTTTTGAATGTGCTTGATGCAAATCTAGCTGTGAAGTGTACAACTGGGGCACAAGTGCTGCCACTGAATGGGTGGGTGTGTGTGGGGCCCAATTTTTGGAAAAAAGGGAGACTCCGCTTGGAGTCACCTTGCGGTGTTTTACATGACTTTAGAAGGGCGTGCCATGCCTATATCTGTGTCTCCTCCTCTTTTTCCTTGTCCAGCTCTTTTGTTTTTGCATAAGTATATGTCCTTGTCACTTTCCCATGTAATTGTGTTGTGTTGTGAGTTGTTTGTGACCTTTTGGACACCTTTGAGGGTGTTTTCTAGGTGTTTTTATGTGTTTGTGATTGCCTGCCATTGTTTCCTATGCAGTTCGAGTTTGGTTCGTCGAACGTTCGACGAGCCGAACTCGAACGGGACCTCCGTTCGGCGAACCGACCTCGAGCCGAACCGGGACCGGTTCGCTCATCTCTACTAAACAGTAGTTTCTTACTCCATTGCTACACTTGGAAGAATTTGCTTTACATAATGTGGGGTCCATTTTCTCCTACTAAAAAATTAGGATGAAAGCAATATTTTAGTAAAAAAATGTAATTTTTCATTATTGTGTCCCATTATTATAAACTTTTAAAGAAAACCAAAAGGGTCACAAAGCCTCTGGATAATTCCCTGGAACGTTGGAGGTTCCAAAATGGGATCATTTGTGGGTGGTTTCTGCTTTTACAACAACTTGGGAGCAGAGAAAATGCAATATGGCATCTATTATAACTAAAATTGTGCTCCAAAAGTAAAACAGAATAACCCTTCTGAGCTATGCTGTGTGCCCAAACAGTAGTTACCATCCACATGTAGGGTATCTTCCTACTCAGGTGACATTACTTTACAAATTGTGTCATTGATTTTTTTTTGCCTGTTATCTATGTGAAAGGGAAAAATTGTGGCTTAAACATAGAAAAAAACGTAATTTTTCATTTTCACGTTCCAATTGTATAGTTCATGAAGGACCTGTGAGTTTGAAAAGCTCATTACAAACCAAGCTGAATTTCTTGAGGGATGTTGTTTTTAAAAATGAGGTCATATGTGGGGGTTGCTGCTGCTTTGGCAAATTAAGGGCTCCACAAATGAGACATAGCATCCAAAATCTTTTCAAGCGAAAATTGCTCTTTAAAAGCGAAGTAGTGCTCATTTCCTTTTGATCCAGGCTGTGTACCCAAACAATAGATTCTGACCACAAAATGGGTATTGTCTTAGGGTACCTTCACACTTAGCGATGCAGCAGCGATCCGACCAGCGATCTGACCTGGTCAGGATCGCTGCTGCATCGCTACATGGTCGCTGGTGAGCTGTCAAACAGGCAGATCTCACCAGCGACCAGTGAACAGCCCCCAGCCAGCAGCGACGTGCAAGCGACGCTGCGCTTGCACGGAGCCGCCGTCTGGAAGCTGCGGAGACTGGTAACTAAGGTAAACATCGGGTATGGTTACCCGATGTTTACATTAGTTACCAGTGTGAGCAGGGAGCAGGGAGCCGCGCACACTGAGCGCTGGCTCCTTGCTCTCCTAGCTACAGTACACATCGGGTTAATTAACCCGATGTGTAATGCAGCTACATGTGCAGAGAGCAGGGAGCTGCGCACACTGAGCGCTGGCTCCTTGCTCTCCTAGCTGCTGTACACATCGGGTTAATTAACCCGATGTGTACAGCAGCTACATGTGCAGAGAGCCGGAGCCGGCAGCACAGGCAGCGTGAGAGCTGCAGAGGCTGGTAACTAAGGTAAATATCGGGTAACCACCTTGGTTACCCGATGTTTATCTTGGATACAGCTTACCTCAGCTGTCAGACGCCGGCTCCTGCTCCCTGCTCGCTTCATTTGTCGCTCTCTCGCTGTCACACACAGCGATCTGTGTGTCACAGCGGGAGAGCGGCTTTGAAGAAAACGAACCAGGGCTGTGTGTAACGAGCAGCGATCTCGCAGCAGGGGCCAGATCGCTGCTCAGTGTCACACACAGCGAGATCGCTAATGAGGTCACTGCTGCGTCACAAAAAGCGTGACTCAGCAGCGATCTCGGCAGCGAGCTCGCTGTGTGTGAAGCACCCCTAACTTAGGAAAAATTTCCATACAAAGTGTGCATTACACCTTATCATATCACCCCTGTAAAAGTAAAAAATAGGGGGATAAAACAACTTTTTGTGGAAAAAACTTAATTTTTAAATTTCACATCCCAATGTTATAAATAATCGTGAAGCACCTCTGAGACTAAAAAGGTCACTATACCCCAAAATTAATTTTGTGATAGATCAATTTTTCAAAATGTGGTCATGTTTTGGCACATTGGGAGCTCTGCAAATGTGACATGGTATCTACAGTTTGTTCAATTAAATTTGACCAAGGTCCCATTTTTAAAAAACACACAGTAAATGAGCATAGAGCATCACATCTGGACCGCAAAGCTCAAATGGGTCCAGACATGTGCTGTGGCACATTAAAAAGAAATTTAATGTAGAGTGGTAGTAGGGGAACTTTATTGGGATCAACTAAACAATACTTTGTACTAGACACAGTGAACTGTAGCCCGTTAAGTTGACGGTTTACACTGGGTCTAGTACAAAGTACATTAAGCTTGGACCGATGAAGCAGTTTGTGAAAGCTCTACTGAAAGGAGAAACTTTTAAGCCCTTATGTACAGGGACTGTCCAAAGGAAAACTAAAGGAAGGCATTTTTGTGGGGCCAAATATTCGAAAACTCATGAAAGTTTGAAATAAACATGATTCTTTTAAAGAAGTGTTGAAGAAATTTCTGGGTAACACAAGATTCTAAATTTAAGTCCATCGTGGAGAACATGCTGAAACATTTCAAAGTTTCGGGTTGCTGATGAATTTGAAGTTACATTTTTTATATTCCCATTTGTACTACTTTCCTGAACACCTTGGTGCTGATAGTGAAGAGCAAGGAGAAAGATTTCATCAGGATATCAAGGAGATGGAATGACAATACCAAGGTAGATGGAAAGTGAACATGATGGGGAATGACTGCTGGATGCTCACGGACAAGATCTGCAAGCCTTGCATAAGGGAAAAATGTATCGAGAGAACCTTTGAAGAAAAAAGGAAAAGGCGCAAAAATTAATTTCCAATAAAGTTATAGAATAAGTTTCAATTTTTTATATATAATATTGTGAAAATTTTTGACTACAATAATGATTTTTCTTGTTCATCTCACTTGTACATAAATTCACATGCATTTTGTGCAAAATCCATATGTGATGGTTAAAAATATAATTAAAAAAAAAAAAAATCATGGCATAAAAAAACATAAGAATTAGAATACCTGTGCCATTTATGTATCTCAGGCCTGCAACACACATCCGTTTAAAACGTGCGTGTTTGGTCCGTTTCCGTACATACCGGAGATACGGCCAAACGTGCACATTTTTTTTTATGTTTAAAGGCACACGTGCATGTTATTTGATCTTCCGTGTGTTCGTGTGCGTCCCACATTCTTTGCTCCGTTTGGCACGGAAGCATGTTCGTTTTTGGGATGGAGCAGGCACACACAGACATAATGTTAGCCTATGGGAGTCCAAATAAAACGTTCCTTGCACGGATGTGTGGTTATGTTGTCCGTGAGAAATGTCCGTGTGTGATGCAAAATGTCGTTACTACATGTCGGAAGACAGAGTAGCGGGATGAGAATGAACTCGGGTGAACTTCACCTGACTTCATTGTCATGCCGCAGCTCTGTCTGTGTGCCGTGTACTGATTAGCGGTCACCTGTGAAGGATTCACCGGTGACCGCGAATCCCCCGAGTGACTGAAGTGTCCCCCCCTCTCTCATACTCACCGATCCTCGATCCCCGGCGCTGCACGGCGTTCACACTGCTCCGGCAGCTTTTTCTAATTTGAAAAACCGGCCGCTCATTAAACAATCTCGTATTCCCTGCTTTCCCTGCCCACCGGCGCCTATGATTGGTTGCAGTGAGATACGCTCCCACGCTGAGTGACAGGTGTTTCACTGAGGTTACTCGCGGCCACCGCTGGATGCAGCGGTGGCCGCGGGTAACCTCTGACAGCTCAGCTGATCGCACTACTCACCGCCGCTCCGGTCAGCTCCACGCAGCAACTGAGGTGAGTAGCGTGATCAGCTGAGTTGTCACTGAGGTAACCTCAGTGACAGCTCAGTTGATCACGCGGCTCTCTTCATTTGCTGCGTGGAGCTGACCGGAGCGGCGGTGTCTTCTGCTGCTCCAGTCACCTCCATGCAGCAGAGCTGGAAGCGACTCTGGACCATCCTGGTTTATGCCGGACATGGAGGGCTTTTTGGGGCTGATTAAATTGGTGAACCAGGGAATGTGTTTGTGTTTTTTATTTCTAATAAAGGATTGTTCGGGTGTGTGTGTTTATTTACTGTAATTTACAGATCAATCATGGAAGGTATCTCGGGGAGACGCATGACATGATTAATCTAGGATTTAGTGGCAGCTATGGGCTGCCATTAACTCCTTATTACCCCGATTTGCCAACGCACCAGGGCAAATCGGGAAGAGCCAGGTACTGTCCCAGAACAGTCACATCTAATGTTTGTGGCCATTCTGGGCGGCTGCTGACTGATATTGTTTGGCTGGGGGGCTCCCCATAACGTGGGGCTCCCCATCCTGAGAATACCAGCCTTCAGCCGTATGGCTTTATCTGGCTGGTATTAAAATTGGGGGGACCGCACGCCGTTTTCTTTAATTATTTATTTATTTATTTTACTGCACAGTATAGACACGCCCACCAGCTGCTGTGATTGGGTGCAGTGACACAGCTGTCACTCAGCGTGTGGGCGTGTCTCACTGCAACCAATCATATTTGCTGGTGGGCGGGGAAAGCAGGAAATACGAGATTGATTAATGAGCGGCCGGCTTTTTCAAAAGAGGAAAAGCCGCCGGAGTTTACAGAACAGCCGTGTAGCGCCGCGCCGGTGATCAGGGAACGGTGAGTATGCGAGAGGGGTACTCCATTCAGTCACTCTGGTGATTAGCGGTAACCGGTGAGTCCTTCACGGGTGACCGCTAATCAGGACGCGACACAGACAGAGCCGCGGTATGAGGATGAAGTTCGGTGAAGTTCACCCGAGTTCATTCTCAGCGCGCGACTCTGTCTGCTGTGAGCCGGCATGTATCAACGACATTTAACATCACACACGGACATTTCACACGGACAACACACACACACACACACGTCAGTTAAGTTTCACACGCACACACGGCCATTCCACACGCACACGTAGTTACCATACGCCGGACACACAGCCACCACACGTGCGTTATTTACGGACCAAAAAACGGATTACGGACATGAAAAAAGGCCTGTATTACACGTGCGTGGTTATCAAGGACGTGTGTTTTAGGCCTCAATAAAAGTTAAGTTTTAATCACTTTTTTAGCTATATTATAGGTTCAGGGGATTTAATAAATTAACCTTTCTGTGATACATGGAACAGTTTGCAGATGCCAAGCCATCAAAATAACAAAACAGTAGAAAATACTGCAGAGTGACCCCATTTTGGGAACAAACTGCTCAAAACATTAATTTAGGGGTGTGGGGAAATTTTAAACAAAAGGGAACTTGACACTTTTTTATTGCTGGATTGTGGAAATGAAAAACTATTTTTTTTTCACTAAAATAGTGCTTTAGCCTCAAAGTTTTCAATTTCACAAGGAATAATAGGTGGAAGCAGAGCCCAAAAGTTCTAAAAACAATTTCTTTGAAATGTGATGAATACCAATAAGTGATCAGAAACTACTATTGAGCAATTTACCATTGACATTATTACCATTCACCTTTTGTGTCTCCCCTATATCCTCATAGACTATAAGCTTATGAGCAGGGCCCTCACTTCTCTTGGTATCGGCTGAATTCTGTTCTCTAATGTCTGATATTGTCTGTATATATATCCTCTCTGAATTGTAAAGTGATGCGGAATATGTTGGCATTATTGTTGTTATTATTATTATTGTTATTATTATTATTATTATTATTATCATTGTTATTATTATGTGAACACACAGCAGGGCTCAGAAGAGAGGAATTGCTCTTTGGCTTTTGGAGTAAAAAAAAATTGGTATTAATAGTTTGTGGGCACCTCTTGCTATGATCCAATTAGCCAGAACAGCAGAAACTCCCCCACAACAAGTACAACACTGATGGAATTTATCTAGGGGTGCAGTGAGCATGTTTATCCCATAAGTATTTCACCAATTTCTTTACCATTAGGCTGTGTGAAAATGAAAAATTACATGGGTTACAATAATAAGAATATTTAGATCAAAATATTTCACCTTTACCAGGGATAGTAAGAAAGTGGAGTAAAGACAAAATCCCTTTCGGCGCTTCCGGAGGATAAATGGATTATCAGTGCAAGTTTGCAACAACTTCAAGAACAAGAGTTTATTAAGGGTTCAATAAAAAACGGACAATTACGGACAACGCGTTTCAGCTAACAAAAGCCTTCATCAGGTGTAGTTTACATTGCTGGTATTAAGAAAATCTAATTTATAGACTGATCTGTCTATGTGTATGACATAGGCGGGTATGAGGAACATGGGTGTGTACTTCCAATTAGATTAGCACTCAACCTCGAAGAGGTAAATGGTGGTTCTTGTGCTGAAATCCTTATATGGATCATGTGTAAGGGCAAGCAAATATTGCTGCTATGCATGAATGATACAATTTATGAATGAAAAAGAATAAAAATTCTAATTGTTAATAAGGAAAATTTTGGTGTTTAAAATATGCGGTGATATAAAACACATAATAAATTATTCAGATTAAAAACACAATTTTTTTTTTTTTTTTTCTTTCCTTTCTTCCCCCTTTCCTTCATCTCTTCCTTCCCTTCTCTTTCCTCTCTCTCCCTTTCCCCTTTTGCTCTCTCCCTTTCCTTCCTTTTTCCTTTAGAGAATAGTTTAAAATTCATGCACTTATATAAAAATCACTTCCAGATATATTGCATTTATAAATAAGAGACAAAGAGAAAAAAAAAAAAAAAAAAAAAAAGATACATATACATTTAGACATTCTCTATCACATCGTTCAAACCATCTGGGTATAAGGTTTTCAGCTTAAAAATCCAATAGGACTCCTTCCTATTTAATTTTTTAAAACTGTCACTATCGTCCTCTGCAATTCGTTCTACAGGGGTCACTTTTATATCAAAATTTTTTTGATGTTTGATTAACAGGTGTCTGGAGAGACTATGTTTAAGAAAACCTTTTTTCGCATTGTGCCTGTGGCCATTCATAGAAATATGCCCGACCTTGCCACCTCCACTCTCAGAAATTTTGCTTCCCAGATTGGAGAGCCGATCAAGCATAGCGGCATCTATACAAACCCCAGCAAAAAATCCCATAACAAAGTACTTTTCGCGGATACAAAAATTATCCGCAAAAAGAAAAAGAGGGCCAGAGGTACCAGGGGAAAAGGAAGTAAAAAAAGCATTTTTGAATGCAGAACTAACAAACTTGTAATGACAGTCCAACAGGAGGGTCCCGTCACTGGTGAAAACGAAGGGAGGACACTTGTGGGTGATACAATAAAAATATTTAATCTATCAAAACACACTCTCACTGGAGCAGAGATAAAATACTTCAAAAGGGTCTGAACTTTTGCCCCACCCAGAAAGCAAAAGAATTTGACCTCTTTTTAGATCTGAATCGTTTTGTGCGCAAACTAACTCTGAAACGTCACTTTGCTCTACTAGAGAAAACGCTAGGATTAAACAAAACTACAGATAATCCCAATTCAGACTTTAGAAAGGACAGTATACACAAAGATGTTCATCCAAGATCAAATTTTAATCCTGTACATCATAGAGGGGGTTGCCTTGATGCATTTTACACCTTGGTAGCTGACGAATTTCGTAATTTAAACTCAGAGAAAAATTTCATTCAGTTAAAACAAAAATCTAAACATCTTCTATCATCCAAAATGACCTCTAACAAATTTAACACTACAAATAGAGGAGGGATAAACACTACTAGTCATATAAAAATGAATATTTCAAAAGCTGAAAAGGGAGCTTTAAGACAATTAAAAAACAACAATAGTATAGTCATCAGACAAGCTGACAAAGGAGGGGGGGTGGTAATTCAGGATAAAACAGCGTATCTGGCTGAGGCATACAATATATTATCAAATCAAAAGTATTACAAAAAACTAGAAACAGACCCAACAAAAATTTTCAACGCAGAATATCATTTCCTCATAAATGAAGCCTATACAAAAAATATCATAAACAAAAAAGAAAGACGTTTTTTGACAAACAAAAAACCCAACAGAGCAACATTTTACCACTTACCAAAAATTCACAAAAACACAAAGACCCCCCCCGGAAGACCCATAATTTCGGGTATAGGGTCCTTGACAAGTTATTTATCACACTACATTGATTTACACCTGCAAGATCTAGTTACCCACTTACCATCATATCTCAGAGATTCCAACCAGCTAATAACAGAATGCAGCAGCCTTGATTGGAAAAAGGAATATTTATTTATCACACTGGATGTTAACGCTCTATATTCCAACATTGAGCATATGAAAGGTATCCAGGCGGTTTCTCATTATCTAATGGGAGTACCAAACATGCCAGCTCCCCAAAGAGACTTTCTTTTAGCGGGGCTAAAATTCATTCTGGAGCACAATGTTTTTGAGTTTCAGGATTATTTATATCTGCAGCGGTATGGCACCGCGATGGGGACTCGGGTCGCACCAAGTTTCGCTAATCTATTCATGGGGCGATTCGAGTCCTCATCGCCCCTGAATACTACACCCTTTAAGGAAAATATATTGCTATACAAACGCTATATAGATGATCTTATCATTTTCTGGAAGGGTTCGGAGGAAGATGCCAACTTACTCATACAGGAGCTTAACAAAAACAGTTGGGGTATTTCCTTTACCCATAACATCAGTAAGGATAAAATTCACTATCTAGACCTTGAAATTAGTCATGCAGACAATAAAATTTTAACTAAAACCTTCTTTAAAAAAACTGACTCAAACGGATTTCTTGACTTCCGTAGTGCTCACTATCCTAAATGGAAGCAGAATATACCATTTAGTCAATACCGACGAATTCGGAAGAATAATACTTTGGAGTCAGATTATATTGAGCAATCCAAAATTTTAACAAAAAAATTTTTGGATAAAAAATATCCCCAAAAATTAGTAACAGAAGCCTTTGAGATATACCTAAAAAAAACCCAGATGGGTTGTTTGGAAAGAAAAAATAAAGAAAATACTACTTCGATTCAGTTAAACACAGAACAACAGGAAGAGCCACATGGGAATAGTAAAAAAAGAAAAATTGAACACAGAGGGACAAAATGGCAATATAATTTTATAACTGCATTTAACCAGGGTGGTAATTTGATCAGGACAATTTTAAAAAAACATTGGCACATTTTAAAAATGGATCCTTTTTTAAATAAATGGTTACCAGAGGTTCCAGGTATTACGTTTAAAAGGGGGATAACGGTGAAGAATATTATTGCACCGACTGTTTTAAAAAAACCTTTGTCAGTTTTTAGTGCAGCAAGATTCTCCACACAAAAACCTCCGGGCGTTTTCAAATGTGGATCAAAAAAATGCTTCTGTTGTGGTATTATTAGTCACAAACAGAATAGTATCACATCAAATAGTACAGGAGAGACAATTAATATTAATCAACATCTAACATGTGACAGTGACCATGTAGTCTATGTGGTCAGCTGCGACTGTGGTCTTCAGTACGTTGGCCGCACCACACAAACGGTGCGGTCACGCATGAATGGCCACAGGCACAATGCGAAAAAAGGTTTTCTTAAACATAGTCTCTCCAGACACCTGTTAATCAAACATCAAAAAAATTTTGATATAAAAGTGACCCCTGTAGAACGAATTGCAGAGGACGATAGTGACAGTTTTAAAAAATTAAATAGGAAGGAGTCCTATTGGATTTTTAAGCTGAAAACCTTATACCCAGATGGTTTGAACGATGTGATAGAGAATGTCTAAATGTATATGTATCTTTTTTTTTTTTTTTTTTTTTTCTCTTTGTCTCTTATTTATAAATGCAATATATCTGGAAGTGATTTTTATATAAGTGCATGAATTTTAAACTATTCTCTAAAGGAAAAAGGAAGGAAAGGGAGAGAGCAAAAGGGGAAAGGGAGAGAGAGGAAAGAGAAGGGAAGGAAGAGATGAAGGAAAGGGGGAAGAAAGGAAAGAAAAAAAAAAAAAAAAAAAAAAAAAAATTGTGTTTTTAATCTGAATAATTTATTATGTGTTTTATATCACCGCATATTTTAAACACCAAAATTTTCCTTATTAACAATTAGAATTTTTATTCTTTTTCATTCATAAATTGTATCATTCATGCATAGCAGCAATATTTGCTTGCCCTTACACATGTTCCATATAAGGATTTCAGCACAAGAACCACCATTTACCTCTTCGAGGTTGAGTGCTAATCTAATTGGAAGTACACACCCATGTTCCTCATACCCGCCTACATCATACACATAGACAGATCAGTCTATAAATTAGATTTTCTTAATACCAGCAATGTAAACTACACCTGATGAAGGCTTTTGTTAGCTGAAACGCGTTGTCCGTAATTGTCCGTTTTTTATTGAACCCTTAATAAACTCTTGTTCTTGAAGTTGTTGCAAACTTGCACTGATAATCCATTTATCCTCCGGAAGCGCCGAAAGGGATTTTGTCTTTACTCCATTACCCACGTGGGAGCACCCGTTCAGGACTCTCATTGTTTTTCCCGAGGATTCGTGCTGCATACTGGAGGATTAATAAGAGAGTTGATCCACTACACGGATCATACTAGCGAAAACAGAAGAAATCTGCACGGTGAGTGTAAAATTCGTATGATCATACAATCTGTGTTTCCATACATCTACACTTAGATTTGGCGCCCCGTTGTTCTCTTCTTTTTTTCTTTCCTTTATTCAGGGATAGTAAGAAAGAAGTACAAATAAATTATCATTCTAGTTCTGTCAAGTACGGCAATATCCAATATATGGTCATAAATATACCGTGTGCAGAATAATTAGGCAAGTTGTATTTTAGAGGATTTTTTTTATTATTGATCAACAACTATGTTCTCAATCAACCCAAAAAGACTCATAAATATCAAAGCTTAATATTTTTGGAAGTTAGAGTGTTTTTTTTTTAGATTTGACTATCTTAGGAGGATATCTGTTTTTGCAGGTAAATATTACTGTGCAGAATTATTAGGCAACTTAATAAATACCAAATATATTCCCATCTCACTTGTTTATTTTCACCAGGTAAACCAATATAACTGCACAAAATTTAGAAATAAATATTTCTGACATGCAAAAACAAAACCCCAAAAAATGAGTGACCAGTATAGCCACCTTTCTTTATGATTACACTCAACAGCCTACCATCCATAGATTCTGTCAGTTGCTTGATCTGTTTACGATCAACATTGCATGCAGCAGCCACCACAGCCTCCCAGACACTGTTCCGAGAGCTGTACTGTTTTCTCTCCCTGTAGATCTCACATTTTATGAGGGACCACAGGTTCTCTATGGGGTTCAGATCAGGAGAACAAGGGGGCCATGTCATTATTTTTCCATGTTTTAGAACTTTACTGGCCAGCCATGCTGTGAGAAGTTGGATGCATGGGATGGAGCATTGTCCTGCATGAAAATCATGTTTTACTTGAACAATACCGACTTCTTCCTGTACCACTGCTTGAAGAAGTTGTCTTCCAGAAACTGGCAGTAGGTCTGGGAGTTGAGCTTCACTCCATCCTCAATCCAAAAAGGTCACACAAGTTCATCTTTGATGATACCAGCCCATACCAGTTCCATCTGGCCCATCAAGAGTCACTTTCATTTCATCAGTCCATAAAACCTTTGAAAAATCAGTCTTAAGATATTTTTTGGCCCAGTCTTGACGTTTTATCTTATGTTTCTTGTTCAAAGGTGGTCATTTTTCAGCCTTCCGTATCTTGGCCATGTCCCTGAGTATGGCACACCTTGTGCTTTTTGATACTCCAGTAACGTTGCAGCTCTGAAATATGGCCGAACTGGTGGCAAATAACATTTTGGCAGCTTCACGTTTGATTTTCCTCAATTCATGGGCAGTTATTTTGCGCTTTTTTTGCCCAACACGCTTCTTGCGACCCTGTTGGCTATTTGCCATGAAACACTTGATTGTTCGGTGATCACGCTTCAAAAGTTTGGCAAGTTCAAGACCGCTGCATCCCTCTGCAAGACATCTCACAATTTTGGATTTTCAGAGCCTGTCAAATCTCTCTTCTGACCCATTTTGCCAAAGGAAAGGAAGTTGCCTAATAATTAAGCACACCTTACATAGGGTGCTGATGTCATTACACCACACCCCTCCTCATTACAGAGATGCACATCACCTGATTTGCTTAATTGGTAGTTGGCTCTCAAGCCTATACAGCTTGGAGTAGGACAACATATATAAAAATTATCATGTGATCAAAATACTCATTTGCCTAATAATTCTGCGCACAGTGTAGTGACAAGCAAAAAGTCATAATGTTGTGAACCTTTGAATTTCAGGCTCCATATCTCACCATCCTCTATAGCTTTGAGTGTGAGACTATCTTAATTTTACAGACAATCATCTTGGCTGTCTTCTACATAAATATGATTTGCAGCTATTTAGAATATGATTAGCTATATGCATTCTTGTCATGTCTCTGCATTGTTACTATTTTGCTCCATAAAATCTACATTTTAATTTTTATTATTTTGTTAGTATTTTGTAAATCCACGTTTGGCTTTCAACACTGCCTTAACCTTTCTGAGAATGCTCTTGATTAAATTTCAAGCATATCTCGACAGAAATTTTCCCAGGTCTTTTCTACACCTTCCCAATGTTGGTGTATACTGGTAACTCACTTGGGTATGTATACAGTTTTTTCTTCAACTCTACCCACAAGAGTTTTTGATTTGGTTGAGGTCTGGGAAATGTGGAGGATACCACCAATCATGGTTAAGTAAATGTGGCGCCCCTGAGGCTTCTGTCACCACAGAGGTACTGCAGCTCAGTCAGAGGTGTGGTATCCCATCCTGGGTAAGAAGGGGGTCATCTACCGGTTTACAGACAAAACCTGCACACACTAATTGTTAGGTCACACACTGGGTCAGGGTTTAAGGCAGGTACTCCATTAATGCTGAGAAGCAGCGACCAGTACACCTGGTTATGGAGCCTTAAGTCCCATTCACTGTCCTGGAGGGGTGGACCCTGGCAGAGAGAGTGCAGGAGGAGTCAGTGGGGTAGTTAGGAGAACCGGTTAGAACCAGCGAGGTCTGGTCTGAGAGAGTTTTTAGTCAGAGTGAGAAAAGTGACAGTTGACAGGAGTCAGTCATTAGGAGTCAGTGAGAAGGAGTTCAGTCAGAAGGAGGAGTAAGAGACTGTGGTTCATGGTGAAGACCCTAAGGGCCGGCTAGACTCAGGTGATACAGAGAGAAGGGGTTTCAGAGTGCCACGGATGTGCAAGAGGCCTCCGTGGGCTTTTTCCAGCACAAACACCGGGGTGGAGGAATCTGGCTGCAATAACAGGGACGGTCCCCAGGCAAAAGGAAGAAAGACATTTCTTTTAGCAATCCGACGGCCCAGGTGATTGCTGTAGGCACTCGAAGCCACAACCTGCCTCCCATCCTATGCAAGGGGGGCTTCAAAAGGACGGTCAGCCACCTTTTAGTCAGGGCTCGGTGGCAGAGGCGCAGGACACTAAAGATGAAGGCTGCACATTAACAATTTGATAATTGTATAATGTTACAAGCATGTTGACTAATGCAATGAAAAATGCAATGTGCTAAATGAAAGGTGAAAACATGAATCATGAAATGCATACCTGCCAAGACTATTATGAAAAAGAGATATTTAGCAATCGCATTGATCAATGTAACCGAGCCCCAATACCTCGGTATATCTCTATATTGGGGTCCCTAGCTCTGTGACCCTAACTCTGTGTCATCTCATTGCAATTAAAAACTGCTGTGTGTGGAGAGGGGTAACTAAGGACTAAGTTATATAGGAAATGGAAAAAACATGGCCGAAAGGGGCGGAGCTGTGTTCACATTTAGAAAAAACTTCATAGTATTATAAAGGTAACTGAAGAGAGCACCTATATATATATATATATATATATATATATATATATACAGAGTGCAAGCCAAAAAATACATACTCACTAAATTGTTAATGTGCAGCCTTCATCTTTAGTGGTTATGTATTTTTGGCTTGCACTCTGTATCTATGTATATATATTGGTGCTCACTTCAGTTACCTTTTTAATACTAGGAGGCGCAGGACAGTTCAGCGAAGGTCAGCGCTGAGAAATGGCCGGGAAAGGAACATTGATGGGTACACCGGTACTGACCCTTGACCTGTTCGGGATCGGCGGAGGCCCACAACAATGAATCGTGACACGCCACGGGGAAATCGGTCAGCTGCAGTATTAGAACAGACTGTGAGTGAAACATCTTAACAGCAAAGCCTTACGTCGTCTGCTTCTTCCTGCGCCCCATCAACATCCATAATACACTTTCCTAACGGTTGCCCCGGGGTTACCCGCTCCACCTGTGGGGAGCAAACACCTCAGGTGCCATAACACCATCCGCGGAGTTCCGTCCAGCAGCCGGAGCTCCAAAGCTGCAATCCACAGGTGGCGTCACGAATTTTATTTAATATTAACTATAACTTCTATCATCATCATCTCCCCTTTATTATTTAGACACTGCCAGGGTCACGAAGCCGGACCGCCGCCACCGCAGACATTCCCGGACAAGTCTGGCCCAGTTCCGAGTGCCCCCGACCCTGGGGCGGGCGTGTCATATCAAACACCTATTGCTGTCCTACAACCCCTTATGATCAGGCTTCCTAGGCCGAACTTGACAGTTTTTAAATTTCTCGATCTCTAAAGTTGGCCTTAATTGTTGGACAGATAGTCTGACCTCACCTCTCAATGGTCAGAGAGGTTCCTCAGGCAGTGGATTATCTTCCCTGAAAGCAAAATATTAGCCATTAAAATCTGAATGGAAGAAACCTATCTCTACCACAACTTCATCTGTCAGTTGAGAATTGGAAGGCCTCCATACACATTAGACGTCAGCAAGTTCAACCAGAATCAGACACTGCAGGAGCAAGATGGTTAAAAAGTATTAATAAAGACTTTTTAGAAAGATGTTTAACTTTACATTTAGAATGCAAGTAAACAACGACAACAAATTGTGTGAAGGTGTACATATGCCTAACTTAGCGTGAGCCCTGTCACAATAGACATGTAAAATAGAAGAAAGTCTATAGGAATCTGCATAATATCTATAGAGCCAAAAAGAGCAAACCTTAGGAAACCTAATCATTTACCTTTCATCATTATTTTGTACTTTCTACGGATTTTATTTACCAGACACTTAATAAAACGCTGCATTAATGATCTATAAAACCAGGGGAATATAAATTATCTTTATGATTCAAGTATAGTGCGAATTTACAACTAGATCAATTATCTAAATGCTTCCAGGACGTCATGATGTCGACCAAAGGGTTAGAAAATATGCTTATTCTGTTGCCATGCCTATCATAGTAACTTTGAATGTAACTTTGAAATTACTTGTTTTCTTTCCTTGACATTCATGAAAAAAAAACATTAAATGCAGCTGCATGGTGCTACTGGATGCACAGATACAGACTTATAAATGTATTACATGACAATTAACATTTTTTGCATAACTAACATTTTCTCAGCCGTTTTTGGTGGTCATAAGTATTTCTACACTAAAATAAGTATAATAGGTGTCCCCTTTCTGCATTTGCAAGATACAGTATTCCAGAAAAAAAGGAAAAGAGTGTGTTCTAAGCAAATATTCTATGGTTAACATGGCAGGCAGCAAGCTCTATGCCATTCATGTTCAAGGTGGACTGACATTAGAGAAAGGTTGCTAGCATCGGCCCACTATCTACTGTGTATGGAGGTCTCCTGGCTATCCCTCGACAAATTATGTTGGGTGACAGAAGAATCTAACTATTGGGATTACCCAAACCTTTTGTTAAACAAAGAATTACAATGCTTCCAGAATATTCTGGGAGCGGCTCTCTTGAAGAAATCACAGGAACATGCCACCAAACTAAATGCTTTAGTGTATGGGGACGTCGGAAGGGAAAGATATCATCCAAACAATCCTTCAACCGACAACTATCTAATATGTATGGCCAGCATAAATGTTTGGTGAGCTATTATCTAAGCCTAAAGTGCAGGTACTGCCTGCATTTGTGGCACTTGGCAATACGTCCAATACAGAGCAGCATGAGCTGTGTTATATTTTGGAGTGCAGGCACTAAGCTCAGAGCCTTGGATATAGAAGGCTGCTCTATGTTAGTGTCTTCCTGTGCGTGAACATAAATAATAAAGCTGGCTGCAGACACTTTTGAATCTAATCTATTGTATTGGAGTAAACAAATCTAGACATTTATAACTTATCACTGGATACTTAATAGAAGAGTTTTTCCTTGGACCATTTTTAATTTTTAGAACACATAATAAATAGAAAGGCAAGATATAATAATATATGTTTATTCATTTATATAGCGCTATTAATTCCACAGCGCTTTACATACATCAGCAATACTATCCCCATTGGGGCTCACAGATGTAGAAAGTGTAGAGAATATATTAGAATACATAAAATTTGTTTCTACACAAACAATAATTTTATTGAATTAGTGTGAAAAGAACAATAGAAACAAGTTTAAACTGGCATTAGAAGCTCAGAAAAGTGCCCAGCAAAAGCAATGTGACAAGACATTGTTTGAAATGTGATAATAAAGTCTCACCAGCGATACACTGGCTGGGAGATAATGTATACTGGTAATGCTCCCTGTGTCCACTGAGAAGCAGTAGATCGCAATCTCTTGGGAAGCTAGCCAATAGGAAGTCAAGAACCAAGCACTTGCATCCAATTAAAGACAGCTGTGTGGTTCCAGTAGAGTAATAGCTCACTTCATGAACATCTCTGGCAGTGGCTGGCTGCTGAGGATAAATGGCAGGATTTACAAGACCTAATAACTCCTGCGTAAAGCCTGCCTATGTAAACAGGCTGACATCTTTACTGCAGCCTCTGTCTCTTCCGAACGCTTTAAAACCGCTTATTTATTTCTTCTTTTTTACAACAGGTTTGGCAGAGCTGCAGGTTCTTTGGAGGCAGCATAACACTTGTTAACCTGCAATTGGTGACACTGTGCCCATGTCATTGAAATCTCTGTAAATTTGCTTATTAACTGTTCGCAGAAGATTTTGGGTTGCTTGGCAGTTTTTGGCCAAATAAAAAAATCATTTGGTTATTTTTTTGTCAATGCAATTTTCATATTTGAAAGTTAGTACAGTATTTGTTAAAATGAATCTGTTCACGGCTATAATGCATAACATTCATCCCTCATCAACCCTCATAAGCCGTGTATATGAGGTTGTAGGTCTTAGAAAATGTAATAAAATGCAATAACTGTGATCTGGTGTCGTGTTTCAAAGAAATCTACATTTTTCTTACATGTAAATGAGCTGTTCCAGACTATGTGCCAAGCACTGATCTGCATGAGATTCTGCCTCCAAATATTATTTTACTTAAAAGGGGAGTTATCAGTGTGATAGGTGATGACTGTGTAAGGAAATGGAAGTGCTGCCTGTATCCCCTTGAAGAAAATGTGGCATGATATGGTGTTTTAAAATGTTCTTTCATATATTTGATGGTTTATGTGTATTTTTTTGTCTGGCACATGTGAGGCTAACAATTGAGACTGACCCAGAATGGGAGGAAAGTAACAGTTAGAACCAGGAGTTCAGTGCTGCAAGACCCAAGGTAGTGTGTGTGTGTGTGTGTGTGTGTGTGTGTGTGTGTGTGTGTTTGTGTGTGTGTGCGTGCATGTGTGTGTGTGTGTTTGTGTTTGTGTGTGGTTTTGTGTGTGTGTGTGTGTGTGTGTGTGTAACGAGAAAAGACATCAAATAATATGTCCTAACAATCAAGGAAACATGACGAGATGTGGGATAGATGGCACTGTTCAATAGACCAGAACATTCGATAGACCAGAATCCATGCCAGGGGGGATGATTAAACGGTAATTTGTGAAACTCAGGGAAAGTAGAGGACCCATGAAAAGAGGGACAGAAAGAGAAGGAATTGTATGAGCAGGACTCTAGTGATCTAGGGGAAATGGAACTTATTTGTGCATATTGGAAGAAAGTTATGGTCACCATATTGCGACATACATATCCAACAGGCAAAAGTGAACTTTCAAGATGTTAGTGAAAAGTGTTATTAACCTACCCCAGAAAGCAGGGTTCTCATTAGTCACTTTGCAACTGAGAGTAGCTAAGAGTGGCTGTAGCATTACATCTCAAACCATGTGCCCATCACAGGGGAAAAGGAAAATGAGGTCTCCCAGAATTGTTAGTTGGATTGTCATGAGATGCAAAAGTATGAATGGCAAGGAAAATTAATTGTCATTACATCGTTTCCATCAAGTTTAAGTTCAGTAGATACATTATTTTTGTATTTTGGTCTCTCTCAACTCATTGTAAACCATCTGGTCCAGGCCAGCCATGTCAAATGGAAACAATCTTTCTGTAGAAGTATATAGATTTGTAGAAAAATGGCACTCACCAGATTGTTGCTGTGCATAAGGTGATTTTTATTCAGGCGTGGAGGTTACATGTGTGGGGACCGGCGGGGAGGGAGCGTTCAGCAGGCACGTCAGACGACGGCCGTTTCGCACTTCCAATGTGCTTCAGCTGGTCTGAATACGTGTGACATCATGTCCGTTTTATCAACATGAAACATGTGACTGATGTCAAAACAATTAAAATATATTAAAAACAATATATACAAGAAATAATCGTAAAGAAGTAGTAATAAATTCAGCGATTAATGTGATATTACATGTGCCGGCCCCCACACATGTAACCCTCACGCCTGAATAAAAATCACCTTATGCACAGCAACAATCTGGTGAGTGCCATTTTTCTACAAACCTATATGGATCATTGTCTTTTTGCTACATGTGCACCCCGGAGCAGCACCGATTTTCTGCCTGTATGTGATGGACTATAAGTGGGTGAATGTTTAGTGTCTAGCAGTACCCTGGATTCTCCTCTTGTTTTGAAGCTTTCTGTAGAAGTAGAAGTGTAGAAGCCCAGGTAACAGACATGACAAAAGCACAAACAGATAATCAGGACACCCCTTTTCATGTAACGCGGTGGGGCATGGAAGACAAGTACCTCACCCATGGCTAATGCCCTGGCCACATTACAGCTACTCTACCGATCTCATTATAAGGGCTTGCTCACACAAGCGATGATCCTGTCATCCGAGAGAATCAGATCGATAATAGTAATGACATTCGGTTCAAACTCTAATCACAGTTTTAGCCGAGTGTCAGTTTTTCTGTGATCCGGTTTCTCTTGCATGAAAGAATGGTATCAAAGGTGCAGAGAAGACAGGAAACTTAATTTTTCCATCTTTCCAATTGTCTATGAAAAATTAGACTGCATTTGGATGACATCCGAGTTCAGTCTCATGTTTTCCACGCACACATGCATTCATCTGATTTATGCTGCCACTGATTTTTTTGGGCAATCGGCATTAGAAAAAAATGCTGGTCGGCACTGCCCCATAGCCTAACATTCGACCTAGTGTTGTCTGAACAGTTCTACACTGTGTTATATGCTTGTGTGAGCTCGCCCTGACACATCTGCAGGTTGCTCTCAGTGATTCAGCTTCCATCTCACAGGCAGCCAGTGTTTTAATGTTGTTGCAATATAACAAACTTATAAGAGTGGCAGCAGATGTGTTTAAAAGAAGACAAAAGTAAGTTCTACTGTTCTGATACGTGCCTCACACTGGCATTTAGTGGTGGGCGAGTGTGCTTGCCTCTGCTGGATACTTGATCGAGCATGGGGGTGCTCAGGCACACTTGATACTTGTTTGAAGATCACTGGTGCTCAACCACCATGCTCAAGTCACAGCCCTCAAGTATCGCAACTGTTTTTCAGACACTTAACATGTGGGCATTGCCTGCCATAGCCTATTGGAAATAGGCATTACTGCAATTGGCCGACTGCTATGTGTCATCAAGTCTATATTAGACCAAGTGACACTATTCTCGGTTTACTCTACCCTTGTAAAACAGTGTAGGGAGAGCTGCTGGATGAGGGATTGTGCATTAGAGTAAATATTGCCTTACAGTGCTTGCGGCTGCAATGTAAAAAATCCATTTCCTTCTCTAATAATACCACTGTTAGCTGCATTTTGTGTGGGGCTAGCTTTTGCAGAAGGTATAGTGTACTAGAAGTGTGACGCCCTGGACTAGCCAGGTAGTCACATACATACCAACACACACCCCCCACCCTAGGCAGATACACCAGCCAAACCAAAAACCCTTGTTGCCTCCCTCCAGGGTCTGATGTCCACACCAGGTGGGGCGGAGCCAGGCGGATGGCCCCACCCACTGAGGAGTTCAAAGGCCTGGAGGCGGGAAAAGTGGGAGTTCAGTCTTGGAGGTGAAAGTGAGAGGAGTGAACACTTGAAGTGTCTGGGTTGGAGCCCAGACACTGACAGCAAGGTTGGCAGACGGTGGTGGCCGTCTGCAGGAGTTAGTGGAACTCCGCTGAGCCGTAAGGACCGGGGTCAGGCGACGGCCCGCCAGGACCGGACCGGGGAACGGAGTGAAGCTAAGCACACAGGCAGGGCCATCGGACCCCGATCAGGCTTGGAGCCGCTGTCAATAGTCAAATCCGAATGAGACAGGAACCCCCGGGGTTCCCTAACAACCAAGTCCCGATTGAAGGCAACCGTCCACCCAGAGAGGATATACAGCCACCACCACAGGCTAGAGATCCAAGGGCCAGCGCCTGCGGGCAACACGGGCTCCTACGGCACCTATACGCCGGGGAGCGGGCTACTGGTGGGCAACCACAGGAGTCAAGAACATTCTTAAAGGTGCAGGGAAAGACAGCCACCATCAGCCGTCTGGGGAGAGCACAACAACAACACTGCAGCCGGCTGTGGGACCTGTCCATCCAGCCGTTTGGTTTACCAGAGACTCTGTCATTGTCTATGTGAGTGAGTACACCAGAGCCATCCGGCACTGCGCTGCCCCTGCACCCTGCACCCCAGCCATCTGGCCTCCCCGTTACACCACCGGGTCCCGGGATCACCAACCCCCCCTACCCACGGAGGGCACAACATCTCAACTGCACCCTACCATCTCTCCCGGGATCCCCGCTACCAGCAGCGGTGGTGCCATCATCACCACGTCCCGTGGGTGGCGTTACGAACAATCTCCCTAAACAAACCACCCCTTTTCACACACGGGTGGGGAGCGCTGCTCGAGTCCCCGGGTCCGGTCCACCGCTTGAGCCACAGAGCAGCAGCAGCAGAAGCCCCAGACCCGAGCGTGACGAGCGCGTCCCCTCCGCCCGCGACAACTTGGCACTGTGAACAGGATAGAACCCATCTGCTTACCAGTAGAAGTGCGCCTTGTAGTCTCCGCCGGCAGCGTCTGGCCGAAAAATTGGAAGCGCCGCCATCTTTGGCGCGAAAATCTCCCGCTCGAGCGTCTCCCTGAGCAGGGAAGGCGCGAAAGCAAAGCCCCGCCCCCAACAAGCGGAAGTGCTAAAAAGAACCAAGGGGGGGTGGGTGAAAGCTTGCCTAATGTAGCCGAGGGCATAAGAAGCGGGGACGCCAGGACTCTGCAACATATCCGGTTCCTGGAATCCTGCCAGCAAGCATGTCCGTCCCGTCCGGTGATGCCGAGATTCCCGAGCCCACGCCAGGAACAGCGGTGTGGGTGGAAGCCCGGACCGCACAAATGTGCTGCTGCCTTCAAACCCAGGTCCGGTTTTTGATGGAGCGCTGGGTGGCCGAGATGGAGGAAGTGGCGGCGGCCGTGCGGAGACGCGAGGTGGAGGCAGTGTTGGAGGAGCGGGTAAGCGACCCACGCCGCTGTGTCCGAGAAGGACCGGCCGCTTCAGCTGAGGGGCCCGGCCTGCATCTGCTCACCCTCCTGCCTCCCCCGCCATCCGTGCCGGTTGCTGTTGCCCCTCTGCTCGGTCCGCTACCCCCAACATCGGTAGCGGAACCTAGCCCGTCCGCCCTAGAGGACCGGCCTGGGGGCGTTGTCCGGGAACGGCTCGTATCCCTTCCGCTACCATGGAAGACTCCGCGGGAAGTGCCCATCCGCGACAAGGAGCCATCGGCCCTGGAAGTGGCTGCACCCGAGACTGTCCCAGCTCCTGCAGTCCGCCCGACCTTGGAAGAACCGGCCGCTGCAGGCCCGAAGGCCCAACCGGTGAGGCCAGCTGTCCCTGAGTCCCACGCCTCGGCTAAGGCTGCACCGGGCCGCCACTGCAAAGCAGCAGTCCAGGTCACGTCACCGCAGGAACCCCACAAGAGAGTACTGGTCGTGGCCGGTGTGGGTGCAGTCCAGTGGGGCCCGACCCGAGCGCAGGGGTCTGCCAATGCCCCTTATTGGGACAGGGAACCAATCCAGTTGGGCCGAGAGATTGCCGCCAGGGAGCAGCAGAGGGCCGAAGTGATGGCGCGAGTGATTAGGGAGAAGGATGCACTCCGCCATGCCACCTGTCGGGTGCGGGGCCCGGAGTACGAGGGCCAAGTCCGGCAGTTTGACACGCGGAGGGGGTTTGGTTTCATCTACGAGCCGGGCCTGGAGGCCGAGGTGTTTGTGGCCCGCCACAACGTTAATTCGCACCTCCCAACGGGCCACCCAGGTTGCGATCTGTTGCCAGTCGACCTGGTAACCTACACCCGACACTGCGGAGAGAGGGGCTGGTTCGCCCTAGATGTCAAGCAAAGGGAGAGCCGCGGTGTACAGGTGCGGCCCCAGCCTCCTCCTCCACCGAGCCGCCCGGATAGCAAGCTGGAAGAGGTCCTGGATGAATATAACTTCAAATAGTGGCGGTGGCCCTCCGTTGCAACCAAGTTGTCCCCGTTGGGACTAGAGTTGAGCGCGGTTCTAGGTTCATGGTTCTCCAGTTCGCGGCTCGAGTGATTTTGGGGGCAGTTCTAGATCGAACTAGAACTCGAGCTTTTTTGCAAAAGCTCGATAGTTCTAGATACGTTCGAGAACGGTTCTAGCAGCAAAAAAACAGCTAATTCCTAGCTGGCTTTCCGCTGTAATAGTGTAAGTCACTCTGTGACTCACACTATTATGACATTTCAGTGTATAGTGTGCGGGAACAGCGCATTCAGATCACTGCTGTATGGATAATGGCGATTGCCATTTTTTTTTTTTCCTTGTCTTCCTTCCCTAAGCGCGCGCGTGTAGTGGGGAGGGCCAGCATGTCAGCCAATCCCAGACACACACACAGCTAAGTGAACTTTTAGCCAGAGAAGCAACGGCATGTGTGATAGGATGTCCATGTCACATGTCCCTGCATTATAAAAACGAGTATCTGCCCGTCCGGACGCCATTATCTCTTCTGCGTCCTTGGTGTCAGACAACACTGGCGCAGCTCCGTCCTGAGTCCTATCGTTGATACAGGTGTATGCGCTCCATACACAGTGCTGGACAGCTTAGGGATAGCACTTTCTATCAGTCCTTTTAAGGGCTCATACGGGCAGGGTCAGAGCCATAGGTGACAGGTCCTGAAAACAGAGTTTAACAGCTACACAAGATGACAGCGTCTGTGTAGCTAAGGTCAGGGATTTCCTCGCTGCATTTCCCCATTAGGAGAGATAGAAAGGCAGGCTTCCTTTCCTGTACCCAGAGACCCACAACCCTGCCACTGTACCCTCCTGCCCTTTGCACACTCCAACTCATTGTTACTAAGCCATTATACTAGCAAACACTGAGTGAACTTAGTGGCATCCTAAACGTGGCTATTGGACTTCTGTATAGTCCCAGTAGTGCAGAGATATTTGAAGCACATCTGCCTGCATTGCACACTCCAACTCATTGTTACTAAGCCATTATACTAGCAAACACTGAGTGAACCTAGTGGCATCCTAAACGTGGCTATTGGACTTGTGTATAGTCCCACTAGTGCAAAGATATTTGCAGCACCTCTGCCTGCATTGCACACTCCAACTCATTATAACTAAGCCATTATACTAGCAAACACTGAGTGTACCTAGTGTCATCCTAAACGTGGCTATTGGACTTCTGTATAGTCCCAGTAGTGCACAGATATTTGCAGCACGTCTGCCTGCATTGCACACTCCAACTCATTATAACTAAGCCATTATACTAGCAAACACTGAGTGAACTTAGTGTCATCCTAAACGTGGCTATTGGACTTCTGTATAGTCGCAGTAGTGCACAGATATTTGCAGCACCTCTGCCTGCATTGCACACTCAAACTCATTATAACTAAGCCATTATACTAGCAAACACTGAGTGTACCTAGTGTCATCCTAAACGTGGCTATTAGACTTCTGTATAGTCCCACTAGTGCAAAGATATTTGCAGCACGTCTGCCTGCATTGCACACTCCAACTCATTATAACTAAGCCATTATACTAGCAAACACTGAGTGAACTTAGTGTCATCCTAAACGTGGCTATTGGACTTCTGTATAGTCCCACTAGTGCACAGATATTTGCAGCACGTCTGCCTGCATTGCACACTCCAACTCATTATAACTAAGCCATTATACTAGCAAACACTGAGTGTACCTAGTGGCATCCTAAACGTGGCTATTAGACTTCTGTATAGTCCCACTAGTGCAAAGATATTTGCAGCACGTCTGCCTGCATTGCACACTCCAACTCATTATAACTAAGCCATTATACTAGCAAACACTGAGTGAACTTAGTGTCATCCTAAACGTGGCTATTGGACTTCTGTATAGTCCCACTAGTGCAAAGATATTTGCAGCACGTCTGCCTGCATTGCACACTCCAACTCATTATAACTAAGCCATTATACTAGCAAACACTGAGTGTACCTAATGTCATCCTAAACATGGCTATTGGACTTCTGTATAGTCCCAGTAGTGCACAGATATTTGCAGCACGTCTGCCTGCATTGCACACTCCAACTCATTATAACTAAGCCATTATACTAGCAAACACTGAGTGAACTTAGTGTCATCCTAAACGTGGCTATTGAACTTCTGTATAGTCCCAGTAGTGCACAGATATTTGCAGCACGTCTGCCTGCATTGCACACTCAAACTGATAGTTACTAAGCCATTATACTAGCAAACACTGAGTGAACTTAGTGTCATCCTAAACGTGGCTATTGGACTTCTGTATAGTCCCAGTAGTGCACAGATATTTGCAGCACGTCTGCCTGCATTGCACACTCCAACTCATTATAACTAAGCCATTATACTAGCAAACACTGAGTGAACTTAGTGTCATCCTAAACGTGGCTATTGGACTTCTGTATAGTCCCAGTAGTGCACAGATATTTGCAGCACGTCTGCCTGCATTGCACACTCCAACTCATTGTACTAAGCCATTATACTAGCAATTTATGCTGCCAGTTCAAGGGCCATAGTTGCATTGTCAGGGATATTTATTCTTTATTATTCTGCTGTTAATAAAGCTAGACCACCGCTGCAATCTACACCACCTCTCAATTTTTACTACCACATTTTCAGTGCACAATCTTGTCGCAATCAACATGAGTGGCAAAATGACAGATGCTGGTGGAAAGGGGAAGAGGTGTGGTGGAAAAGGAAAAAAAGGGTTTGTCCGTGGGGAAGGTGGCAAAGCTCCATTATCATCTGCTGAAGATAGACCATCTACCAGCAAAAGTAAGATGTCTACTACTTACCGTGGACAATCCGATGTGCTCCCTTTTTTACGAACACGAACAACAGGAACAAAGCTAGATGATGGCCAAAAAAGGAAAATGCTTGAATGGATCTCAAGTGGTCCAACAAGTACCCTCTCAGCCACTTCAAGTACTGCATCCAAAAAACACCAGTCCTCTGAGTTGTCATCCCAATCAAACTTGCTTTCTCCCAGCTCTTAAGTCTCCATCAGCCTTGCACAGTATGGTGGAACTGAGATGGCTGAGTCTGCAGAGCTGTTCAGTCACACTTTAGCCTGGGAGTCAGAGGTCTGCTCCCAAGCTACAGTGAGCACAGACCAGGAAGTGGTCTGCAGTGATGCCCAGAACCTTTGTGACTCTGATTCAGGCCGTGAGGACTAAGTTTCTGAGCGTAATGTTGACCCTTTGTCACAAACTGTAACACCTGTGGTTATAGACAATGAGGAACATACTGATGACGATGAGACCCAGATACCAGATTGGGATGACAACTTAAATATTCGGTCAGGGCAAGAAGAGGCTCGGTCTGAGGGGGAGGGGAGTGCAAACACAACAATTGATGATGAAGTTCTAGATCCCACCTACTGTCAACCCCCAGTCAGGCACTCGAGGAGGTCAACAGAGGCGGTGGAGGAGGATGCAACCGACGACGAAGTTACCTTGCGCCTTCCTGGACAGAGTCGGAGCACTGGTAGCACGTCTACAACTGCATCATCAGCCACCACTCTGCCTCTGAGCACTAGTCGGGGGGGCTCAGCAGGTCGCATGCCCTCTAAGCCTTGCCTAGCCTGGTCCTTTTTTGACATAGAATAAGATCGCCCAAATTATGTGATGTGTAAAATTTGTCGTGATTCTGTTAGTAGAGGTCAAATCCTCAGCAGTTTGACAACTTCTTCCATGAATCGTCACATGAATAAATATAATAGGTCACGGTGGGAAGCTCACCGTGCTGCAATGCGGCCTAGCGGAGCGAACCATCCATGGCCTGCCCCTTCCAGTGCATCCGCGCGCTCTTCATCTTCTAGGACTGTGGGGACAGCTGTCACACCTGGTTTTCCACGCACAACTTCCACCACTGTAACAGCAACAGGCAGTTTGCTTGGTAGGTCGTCAGTTGGTTTGGAAGGGGAAACAAGTGAGTGTGTACAGCTCTCTCAGACATCGATAGCACCAACGTTGGATGAAGGCAACATCATGTCTCCGCCTGCACTTTCCTCACAAACCTGCATTTTTACAGGGACACCCTACTCAACACTGTCTACACACAGCAGCCAGATCTCTGTCACTCAGATGTGGTCAAATAAAAGGCCATTTCCTGCGACCCATGACAAAGCTAAGAGGTTGACTCTATCCCTCTGTTAGCTCTTGGCTACCAAAATGCTGCCTTTCCGCCTAGTGGACACACATGATTTTAGAGACCTTATGTCTGTTGCTGTGCCCCAGTATCAGATGCCTAGTCGCCACTACTTCACTAAGAAAGGTGTGCCCACGCTACACCAGCATGTCGCACACAACATCACCGCTTCCTTGAGAAACTCTGTGTGTGAACGGGTGCATTTCACCACCGATGCTTGGACCAGTAAGCATGGACAGGGACGTTACATGTCGCTGACTGGGCACTGGGTAACTATGGTGATAGATGGTGAAGGGTCTGCTGCACAAGTCTTGCCGTCCCCACGACTTGTGTTTCAATCCTCTGTCTGTCCAAGTTCCGCCACTGCTTCTGCCTCCTCCACCTCATCTGGGTCCTCCACCTCCGCCTCAAGCCTGCCTGGTCAGGCCACCAGCGTTCTCACTGCGCAGAAGGAATCACGCACCCCTCATTACTATGCTGGCAGCAGAGTGCAACGGCATCAGGCGGTCTTTAGCTTGACATGTCTTGGTAATAGGAGTCACACAGCTGAGGAGTTGTGGTCAGCTCTGCGGTCCGAGTTTAATAAATGGTTGTCTCCACTCAACCTGCAGCCTGGTAAGGCCGTGTGCGACAATGCTGCAAACCTGAGTGCGGCCCTTCGCCTGGGCAAAGTGACACACGTGCCTTGTATGGCTCACGTGTTGAACCTTGTTGTCCAGCAATTCTTAACACACTATCCCGGCCTAGATGGCCTTCTGACCAGGGCACGAAATCTGTCTGCTCACTTCCGCCGTTCAACCGCCGCAGCTGAGCGACTTGCATCTCTCCAGAAGTCTTTCGGCCTGCCGGTTCATCGCCTGAAATGCGATGTGGCGACACGCTGGAATTCGACTCTCCACATGTTACAGCGACTGAGGCAGCACCGCCGAGCCCTGGTGCATACGTCATGACGTATAGCCTGGGCCAACGAGATGCAGAGGTGGGGCAGATCACCCATAGAGTGGTCTCAGATCAAGGACCTATGCACCCTTCTGCACAGTTTCGACATGGCGACGAATATGTTTAGCGCTGACAATGCCATTATCAGCATGACAATTCCAGTCATTTACATGCTGGAGCACACGCTAAACACTATTCGGAGTCAGGGGGTGGGACAACAGGAAGGGGAGGAACTACAGGAGGATTCATATGCGCAAGGGACAACAACATCACCAAGGTCCAGACGTTCATCATCACCAACGCAGCAGGCATGGGACCATGGGGGACAGGGATCAACAAGGGCGCATAGTAGCAGGCGAAATGTTGAGGAAGGTGCAGGAGAACATGAAGAAATGGAGGACGAACTGTCCATGGACATGGAAGACTCAGCAGATGAGGGAGACCTTGGTCAAATTTCAGTTGAAAGAGGTTGGGGGGAGATGTCAGAGGAAGAAAGAACGGGTAGCACCTCTATGCCACAAACACAGCGTTGACTTGGTCCGCATGGCTGCGCAAGACACATGAGTGCCTTCTTGTTGCACTACCTCCAACATGACCCTCATATTGTCAAAATTAGAAGTGATGATGACTACTGGATTGCCACACTATTAGATCCCCGGTACAAGTCCAAATTATGTGACATAATTCCAGCCATAGAAAGGGATGCACGTATGCAGGAGTATCAGTAGAAGCTGTTACTCGATCTTAGCTCGGCTTTTCCACCAAACAACCGTGCAGGTGCAGGGAGTGATTCTCCCAGTTGTAACTTGACAAACATGGGACGGTCTCGTCATCTTCAACAGTCTACCCGTACCAGTAGGACTGTATATGGTGCTGGTAACAGCAATTTTATGGAATCTTTTCATAATTTTTTTAGACCCTCCTTTGCAAGGCCACCAGAGACAACAAGTCTGACACATAGTCAACGGCTGGAGAGGATGATACAGGAGTATCTCCAAATGAACATCGATGCCATGACTTTGCAAATGGAGCCTTGCTCATTTTGGGCTTCAAATCTTGAAAAATGGCCAGAACTCTCCAGTTACGCCTTGGAGATTTTGTTGTGTCCAGCTGCCAGCGTTGTCTCTGAGCGTGTCTTCAGTGCTGCTGGGTGTGTGCTGACAGATAAGCACACGCGTCTGTCCAGTGACAATGTGGACAGACTAACGTTCATCAAAATGAACAAGTCATGGATCCACCAGGAATTTACTACCCCTGTGTCATCCTGGGGAGAGTAAATGCTTGTGGATTTGGAATGTGCTTGATGCAAATCAAAACATCCTGTTTGCAACTAGGGCACAAGTGCTGCCACTGATAAGGTGTCTGTGTGGCCCAATTTTTGGAAAAAAGGGAGACTCCGCTTGGAGTAACCCTTGATTGCTGTGTTTTTTTAAAATGATTCAAGATGAACAGAGCTGGGATCAGGAAAGACTTTGCTACCTACCCCGGTGTCATCCTGGGGACGGTTAAAAATAGCGTATTTTTGAATGTGCTTGATGCAAATCTAGCTGTGAAGTGTACAACTGGGGCACAACTGCTGCCACTGAAGGGGTGGGTGTGTGTGGGGCACAATTTTTGGAAAAAAGGGAGACTCCGCTTGGAGTAACCCTTGCTTACATTGTTTTTAAAAGAAGCCAAGATGAACAGAGCTGGGATCAGGAAAGACTTTGCTACCTACCCCGGTGTCATCCTGGGGACGGTTAAGAATAGCGTATTTTTGAATGTGCTTGATGCAAATCTAGCTGTGAAGTGTACAACTGGGGCACAAGTGCTGCCACTGAAGGGGTGTCTGTGTGGCCCAATTTTTGGAAAAAAGGGAGACTCCGCTTGGAGTCACCTTGCGGTGTTTTACATGATTTTAGAAGGGCATGCCATGCCTATATCTGTGTCTCGTCCTCTTTTTCCTTGTAACGCTGTTTTGTTTTCACATGAGAATTTGTCCTTGTCACTTTCCCATGTGTTTGTGTTGTGAGTTGTTTGTCACTTTTTGGACACCTTTGAGGGTTTTTTCTAGGTGTTTTTATGTGTTTGTGATTGCCTGCCATTGTTTCCTATGCAGTTCGAGTTCGGTTCGTCGAACGTTCGACGAACCGAACTCGAACGGGAGCTCCGTTCGGCGAATCGACCTCGAGCCGAACCGCGACCGGTTTGCTCATCTCTAGTTGGGACCCTCAGCATCTTGTTTTCCAATGAATGAATCAAAATCAACCGAAGTTTCACCTGATTGTTGTCAGTGATTATCCCGGCCGTTGCCGGCAAGTTGTCCCCGGAGAGACTCTATGTGTTCACCACCCACATGAGAAACTGCTCATGAACATGGCCGAGAACTTGCAGGCCACCCACGAACTAGTGGGCCTGTAAATAATTTTGTGGGCTGGTTTCCGTCCGTGCCACCTCCGGAAAGGCAGATTGGAGGAAGGGCCCGCAGCAGAGCAGGCTGGGGCCTGGCCACCACCAGGACCGGTGGCCAACCTCCGGGGGTCAGGGGTCCCCCTGGACGTGGGGATCCCTGAAGTGATAGTCGGGTGCGAGACACTGTATCCGTTCCCGCTCGGGTAACCTGGACCAGGACTGGGGTAAAGGGGTGCTGCCCGTTTCTTAGGGGCAGCATCAAGGATCAGGTAATTTGGGTGGGGGAGCGGATAACCACGAACCCGTCCGTTTAATAAAAATGTTTGAAACGTTAAAGCAATGCACCTCCCGTAAGGGAAGACCTGAATATACATATGTTGAATGTTTTAAATGTTATTTATCTTTTTCAGTTGGAAAAATAAAACCGGTGATGGACGGGCAGACCGTCCGCGGTAAATAATTAAAAAAAACGGCGTGCGGTCCCCCCCAATTTTAATACCAGCCAGATAAAGCCATACGGCTGAAGGCTGGTATTCTCAGGATGGGGAGCCCCATGTTATGGGGAGCCCCCCAGCCTAAAAATATCAGTCAGCAGCCGCCCAGAATTGCCGCATACATTATATGCGACAGTTCTGGGACAGTACCCGGCTCTTCCCGATTTGCCCTGTTGCGTTGGCAAATCAGGGTAATAAGGAGTTTTTGGCAGCCCATAGCTGCAAATAAGTCCTAGATTAATCATGTCAGGCGTCTCCCCGAGATAGCTTCCATGATTAATCTGTAAATTACAGTAAATAAACACACACACCCGAACAATCCTTTATTAGAAAAAAAAACACTAACAAATTGCCTTGTTCACCAATTTTATAAGCCCGAAAAAGCCCTCCATGCTCGACGTCATCCAGGATGGTCCAGCGTCGCTTCCAGCTCTGCTGCATGAAGGTGACCGGAGCTGCAGAAGACACCACCGCTCCTGTTAGCTCCACGCAGCTAATGAAGGGAATAGCGCAATCAGCTGAGCTGTCATTGAGGTTACTCGCGGCCAACGCTGAATACAGGGAGACACCTGTCACTCAGCGTGGGGGGGTGTCTGACTGCAACCAATCACAGGCATCTGTGGGTGGGGAAAGCAGGGAATACGAGATTAATTAGTGAGCGGCCGGCATATTCAAAGTAATTGTTGCCGCGTATTCTCTGCAGAGCTGTTCCTCACCGCGGTGGTAATCGGGGAGCGGTAAGTATGAGAGAGGGCTACTCACTTCAGTCACTCGGGGGATTAGCGGTCACTGGTGAATCCTTCACATGTGACCGCTAATCAGTACACGTCACACAGACAGAGCCGCGGCATGACAATGAAGTCGGGTGAAGTTCACCCGAGTTCATTATCATCGCGCAACTCTGTCTGCTGTCAGCCGACATGTATCAACGACATTGTGCAACACACAAACGGACATTCCACACGGACATTCCATGTACACATACTCGGGCATTTTACACACAAACACGGACATTTTACACGTACACACGGCTCGCATACGCCATCACACGGATGCCATACGTAGCGGAGAAACGCCCCAAAAACAAACGGAACACGGACCCGAAAAACGGACCGTGTCACACGGACGTTTTTTTTTGTGGAAGTGTGTTTTAGGTCTTAGGCTATGTCCGCACTTTCCGTTTTCACCTGCTTTTTAGGTCCGTTTTGAACTGCAGCATTTTCATGCCAAAATGCATGCTTTTTGATTTTCCAGCAAAGTCTATGCAAAATGGAGATTTCTAGCCCGCACTTTGCGTTTCGAAATGCAGCGTTTAATTTGCATATTTTGTGTCAAAAACCATGCTTTCAAAGAAGCAGTATGTCAATTGTTTTTGCCATTTGGGCTGCATTTTGCTAACATTGAAGTCAATGAGAAGTAGCAAAAAGCAAGAAGTATCAAAATTCTAGCGTTTAACCTGCTTTTTAGCTGCAGAAACAAGGCAATTTGGACATCCAAAACGCATGCTTTTCTGACTTCAAAATAATGGAATAATATGTCCCTTTACACACACACATAGTCCGACAAATAAATTAATGAAAAATATAAATTTAATGCTATTTTACCACTAAATAGTATAAAACCACTATAATTCTATGAAACATAACTATTTTCTTTATCATTTCAATATTTATTTATGGTTCCTTTTTTGTTCCCCTTTTTTTCATTGTGATTGACTATTTAAACTTTATTTAGCAGTGTCTTTATGTTCAAAATGCATCTTTCAAAACGCAATTTAAAAGCATGTAAAAAGTGCAAAAAACGCGGCAAAAAAAGCGGTAAATACGGATGAGTTTTTAGCACTGTTTTGTGGGCAAAAGCAACTTTGGCAAAATCAATTACTGCCAGAGGGTGCGTTTTGAACTGCAAGTAGTACGACACAAAGTGTGGACACAGCCTTACAGCCTTAAAGTCCTTGCTGCTGCAACATAAACCAAACGTCCTTTTCAATGCTAAATCTAATCTATTCTTTTCTCTAATTATTTTAATTTTAGCTGTGTCTAATGTTGGGCTAGCTGCTGAAGAAGGGATAGTGTATTAGAGTTAGCTAGGCAGGGATTACAACCTTACAGCTTTACAGTCCTTCCTGCTGCACTGTAAAACCAAAAGTCCTTTTCACGGCAAAGTCTCATCAATTCTATTTTCTAGCAATACAACTCTTATTTTCATTTAGTGTGGGGCTAGCTGCAGGAGAAGGGATAGTGTATTAGAGGCATCTAGAAAGTAATTATTGCCTTAGAGTCCTTGCAGCTGCAATGTAAAAAATCAATTCTATTCTCTAAAACTGGTCCTAATTGCATTTAGTGTAGGGAGAGTTCCTGGAGAAGGGCTACTTTGGAAGTATTAAATTAATAATGCGGATAACGACGTATTACGATAGGGTCCTGACAAAGAAAGGTAAGCCTTGTTGTTGGTTGTCGAGCTTACATGAATTAGCAAATTTGCAGACCAAGTATCTCATTTGTTCCAATAGCAGTAATGCAGTGGCAAAATTCCTATATTCAATGTTTACATATTTTAGCTTTTCAGAGTGCTGCTGTACATATTTTTGTAACTTTTTTGCTTTTTCAACTTGCACCTGTTTACACTTAGTGGATGTGCTGGTCAGTCTTTTTATATTAGTATTCAATTGCTTTCTGACTGAGCACTCCACCCTTCTGCCAGAGCATTTTCATTTGGCTGGATCCTACCTGTCCATTATTTGTAGGTTTTTTACCCTGGATAGAGGTGTATTAGAATAGGGTCCTGACAAAGGATAATACTGTATTTACCATGGTGTAACTGATGGATCTAAAATATTGACAATAAATCCTATTTGACGCATCTTCAAGTGCCTTTAGGTGTGCAGTACCTTCACTCTGTTTCCTATTGGTCTACATGAGCTCAGTTGTTTCCTCCAGAGGAACTAGCACCCATCTCAAGCTAAGGCTATGGTCAAACGAGCATATAAAATTTGATGCAAGAGCATTAGATGTGATATGCTAACAACACTTGGCTCAAACTCTGCTGTGGGCGTGAGCCGAGAGTCTTCTACTTTGCTCCGATTCTCTTGCATGTGACAATCGAAACACGTGTGGTGGCGATGGAGAGATTAATTTCTCCATCTTCTCCATTGCCTGTTTCTGCATATATTGGACTGCACTCAGATGACACCCGAGTGCAGTCCGATGTTTCACACACACTCATAGACCTGTGTAGATGCGAGTGAGATGAGACACCCTGCCAATCACAGTATGCTGCAGTTTATTTGGCATGAGAAAAAAAAATCACTGATCTGCTCTACCTCATTGTATAACATTGGTCAGAGTGCAATGCGAGATTTTCTGGTATTGCACTCATCCAATTCATACACTCGTGTGACTCTGGACTAACTCTAAAGGTACCGTTACACTAAGCGACGCTCCAGCGATCCCACCAGCGATCTGACCTGGCAGGGATCGCTGAAGCGTCGCTACATGGTCACTGGTGAGCTGTCAAACAGGCAGATCTCCACAGCGATCAAAGATCAGCCACCAGCGACCTATGTAATGACGCTGTGCTTGGTAACCATGGTACACATCGGGTTACTAAGCAAAGCACTTTGTTCATAGTTACCCGATGTGTACCTTGGCTACGTGTGCAGGGAGCAGGGAGCCGGCTTCTAGAAACTGCGGACGCTGGTAACCAAGCCTTTGCTTGGTTACCCGATGTGTACCTTGGTTACCAGAGTCCGCAGATGCCGGCTCCCTGCTCCCTGCACATTCAGATCGTTGCTCTCTTGCTGTCAAACACAGCGATGTGTGCTTCACAGCTGGAGAGCAACGACCAAAAAATGGTCCAGGACATTCAGCAACAACAGGCGACCTCACAAGAGGGGCCAGGTCATTGCTGGATGTCATACACAGCGACATCGCTAGCAAGATCGCTTTTGCGTCACAAAAACCGTGACTGAGCAGCGATGTCGCTGGCGATGTCGCTTAGTGAGACGTGGCCTTAACTCTAATATAGTGGATGAGCCACCTCCCTGTTTGATTACTATTTGCATATAATCAGTGTGATGATATTTTCTTAACTAAAGTTGCTTTGGAAATAATAATAGAATAGAACACAACCAGTATTTCTTTTAAAAAGCATTTAATCATATTTTAGGTCCAAAAATATTTTGCCTATAGTCCGAAAAAGTTCGTGACTTCTGTTTTTCTCCTGTCTATTCAGAGCAATTTCCGATAACATAAGCATCACCATCATGATGTAATTCTTCATCTGTGGAAGTATCTAGTACAGTACAAATCACTTGGCAAACATGGTTTTAGGGTCACATTTATTCATCTGTAAGGAAATCAGAATCTGTATTTATTTGGCTGGACATTCACTCTAAGAATATGTATTTCATGTTTCATGGTGCTCAGTCTGTCTGCTTGTAGTGTGTAAAGTCATTTTAGTGAGCTAAACACTAAAGCCACCATGAACTCAGTTTATTAAATTTTCCTACTCAAGTAAAACTAGTTTTAATATTATTTTATCATTAGCTGAAATACCAGCAAAATGCTTAAACACCTTATGGCAGCTGTCCTATTGGGCCGGCTGCCACTTGACTTACTGTATTTCCAGACAGCTAAGCTGGGTACAAGTTAGGTACTGTAGAAAGCAAAATGTGTGCATTCAGGGAAAGAACCAGGATTGTATGGCTTGAAAAAACACTCCAAATGCATATCCCATATATATCTATATATATTTATATATGTACTTATAATCCAGTTTGCTTTATAGATGTCTAATATGCAGAATATTACATCCGCATAGGAGGCCAGGAATAAGCTGCTTTTTCATCAGATTCAATATTATTGACTATTATTTTGGCATAGATGTATTTCTTTTCATAAGTAAAGCAAGTATATAAGGATCCAACTAAAAGGAGGTGGCCAATGATGACAAATATGCAAACATGGAAACAACAGTAATGTTTCGACCCTAGTATAAGTCTGGATCTTTGTCAGTCTTTGTTGTTGTTTCTGTATTTGTGATACCATAATAAAGCAAGATGATCATCTTTGGATGCTGAAGCCTTCTCCTATTACTTGGATCCTGATCATCCCACATTTGGCATTCATGGATCTCTCCATGGTATTGAAGCTTGTTACTGTCTGAACACCACTATAGTAAGTCTACAAGGATGCTTTACATCATTTCATAATATAACAAATCACCTTCAGTTTTTATTTTTCTCAGTGAGAAGGATAATTGTATTGTAAGTTGTGAGCTTTTTGTTAATGTAGCTTTGGTTATGTTAAATGGAACCTGACAGACGAATCATACAGCCCAAACCACAGGCAGTAAAAATAGCAGAATGGCTGAATGACTGCAGCCAGGTATATTTTACTCTGAAATGCATTTCAAAGAAATTATGAAAACCTGGCTATGGTTTAAAGCTGGAGGCCAGACAGGTTCTTACCAGCACCGCTGCAGGTGATCGACAATGTACCATGTATGTAGAGACATGTCAATCACCTCCAGCAGCACTGGTAAGAAGTGGCTGGGGACGTAGCTGGACTAGTCTCATCTCTGGCTATGGTCTCTGGATAAATGGTTAATATATATTGTCAATGATGCGCTGAAGCTGTGATTCATGCTGCTCGTGGTTTGGGCACGCTTACTAGCTTTGCAGATTCCCTTTGACAATTAACCAGAGACATGCCCACGTGGCACCAATAGACTGCCTCATTTTTACTGTACAGAGAAGATAATGGACTAGTAGAAAACATTATAGTCTAGTCAGCTTTCTTCTTCCTCACATAAGGCAGAGAGAAGATGAGTGAGCACAGTGCTTTAACGATAGATACAGCACCTTTCTTCTGGCAAAGGATATCATAGAGATTGGCCAACCTATTTCGAAATTGATGGATTACTCGGATTTGGCAGGGAAATTTGAATCACTGTGAAATAATTTAATCTAATCAAATGGTCCTTATTATGTTCTGTGGTCGACTTTCCAGACCCTATGAAAAATATAAATAAGAAAGAAAGAAAGAAAGAAAGAAAGAAAGAAAGAAAGAAAAAGAGGCTGGACAGATTTACCTAAATCATAACTTCTTCATAACAAGTATCTTAAATGATTTACATAAACATCATTTAAAATATACATCTCAATGTCCATTCAATCTAGAATGAAAAGATGAAAAGTGAAGCACTTTATGCTGTTTATTTCCAACATCCACCTGCAAATCTCAGACTCTACTTCAGTATAAAGCGGGCTTTACACACTGCGATATCGGTCCCGATATCGCTAGTGTGGGTACCCGCCCCCATCTGTTGCGCGACACGGGCAAATCGCTGCCCGTGCCGCACGACATCGCCCAGACCCGTCACACGTACTTACCTGCCCGGCGACGTCGCTGTGACCGGCGAACCGCCTCCTTTTTAAGGGGCGGACCGTGCGGTGTCACAGCGACGTCACTGAGCGGCCGCCCAATAGCAGCGGAGGGGCGGAGCTGAGCGGGACGTAACATCCCGCCCACCGCCTTCCTTCCGCATAGCGGCCGGGAGGCAGGTAAGGAGAGCTTCTTCGTTCCTGCGGCGTCACACGGAGCGATGTGTGCTGCCGCAGGAACGAGGAACAACCTCGTTACTGCTGCAGTAACGATTTTTGAGAATTGACCCCCATGTCACCGATGAGCAATTTTGCACGTTTTTGCAACGATGCAAAATCGCTCATCGGTGTCACACGCAACGGCATCGCTAATGCGGCCGGATGTGCGTCACCAATTCCGTGACCCCAACGAGTTCGCATTAGCGATGTCATAGCGTGTAAAGCCCCCTTAAGTCAAAGTGTGAATAGATTGAGTTTCTGCAGATCAATATTTCCTCCATTCTGTAAGGCCCCCTTCACACGTCCGTGAAACACGTGCGTGTTTAGTCTGTTTCCATATGTACCGGAGACACGGCCAAACATGCACCAATATTAATCTATGTTTGAAGGCACACGTGCGTTATTTCATAATGTCCGTGTGTCCGTGATCCGCATGTTTCCATTTTGCACGGAAGCATGTCTGCTTTCTGCACGGAACACGCACACGCGGACACCATGAAAGTCAATGGTTATGTGCGCACAATACGTGACACGGATGCATCTCTGTATGCTCCGTGTACGTTTTGTGCTTTATTCTAGCGATGTCGGTCATTCTTTCTTTTCCTGTCTATGTCGGTCAATCTCCCTCAGTCCGTCGGTCGGTCTCTCTGTCTGTCTCTCTCTCTGTCTTGTCTGTCCCTCTCTCACAGTCTGTCGGTCAGTCTCCCCCCTCTCTCATACTTACCGTTCCCCGATCACCGGCGCGGCGCTGCATGGCTGTTCACTAAACTCCAGCGGCTTTTCCTCTTTTGAAAAAGCCGGCAGCTCATTAAACAATCTCGTATTCCCTGCTTTCCCCGCCCACCGGTGCCTATGATTGGTTGCAGTTAGACACGCCCCCACGCTGATTGACAGCTGTCTCACTGCAACCAATCACAGCCGCCGGGGGGCGGGACTATACTGTGCTGTTAAAAAAATAAATAAATAATTAAAAAAACCCGACGTGCGGTCCCCCCCCCATTTTGATACCAGCCAGGGTAAAGTCACACGGCTGAAGGCTGGTATTCTCAGGATGGGGAGCTCCATGTTATGGGGAGCCCCCCAGCCTAACAATATCAGCCAGCAGCCGCCCAGAATGGCCGCAACTATTAGATGCGACTGTTCTGGGACTCTACCCGGCTCTTCCTGATTGGCCCTAGTGCATTGGCAATTGGGGTAATAAGGAGTTAATGGCAGCCCATAGCTGCCACTAAATCCTAGATTAATCATGTCAGGCGTCTCCCCGAGATCATTCCATTATTAATCTGTAGGTTACAGTTAAAAAACAGACACACACGAAAAATCCTTTATTAGAAATAAAAAACCCTAACAAATTCCCTCGTCACCAATTTATTCAGCCTGAAAAAGCCCTCTATGTCCAGCCTAATCCACGGACTTCCAGCGTCGCATCCAGCTCTGCTGCATGAATGTGACAGGAGCAGCAGAATACACCGCAGCTTCTGTCACCTCCACGCAGCAACTGAGGTGAGTAGCGCGATCAGCTGAGCTGTCACTCCGCCGATGGGTGGGGAAAGCAGGGAATACGAGATTGTTTAATGAGCAGCCGGCTTTTTCAAAAGAGGAAAAGCCGCCGGAGTTTAGAGAACAGCTGTGCCGCGCCGTGCCGGTGATCGGGGAACGGTGAGTATGCGAGAGGGGTTTTCCATTCAGTCACTCTGGTGATTAGCGGTCACCGGTGAGTCCTTCACGGGTGACCGCTAATCAGGACGCGACACAGACAGAGCCGCGGTATGACAATGAAGTCGGGTGAAGTTCACCCCAGTTCATTCTCTACGCGCGACTCTGTCTGCTGTCAGCGGGTATGTATCTACGACATTGTGCATCACAAGCCCGCATAAATTCAAACGGACAACACATACACATGTCAGTTATTTCTCTCACGCATAAACAGACAACCAACAGCACACACGGCTAGCATACGGCATTCACACAGATGGCACACGGACACAAACAAAGGACACAAAAACGGAAAACGGACCCGAAAAACGGACGTAACACACGTGCGTGTTTTTTCACGGACTTGTGAAGAGGGCCTAAGAAAAAGGAAAAACAGAGTAAACAAAACACAACATAATTATAACATATTATACTAAGGATTATAAACTGTTGGTGGTTTTGTATAAGGGACCTGCAAGTCATGGGATTGCAGCAGCCTCTGCACTGCAACACCTAATCTCTGTGGAGTGAGATTGGTGATAGTAGTATGAGTAGTGAATGTGTTCTGCACCAATACTTTATCTGTATCATGGATGTAATTGGTAATTCTAGTAGTGATTAAGAAAAAACAAATGTCTGAGTTGTGAAGGCAAATCTTTTACAAATATATTGTACATGAGAGTCTAAGTGCTTTGTGAATTTGTAATTTACTCACTTAAGATATCCTTTAAATACACAGGTATGCAAAATGTGGGTTTATGAATCTTTTTCAAATCCAATGACTGTTTCTTATGTTTTCTTATTCCTCATTTAAAAAACACTTTTATTTTTAACCATCAGGTATGGATTTTACACAAAACATGCATAACATTGCGTACAAGAGAGATGAACAGATGAACAGGGAAAATATTTATTGTAGGCAAAAATGTGCACAATATTATATATAAAAACTTATTGAACAGTCATTATGCAACTTTATTGGAAATTAATTGTTGTGCCTTTTTCTTTTCACTTCAAAGCTTCTCTCAATAGCTTCTCACTTATAGAAGGCCTTTGGATCTTCTATGTGAAGCATCAAGCAGTAGTCCCTCATCATGTTCATGTTCCATCTACCTTGGTATCGTCGTTTCATCTCCTTGATATCCTGATGAAATCTTTCTCCTTGCTCTTTCCTAACAGCATCAAGATATGTCAAAAAATTGGAAACTCAAAATCATCAGACAACCCAAGGCTTTGAAACGTTTCAGCATATTCTCCTCAATGGACTTACATTTTCAATCTTTGTTGTTGTCTTGAAATTCCTTCAAGATGTTTAGGAAGGTCCAAGTTCCTGACTAAATCATTTAACTCGAGTTCTAAAAAGATTGGTCAAACACTGAAACCTCAATCTATACCCTCAATCAGCATAGGGTTATTATAACAAACACAATTTGCCCAAAGGGCAACTAGAGGTACTCTAACTAAAGATTGCTAAAACTTAATTTTTATTTCTATATACTCATAATACATCAATTTAAAACGGAACGGTGAGCAGAGCAGTCTAATACATATAATCAATCATGTGTCTGGCCGCGGACCAGACAACACAAGCTAGTGGACAATTGTCCTACAATGTCAACAGATTGTTGTTGCCCTACTCTGCCTATAAAAAGCTAATAGCCTCCCCAACATGTTTCACCATGTCTGGCTTCATCAGGGGCTGAGGCTATAGTGAGCTAGCAAAAATGAAATAACCCCTCTTAAAGGTTCTGTTGGTCATGTTAGCCAGAGATCATCCAATAGCTGACAACCAATCAGATGTAGCCTTACACCAATCTCCACAACCATTGGTCAATAATGCCAGAATGATCATATACATGGCGCTGATTTGTCCTCATGTCAGTCAATCAAATTAGAAAGGCAGCATCCACCAATTGTATCCACCATAACATTCCTGACATAGGTGACTGTATCCACCAATCATTCAGAACAAGGAATTCATTGGTTATGAGTTATCAATCATACCTGACATTCAATGTCCATTCCCTCTCTCCAAAAGCCCTCATACCGCCAATCCTCTTGTATTTCCGTGCAGTGAGCAATCATGTGATGTAAACATTGAGTCATTTGATCGGAGCTCATATAGCTATTACCGCGAAAACGGGTGAACTCGCACATGCGCAGAACTTAGTGCTAGTATTAACTGCGTATGCTCCCTAAAAGCAGCTGTAAATGGGACAATGCCATAGATTAAACCATGTAGAAGATAGCGTTCATGCACAGATATAATCGGTATAGATAGCAAATAAATAGAAAATATATGTAAAGGACTTTAGGAACTCCTCATCCATAGGGGACGGTTGGGGATTATTTAAAGGTGACATCATAAAACCAATGAAAAAATGTGCCTAACCCATTATAGAAGGCTCACAGAAAATGCTCGCCAAATATATGTTATTTAAAGGGAGACACATGCCATTATAACAACCAATGAGGGTAAATGTACATAAAACAAGAATAGGGACACTTAGATCTATCATGATTGGTAGATATCACTAGACCCCATAATAAACCATAAAGAAAAACAAGAGAAGAAAGGGGTTTCTACTAGTGGGACCAATAAATGGTCAGAAATAATGCACAATCAATCAACCTCTTGAAATACAAAGGGATTTTTATTAACAACAATTTTTTATAAGAGGAGAAAGTACATTTTTATAAATTACATAAGTAAACAACCAGGTGGAAACGGGAAAATACCGCAACCCAAACACGCCAGGTGGTACACATATGGGAAAACAGATGTACACTCAATGGTTAAAAGAGGTATAAATGGCTAAATACAGTCAAGAACAGTTCAGGGCTAGAAAAATTCCCATCAGCTCTTTAGAAGTAATCTGACAAACAAAATGAATTTTGTCAATTAATGACAGAGATGTTCAGGGGTGTTCGTAGATAGAGATATGTAAATTGTGATAAATAAAGTATATGCAAAAACAACCCCCAAACAAAAATAGCTAGATAACCATTGACAGTCCAAAGAGCTAATGAAAGATAAGAACGTCAGCCAACAGTAATGACAAATGCAGGACATTAATGCTGGGTTTACACACTGCAACATCGCAAACGACATCGCTGTAACGTCACCGGTTTTGTGACGTTACAGCGACCTCCCCAGCGACATTGCAGTGTGTGAAACCTATCAGCGACCTGGCCCCTGCTGTGAAGTTGTGATCGCTACAAATCGTTCAGGACCATTCTTTGGTCCTTTGTTTCCCGCTGTGCAGCAAAATCTCAGTGTGTAAAGGGGACTTTACAGCAACTCCGCGGCTCTGTCTGTGTAGCGTCCTGACTAGCGGTCACCTGTGAAGGATTCACTGGTGACCGCTAATTTCCCTAGTGACTGAAGTGTCCCCCCCTCTCTCATACTCACCGATCCCCGATCACCGGCGCTGCACGGCATTCACACTGCTCCAGCGGCTTTTCCTTTTTTGAAAAAGCCGGCCGCCCATTAAACAATCTCGTATTCCCTGCTTTCCCCGCCCACCGGTGCCTATGATTGGTTACAGTGAGACACGCCCCCACGCTGAGTGAGGTGAGTAGCGCAATCAGCTGAGCTGTCACTGAGGTTACCCGCGGCCACCGCTGCATTCACCGCTGGATCCAGCTAACCTCAGTGACAGCTCAGCTGATCGCGCTATTGCCTTCATTAGCTGCGTGGAGGTGACAGGAGCGGCTGTGTCTTCTGCTGCTCCTGTCACCTGCATGCAGCAGAGCTGGATGCGACGCTGGAGGACCGTGGATTACGCCGGACATGGAGGGCTTTGTTGTGGGTAATAAATTGGTAATGAGGGAATTTGTTAGTGTTTTTTATTTCTAATAAAGGATTTTTCGGGTGTGTGTTTATTTACTGTAATTTACAGATTAATCATGGAGGGTGTCTCATAGACGCCTGACATGATTAATCTAGGACTTATTGGCAGCTATGGGCTGCCAATAACTCCTTATTACCCCGATTTGCCAACGCACCAGGGCAAATCGGGAAGAGCCGGGTCCAGTCCCAGAACTGTCGCATCTAATGTATGCGGCAATTCTGGGCGTCTGCTGGCTGATATTGTTAGGCTGGGGGGCTCCCCATAACGTCGGATTTTTTAATTATTTATTTATTTATTTTACTGCACAGTATAGACCCGCCCACCGGCTGCTGTGATTGGGTGCAGTGACACAGCTGTCACTCAGCGTGTGGGCGTGTCTCACTGCAACCAATCACATTTGCCGGTGGGCGGGGAAAGCAGGGAATATGAGATTGTTTAATGAGCGGCCGGCTTTTTCAAAAAAGGAAAAGCCGCCGGAGCAGTGTGGATGCCGTGTAGCGCCGGTGATCGGGGATCGGTGAGTATGAGAGAGGGGGGGAAATCACCAGCAAATGAGGTGAGTAGCGCGATCAGCTGAGCTGTCACTGAGGTTACCCGGTGGCCACCACTGGATCCAGCGGTGGATGCAGCGGTGGCCGCGATTAACCTCAGTGACAGCTCAGCTGATCGCGCTACTCACCTCATTGTGGAGCTGACCGGAGCGGCGGTGAGTAGCGCGATCAGCTGAACTGTCACTGAGGTTACCCGCGGTTACCCGCGGCCACCGCTGGATCCACCGCTGGATCCAGGTAACCTCAGTGACAGCTCAGCCGATCACACGGCTGTCTTCATTAGCTGCGTGGAGGTGACAGGAGCGGCTGTGTCTTCTACTGCTCCTGTCACCTGCATGCAGCAGAGCTGGATGCGACGCTGGAGGACCGTGGATTACGCCGGACATGGAGGGCTTTGTTGTGGGTAATAAATTGGTAATGAGGGAATGTGTTAGTGTTTTTTATTTCTAATAAAGGATTTTTCGGGTGTGTGTGTTTTTTAACTGTAATTTACAGATTAATCATGGAAGGTATCTCGGGGAGACGCCTGACATGATTAATCTAGGACTTATTGGCAGCTATGGGCTGCCAATAACTCCTTATTACCCCGATTTGCCAACGCACCAGGGCAAATCGGGAAAAGCCGGGTACAGTCCCAGATCTGTCGCATCTAATGTATGCGGCAATTCTGGGCGTCTGCTGGCTGATATTGTTAGGCTGGGGGGCTCCCCATAACGTGGGGCTCCCCATCCTGAGAATACCAGCCTGCAGCCGTATGGCTTTATCTGGCTGGTATTAAAATAGGGGGGGACCGCACGCCGGATTTTTTAATTATTTATTTATTTACACGGCACACAGACAGAGCCGCGCGGCATTAAATGAAGTCGGGTGACGTTCACCTGCTTTTTTTGACACGTCCCCAACGACCAGCTAGTCGCTCTGCAGGTCCGGATCGCTGTTAGGTCGTTGGCCAGGTCTGCCTGTTTGACAGCTCACCAGAGACTTTGTAGGGATCCCGGCTAGGTTGAGATCGCAGGTTGGATCGCTAGAAAGTCTCAGGGTACCTTCACACTTAGCGATGCAGCAGCGATCCGACCAGCGATCTGACCTGGTCAGGATCGCTGCTGCATCGCTATATGGTCGCTGGTGAGCTGTCAAACAGGCAGATCTCACCAGCGACCAGTGAACAGCCCCCAGCCAGCAGCGACGTGCAAGCGACACTGCGCTTGCACGGAGCCGCCGTCTGGAAGCTGCGGAGACTGGTAACTAAGGTAAACATCGGGTATGGTTACCCGATGTTTACATTAGTTACCAGTGTGAGCAGGGAGCAGGGAGCCGCGCACACTGAGCGCTGGCTCCTTGCTCTCCTAGCTACAGTACACATCGGGTTAATTAACCCGATGTGTAATGCAGCTACATGTGCAGAGAGCAGGGAGCCGCGCACACTGCTTAGCGCTGGCTCCTTGCTCTCCTAGCTGCTGTACACATCGGGTTAATTAACCCGATGTGTACAGCAGCTACATGTGCAGAGAGCCGGAGCCGGCAGCACAGGCAGCGTGAGAGCTGCAGAGGCTGGTAACTAAGGTAAATATCGGGTAACCACCTTGGTTACCCGATGTTTATCTTGGATACAGCTTACCTCAGCTGTCAGACGCCGGCTCCTGCTCCCTGCTCGCTTCATTTGTCGCTCTCTTGCTGTCACACACAGCGATCTGTGTGTCACAGCAGGAGAGCGGCTTTGAAGAAAACGAACCAGGGCTGTGTGTAACGAGCAGTGATCTCGCAGCAGGGGCCAGATCGCTGCTCAGTGTCACACACAGCGAGATCGCTAATGAGGTCACTGCTGCGTCACAAAAAGCGTGACTCAGCAGCGATCTCGGCAGTGAGCTCGCTGTGTGTGAAGCACCCCTCAGTGTGTAAACCCAGCCTAAAAAAGTTAACCCTGAAGAACAAACACAGTAAGCCGATTTAATAGATAAGTCAATTATTGACACAATGCTCCTGTCCTGACAACCAGCTGAGTAAAAACATTGCCAATCAGCATAGCACTAATGCCATTATATAGATGTCAGGCCCTATGCAAGTAACCATGCTCATAATGTAAAAAGAGCATGAACGTTAATAGACACCGGACATAGAGAACTTACACATCTGTGTTATCAACCCGGCGTGGCGTGCTCCGACGCGCACGTTTCGTGACCTTCCTCGGGGAGATGAGGGTAAATGTGTCTATTCCCTTATACACCCCACAAAGAATGTTCACTATATATGTATAAAAATAGGCCAGTATATATTCTGTACAATATGGGACATAATACCTATAGGGGAAAAAAGGTTATATCTGATTGGTTGTCAGCTATTGGATGATCTCTGGCTGACATCACCAACAGAACCTTTAAGAAGGGGTTGTTTCATTTTTGCTAGCTCACTATAGCCTCAGCCCCTGATGAAGCCAGACATGGTGAAACATGTTGGGGGGGCTATTAGCTTTTTATAGGCAGACTAGGGCAAGAAAAATCTGTTGACATTGTAAGACAATTGTCCACTAGCTTGTGTTGTCTGGTCTGCGGCCTGACACATGATTGATTATATGTATTAGACTGCTCTGCTCACCGTTACTTTTTAAATTGATCTGTTATGAGTATATAGAAATAAAAGTTAAGTTTTAGCAATCTTTAGTTAGGGTACCTCTAGTTGCCCTTTGGGCAAATTGTGCTTGTAAAAAGATCTGTGGCTCATTAAGACTAGCACGAAAGTTTTCGCCAAAATCATGCTCTTCACGTTCTGACTCTTCTAAATCAGGTGTATCTTTCTGTTTCTCCCAAGATGAAGGGACAGGTTTTCCTCGACCGTGAGGCACATGGTCTGTGTATCTAATTTCCTTCTTATTTTTAAGGTTGAATCCCTCCATGTTGCACGTAGAAAATTAACAATCATCATTATGATTTTGAGGTTGCCTCCAGATCATAAACACGCCAAAACTAAAGCTCTGTCTTCCCTTTAGGCCACTGCCATAGATCATCTACAAAGAGAACACACTACATGTGGAACTCATGACTTGTCTTGATCACATAGTTTTACACCAAAGTATGCATAATACACTTTTCTAACAAAGTCCATAATGTTCCTTCATTGTTTCTTCACTACAAAACAAACGCAAATTATGCAAAAGTTGTCAGATGAATTACGACACCTCCTTGAAGCCATTACAATCATGTTGTTTAAAGCAGAAGCTTAATCCACCACAACCACAAAATACTGAAAGTACCATATTTTTCGGACTATAAGACGCACCGGACCATAAGACGCACCCTGGTTTTAGAAAAGAAAAATAGGAAAATAAAATTTTAAGCAAAAAATGTGGTCATGACACACTTATGGGGCAAGGATCTGCTGCTGACACTGTTATGGGGATAATGTCACCCAATTTCTCTGCTAAGGTACCCCACCCTGGTAATGATCCTCCTGAATTGTATATGATCCTCATCCTTGTACTGTATATATGTACCCCATCCTGGTATATGCCCTCATCCTGCTATATACCCTATCCTGCTATTTACCCCCATCCATCCTGCTATATACCCCCATATATCCAGCTATATACTCCCATCCATCCTGCTATATACCCTATCCATCCTGCTATATACCCCTTACCATCCTGCTATATACCCCCATCCATTCTGCTATATACCCCCATCCATCCTGCCATATACCCTTATTCATCCTTCTATATACAACCATCCATCCTGCTATATACCCCCATCCATCCTGCTATATACCCCATCCATCCTGCTATATACCCCCATCCATCCTGCTATATACCCCCATCCTGCTATATGGTATGTATCTTGTATCACACAAAAAAAATAAACGTTTATACTCACCTTTCCTCGCTCCATGCAGCATTGCTCCTCCCCCTGTCTGTGGTGGCAGCAGCGCCGCTGATCTATGTGGAGCCATCACCGGTCACGTTCCTGTAGCATCGTTCGTCGTCCTGTCTGCCTGTCAACTGACCTTCGTGGAGACTAGCGGCGCGCACAGCAATGACATCATCTCTGTGCTCACCGCTCTCTACACAGATCAGCTGGCCGGCAGACAGGAGGACATCCCGTGCTGCAGGGAAGTGACTGGAGAGTACACCGTACTTATTCACTGTGCCTCGTGCTGATGATGATGCGCAGGGGGTGGCAGTGAATACAGGTGCACATGATCACTCTAGGCTGTAGTTGCCAGGGGTGATCACGGCCGGCTGTTTAGTATGCGCGCACCCCCCGCCCATCGTCCCACCGACCTGTCAGCACCGGCTTCTGTGCTGAGGGATGATGGGCGGGAGGATGGGTGTGCATATGTAATGAGCGGGCCCACGCGGTCACGGTAGGTGCTGCTGCTGCCTGCTTGTGCCGCCGATGACCCGCTCCACCGCAGCACCCTCATTCCCGGCCCTATATTCAGACCATAAGACGCACCCCCCACTTTCCCCCAACATTTGGGGGAAAAAAGTGCGTCTTATAGGCCGAAAAATACGGTAACTGTGGTAAGCGCACCACCACACTCTTATGAACATTGTCTAATAGAAAATCCTCTCTGCCCACAGCAGCCATTTCCAGGACAATATCCATTAATTTCTAACCAATCTAATGACACCAAAAGTTACGCAAAGGGGTTACAGTATGGTGCACAAACAAATCTATGGATTCATTGTTTGTGAAAAACTGCAAGTGATGAAATTTTTTCAATATTTTTACTGAGTTCAGCAATCGAAGGTATATAAAAGTCACCTCTTACTTTTCAAGCAATTTTAACCTTGCAGACGTGTGTTAATGCAAAAAAAAATAAAAGAAATGTATGAAGAATGACACTTTTAAAGCCTTTTCAAAACACAGTGACAAACTTTCTGAACACAGAGATCACCTGAAATTTTTATTGTCTAGGCAAAAGTGAATCTTATTTTATTTATAGTTATTTTTATAATTTTTACTTAAAAACACAAGGGAACATAACTTTTTCATCTTTTATTTTTAAGAAAATGCAGAGGAAATCAGCTCTATACCTTAACAAAAATGTTCAGACAGAACAAGCATTCATTGGACTTAGTATAATTTACACTTCAAATTCTGTTTAATAGCTATCACGATAAATTATATCACTTAATAATTACATTCATGGATGTCTCTAAATCTTACACAGTAGGTGAATATGAGTGTGTGATAAGGGTGCACCTATTGGCAGAATTAGGTATTTTCTAAATATTTCTTTTTTATATCAGTGTTAATGAACAAATCAATTAAATGCAAATTGGATTTGTGTTGAATTTTATGAAATTCACAAGTACTGTAGAAATATAACAATTGGTATAGCACAGCTCATCAGGAAAGACTACCACAGCCTGTATAAAAGTTGAAGCAGGTAATGCAGCAGACAACTTATGATGCTTTAGGTTAGTGAGAAAGCTCTAGAGTTTACAGTATAGCAATAGACATAGGAAGAGACAGCCATAACACGTTAAACATATATCCCCCTTTCTAATCATATCTCAGTCACTGATGCAATGGATGAGGGTGTTTGTGACAGATGCAAACAATTTTTTTTTATTTTCACATCTGTTTTTCTTGGTAAATGTTACAACTGTTTACCCACATTTATAAATGCCCTGTTGTAGGTCTTAGCTTTTGACTGTATACCTAAAAAACATGAAGTTTCTCAATTTTCTGAAAGTAGTTAAATTAAAAAAAAAGAGAATAGAAAAAAATAACTAAAATAAAATGTAGACATTTAACTGTGCTTTTCCACACCTGTTTTAGTAGTTCAATCTCAAAACCATGTAAGCAACACATATACTGTTGCCTACTGGCGCATTTTGTTTTCTATAGGTGTTCAGTTAGAAATATTTGGGCAGTGACCAAATCTTCATGATTTCAGATCTGCAAGTGACTGTTTTTGATTTAAAATGAAAGAACATAGAGGCAATTGAAGTTTAGATTTTCATATTTAATTAAAGGAGTTGAAAAAAATATCCTGTGAAATGTAAAGGAATCCAAACAAGTTTTTACAAAGCCTCCATATTTCAGGGGCTCAGAAGTAATTGGACAAATTTACTTTATCACAAATAAAATGTTTATTTTTAATACTTTGTAGAGTATACTTTGCCGGCAATGACCGCTTGAAGTTTGGAAGTCATGCACATCACCAAACACTGGTATACTCCTTTGTGATGCTTTGTTAGCCTTTGTTGCAGCTGACTTCAGTTGTTGCTTGTTTGTGGGACTTTCTGCCATAAGGTTTGTCTTACGCATGTGAAATGCAGCTTGATGAAGTTGAGATCTGTTGATTGACTTGGATATTGCAAAGTGTTCCACTTCTTTGCCTTAAAAAACTCCTGGGTTAGTTTTGCAGTATGTTTTGGTTCAGTGTTCATCTGTGTAAGACACCTTCCAATCAACCTTACATTTGGTTGAATCTGAGCAGAAAATATCTTACTGTACAATTCAGAATTTATCCAGCTGCTCCTGTCTTCAGCCAAATCATCAATATAACATAGTGACCCAGTGCCATTGGAAGACATGCATACCTGACATCACACTGCCTCCAACATGTTTTACAGAGGATGTGGTGTGTTTTGGATCATGAGCCATTCTAAGCCTTCTCCATGCTTTCTTCTTCCCATCATTCTGATAAAGGTTGATCTTAGTTTCATCTGGCCATAAAATGCTTTTCCAGAACTGGGCGGCTTCTTTAGATGTTTTTTGGTAAACTTTAATGTGGTCTTTTTTTTAAGGCTAATTAATGGTTTGCACCATGTGGTGAACTCTCTGTATTTGCTCTCATGTTTTTCTTTATGGTAGATTTACATACTGAAACATGTACTGCCTGGCTTTATGATGTGAAAGGGTTTTTCTTCATCATGGAAAGGATTCTGCATTCACTTTCACTGTTGTCATCCATGGGTGTACATGAATTTTTGAGTTCCTAAGCTCACCAGTGCGCTATTTCTTTTTTTGCAGAATGTAATAAACTGTTGATTTGGCCACTCATAACATTTCAGCTATCTCTCTGTGGATTTCTTTTTTTTTTCAGCCTATTGAGGGTCTGTTTCTCCAAATGCAAAGGCCCCAACTTGGATAAGCTCCAGACCTTTTACCTGCTTAATTGATTATGGATTTACAAAAGGAAAAGCCCATGCAGCCGATCACAGAGCTTTTGAGATAATTGTCCAGTTACCTTTGGTCCTTGAAAAAGAGGCAGCTACATATAAAAGAGCTGTAATTCCTAAACTCTTATTCCAATTAGGATGTGAATACCCACAAATTAAAGCTGAGAGTCTGCACTTTAATGCAAAATTGATTATATAAGTATATCTTGAATATGTTTTGACAGACAGCTAAAATGCCCAAACTTGTGATACTGTTCAAATATTACTCAACCTAACTGTATATATAACATTTCCTGCTATGTCCTTTTTGGCAAGGGTTGGATAGCTGAGGTTATAAAGATTGTCAACATTTAATTACAGTGTGTTTAAAATATATGGTGAAAGGAAAATATGCAATGAAAATGGACAGGATAATGTAAAAGAAAAAACTCCATAATTTGGCTAAAAATGTGGGAATTGCAAGCAGCTCTAGAAGAACCACCTCCACTGGCACCCACAGTCCAAGCAGTAGTACTTACAAGTGCAGGCTATATATGGCATATCACTCATCTCAGTTAAAGCAGGATGATGGTTACTTCTGATAGTCACACTGTCAGTTTAAGGTCAGTTTACGGTTCCACTTGTGTATGACTCGTGCAAGTCTCACATCAGTATCTCTCAGCACGTCCGCACACTCTCTGGACAGTAGCATCTCAGCTGCATAGAAATACATGCAGCTGACCCGCGTCTGTCAGGAGAATGTGCGACCATGTCGGGGAATACCGATGCGAGACTCACACGAGTCATACACAAGTGGAATTGTACCCTAAGTTTCTTTTCTGCACAGAATGATCTGCCTGATCACATATGACTAAGTGGGATTATTTTTGGACCAGTTTTTAATTAAAAAATAAATAAATAAAAAATATGTCAATGTAATGTGTCAATAAATGTGCCATTGTTTACTATTTCTTTCTATTGGGAGGTGACTTTGACATTGCAAAGGCTATGCCGTGTTTTAATAAGCCTAATAAGGGATGGATACAGTTTTAGGGGACTTTAGAGTGTTACACATTTCTTTTCAGGGCAATTTAAGTTTTGCAATTTGCAGTGAATCAATAGAATGCAAATTAAATTCTTGGGAAAAAAATATCAAAACTGGCGAGTTGGATTTTGAAAGTATAATATCATTTGTAGTGTTTATCAATGTTTTTGTCTTAGAATGAAAGAGTCAACTATAGAGATGAGCCACCCCCCTAGAGTTCGAGTTCGGTTCGGTTCGTCGAACGGTGCCCTGTTCGACGAGCCGTTCGACGAGCCGTTCGACGAACCTGAACCCCATTGAAAACAATGGGAGGCAATCACAAACACCTAAAAACACCTGGAAAACACCCTCAAAGATGTCCAAAAGGTGACAAACAACTCCCAAGACAACACAAACACATGGGAAAGTGACAAGGACAAATACCCATGCGAAAACTAAACAGCTGGACAAGGAAAAAGAGGAGGAGACACAGATATAGGCATGGCATACCCTTCTAAAGTCATGAAAAACACAGCAAGGAGACTCCAAGCTGAGTCTCCCTTTTTTCCCAAAATTGGGCCACACAGACACCCCTTCAGTGGCATCACTTGAGCCCCAGTTGCAAACTTGACAGGTAGATTTGCATCAAGCACATTCCAAAATACGCCAGCCTTAACTGTCCCCCGGATGACACCGGGGTAGGTAGCAAAGTCTTTGCTGAACCATGACTTGTTCATCTTGGCTCGTTTTTAATAACAGAGCAGGGGAACTCCAAGCAGAGTCTCCATTTTTTCCAAAAATTGGGCCACACACACCACTTAAGTGGCAGCACTTGTGCCCCAGTTGTACACTTCACAGGTACATTTGCATCAAGCACATTCAAAAATATGCCAGCCTTAACTGTACTCAGGATGACACCGGGGTAGGTAGCAAAGTCTTTGATGATCCATGACTTGTTCATCTTGGCTCGTTTTTAAAAACACTTCAGGGGGACTCCAAGCAAAGTCGCCCTTTTTTTCAAAAATTGGGCCCCACAGACACCACTTTAGTGGCATCACTTGTGCCCCTGTTGTACACTTCACAGGTACATTTGCATCAAGTACATTCAAAAATACGCCAGCCTTTACTCTCCCCAGGATGACACAGGGGTAGTAAAGTCCTTGCGATCCATGACTTGTTCATCTTGATGAACGTTAGTCTGTCCACATTGTCACTGGACAGATGCGTGCGCTTATCTGTCAGCACACACCCAGCAGCACTGAAGACACGTTCAGAGACAACGCTGGCAGCTGGACATGACAAGATCTCCAAGGCGTAAGTGGCAAGTTCAGGCCATTTCTCAAGATTTGAAACCCAAAATGAGCAAGGCTCCAGTTGCAAAGTCATGGCATTGATGTTCATTTGGAGATATTCCTGTATCATCCTCTGCAGCCGTTGACTATGTGTCAGACTTCTTGTCTCTGTTGGCCTTGCAAAGGATGGTCTAAAAAAATTATGAAACGATTCAATAAATTTGCTGTTACCAGCAACAGATACGGTGCTGCTGTTACGGTTAGACTGTTGATGACGAGACTGTCCCATGTTTGTCAAGTTACAACTGGGAGATTCACTCTGCGCACCACTGGTGTTTGGTGGAAAAGCTGAGCTAAGATTGAGTAACAGCTTCTGCTGATACTCCTGCATACGTGCGTCCCTTTCTATGACTAGAACTATTTCACAAAATTTGGGCTTGTACCGGGGATCTAATAGTGTAGCAACCCAGTAGTCATCATCACTTCTAATTTTGACAATCCAAGGGTCATGTTGTAGGTAGGGCAGCAAGAAGGCGCTCATGTGTCTTGCGCATCCATGCGGACCAAGTCCTTGCTGTGTTTGTGGCATAGAGGTGCTAACCGTTCTTTCTTCCTCTGATATCTCCCCCCAACCTCTTTCAACTGAAATATGACCAAGGTCTCCCTCATCTGCTGAGTCTTCCATGTCCATGGACAGTTCGTCCTCCATTTCTTCATGTTCTCCTGCACCTTCCTCAACATTTTGCCTGCTACCATGCGCGATTGATAATCCCTCTCCCCCATCGTCCCATGCCTGCCACCTTGGTGATGATGAACGTCTGGACCTTGGTGATATTATCCCTTGCGCATATGAATCTTCATGTACTTCCTCCCCTTCCTGTTGAACCACCCCCTGACTCCGAATAGTGTTTAGCGTGTGCTCCAGCATGAAAATGACTGGAATTGTCATGCTGATAATGGCATTGTCAGCGCTAAACATATTTGTTGCCATGTCGAAACTGTGCAGAAGAATGCATAGGTCCTTGATCTGAGACCACTCCATCAGGGTGATCTGCTCTGCACCAGTGCTCGGCGGTGCTGCCACAGTCACTGTAACATGTGGAGAGTCGAATTCCAGCGTGTCGGCACATCGCATTTCAGGTGATGAACCGGCAGGCCGAAAGACTTCTGGAGCGATGCAAGTCACTCAGCTGCGGTGGTTGAACGGCGGAAGAGAGCAGACAGTTTTCATGCCCTGTGCAGAAGGCCATCTAGGCCGGGATAGTGTGTTAAAAATTGCTGGACAACAAGGTTCAACACGTGAGCCATACAAGGCACGTGTATCACCTTGCCCAGGCAAAGGGCCGCACCCAGGTTTGCAGCATTGTCGCACATGGTCTTACCTGGCTGCAGGTTGAGTGGTGACAACCATTTATAAAACTCGGACAGCAGAGCTGACCACAACTCAGCCGCTGTGTGACTCTTATTTCCAAGACATTTCAAGCTAAAGACCGCATGATGCTGTTGCACTCTGTTGCCAGCATACTAATGAGGTGTGCGTGATTCCTTGTGCGCAGTTACAATGCTGGTGGCCTGACCAGACAGGCTTGGGGTGGAGGTGGAGGACCCAGATGAGGTTGAGGAGGCAGAAGCAGTGAAGGAACTTATACATACAGAGGATTGACGCACAAGTCGTGGGGATGGCAAGACTTGTTCAGCAGACTCTTCTCCATCTATCACCATAGTTACCAAGTGACCAGTCAGCGACATGTAACGCCCCTTTCCATGCTTACTGGTCCAAGTATCGGTGGTGAAATGCACCCATTCACACACAGAGTTTGTCAAGGAAGCAGTGATGTTGTGTGTGACATGCTGGTGTAGCGCAGGCACACCTTTCTTAGAGAAGTAGTGGCGACTGGGCATCTGGTACTGGGGCACAGCGACGGACATAAGGTGTCAAAAGTCCTGTGTGTCCACCAGGCGAAAAGGCAGCATTTCGGTAGCCAAGAGCTTACAGAGGGATAAAGTCAACCTCTTAGCTTTGTCATGGGTCGGAGGAAATGGCCTTTTATTTGTCCACATCTGAGGGACAGAGATCTGGCTGCTGTGTGTAGACGGTGGTGAGTAGTGTGTCCCTGGAAAAATGCAGGTTTGTGAGGAAGGGCAGGCGGAGACTTGATGTTGCCTTCATCCAACGTTGGTGCTATCGATGTCTGAGAGAGCTGTACACCCGCACTTGTTTCCCCTTCCAAGCAAACTGCCTGTTGCGGTTACAGTGGTGGAAGGTGTGCATGGAAAACCAGGTGTGACAGCTGTCCCCACAGTCATAGAAGATGAAGAGCAGCCGGATGCACTGGAAGGAGCAGGCGGTGGTTGGCCCAGTACGCTAGGCCGCATTGCAGCACAGTGAGCTTCCCACTGGGAATTATGCTTGGTATTCATGTGACGATTCATGGAAGTTGTCAAACTGGTGAGCTTTTTGCCTCTACTTATAGATTCCCGACAAATTTTACAGATCACATGATTTGGGAGATCCTTTGCAAGGTCAAAAAAGGACCAGGCTAGGGAAGGCTTAAAGGACATGCAACTTGCAGAGCCACCCCGACTTGTGCTCAGAGGCAGAGTGGTGGCTGAGGATGCAGTTGTAGACGTGCTACCAGTACTTCGACTCTGTCCAGGAAGGCGCAAGGTAACTTTGTCGTCAGTTGCATCCTCCTCCACCGCCTCTGTTGACCTCTTCAAGTGCCTGATTGTGGGTTGACAGTAAGTGGTATCCAAAACTTCATCATCAAGCGTTGTGTTTGCACTCCCCTCGCCCTCAGACCTAGCCTCTTCCTGCCCTGACAGAATATTTAAGTTGTCATCCCAATCTGGTATATGCGTCTCATCGTCATCAGTGTGTTCCTCATTGTCTCCACCAAGAGGTGTTACAGTTTGGGACTGAGGGTCTACATTATGCTCATAAACTTGGTCATCAGGGCCTGAATCTGAGTCACAAAGCTTCTGGGCATCACTGCAGAAAATTTCCTGGTCTGTACTCACTGTAGCTTGGGAGCAGACCTCTTATTCCCAGGCTATTGTGTGACTGAACAGCTCTGCAGACTCAGCCATCTCTGTTACACCATACTGTGCAGGGCGAGTGGAGACTTGAGAGCTGAGAGAATGCAACTGTGATTGGGATGGCAACTCAGAGGACTGTTTGGTTTTTTTTTAAGTGGTAGTTGAGGTGGAGGAGATGTCACTTGTTGGAGCACTTGAGATCCATTCAAGCATGTTCTTTTTTGTGCATCATCTACCTTTCTTACAGTTGTTCGGGTCCATAAAAAAGGGAGCACATCGGATTGTGCACGGAAAGTAGTAGACATTTTACTTTTTCTAGAAGATGGCTTATCTTCAGCAGATGTTAATGTAGCTTTGCCACCTTCACCACAAACAAAAACTTTTTTTCCTTTTCCAACACGCCTGTTTCCCTTTCCACCAGCATTTGTCTGTGACGCCCTGGGCAAGCCATGGGTCACAGGTAATGACACCACCACACCCTACACCCCGGATAGGTACACCAAAGCTACACCAGAAATCCTTGTTGCCTTCCTCCAGGGGCTGATGTCCACACCAGGGGGTGGGCCAGGCGGTTGGCTCTGCCCACCAAGGCGTTCACAGTCCTGGAGGCGGGAAAACCAGGCAGTTGAGTTTTGTGAGTTGAAGTGAGAGGGAAGTGGTAGAGGAGCAAGTGAGAGGAGTTGAAGTGAAGGAGAAAGTGACAGAAGTAGAGCCTGAAGTTAGTCCGGGTGTGTGCCCCGGACTGAGACAGCAAGGTTAGCAGACGGCGGTGACCGTCTGCAGTGGAGGCTGATCGGAGGTTGCTGAAAGGACTGTGGATGGGTGGTGGCCCGGCGGTACTGGACCGGTATACAAAGAGAAGCCAGCACCATTGGCAGGGGCCTTTCGGATCCTGGCAAGGCTAGGAGTCGCCGTGAATTTGCCAAATCCGTCAGTGAAGGGGACCTCCGGGTCTCCCAACAACTAAGTCCCGATTGAAGGCAACAGTCCAACCGTGAAGGAGAGACACCGCCACCGCCAAGGCACCAGTTTCTCAGGGCCAGCGCCTGCGGGCAAAGAGGGGCTCCTCTGGCCCATATCCAAGTCGGGGAGCGGGTAACCGGTGGGAATCCATCGCTACCAACATTGAACATAGGTGCAGGGAAAAGAGATAGTCACCGCTAACTACCGGGGGAAAAGCATCAGCAGCCGTCCGTGGGAACCGTCCTTCCAGCCATGTGTTTTACCGAGAACTGTGTCAACGTCTCAGGCTGAGTGAGTACCACCGTGCCGTGCGGCACAGCGCTGCCCCCGCGACCCTGCACCTCACCAGGCCCTACACCTGGCCTGCCATCCATCCCTACCCCATCACTGGGCCCCGGGACAATCAACCCCCTACCCACGGAGGGGAGAAATAACAACAAAGCTGCTCCCTGTCACCGCTCCCGAGATCCCTATACAGAGCAGCGGTGGTGTCCACACAATCACCACAACCGTGGGTGGCGTCACGGACAACAATAAATCCCCAAAACCAATCCCCTTTTCACTCACGGGCGAGGAGCGCCGCTCAAGTCCCCGGGATCCAGCACATTGCTCGAGCCACCGAGCAGCAGAGGCCGCAGCAGCAGCGGCAGCCGGACCCGAGCAGTGGGAGAGCGCGGCGTCCCCTCCTCCGCCCGCGACATGTCTTTTTGCCACTCATTTTGTTAATGACAAGATTAGCCACTTAAAATGTGGTAGCAAAAATTGAGAGGTGGTGTAGATTGCAGAGGTGGTCTAGCTTTATTGCCAGCTGAAGAACCAACTGACTATCCCTGACAATGCAACTATGGCCCTAAAACTGGCAACACTGTTTGCTATAAGAATAGCGTAGCAAAATGTGCATGAGGGTTGAATGCAGAGGTGCTGGGACTTGCTTGGCACCAGTGGGACAACAATGGAGTATAGCAGCCACTTTTTGGATGCCACTAATTTTCAGCACTGTTTGCTATAAAAATAACGTAGCAAAATGTGCATGAGGGTTGAATGCAGAGGTGCTGGAAGTTGCTTGGCACCAGTGAGACAACAATGGAGTATAGCAGCCACTTTTTGGATGCCACTAATTTTCAGCACTGTTTGCTATAAAAATAGCGTAGCAAAATCTGCATGAGGGTTGAATGCAGAGATGTTGGAAACTGCTTGGCACCAGTGGGACAACAATGGAGTATAGCAGCCACTTTTTGGATGCCACTAGTTTTCAGCACTGTTTGCTATAAAAATAGCGTAGCAAAATGTGCATGAGGGTTGAATGCAGAGGTGATGGGACTTGCTTGGCACAAGTGGGACACAAAATTAGTATAGCAGACACTTTTTGGATGCCACTTATGTTTAGCACTGTTTGCTATAAGAAGAGCGTAGCAAAATGTGCATGAGGGTTGAATGCAGAGGTGCTGGAAATTGCTTTTTCACCAGTGGGACACAAAATTAGTATAGCAGACACTTTTTGGATGCCACTTATGTTTAGCACTGTTTGCTATAAGAAGAGCGTAGCAAAATGTGCATTAGGGTTGAATGCAGAGGTTCTGGAGATTGCTTGGCACCAGTGGGACAACAATGGAGTATAGCAGCCACTTTTTGGATGCCACTAATTTTCAGCACTGTTTGCTATAAAAATAGCATAGCAAAATCTGTATGAGGGTTGAATGCAGAGGTGCTGGAAATTGCTTGGCACCAGTGGGACAACAATGGAGTATAGCAGCCACTGTTTGGATGCCACTAATTTTCAGCTCTGTTTGCTATAAAAATAGCGTAGCAAAATGTGCATGAGGGTTGAATGCAGAGGTGCTGGGACTTGCTTGGCACCAGTGGGACAACAATGGAGTATAGCAGCCACTTTTTGGATGCCACTAGTTTTCAGCACTGTTGGCTATAAAAATAGACGGGCAAAAGTGGGCAGGTGGGTACAGTGGCCGGGTTCTCTGGGTCAGTGGACAGGAAAGGAAGCCTCACTTTCTATCCCTCCTAATGGTGAAATGCAGCAAGGAATTCCCTGAGCTTAGGTACACAGACGCTGTTATCTGAAGCTGTATACAGCGTTTCCACGGACCTGCCTGTCACCTATGGCTCTGAGCCCGAGGAAAAAAGCCCTGAAAAGGGCTGAAATAAATTTTTGTCCCTAATCTGTAGAGCGCTGTGTGTATAGCGTACACTGACGGAGCGGCGACAGGAGCTGCGTGAGTGGTGACTGTCACCTACACGCAGAAAGCAGATAATGGTGCCGTGAGGGAAAATGGCCACATTTATATAATGCAAGGACATGTGACATGGATAGCCTATGACACATGCCATTGCTTGTCTGGCAAAAAAGACCACTTAGCTGTGTGTGTGTCTGGGATTGGCTGACATGCTGGCCCGCCTCACTGCACACGCGCTTATTGAAAAAAAAATGGCGATCGCCATTATCCCAGCAGCACTGATCTAAACGCGCTGCCCCCGCATACTATACGCTGAAATTAGATAATAGTGTGAATCACAGAGTGACTCAAACTATTACAGTGAAAAGCCAGCTAGTAACTAGCTAGGCTTTTTGCTGATCGAACCATTCTCGAACGTAACTTGAGCTATCGAGCTTTTAGCAAAAAGCTTGCGTTCGAGTTCGATCTCAAGCACCCCTCAAATCACTCGAACATGAAATTGGCGAACCTCGAACATCACTCAACTCTAGTCAACTAACTACCAAAGTCGAAGATGAAAATGAGTAAAGACTTTTTCTGACTATTATGACAAACTTTTCTCTCTTAGCAACTGTAGCTCATTTTACATTTTTTTAATCTCAGTTGCCAATGAAAGGGTTGTCCCACAAACAAAGTACACTTCAATGAAGAGATTGTGGAATGAAAATAAATTCCACAATTGAATGTGTTAATAATACATGTTCTTATAAATGTGTCCCTGCTATGTACTGTGCATTGGCTGTATCTGACCGTACTGGGACATGGTCTGATCCCACCCCTTCTCCTGGGGAAGGGAGGCAAAAAAGTAAAAAGACAGGACAGCATGGGATCGCCGCAGATTCTTTCTGTGAGGTAAAGCATTTATTGTCTGTTTTTAAACATGTTTTACTTCAGTGAAAGCAGCAGCTGTCTTCCCATGCTGTTGTGCCTGTATACTCTCTTACTTCCTCACTTGGCCACCTGACCCAGTGTTGTTCAACATTTTTTATAAACGATCAAGCTAAGGGAACTGTAGGTAAACTAATCAAATTTGAAGACAGTGCAAAACTAGGAGGGATAGTTAACACTAAAGAAGACAAAATAGGATCTAGATATGCTGGAACAATAAGCAGTGATTAAAAATTAACAGGGAGAAATGGAAAAGTCTACATCTGGGCAAGAAAAACAAAAATAATATCTACAGAATGGAAGGAATAAAACTAAGTAACAACACGTGTGGAAAAGATTTGGGTACACTAATAGATCACAGTCTTCACATGAGTCAAAACTGGGATGCAGCAGCAAAAAAGACAAACAGTCCTGGCATGTATGAAGAGATTCATAGGGTTTAGATTACATGAAGTAATTTTCCCCCTCTACGCCTCTTTGGTCAGACCTCATCTGGAATTTTGTGCCCAATTCTGGACACCACATTTTTTAAAAGATATAGAAAAAATGGCGCAGGTTTAGAGAAGATCTACCAGGATGATGAATAGAAGGCAAACTATGTCCTACGACGAACAGTTAAAGGATCTGGGAACGTTTAGCTAGCAAAAAAAAAGGCTAAGAGGAGACTTACCGTTGGGGAAATAAGCATTTGAACACTTGCTGAGTTTGTAAGTTTGCCCACTGACAAGTATAGAATATCCAAAATAAAATCCAGAAAATCACATTGCATAAATTATATAAATTTATTTGTATTTTGCAGAAAAATAAGTATTTGACCCCTACCAACCACTAAGAATTCTAGCTCCAGTCCACAGACTAAATCAGTCAGACTTTAACCTTTACAACATGGCCAAGACCAAAATGCTTTCTAAGGATGTCAGGGACAAGATTATAGACGTGCACAAGGCTGATGTGTCAATCAACATCTGTCTGGGGCACCAAGGATTTTCTCACCTCGTAGGGTATCCAGGATCATGAGGAAGGTGAGAGATCAGCCTAAAACTACACTAGGTGGAACTTGTTAATGATCTCAAGGCAGCTGGGACTACTGTCACCAAGAAAACCATTGGTAACACCTTACGCTGTAATGGATTAAAATCCCGCAGTATCCGCAAAGTCCCACTGCTCAAAAAGGCACATGTGCAGCTGGCCCTCCTGAAGTTTTCCAATGAAAACCTGGATGACTATCCAAACAAGAAGCCTCATGGTTATACCTTAAGGTCTCATATAGGTCACACTGAAAAGGGTATACATTGACCCTCCAGTGTGACCACGAGACAGCACACTCCAGGAGACATATAATAAACAAGAGCACGAGGAGTTATGGTGCAAAAATAGAAGATTTATTTTAATCTCAATAGATAACAGGAAAAGAGTAAAGGACATACTAAGCACAAGAATGGGGAATTAAATACCCAGGTCCCGTGGACCACTAATATCAGTATTAATAAATAAATGCATTAATACAGTGGGACTCAAATTCATGGTCGACCTAACGGGGTCACAGAGCATATTGTGAGCTAGGCAGGACACAAAGGGTATTCTATGTCTGTTATATACTTATATGAAAGGCTGTATATAGTATAATGTAGTATAGTGTAAAATACACAAGCCTATATCAAAAAAGAGTACAAGTTTAAATAGATTGCCTGTCTGCTCACAGCTGTGGTGCAGGGGAGCCAGATCAGAGAATTATCTCCATCCAGGTCCCATGGACCCCAGCCATGCTAAGATTTAAAAGTATAGGTAGTTGCTAAAAAGAGCCCACATGAGGTAGCACATATAATTCATTATAGGTAAGGCAGTGTATTTACAAACAATCCACTTATAAGGGAGCCCCTGAGACAAATAAGAGTCAACAAAGTATAATGTATATTAAAGAGTCTCAGCGGTAACCCATATATAGAGTGGGTCATGAGCAAAGATGGAGCGCTTACCAAATAAGTGAAGTGGTGCAGGGGGACCCAGCCAGAGGGGATCTCCGACGGCCGTTTCGCGGTATACTACCGCTTCTTCCGCAGTATCCGCAAAGTCCCACTGCTCAAAAAGGCACATGTGCAGCTGGCCCTCCTGAAGTTTTCCAATGAAAACCTGGATGATTCTGAGAGTGATTGGGAGAAGGTACGGTGGTCAGATGAGACAAAAATTGAACTCTTTGGCATTAACTCAACTTGCCGTGTTTGGAGGAAGAGAAATGTTGCCTATGACCCAAAGAACACCATCTCTACTGGCAAGCATGGAAGTGGAAACATTATGTTTTGGGGGTGTTTCTCTGCTAAAGGCACAGGACTACTTCACCGCATCAATGGCACAATGGATGGAGCCATATACCATAAATCCTGAGAGACAACCTCCTTCCCTCCGCCAGGACATTAAAAATAGATCATGGTGGGTCTTCCAGCATGATAATGACCCAAAACAAACAGCCAAGGCAACAAAGGAGTAGCTTAAAAATAAGCACATTAAAGTCATGGAGTGGACTAGCCAGTCTACAGACCTTAATCCCATAAAAAACATATGGAGGGAGCTAAAGCTCTGAGTTGCCAAGTGACAGCCTCAAAATCTTAATGTTTTAGAGATGATCTGCAAAGAGGAGTGGACCAAAATTCCTCCTGACATGTGCGCAAACCTCATCATCAACAACAAAAAACGTCTGACTGCTGTGCTTGCCAACAAGAGTTTTGCCACCAAATATTGTCTTATTTGCCAGAGGAATCAAATACTTATTTTTCTCTGTAAAAGGTGTTATATAATTTATACAACGTGATTTTCTCAATTTTATTTTGGATATTCTATCTCTCCGTTAAAATGAATCTACCCTTAAATTTATAGACTGTTCATGTCTTTGTCAGTGGGCAAACTTACAAAATCAGCAATGGATCAAATACTTATTTCCCCCACTGTATTAGCTGTCTACAAATATCTGAAGGGATGTCACAGGGTAGAGAGATCATCCATATTCTCATTTGAAACAGGAGAGGCAAAGAAGTAATGGAATGAAACTGACAGGGAGAAGATACAGATTAGATATTAGAAAAAGTTTTTGACAGTGAGGGTGGTCATTGAGTGGAACAGGCTGCCACTCAAAGGTGGTGAGTTGTCCTACAATGGAAATTTTCAAAGAGAGGCTGGACAGTAATCAGTCTAAGATGTTTTAGTGAATCCTCCATTGAGCACCATGACCCTGGAGGTCCATTCCAACTCTAACATGCTATGATTCTATGTGGTATGATCAGACCATGTCCCTGCACAGTCAGACACGACCATTACACAGTACATAACAGGAGCACATATATAAGATTATCTCAGCACAGCAAAATTTTTTAATTCATCTAAGATGAGCAGCGCCAGTGACGTGATGTATAATTATAGCTATCAAGATGAATGTGCCATCAGTGGGTGGTATATACCTGCTGATCACACATTCAGCACAAGGTATCTGTAGAGATCATTCACTCACCTTCCCGTACAGATGTGAGCCGAACCCTAATAATCTTTTAACCATTTACCATAATTATGTAAAATAACCAGGGTCGGCCTTAGCCTGAATGGTGCCCTGTGCAAAACTGCCCTTTGGTGCCCCCACCCTACTAATTTTTTACCCAGTTTCCCAGGACAGAAACGAGGACAGGAGGCCATTTTTATTATATCCTAAAAAAAATTAATCTCTTCAAATGTACAATAAACTCCTCCAGATATGTGCTGAAGAATCTGCATCTCAAATCCACATTAATGTCACCATGTCTGATCTTGTTCTTATAGGGCTTTTCTGATTTCAACCATTTATTCCGTATCCTTGGATATTACATTATGGATGGTACATGCGGATCTCACCAATGAGCCACATGTTTCTGGATAATGAGGCGCTGCCGCTCTTCGTGGAGAGATTTTATAAATTCTTGTACACTTAGATGGGAGTTCTGCATCTCTGAACTGAGAGTGGCGCACGTTGTGGCCCCATTGGTAGGATCAGCATCTACTATACAAATCCTGGGGATAAATGTACTAGATGATACTAGACAAGGCACGATGGAGCTGGCGGCCGATGCTGTGTGTACTCTGGACCAAAGAGGCCAAAATACAGATGTTAAAGGGGAATGTAAGAAATTAGAAAAAAATCTCTGCTTTCTACATAATAAATGTACCACCCCAGGACTCGGACGGCTGCCGATTTGCTCGGATCCGTGCTCGTCGGTGGGTGGCTCGAGCTCCTCACGGACCTGGGGGTCATGTCGCTCTGAAAGGAAGTTGCTGGCGCTACGTGAGGGGTGGTGTTCGGTGGAGAGGTCCACGGCCGGGGCAGTGGTTGTTTGGGGATTAAGTTCGTGACGCCACCCACAGGTTGTGGTGAATGGATGGACACCACCG